>NC_072377.2:87520000-88165000 GCF_028885625.2 Pongo pygmaeus
TCACACAAATACCAGCAAAAAATAGTAAATGCAATGATATAGTGGTTTTCACAAAGAAGATGTATTCCCATCTGCATGCCTACTGTTACTGTAGTGTAAATTTACCATTATCTAGTGTGTTATAAAGCTAACAGATCTAATTTTACAGTTTTTCCAACACCAATCATACAAAGCTGTGAGCTGACAGCTATGTGTTTATTTTGCATCAAGCATATCCTGGAAGGTGAAAACTTATACCCGTATACCATGATTTTTATGCAGAGATAATGCTTAAATTAACACATGGAGAGATTTAATTTCATTTACATATTTTAACATTATGAGAAATTATATCTGCTAGATTTGTTGGTGAAAGCTATGTTGTAGATTGATTATTCTAAAAGTAGAGTTGGCTTCTTTCTGTTCATTATTGGCAAATACATATTAATCGCTTCCATCTGCGAAAAATTCTTAGCACTGAATGAAATGTATCATAGAAGAGTTTATGGCAAGTGAGATATATATATATATATATTCAAAAAATTTATTGAATGAATGAATATATACTTGCATGTTTCTTCAAGCTCCTAACCTAATTTTTATTGAGTAATTTATAAATTTATAAATATTCATGAAGTACCTATTAAGTACTAGGCACTAAGAAGACACAAAAATGAATAAATTACAGTTGCTACATTTAAGGAGCTGGTGGTCTACCATATTGCATGAGCCATCGGTACATTCTATGGTACAAGGTGGTGTTTGTGGGGTTAATGCCATAAAATGGTACAAAGAAAACTCCACAGGGAGTGATCACTGCAAAATAAGAAGCATTCACCTACACTTGGGAGGAATTGGGAAAATAGACAAGACATTAGAAATGGATTTAGAAATATAAATAATGTTTTGGTAGGTTAAAATAGGCAACAAAGAAATTCCCTAGCAGAAGAATATCAGGTATAAAACCACACCTGCTCGGTAATCGAAATGTTCTAGCAATCTGGTGAACAGGGAAACTGCAGACAGAGTTAAGCAATGAAGCTGGAGTGGTGCGAGGCCTGAAGTAGAGGTTACAGTGTTAGCACCTTTGAAAATGAGCAGGATGGGTTTCTATTTAAAGTCATTAGGTAGCTGGAAGACATTCATGTATTTCAGTAGGGATTTTGCACATGATTGAAAGTGTGTGTTTGAAGAACTGACACGTGAATGCAGGAAAGAAGTGGGCAGTATTCAGAGATGTGGAAGCCCAATTGAAGGTGAAGCAAAATAATTCTGGGAATTAATCGTTGAAGTGCAAGATGGTGGTCTATCGTAAAGATATTTCAGAGGTAAAATCTATGTAATTTGGCAATTAGTTGAATACAGGCTATCAAAGTGAAGGAGAGGGGATCTTGCTGTCAAGAAAGAATTTTACAAATATACAGGCATTCCTCACAGATATTGTGGATTCTATTCAAGACCACCACAGTAAAGCAAATATCACAGTAAAATTAGTCACAATTTTTTTGGCTTCCTAGTGCAAATAAAAGTTATGTTGATACTATACTGTAGCTTATTAGATGTGCAATAGCATTGTGAATAACAATGTGCATAACTAATTAAAAAATAGTTTATTGCTAAATGCTAATGACCATCTTAGCCCTCAGTGAGTCACAATGTTTTGCTGGTGGACGGTCTTTCCTCGCTGTTGATGAGTGGTGGTTGCTAAAGGCTGGGGTGGCTGTGGCCATTTTTTAACATAAGACAACAATGAAGTTTGTCACATCGAAGACTCTTCTTTTCAGGAAAGATTTTTCTGTAGCATGAGAAGCATTTTACATACAGTATAATTCCTTTCAAAATTGTAGTCAGTCCTTTCAAGCCCTGCTGCTGCTTTATCAACTAAGTTTATAGAGCATTCTAAATCTTTTGTTGTCCTTTCAACCTTGTTGACAGAATCTTCAACAGGAGTACATTCCATCTCAATAAACCACTTCCTTTGCTCATCCCTAAGATGCAACTCTTCATTCATTCAAGTTGTATCATGAGATAGGCAGCAACTCAGTCACGTCTTCAGGCTCCACTTCTAATCCTAGTTCTCTTGCTATTTCTACCACATCTGCAGTGACTTCCTCCACTGAAGTTTTGAATCCTTCAAAGTTTGGAATCAACTTTTTCCCAATTCCTGTTAAGGCTGAGATTTTGACCTCCTCCCATGAATCAAGTATATCCTTAATGACATCTAGAATGCTGAAGTTTTTCCAGAAGGTTTTCAATGGACCTTTTCCAGAACGTTTTCAATGGATCCAAAGAGGAATCACTAGCAAAGCCAGTCATAGCCTTACAAAATGTATTTCTTAAACATTGAGAGCTGAAAGCTGAGATTACTTCTTGATCCATGGGCTACAGAATGGATGTTGTATTCGCAGGCATTAAAGACATTAATTTTCTTGTACATCTCCATTAGAGCTTTTGAATGACTATGTGCATTGTCAGTGAGTGGTAATATCTTGAAAGTAATTCTTTTTTTGGAGCAGTAGCTCTCAATAATTGACTTAAAATATTTAGTAAACCATGCTGTAAAAATATTTGCTGTTATTGAGGTTATGTGTTTTTTTTTAAATTTATAAAGGACAGGCATAATAGATTCAAGGCTCCTAGGATTTTGGAAATGGCAATGAGCATTGGCTGTATCTTATAAGTCACCAGCTGCATTATTCTGTAACAAGATTCAGCCTGTCTTTTGAAACTTCGAAGGACAGGTATTGATTTCTTCTCTGTAACTATGAAAGTCTTAGATGGGATCTTCTTCTGATAGAAGACTGTTTTTTTTCCACTGAAAATCTGTTGTTTAGTGTAGCCACATTCATCAATTATCTTAGCTAGATCTTCAAGATAACTTGATGTAGCTTCTACATCAGTACTTGCGACTTCACCTTGCACATAAAGTTACAGAGATGGCTTCTTTCCTCAAATCTCGTGAACCAACCTCTGCTAGCTTTCAACTCTTCTTCTGAAGCTTCCTCACCTCTTTCAGACTTCATAGAGCTGGAGACAGTTAGGACCTTGTACTGAATTTGGTTTTGGCTTAAGGGGATGTTTTGGCTGGTTTGATCTTCTATCCAGACCATTCAAATTCCTAGTCTCAAGCGATTGCCCCTCCTTGGCCTTCCAAAGTGCTGGGATTACAAGAGTAAACTACCATGCCTAGCTCTGGAGTAGCATTTTTAATTTTTAAATTTTATTCTAGAATGTACCCTTTCATTCACAACTTGTCCAACCAGAGCAAGAGGATTAGCTAATGTGGTATTCAACATGCCTTCCTCACTAAGCTTAATCATTTGTAGCTTTTGATTTAAAGTGAGAGATGTGCGGCTCTTCCTTTCACTTGAACACTTACAATCTATTGCAGGTTTGTTAATTGGCTTAATTTAAATATTGTTGTGTCTCAGAGAGTAAGGCAGCCCAAGGGGAAGGAGAAAGACGGGGAAACGGCCAGTCAGTGGAACTGTCAGAATACACACAGTATTTATCAATTAAATTTGCCGTCTTATATGGGCACTGTTTGTGGCACCCCAAAACAATTACAATAGTAACATCCAAGATCGCTGATCATTCTAACAGACATGATAATAATTGATAGGTTTGAAATATTGCGAGAATTACCAAAATGTGATGTAGAAACACAAAGTGAACACGTGCTGTTGGGAAAATGGCACAGATAGACTTGCTCAACGCAGGGTTGCCACAAACCTTCAACTTGTAAAAAATGAAATCAGCATGTGGAAGAGGTATCCACACTTCTGTGTTTAATTGCAGCACTAATCACAATAGCCAAGATATGGAATCACCCTGAGTGTACATCAATGGATATACATATATATATATGAAAATACTATTCAGCCATAAAACAGAATGGAATATTGTCATTTGCAGCAACACAAATAAGTCCAGAGGACACTATGTTAAGTGAAATAAGCCAGACCCAGAAAGACAAATATTGCATGGTTTCACTCATTTGTGGTAGTTAAAAAATTGATCTTATGGAGGTAGGGAGTATATTGGTGGTAACTAGAGTCTGGGAAGGGTAGGGAGATGAAAAGAAGTTGGTTAATGGCCACAAAAATACAGTTAGATAGAAGGAATAAAATCTAGTGTTCAGTAGCACAGTAGGCTGACTATATTTAACAATCATGTATATTTCAAAATAGCTAAAAGAGATTAATTCAAATATTTCTAGTACAAAGAAAAGACAAATATTTAAGATGATGGATATCTCAGTTACTCTGATTGAATCATTACACATTTTATGCAGCTACCAAAATGTCCTGTGTACCCAATACATACAATAGTTATTATGTATCATTTAAAAAAATGTAATAGCTGCCAGGTGTAATAAAGCCAAGCACAACAAGACAGGTCTGCCTCTACTGAATTTGTTTTTAGCTAATATTTCCAAAGAAGAAACCACAGAATACTGAATATGGTGATGAAGTGTGAGCGAGCACATGGTCATCTGAATGTAAGCTGTGTCCTTAGATCTGTACATGGAAATTGAGGCCAGAAAAGTTAAGACAACACAGCAGGGTAAATAAAGTTTTGAAAACTACTCCCTTTAATAGCTGTTTTTTTTTTTCGTGAATGATTTGGACATTCTGATATTATATGGCCAGTGGAGTAGGCATACTATTTCTGCAAATTCAAAGATCAAGCTAATAATTGATTACCATCAATCATATCTCTTCCGCCACTCCTCAACCCCTAATGGATGCTAGACCATCAAAGCAAAACAAAACAAAACAAAATAAGACAAAGAAACCAAAGAAACACAACATGATTTTCTTCACCCAAACTAAAATTGTATTCAAGCTTCTAGGTCAAAAAAACCCTACAGGCAGTTGGAAATGTTTATAGCAAAACTAGTATAAAAAATTACTTAGACATAATACCTTTTTCATATTGTTTGTGAATATTCTTTGTTTTATAGAATTGCTCCTGATTATAAATAACTCATTCCCTACCCAAACTACACCATTTTCATGGCTTTCAATTATTTTATTATCTTTACTTTTATTTTCAAGAAAATATATATCTCTTCTTGCCAACACTTATAATATTCTCACTGAATTTTCATAAATCAGAAATGATAGGATTTATGTTGATAAAGCATGACAACAGCAATCACATTGTAGACTGGCAATTACCCTGAGAGAAAAGATTGAAATTACTGCACACAACTGCAAAGTCCTGTTCTTTGTATGCAGAATAGAAACGATTTTTGTTCTGCTTGTAAAATCTGTAGGTTGAGAAGTTTATGAATATAGGAGTTTTGTATATTCTGTGCCCTCAGGCCTCCTATCTCCTGAATGCAGACTGAAACGAGTCTTTCTTTTCCTACTGTTCATCCAGGAAGGGGTAAACAAGGACAGCCAGGCTTTTCCTTTTTCCACTAAGGAAAGCAGCAGGCTCAGTGTGATGAATACTTCATTAATATTTGGACAGTGCCTGAATTCCCCTATATAAGAAAATAATGAGAAACATTCATGAAAATATTCTTATTGGACTTCTCAGTGAGAAAATGCCTACAACCTACTGACCTCTCTTGTGACATTATATTCTAAGAGCTCTCAAAGACTTGGGACTTTAGCCAGTCTCTGGTTGGTGCCATTGAGCAGGTGGAGTGGGAACTCTCCTCCTCTCAACAAGGCTGTGCTGAGACAAACTCCCGCTGTCACAACACATTTTCTACTCAGGAAAAGAAGCAGATATCTTAATATTCTCATTTTTATATATTTCTTTTTGTAAACTCCCTTTTTCTCCCCCCTCCCCTGCCCCAACACTATGCTTTACTTTTCTTGAAATCGCACTGGTTCCTTATGTGCAAAGGAAGGGAGAGTGTAGAGGGAACTTCTGGGTCTTAAAAGACATTGGTTACAAGCCTAGAAATGAGATGACAACAGCAAAAACAGGCAAATTGTAAGGTTGGAAATTAAACTCAAAATATACAGGAGAAGAGCTTGTATGCAGCATGGTGTACTGATTACTTATCTTTTGTTCTAGGTAGGCAAAATTTTATAAGGTTACTTTTGTATAAAACAATGACAGTTGTATTTTCCAAGTTCAGTTTTATTGATGGCTTCAGAGAACTGAATGAGACTGAAAATGTGATCACATTTCATTTGCCCCATAAATTAAGTAAAAAGTTGAGAAAATGTCTATTTTATAAGAGCTCAGAACTCTTAATACAGAAAAAATGGACGATAGAGCTACATAAAAATAAAAATCCATCCAGATAAATATGACTCCATTTACTAGATCATGTATCGGCTATTGACCAAGGATAATATTCTCAAGTGGAAGAGTTACTTGTGGTTGTAACATTGTTTTGTGTTATTATTTGTATTGCTCATACACTTTTACAGTTAAATGACTAGAACCATATGTTGCAAGATTTATAGAATGCTTTTGATATCAAACAAGGATTCTCAACAGGGGGTAATTTTGACCTCCCTGACTCCCTGCAGGGGACAATGTCTCGAGATATTTTTGGTTGTCACAATTTCAGTGTATATTAGTGCTATTGGCTTTTTGAGGGTAGAGGCTAGAGATGCTACTAAATGTACTACAACGCACAAAACAACTCCACAAAACAAAAAAATTATCCATCCTTAAATGTCGGTAAATGCCCTGGTTGAAAAACTCTGATGTAACACATTTTGTCCATTGTTGTTTTGCATGCTTGTCAGCTGATGCCTTCTGGCATTCCTAATTGGGAATTAAGTGGTATCCAGTAATTTTATTCTACAGTGAGTACCATTTATATCAGGTTTTGCAGTAAAAGTACTTTTTTTATCCTTTACATGTAAAATTGGCTCCTAATATAACAAATAAATGTACTTTTTGTTTTATTTCAACTCTGCATTAACATTCCCATACAGTTTGTGCAGGCTTATTAGGCCGGTTATCCATCAATAACATACTCTAAATTGACAACAAAATGCTTCTGCAAACATAGGTTGGAATATCAAGTTAATAATTTCATTACAAGGAAGTCTCAAAAATTTAAATAAAGAATTCCAAGCTCTAAAACATGACTTTCTTTTAATGACATTTAATTTGCGCTGGTTTTCACAACCCTATGGAATAGGCAATAACATTCTTAAACTTGGACCAAAGGTCAACTTTTTACCCAGCGGTTGCAGAATGACTGAACATACTGTTCCTCCTTTCCAGCATCTCCTGCTTCACAAAGGGGCCATTTTGGGTGTGCACATAGCTGGCGGTGGGACTGCAGCTGGACCTATGTGTGGGTGTGAATAATCTTTCTGTGGGTTGAGTTGCACCCAAGAACAAAGTAAGACCTGAGCCTCAGAATGCAGCCTCTGTACTCTCTTTTAGAGAGTTTTATTTATCTTTAGGTTAAATAACATTCTAGAATATGTAAGCAAAGTCCCTGAGGTACATGGTATAGTGGTCAGGACAGATTGTACAAAAGCAAAGATTGTATTAGGTATGTTGTGTGCTTAGTGTTCTATGAACATACCAGGATCTTATGCATTTTCAGAAAAATTTAGGTGTTCAGTCTATAAGCCAATCTGGGTAGGGCATAAATGTGATGCATCTGGAAGTATACAGGTAAAATCACATCTAACATAGCTGGTGTGTTAAAAGGTCAAAAAAATTATTCGTAATCCCTATCTCCTTGGCTTTATGATCAAAGTTCACTGTGCATTGACATTTTAGAAATGAATGTGACAAAAATGTGTTTCTTTGTCCTCTTTTCTATTCTATAGAGAAAACTAGTTGTCTAAGGTTGCTTTCTTCTGATTCATGATACAACATTCACAGTACGATTGTGTGTTCATTTTTTCCCACTTACTCAGTCAATAAGGAGGTTGAAATATATAACCTCAGAAATATCAGGTTCACTACAAAAATCACTCAATCAAGGTTAAACCGTTTCATTGTTATTTGTAGAGAAATATAACCTCAGAAATATCAGGTTCACTATAAAAATTGCTCAATCAGGGTTAAACAGTTTCATTTTATTTGTGGAGAAATAAAGCATATACCACCAAATTTCAAAATATGAGTACAAAATTGAAAATATAATGCAGATATTGATTTTCAGTCCTAGGTTATATTACTTTTGGAAACAGTTTAAAACATTTTAAGAGATTTAACAAAACCAAGACTGACTTATTTGCTTGAATGTTTCTCATATATGATGTGCTTTCTTATTGGCCTTCTTAAAAGCAGTAGTTTTAAAATCAAACTCATTGTCTTTATAGGGCAAGAATTATGAGGAAGAAGAAGGTATTGAGGAGATAAGGGAATATGATAATAATGGAATTTCCAATGCTTCTATGGTATAGTATTTGTCCATTTCTCAATGCCGATTTTTACTTTGTTTTGTTTTTCAGCTTTCATTTTTAGAAACGGGGTACTTGCAGGATTATCACAGAGGTATATTGTGTGATGCTGAGGTGTGGGGTATAACTGAACCTATCACCCTGGTATTGATCATACCCAGTAGGTAGTTTTTTAGCCTTTGACCCCATCCCTCTCTCTCCCTTCTAGGAGTCTCCAGTGTTCCCATCTTTATGTACATGTGTACTCAACACTTAGCTCCCACTTATAAATGAAAACATGCAGTATTGGATTTCTGTTTCTGTGTTAGTTGACTTAGGAAAATAGCCTTTAGCTGACTCCATGCTGCTGCAAAGGATAAGATTTAGTTCTTTTTAATGGATGCTTAATACTACATGGTGTATATGTATTACATTTCCTTTATCCAATTATCCCTTGATGGGCAACTGGGTTGATGTCATGTTTTTGCCATTGTGAATAGTGCTGTGATGAGCATACAGGTGAATGTGTCCTTTAGGTAGAACAATTTATGTCCTTTTGGATATATACCTAGTAATGGGACTGGCTGGGCCAAATGGTAGTTCAACTCTTAGTTCTTCGAAAAATCTCCAAATTGCTCTCTAAAATGGCTGGACTTATGTACATTTCCACGAACAGTGCATAAGTGTCCCCTTTCCCCCACAGCCTCACCAACATCTGTTATTTTTTTTGACTTTTTAACAAAAGCCATTCTCACTGGTGTGAGATGGCATTGCATTGTGGTTTTGATTTGCATTTCTCTGATGATTACTAAGGATAAACGCTTTTTCATGTGTTTATTGGCTGCTTGTATGTCTTCTTTTGAGAAGTGTCTGTTCATGTCCTTTGCCTACTTTTTAATGGAGTTATTTGTTTTTTGCTTATTGATTTGATTAAGTTCTTTACAGATTCTGGATATTAGACCTTGGTCAGATGCATAGTTTGTGAATATTTTCTCTCATTCTGTGGGCTGTCTGTTTACTTCCTTGATAGTTTCTGTTCCTGTGCAGAAGCTCTTTTGTTTAATTAGGTCCGACTTACCAATTTTGTTTTGTTGCAATTGCTTTTGGGGACTTTGTCATAAATTCTTTGCCAAGGCTGATATAGAGAAGAACATTTACTTGGGTTTCTTCTAGGATTTTTATAGTTTGAGGTCTTACATTCCTTAATCAATCTTGAGCTAATTTTTGTATATTAGGGTCTAGTTTCAGTCTTCCACTTATAGATAGCCAGTAATCCCAGCATCATTTATTGAATAGAGTATTTTCCCCATGCTTATTTTTTGTTGAATATTGGAGTGTATAAATGTGCAGCTTTATTTCTCAGTTCTCTATTCTGTTCCACTGGCCTATGTATTTTTGTACTGGTACCATGCCGTTTTGGTTACTGTAGCCTTGTAGTATAGTTTGAAGTCAGGTAATGTGATGCCTCTGGCTTTGTTCCTTCTGTTTAAGATTTCTTTGGCTATTTTGGACTATTTTGTCATTCTGTATGAATTTTAGCATAGCCTTTTTTTTAATTCTGTGAAGAATGTCATTGGTAGTTTGATAAGAATAGCATTGAATCTATAAATCACTTTGGAAAATATGGCCATTTTAAAAATATAGATCTTTCCAATCCATGAGCATGGAATGTTTTTCTATTTATTTGTGTTGTCTCTGATTTCTTTCAGCAGTGTTTTATAGCTCTCCTTATAGAGATCTTTCATCTCCTTGGTTAGATGTATTCCTAGGTAGAATTAGGCTGTGAATCCACCTGGTACAGGACTTTTTTTGATTGATAGGGTTTTTTATTATTGATTTAATAAAAACGTTGTTGGTCTGTTCAGGTTTTTACTTTCTTCCTGGTTTGATCTTGGGAGGTTGTGTGTTTCTAGGAATTTATCCATTTCCTCTAGAGTTTCTAATTTGTGTACATGGAGATTTTCACAATAGTCTCTGAAGTCTCTGAGGATCTTTTGGATTTCTGTTGGATCAGTTGTAATGTCATCTTCATCATTTATGACTGTGTTTATTTGAATTTTCTCTTTTTTTTTCATTTTCAATGTAGCTAGTAGTCTATCAATCTTGTTTATTGTTTCAAAGACGAACTTTTTGTTTCGTTGATCTTTTGTATGAATTTTTTGCATCTCAGTTTCATTCGATTTTTGTCTGATTTTAGTTTTTTTTTATTCTGTTAACTTTGAGGCTAATTTGTTCTTTTTTTCTTAGTTTCTCTAGATGCAATGTTAGATTTTGTTTGTTTCTTTTTTTTTTTTTTTTTTGAGAAAGAGTTTCACTCTTGTTGCCCAGGCTGGAGTGCAGTGGCATGATCTTGGTTCACTGCCACCAGTACCTCCCAGGTTTGAACAATTCTTCTGCCTCAGCCTCCTGAGTAGCTGGGACTACAGGTGCATGCCACCATGCCTGGCTGATTTTTGTATTTTTAGTAGAGACAGGTTTTCACCATGTTGGCCAGGATGGTCTCGATCTCTTGACCTCATGATCCACCTGCCTCGGCCTCCCAAAGGGCTGGGATTACAGGCGTGAGCTACTGCACCTGGCCAGATTCTTAATTTGAAATCTTTCTATCTGTAAACTGTCCTCTTAACACTGCTTTAGCTGTATCCTAAAGTATCAATAATTTTCATAAGAGCCTGAAGTATCAATAATTTTCATAAGAGCCTCTCGCTTTTTCTTTGTTCCTCCTTTGGGTTTACAACTTTCAGGATTGATTAATTCCAAAACACATACTTAAAAGATTTCTATGTTATTCCCCTCCTCCTTCCTTGCATGTATTAAAATAGTCAGTGCAAGACACTCTGTAAGGTCTTGTGGGGATAGAAGATTCTGTGATCCATGGTACTTCTTCTAGAGAGAGCTCAGCACTACTGTAAAGTTGGCAGACTAGCAAATAGACAGGTTGCAAAAAGACAAATCTCCCTTAAAGCCCACCTTCATCAGCACACCGCCCTCCCTTTCTAGCTAGAATTCAAATTTTCACATTGAAAATCGCTATTATTTATGGTTGCAAATTTACCTAAGCCCATTTATCTGCTTAGCTAATGTTAGAATTTTTTTTTAACAAATTTCAGAGCTAAGTGCTGATGTTGTTCTACTATTCCTATGAACTAACAGCTAGATTGTTTGTTATAACAAAAGAACATCTGAGACCAAATTATGCCAAAGGTGCAAACATTTATTAGTGAGGTGTCAAAAGCAAGCATGGATTCTGTACAAGTTCTGTTCTTCTAGCTTGGGTGAAACACCACATATACCCTTAAAGCTCCAGACTAGTACATGCATGCACAGTTTAATGTGAACTAGACGCAATGCTTTTCTTTCTTACTTTTTATTGAGATGTAATTGCAATACAATCATAAACATTAGTTTGTTGAGTTTTATTAAATTCATATACCCATGTAACCATGTTCAAATTAAGATACAGAACATTTCCTCCTCTTCAGAAAATAACCTGGTTCTCCTTCCCAATCATCACCCTCCCCCACCACTTCCAACAAGTGTTTGGTTTCCATCATCATAAATTAGTTCATCTGGATTTAAATTTCATATATGCAAGGATGCTCTGAAGCAAACTTGTAGTTGAATTTAGAGATTGAGCCTCTGTGCAGGGGAGGGATACATACACTGACAGATCAGCCATATATTCTTACACTTCCATTTCACCAGAGAATTGGGGCTGTGAAAACTTTCTAACCAGTTACATATCTTAAATAGCACTCATTTCATGGATGAAGGTTATTTTTACACCCATTATATGAATTAACAAACCCTCTATCGTAGATTTCAAGAAGACTATGTGAAGTGGCTGTCCTGGGGAATATATTAAAGTGCTCACACTTTCATTGCATATTCAGACACAGGGAATCCATAGAGGAAATTGTCTTCTGAAGGTCTTGCTCTTGCCTATTCCTTCTCTCTTTTTGAATAAATCCCACTCACTTTTAACTATGCCATTTAATAGACCCTTCCCAACTACCATAGCAGAGTTTACTATTTGTTCTGCTCCCCAAGGTTCTTTGTTCAAACCTTGATTATAGCATTATAAACAGTGAGTTTACCACACAATACGCCTTTCTTGGCATGTCGATTTTTTTCTTCAGAGATTGTATTTTAGACATCTCTATTTTCCATGTCCATTGCTGTATCTTCCAGCACAGAATTCTAACTATTATTACAATGATGAATAGATGAAGAGTTAAAATACACAGTACCCAGGCTTTCTCAGAAATTCATTTTTTCAAAAATTTATGTCATTGTCTAGTTGTTGAGAATGAAATATATTTTATTTTTTGTTATCAAGCCTTATTAATAGATCCTTTTATTTCTTTGATCTTCAGGGTTCTCATCTATAAAGAGGCTTAAAATGCACATTATTTCTACAATTGAACAAATCAACAAAAAATTACATGTACGCAGTCCTCAAAATATTCCCTGAAACCAAACCTCAAAGCAACTGAAAACCAACTGGAATGAAACCTGTAAACCAACTTAGAAGATTAGCTAGATGAAAGAACAAGTTTCACTCATCATTGAACATCATATAGAACTTAAGAAACCAATGTTTGACTGAAGTTCAATTTTTTTCCCATTGATGATAAACTACTTGGTATATAGACATACATAAGCCTTCGCTTATGAAGACACTTGAGTTCCCTGTCGCCTCAAGTCTAACTGCTTTGTCTTTGGCTTTTAAAGTTCTCCATCAAAAGGTCCCACCCTCTCTACCTAATTTCTCACCATTTCCTAATATTCACCATTAACTTGAGTCAGGCTGGTGTTTTCTCTCTACGTCCTCCTCATGCCTTGCTTATTCGGGAATAGAATATTTTCATTGGGGGTATTTTAACCACAAATTCTCTCTGGATGAGTGGGCCAGAATGATGCTACCAGATCTTTACCAAGGCTTTAAAAAGAGATAGATGATGATGAAGTCTACACAAATAGTTTTCTTTTTTTTCCCTGTAATTTTATCTAGGATTTTCATTGCTTTCTTACCATGAGAGGCCTCTCACTTTCCTCCCTTCATCTTCATATAAGGTGTGTTATAAGAGGATATAAAAGGTTAATTCTGTCAATGAATCAGCTAGAATTCTTTGCAAGATTTGGAAGATTTCATCTCTATGCTATTGAGATGACTGGCTTAGAATGAAAAGATTCCTAGAAAAGGATGTTTTGGATACCCATGACTATCTTCTTCCCAGCCATGACTTTCACTTTCTGGAGTGATAGATAAAGCCTTCCTCTGAGTAGAAGGGCTTATGTATTGACATATCTTACCAGAAAAAAAACTTCAGTCTAAATTTTATTTGCTTCTTAATGCATCAGAAAACATTAAAATTCTCAATGACTGTTGCAAATAATCAATTAATTGATTCTAACTTGGTGTAATCAAAATTAATTTTTTCTTAATTTCACATGTAAGACATGTGCAACTCTTTAACTAGAGAGGAAATTTTTTTATTGCCTAATGGACTCTTAGCACTAATTAGGCTTATACAATTATAGTTCAATGAATTAAAGAAGAATGCTACTGAGAAAATTAGTACACTATTTAGGGTTTTAAATATGAAAAGGAGAATGCCTTTGTCTAAAGAACTCTACTATTTTGTCTCTCCTTTTAACTCAGGCAAGCACTCCATTTCTAGCTATATACTCCTTTCCTGCCTCCCCTTTCAATCTCATGACTTCTTTCTTCTGCCAAGGTCTCCTTTGAGCTATTTTCAACATAGAAACCAAAGTGAATCTAATAAGCTGCAAATCAAATTATGTCACTTCTTTCCTGAAAGCCTTCTTGTGACTTCCCATCTCACTCAGGCCTACAGCCTATCATGATCACTATAGTGATGTAGTGACATAGTTATACATAGTGATATAGTGACACAGTTATATATAGTGATATAGTGATAGCCTATCACTCACTGTCTTCCTAGGCTGTAAGCAACCCTGACCTTCCTCTGAACATGACACTGTATTTTCTGATGTTCATCAGAAAGTATTTTCTGATGCAAGTATCAGAAAGATAAGTATTTTTAGGAGAGTAGTTCAGAACAAATGCAGTCAGTGCCTCTGATAACAAGATATGCAGAAATGTGAGAGACCTGTGGAAAATTGTTTCCCAACAACTATGTATTTTATTTTTTTTCTTTGTCGTCTCTCTCTCCAGTTACATTGTAAACTCTGTGAAACAGGGTTGTTTGTTTTCCTGCCTTCCACTTTTATATTTCTAGATTTTAGAAGAGTACCTAATAATAGATAGTTAACATAGACTTGTTGATCAAATGAATCAATGGTGATTTCTTCTTCAACAGAGATTACAAAGAAAGCTGGCTGGCATACTGTTTTCAGTTCATGGTAAGAATACAAGGTAGGCTTTTACTATAAATAAAGATATTTAACTATGAATCCTATCTCCTACAGCTTAGGGCACCACCAGCCTCATGGTAGGTACTTGGTAATTATTTGTTGAATAAGCGAAACTTGCTCTATTAGTCTGGGTTCTCCAGAGAAACAGAATCAATAGGATAGATAGATATTTGGATGCCTATAGACAGATACAGATCTCTCTCTCTCTCTCTCTCTCTCTCTGTGTGTGTGTGTGTGTGTGTGTGTGTGTGTGTGGTGTGTAGAGAGAGAGAGAGGGGTGCATTTATTATCATGAATTAGCTTATATGAATATTGAGGCTGAGAAGTCCAAGATCACTAGTTGGCAAACTTGAGATCCAGAAGAGCTAATGGTATTAATTCTAGTTTGAGTCCAAAGACCTGAGAATCAGGATGTCCAATGGTGTAAGTTCAAGTTCAATTTCAAAGGCAGAAGACCAATGTCCCGGCTCAAATATAGTCAGACAGAGATAAACAATTCTTTCTTACTCATCCTTTTTGTTCTACAGGCCTTCAAGAAATTGGGTGAGGGTCAGCCACGTTGGAGAAGGCAGTCTTGCAGACTAGGGATTCAAATGTAAATCACATCCAGAAATACCCTCACAGACACAGCCAGAACTAATGTTTAACTAAGTATCTGGGCACCTCACGGCCCAGTCAAGTTGATACAAAATTAACCCTCACACTTGCTATAGTCACACAAGTTTCCACAAATTATTAATGGAGACTAATAAGTAAATAATACTGTTATCAGGATCCAGCGTGCTCAGACTGTTGTGTACAGGGGCATCTTTACCCACAAAAATTTAGATAATCAATCGTGACAGACAGAAGTTTAGTTCTCCTTAGTTTCTCATGTCTGTTGATGTTGATATTAACATGGTCTTGCTAAAGCAACTGAGAATAATGAATTCAGAACTATAAGGGGACAAAGCAATTATCTTTAAAATATAGGAAGGATGCTATAAAGATTATTTCCAGATGTTTGATTGCCCATGGAGTTGGCATGGTGATAGAAATAGAAGCATTGTACACTGAAAAGCAAAATATCCTTGTTTCATTTTTATCAGATACCTAAAACATTTGAAAGTTTCTTAGGTAATGGGACTCAAAACAGGCAAGGTCAGGTCGGAGTGAAACAGAGAAGATTGTCTCTGCAAAACTGGAGCACTGTGGAATGTATATCTAGCTGAATTAGGAAAAGAAATGGAAAAAGGGAAGAAAACCACCGGTTTATAGCTCTGAACTCAGCTGTTCCTCTGTCTCTATTCACTTTAAGAGGTCAAAAAATCTGCTTTCCTTTTTAACATCTCTTCTTTTTTAACATGAACAAATAAAAATTTTAAATCTCCAATATCTGGATTGTGGGACTGAATCTTTGTTACTTTCCTTGGACTTACAACCATGGAATATTGTGTCTAAGATTATTTTTAAATAGTTCTTTTGAGAAAAGTGCTATTCAATATTTGATTTTTATTCACATCCAATAAAGTAGAGTCAAAAAATAAGTCAAAGACAACAAATTATTTGACCTGCTTAATTTTTAAATAAAGTGTTTGACAGTTAAATTTACACCTTCATATATACAATGTATTTTTAAAACAACCTCATAAAATGCAGTCATTATCCAAGTTTCTTCTAATAAAAAAAGTTTTCAAAATAGTTGTGTCATTGCTTTTTAGTTCTGAAAGGATCCGAACTTCACACGTTAAAAATTACCTAAGGTTATTATTTTTTTAAATGGCTTTGATTCATGAAAATCTCACAAAACTTCAATTCATTTGAAGCTTTAACTTCCCTTTTGGTAACCTATTTATTACTTCCTGAGACTGGCCAATTTCCTAGGTAGAAATGACTAGATTTCTAGAAATGGCACCTCAGTGAGTCATTGTTTTGGTCTGAAAATCCCATTTCCAGCGGTACAACATCAGGGATGGTGGCACACCCATTATGAGACATGTATTAGCAGAAATGAAGCATTTATGCATTAAAAAAATTTCCTAAGGTTTTTGGTTGAAAACTAAATAAGAAGTCATTCAATGGGTATGACCAAGGACTGGTTTGTGCAATGGGATTATGCAACTACATACTAGCAGTGTTTCAGGGAACAGTTCCAGAGAAACTATTGAGAAAAGATCTAGGGTAGGAGGTAAGAAGAGAGTTCAGTAGTTCAGCAGTTGCCAAGCCCAGTTACTAGGTGTCAGAACTGAAAAATTCCAAGGTCAGGTGGCACAGATAACAGAATTAAAGTTGTGAATGGACAGCCACAATTGAGAACCAGTTGAAGCAAATACGTCTGATAGCGACTAGGGAAATAAATAATAAGACATTCTGATGAAACTGGCTAATACAGACTTCCTGGCTAAGCTTACTAAAAAAAAATAAGGCTTCACATGGTTCTCATAAAATTCAAATAAAACTTGTGTTTATAAAATTAAAAATCAAGGAGAGAATTTACATGTTTGCAATTTTAAGCCTTTCCATCCATGAATATATCTCTATTTATTCAAGTCTGCTTCTAAGTGCTTTTAACAAAATACTATTGCTTTAAGTTCTTAAGGTTTTCTTTTCTTAATTTTATTCCTGGATACATGATGATTTTGGAGTTGCTTTTGTTATCTATAAAGGACAAGAAATTTTACATTATATTTTCTAATTGGTTATTATTGGTGTGTAGGAATCTTATTAATTTTTATGTTGACCTTGCATCCTGCACACTCTGTGAAATCTACTAGTGAAAATTCCAAATAATCACATAGATAGCCAGTACATATAATTTTGTTTCTTCATTTCCAAAGTATTTCTAAATTCCAAAATATTTTCAATATATTTGCATTGGCTAAGACTTAAAATCCAATAGTGAAATTAGCATCTGCATTTATTTTCTGAATATTTTAAAAATCATAGTTTTTTGAATTTTATGAAACACTTATTTCTGCATTTATTGTTATGGCCATGTGGTTTTCCCTCTCATCTGTTCATTAGTGTAATACTTAATATTTTTTATTATTGAGCACTTCTTTATTTCCAAAATAAACAGAAATAGGTCATGACGTATTATTTTCCACACAAGTTTGCTCATCTAGATAATATTTTATTTAGGATTTTGGCATATATATCAGATTGGTTTCTGAACTTAATTTGGTTTTAAATGTGCTTTATGTGTGTAAGTGTGTCTTATTTCATTCTAATTACATAAGTGTTTTATTTTATTAATTAGTCTTATTGGGTGTTTTTCTATTTTATTTGCTTTTTCAGCAAATTAGATTTTTATTTCATTAATTCTTCTGTTTCTGTGTTTTCTATTTTGCTAATACCTGTTCTTAACTTTATTATTTTCTTGCTTCAGCTTTCTTATTTTTCCTAAGCTGCTGTGTTAAATGCTTAATTCATTTAGCTTTTTTAAAAAGTCATTTAGTTTTAAAGTATTTTCCTTTTCAAATAAATGAACTTAAGTTTACATATTTTCATTCTTGCAATTGTGAAAACTGGATCCCACTTTTTCTCTGTAGTACTTTCATTGTCATTTGTGTCTAAATGTTTCATAATTTATATCATAGTTTCCTTTTTATCTCATGAGCTACTTAGTAGAACATCTTAAAAGATGAAAAATTTATCTCATCTGAAGAGAAGTCAGAGTATCATTTTAAGGTTCTAATTTGTTTGTGTGTGTGTTTGTGTTTACATATGTGTCTATTACTTCCTATCTAAGTTGCTTGCATTGGGGGTAGAAAACAAAGTCTGTATGATATTAATTATTTGAAATGTTTTGAGACATTCTGTGTTCTTTGCTTTCAATGTCTGGTTTGCAGTTCTAAGGTTGCTTCCATCCAAACTCATAGTCCAGAATAAGGTCTCATAATTATGGTTTAAAGTTTCTTCCCTGCAGTGATATTGAAGGATATAAGCAATCTAGACACTACAGGTCTCTTGATTTAAAATTTTATTCCACACTGTTTCTGTGTTCATTACCTCCTGAAGTCAGTTGCTCTATAGAAATAATCTGAGGAAACAGTTGGGAATAGTTTGTTGCTGTTATTGTTGTTGTTGTTAAGTGTCTTTTCAAGGGATGGAGTAGGTGGTAGGAAATTTCTTTCCTGTCTGTAGCTGGAAACAGTGGTTTCTGACTCACCTGGAACAGTTTTGGTGTCTCTTGCTCATAGGACCTGAACCCTTAACTACTCTGCCTGCTTTTGGACACTTAGATGACCAATGGCTTTGAAACTCACTCAGTGTCTTCAATTTCTTTTCTGTTTCTGATTCAAAAAAAGTTTTATTTTGCTTTTAATCTTGTTATGTCCTTTTGCTTTTTCTTTTCTATATTTTATTCCTATGTGTTTGGAACAGAGGGAGTGCATTAAAGCATAAACTTCTTGCACTGTATTGACTTTAATACTTTTATCTTTAAAACATTTTGAATTATTTTTGTGTACAGCATGAAGTGAAAATCTAACTCTTGTTTTTTTTTCCCTCTCTTCAAAATAGATTAAAAGTACATCACTTATTAGATAACTCATTCCATTCCGTGTGATTTAAAATATCACAAATGGTTGACTTCAGGTTGAAACTGGTTTGGAACTCACAGAACTGCTACTGCTACTGCTGCTGCTGCTGCTGCTGCTTTTATCTTTTAGCATTAAAGTAATTTTGAAAGGGACAATATTTACAGTTTGATATACTCAACAACTTCTCTGTCATCTTACAACTGATTTCACTCATTCGCGTAAATTGCCCAACCCTTGAACACACATTCAAGTGTACATGTGAAGGTTTGTTACATAGGTAAACACGTGTCACAGGGGTTTGCTGTACATATTATTTCATCATCCAGGTATTAAGCCCAGTACCCAATAGTTCTCTTTTCCGCTCCTCTCCTTCCTCCCACCTTCCCCCGTCAAGTAGACCCCAGTGTCTGTTTCCTTTTTTGTGTTCATAAGCTCTTATCATTTAGCTCCCACTTATATGTGAGGACATGCTGTATTTGGTTTTCTCTTCCTGTCTTAGTTTGCTAAAGGATAGTAGCCTCCAGTTCCACCCATGTTCCCACAAAATACATGATCTTGTTCTTTCTTATGGCTGCATATTATTCCATGGTGTATATGTACCACATTTTCTTTATCTAATCTGTGATTGATGGGCATTTAGGCTGATTCCATGTCTTTCCTATTGTGAATAGTGCTGCAATGAACATTTGCATGAATGTGTCCTTGTGGTAGAATAATTTGTATTTGTCTGGGTATATGCCCAGTAAAGGGATTGATGGCTCGAATGGTAGTTCTGCCTTTAGCTCTTAGAGGAATCACCATACTGCTTTTCAAATGGGTTGAACTAACTTACATTGCCACCAACAGTGTGTAAGTGTTTCCTTTTCTCTGCAACCTCCCAGCATCTATTATTTTTCAAATGTGCAAATTCTTGGTTCAAGTGCAAGTCCTTTACATTTCAAGTTCATGCATACTATTATTTTTTATTAATTAGTAGAAAGGTTTTTGACAATTTTACTTCATAAAATATTTTTTCTCCCAGTTTTGCTTGCACATAGTAACACTATTCTCTTCAGACTGCCAATGAGATATCTCCAGAGGAAATGGTTATTGTCTAGTCTAAAATTCTGCAGTAAATATTCAGAGCAATAAATTATCTTGTAAAGGACGCTGAACCACACTTGGTCTTAAATTCCTCAATCAGTTAAAATGAGAGAAATGGATTTTCTGACCTATGAGATTCATATAGGAACATGGCTGTGCTTACAGCCAGAATCTGAATAGATAAGATAATATGAATAAATGGTACTTGGGAGAATCTACCATATAGTTTGCAACTGAGTGTGATGGTATGCTTAAACCTGTTAAATTAAAATTCTTAAAAATCCATTAGTGAGTTAAAAGACAGGGTGAAGAACATACTAATTATGTGAGCAAATATTCTATAGAAGGAGATGTTACAAATGTCAGGGAGAAGAGAAATGATAGATGCGGTTTATTACATATGCATATTACATATGCATAGCCAAAAGAGAGCAAAGAACTTGCTGACTAATACACACAAATCATGTTTGTTATTCTAGCAAGTATTTTTCTTAACGAGCCAGATTTTCCTATTGTTTAAATTGTTTCCTTAATTCTTCCAGGCGATTGGAGTGCTATGCCCTGGAGTATCAAAACTGCCTTTAATGTTACCCTGATGTCCCAAATGTTATACTTCCAAAAGCGTAGTTGAGGCAGTTGAGAAGATCTGGCTCAATTTAATGTTCAATTTTTAAGTACCAGGGGCTTTTGCATGATATCTTATTCTCTCCCTGGAGGATTATATTAATTGGAACAGGAACACTGAAGTGGTAAGACACTTAGCATTATTTATCTCTGCATTAGGGACACTAAGGACCTATTTAGCTGGTGGGAGAATCAGAAGCATCATTTTCAGTTCCTAAAGAAATCAAGTTTTATCCCTAATCCTTTGCATGTCTCACCAAGCCCCTCTCTTGCCTTATTGAGCTATTCACCTTCTCAAAGGAACACTAAGAATTAATAACAAATATGCATATTGTCCAAAGGGGCCAGCATTTTGTCTACTTCTAGACTTCCTAATTTTTTAGATTTGCTGACTGTAGCATAAGTTTGGTTATTTATTCCTTCATATTTTTGTTGTTGCTGCTGCCGTTGTTGAACATCAAGGCAATTTCATAATGTTGACTTGAATACTTTCTTCTGATGACCTAAGATTTTTATTTCAGTACATCTACTCAGAGTTGCTGTAGATCAAGTTTAAAACAAATCTATCATGTCTATCATAATGTTATAAAATACATGCCCTTCAAATTTCTTTTTTTTCCCCAGATTTTGTGTTTGTTTGTTTAAGTTTAACCTTAACTGGAGTTTCCCTTTAGAGCTTGCTTTGTTGGCCTTAAAAATGTATTCTTTATGTTTAAAGATTTTAGAGATACTTACTATATAGAAGAATTGAAACGAAATATCAATGATAACCTATTAAAATGCATTTAAATAGACTTCCACACATTTTTATCTGTACTCCTCCTTTCAAGAATAGAAAAGAGCAGGTCATTTGCATTTCTTCTTCCTTACTTTCATCCTTGAGAGTGGCCATCACAAAACTTGTATTTTCATACATTAAACCAACATTTATTTTACAAACCATTTCTTCTGTCTTATTTTTTATATTATAAATAATGCATACTCATGTATGCATTGTACAAGTTGCTGAATTACATGAATTCCTGAAAGCACAAAAAAGATGCAAAGAAAAAAAAACAATAAAATATCTCACCTATATTTTTATTTCTCTGTGATACCTACTGTACCATTTTGCATATTGTTAGTTGTCTTCTAAAATTTTTTTGCATATATATTATGTTCACAAGACTTTTTATCAATTTGGTATTACCTTTGGAGAACAATGACAATTGACCACTGGGACGTGTCTATTATTCTAAATTTTAGATATTTGAATGTTATTTGAAAGACAAAGTGATCCATTGCATCATTATTTGCTGGAAAAGCTCAACTGAGGTCAGGGTCGTCTCTGCATCAGGCTCCTGAGAACTTAAACTTGCAAGGGAGACATTGCTCCTAACCACTATTGCCTATAGGCGGGCAGTTACAAGGGATAACTGCTTGTAGACATCGAAATGATTCAGTCTTCTCCAGAAAGGAAAAGCATTTAATATAGTTTGGATATTTGTCCCCACCCAAATCTCACACTGAATTGTAATCCTCAATGCTAGAGGTGGGGCCTGGTGGGAGGTGTCTGGAACATGGGGGCACATCCCTCGTGGCTTGGCAATGCCTTCATGATAGTCATTTCTTAGAAGATCTGATCATTTAAAAGTGTGGCGCACCCCCTTACCCCACTCTCTGTTTCTCTTGTTCCTGCTCTGGCCATGTGACGTGCCTGCTCCTGCTTCACCTTCTACCATGAGTAAAAGCTTCCTGAGGCCTCCCCAGAAGCAGCTGCTGGCACTATGCTTCCTGTGCAACCTGCAGAACTGTGAGCCAATTAGACCTCTTTCCTTTTCAGTTACCCAGTCTCATTTCTTTATAGCAGTGTAAGAATGGCCTAATACAGCAACTGAAAGGAAAATATCAACTTGACAATGAAAATTAATGAAATAGCATTTTATTTCTTTGGCTGCAAAAAAATGCATTTAACTGACCATTGTGAACAGGTATATAATTTGTAATTCTAAAGATGGTATAATGTAATCAAGCAGTCTCCCTGGTAAAAGTAACCTTAGTTTGCCTACTTTTGTGATTTCTTTCCCAAATATTTCTGGACTTAGTTGCTAACATCCTGTTAAGGCCACAGTACATTTCACTGTACAAATGCCTGAGTTAAGTACAGAATTTTGTGTTTTAATCATTTCATCTTCTACCCCAAATCACATCTCATATGACTAAAAGTCTTAGTCTATCATAAAATGTCCAGTAGGGTTCTCCTGTATGTACAGTATTGAATGAGATCAGAAGACATCAAATAGAAAACCATGAACCAGACCTGCTCACAGTTATCTTCGTTTAGGTATAAACTTTTAAAAACCATTTTAAAATCTTTTGCCAACATTTAACAATTGGAAAAATACACTTAATGTTGTGAAATGCTTTTCTTTTTAATTTTTTTTAAAATTTATTTTTATTTATTTATTTTTTTGAGATGGAGTCTCACTCTTTCACTCAGGCTGGATTTCAATGGTGCAATCTCGGCTCACTGCAACCTATGCCTCCCGGGTTCAAGTGATTCTCCTGACTCAGCTTCCTGAGTAGCTGGGATTACAGGCTCATGCCACGCCTGGCTAATTTTTGTATTTTTAGCTAAGACAGAGTTTCACCATGTTGGCCAGGCTGGTCTTGAACTCCTGAACTCAGGTGATCCACCCACCTCAGCATCCTAAAGTGCTGGGATTACAAGCATGAGTCAGCACACTTAGCCGTGAATTGCTTTTCTTTCTTCTTTTTTTTTTTTTTTTTTGTGTGTGCGTGTGTGTGTGTTTGAGACAGAGTTTTACTGTGTCACTCAGGCTGAAATGCAATAGTGCGATCACAGCTCACTGCATCCTCCACCTCACTGGGCTCAAGGGATCCTCCCACTTCAGCTTCCTGAGTAGCTGGGAATGCAGGCATGTGCTACCATGCCTGTCTAATTTTTGTACTTTTTGTAGGGACTGGGTTTTGCCATGTTGCCTAGGTTTGTCTCAAACTCCTGAATTCAAGCAATCTTCCCCGTCTCGGACTCCCAAAGTGCTGGGATTACAGGCGTGAACCACCATGCCTGACCATCTTGCTTTTCTTTTTTTATAAATCAAGAGATTAGGTAATCTGGGGTTGCATTCAAGCAACCATCGACTTGGACCCAGTAGTGCTACCAACTGAAATGTGGGGCATGTGCTCTCGCTCACCATCATTCCACCATTTCCAGGTCCTCTACACCTGGCTACTTTTACATGTTAACCTATGTCTATATTCAGGTTTCTGACTTATTTTCTGTGTGTTAATTATGATTCCCTCTCATCATTTGACCTCTTCATATGCTAATATTCTAGCTGCACCACTTAACCAATTATTTTGCTTTACTTAGATTTGTTCCTACATCTGAAATACCCTTTTTATGTTGTTGTATGTTTCAGTAGGTCCTTTACCTGTATATTGTTATAATTATCTCTTGTCATATTTCCACACTCCAGATAAACCATTTATAACTTTCTGGTTTCATGTGGTCTTACGCCTGGTGGAATTCCTTCAGCCTGTGATGTTTCTGCTTTTCAAAATACCCTTGCTCTTCTTATCCTCCCTTGGATATCACTTATGCATTCTCTAAGAATCACTACCAATGCTACCTTTCTTTTTTCTGACACAGCCTGTCCCCCCACCAGCTAAGTTAGTGGTTTCTTTTTTTGTCTGCCAATGATACCTTGGACACAGTTCTATCAAAATATTTACCTCATTTATTGGCCAGGCACGGTGGCTCATGCCTGTAATCCCAGCACTTTGGGAGGCCAAGGCAGGTGGATCACTGGAGGTCAGGAGTTTGAGACCAGCCTGACCAACATGGAGAAATCCCATCTCTACTAAAAAAATACAACAAAAACAAAAACAAAAAATTTAGCCAGGCATGGTGGAACACACTTGTAATCAAGTGATGCAGAAGAATCACTTGAACCTGGGAGCTGGAGGTAGCAGAGAGCTGAAATGGCGCCGCTACACTCCAGCCTAGGCAACAGAGTGAGATTCTGAATCAAAAAAAAAAAATTACTTCATTTATGACCCTAGAGTGCATTTGTTGATTTGTTTACCTATAGCCCCTAAGTAAGTTTCTCTACTCCCAGACTTGTTCATTGAGGTAAAGACTGTGCATCATGCAGGCTTAATGTGTCCACACTCAACTACATGCTCAGACAGATATAGTCCATTTTATAATTCTCTAATTGTTTCATTAAGTTGTGGTTTATTTGACAACTTTCATAAAATTAATATTTCTTTTTTTTTTTTTTAAGACGGAGTCTTGCTCTGTCGCCCAGACTGGAGTGCAGTGGCGTGATCTCAGCTCACTGCAACCTCCGCCCCCTGGGTTCAAGCAGTTCTCTGCCTCAGCCTCCCCAGTAGCTGGGATTACAGCCACCACACCTGGCTAATTTTTATCAGGGTCATCTCTGCATCAGGCTCTTGAGAACTTAAACTTGCGAGGGAGACATTACTCGTAACCACTATTGCCTATAGGCGGGCAGTTACAAGGGATAACTGCTTGTAGACATCAAGATGATTCAGCCTTCTCCAGAAAAGAAAAGCATTTAATATAGTTTGGATATTTGTCCCCACCCAAATCTCACATTGAATTGTAATCCTCAATGCTAGAGGTGGATTCTGGTGGGTGATGTTTGGATCATGGGGGCACATCCCTCATGGCTTGGTAGTGTCTTCATGATACTCATTTCTCAGGAGATCTGATCATAGATCTCCTGACACATCCTGGTGGTCAATTGTTACTGTTCTCCAGAGGTAATACCAAATTGATAAAAAGTCTTGTGAACATAATATATATGCAAAAAAATCTTAGAAGACAACCAACAATATGCAAAATGGTACAGTATATACCTCAGAGAAACAAAAATATGGGTGAGATATTTTATTGTTTTTTTGTTTGCATCTTTTTGTGTACTTCCAGGAATTCATGTAATTCAGCAATTTGTACAATGCATACATAGTATGCATTATTTATAATATAAAAAATAAGACAGATTTCTTATAAAAAACAAGACAGATTGTATTTTAGTAGAGATGGGGTTTCACCGTCTTGGCCAGGCTGGTCTTGAACTCCTGACTTTGTGACCCACCCTCCTCAGCCTTCCAAAGTGCTGAGATTACAGGTGTGAGCCACTGCTCCGGGCCTATGCTAATATTTCTACCCCGTATGGGTACAAGTCTTCGCCCTACCGCTTCTCTTCCCTTCCCCCACTTTTTCTTCCAGCTCTCCTGCAGTCTGGAGCAACACACACACACTCAGATACAGACACTCACACACACACTACCAATACCACCACCTCTACAATTACATAACAGAGTAATCATAATAAGTATCTACTAATTTGAAAGGTTTTGGTAGTACAGAAATACAGGTTTAGCATTTGCAATATAAATATCAGACTTGTTACCTGCCACACTGCCTTTTATAGTTTATTAAATTTTACTTAAAATGTTGTTTTAAAGTAAACAATAAAAACGATAATTTCATCAGAGCTAGAATTAAAAAGAAATTTTAAAAGCTCCAAAGACTGTTACCTAGTATGAATCATGTAGAAGGGGCTGTTTTCAGAAAAGGGTTTAAAATTTTTTCAATAAGCTGTGATGGAAGGTAGCTACAGAAAGCTCTCCATGATCAGTTTCGTGTCTAGTTGCAAAAGTGGGCCTTGAATACCCTCATTTGTGTGCCTAATGTGGAGTTGTCTGTCTTTATGGGATTTTACACAGCTGACAGCTAATGCAGGTGTTTAAATGCAAAATCTGACACTGATGTCTTCCCCTAAATGACACTTCAATTCATAAATTATATGAATATGAGTAGCACTATTCATTTATGAAATAATGCAGCTATCACTTAGTAATGCAATTCAAAACATCTTTCACTTTATTTAGCCATTTCCAACCCCATTACATGTGACTATGAAAAGAATAAAAATTGATTAGACAAGGAGTGAAAAGTGGGCAAAAGCATTTCCCGGCATGTTGCCTGCCTCATGGCAAAACGACGGAGCTGTAGCATTTTATTTCCTATTGAAGAGATGTTTCTTGCTTAGGTGGCCTGTTTCTGATTAAAAGCATCTTTGTAATATTGCATTCACTTCCATAAAAAGAAAATGCTCTGTGCCAGGAAAGAGTCTGGTACTAACTGCAAAAAAAGATGTTACTGCGACAAGACAGGATATTCCCAGTTCTGAAGCTTGTAGGTTGGGGGGTCTAGAAAATGTAGCACATCATTTCCCTGTAGCTTCTACTTTCTCTGTGTTGGGTCAATAATAAAAGTGGAAATGATATAACCATCACCGGCAGCTAAAACATCAATGATAGCTATAATTTTTTCAGGGCTTTCCAAATATTATTTCCTTCAAATATATTACTTACAATTGTCTAAACAACCTGGAAATGTGGAATTATTATCCTGTTTTACAGATGTGGACTTTGAGGCTCAGCTACGTTAAGTGACTTGCACAACTAGGTAATGAATGCTAGACCTTGCACCCATGCTCTTTCCACTTTCCCCGAGAGTGACTTTCTTCAGAATGTCAACTCCTCATCTCCCATTCTTGTAACTACATAATTTAGGGTTTATAGTGCCTGTGTGAGAAAAGATAGAAAGCTCCCATTGACTGTCTTCCCAAATGTGGTTCACAGGCCTGTACGACAGGGGAACTCTTTGCTTGCTTTCATAATTTTTTGAGATTTCTAATTAAAGCATTTTGCTGTTTAGGGTTTTCTTTTTTGAATTTTGGGAAACATCTAGATGTAGATCTATTCCGTCTTTTTCAGGAAGAGAAGGGAGAACGCATGTCTGTCTCTCTGGTGGCACTTGGGGAGTGTCATCCTGGCCGGCCACCCATCCTCTATGAGCTCCGGACACAGCCTGTGGTGTACTCGTGCAGGGAGGCAATTGAGAAGCAGCACAAATTAGAGTTCTGTGAAGAATAGCTTGTCAAAGGATAAGGGACATATTTTACATTCACTTTTGTGAAATGTGGTATTTGGGATGAGGAGCTTGCCTTTTGAGCAAAATGTTGCTAATTTCTCACATGGTCTTTTTCGAGAAGTACAAACTCAGTGGGCAGTGTACAGCACGAGGAACATGTCCCAGGAAGGTTGTGAATTACACTGCCAGATGGCCTCAGCTCCCCGCGGGCTGCTCCAAAGTCATACAGATTCTTTTTTCATTAATTTCAAATTTTCCCTAACATTTTCATAGGCATAAGACTTTTAAAGGGGGAAAATATCCATTTTAATAAAAAAGAAAATAGTAAGTTCGGACATATACATTTTGCAGGTGAATACAATCCTATATTTATTAAAAAATGAATACATGATATGATAATATCTATGTTCAAAATACATTTACATTTGTAATGCATCACTTATTAGAAATAGGTAAGTTTTATCATTGTTTCCCTCTCAAGATTGTATGCTTATTAGTGGCAGACAGAGCTTTATAGACTAGCGGTTTCTGTGTTTTATTCCAAATATGACATGAAACTTATTGCATAGAACTTCCCTCCTTTTTCTCTTTTGATTTATTTCTTTTCCAGAATCCTATATAATCCTGATTTTGAATTTTCAGTCAGCTGGACTCTTTACCAGGTCTGTACAGGAAAATGTATCAGATTGGATTCTCAGGCTAAAAATGCCATAGTTGGAATGAAAGGAAAGGATTTAAGTAAACATGGCCAACACCAAAAAACTTTCTGTTAAATATAGACAAGAAGACCATAAAACAATGGGTAGAACTAGAATGTGTTTCTTTGTTTTAAAACCCCACCCTCAGGCTTGTAACCATAGTATAATTTCTGAAGCAACTGTGGTGGATATATTCTGGAAGAGCAAAGAAAAATTAATCCTATCCTTTTTACATTGATATAAATTCATTAGGTCTATATATTTTTTCCCTCTACTGTACAGAATCTGAAAGTGGTATTCTTGAAATTATTAACACAATACAGATGGCCTATTCTAATCAAACTGGCTTCTTCACAGTCCATGAACACACCGTGTTTGCTCCACCTCAGATGGGTCATTCTGTTTCTGTCTATTCACTTGTCTCCGTTCTTGCCTCCAAGATCCACATATGACCCTTCAGTATCACAAAGTCTACTCTAGTGAGTGCAGCCTTCCCTTGCTTAGAAAAAGTGTAGCCCTTAATTGTTGTTTAGTAGTCTTTGCTATGCTGCTCTTTGGTATGAGTTTGCCTTCACAACTATATTGCGCCTTCACAGCTATATTGTGGGCTCGCTAAAGGGAAGGAACCTGTCATATACATACACATCCCTCAGCACAAAGTAAAGCTTGGACTCTCAGGAAGAACTCATTGACTTAGAGCCTGCTTTCTGCTATGTAATTTTTATTGTTTTATGGAGGGAGATTCTGCAGAGCATAAACTATGTCCTTGAAACCAAGCACTCTTGGGAGCTATATTAATTTAGTGCACATGGGCCCTATTTATTTACGTTTCAATATACTGAGTTGGATGTACTATCAATCACACAATCTGGCAGTATTTTAAAAATGCAGTACTTCTGCATGTTTCAGCTTTGCTCCTTCTCTGATGACCTTTTGGAAGCAGTGGAGTGGGTCTAGGAGAAGAGAAGTACTTGTCATGCTCCGTCAACTTCTAGAACCTGAATTTAAAAATTTAAAGGGATCAAGAATTCCTTTTGTCATTTTCTTAAAAAAGAAATACCCTCTCCACCAGTAGAGAAAAGCATAGTATAGGCATACCTTCTTTTATTGTGCTTAGCTTTACTGCACTTCACAGATAATTGCATTTTTTACAAATCGAAGGTTAGTGGCAACCCTGAGCCAAGGAAGTCTATTGATGCCATTTTTCCAACAGCATGTGCTCACTTCATATTTCTTTGTCACATTTCGGTAATTCTTGCAATATTTTAAACTTTTAACTTATCATATCTGTTATAGTGATCTGTGATCAGTGATCTTTGATGTTACTATTGTAATTATTTTGAGGCACCATTAACCACACCCATATAAGATGTGAACTTAATCTAGAAATGTGTGTGTCCTGACTGCTTCAACAACCAGATGTTTCTTTGTCTCTCTCTTCTTGGTCATCCCTATTCCCTGAGACACAACAATATGTTGAAATTTGGCCAATTAATAGCACTACAATAGCCCCTAAGTGTTCAAGTGAAAGGCCACTTTGCACGTCTGTCACTTTAAATCAAGCACTAAAATGATTGAGCTTAGTGAGGAAGGAATGTAAAAGGCCAAGATAGGCTGAAAGCTAGGCCTCTGTGCCAAGCAGTTAATCAAGTTGTGAATGCAAAAGAGAAGTTTCTGAAGAAAATTAAAAGTGCTACTCTAGTGAACACACAAATGGCAAGAAAGCAAAAGAAAGTTCTTGCCGATATGGAGAAAGTCTGAGTGGTCTGGATAGATAAAACCAGCCAGAACATTCCCTGAAGCTAAAGCCTAATCCAGAGCAAGGTTCTAACTCTCTTCAGTTCTATGAAGGCTGAGAGAGATGAGGACACCAAAGAAGAAAATTTGGCAGCTAGAAGAGGTTGGTCATGAGGTTTAAAGAAAGAAGCTATTCCATAACATACCAGTGCAAGGTGAAGCAGCAAGTGCTGATGGAGAAGATGCAGCAAGTGATCCAAAAGATACAGCTAATATCATTGATAAGGCAGCTACACTAAACAACAGATTTCCAATGGAGATAAAACTGACTTCTATTGGAAGAAAATGCAATCTAGAACTTTCTTTCTTTCTTTCTTTCTTTCTTTTTTGAGGTTGGAGTGCAGTGGTGCAATCTCAGCTCACTGCAAGCTCCGCCTCCCGGGTTCACGCCATTCTCCTGTCTCAGCCCCCCCGAGTAGCTGGAACTACAGGCGCCCGCCAACTTTCATGTCTACAGAGGTGAAGTCAACACTTGGCTTTAAAGCTTCAAAGGACAAGATGAATCTTTTTTTTAGGTGCTCATGCAGCTGGTGACTTATAAGTGGAAGCCAATGCTCATTTACCTTTCCAAAAATCCTATGTCCCTTGAGAATTATGCTAAATTTATTCTGCCTTTGCTCTATAAGTGGAACAACAAAGCTTGGATGACAGCACTTCTGTTTACAGCATGGGTTACTGATTATATTAAACCCACTGTTAAGAGCTACTGCTGAGAAAAAAAAATTCATTGCAAAATATTACTGCTCATTGACAGCGCATCTGGTCACCCAAGAGCTCCAATGGAGATGTACAAGGACATTAATGTTTTTGTACCTGCTAACAGAACATCCATTCTATAGCCCATGGATCAAGAAGCCATTTCAACTTTTAAGTCTTATTATTTAAGAAATACATTTTGTAAGGCTATAGCTACCATAGGTAGTGATTCCTCTGTGGATCTGGGCAAAGTCAATTGAAAATCTTCTGGAAAGGATTCACCATTGTAGATGCTACTAAGGACATTTGTGATTCATGGGAAGAGGTCAAAATATCAACATTAACAGAAGTTTGGAAGAAACTGATTCCAACCCTCATGGATGACTTTGAGGGATTCAAAACTTTAGTAGAGGAAGTCACTGCAGATGTGGTGGAAATAACAAGAAAACTAGAATTAGAAGTGGAGCTTAAAAATGTGACTGGATTGTTGCAATCTCCCAATAAAACTTGAATGGATGAGGAGTTGCTTCTTAGCAAATAGCAAAGAGAGAGGTTTTTGAGATGGAAACTTCTCCTAGTGAAGCTGCTGTGAGCATTGTTGAAACGGCAATAAAGGATTTAGAATATTCCACAAACTTAGTTGACAAAGCAGTGAGAGGGTTTAAAAGGATCGACTTTAATACTGAAAGAAATTTTACTGTGGGTAAAATACTATCAAATGGCATCACATGCTACAGAGAAAAAGTTCAAGAAAGGAAGAGTTAATCAATGTGGCAAACTTCACTGTGACCTTATTTTAAGAAATTGAGGCTGAACATGTTGGCTCATGCCTGTAATCCCAGCTCTTTGGGAGGCGAAGGCAGGGAAGGATCACTTGAGGCCAGGAGTTCAAGATTGGCCTGGACAAAATAGTGAGACCCAGGTGCTACAAAAAAATTAAAAAATAAGAACAATTAGCTAGGCATGGTGGAGTTTGTAGTGTAGCTATTTGGAATGCTGAGGCAGGAGCATTCCTTGAACCCAGGAGTTTGACACTGCAGTGAGCTATAATCATGCCATGACAATCCAGCCTGGGCCACAGAGAGAGACTATGTCTCTTCAAATAAGAAAGAAATTGTTACAGCCACCCCAATCTTCACCAGTCACCACCCTGATAAGTCAGCTGCCATCAACAATGAGGCAAGACCCTCCACCAGCAAAAAGAGTATCACTCACTGAAGGTACAGATGATAGTCAGCATTTTTTAGCAATAAAGTATTTTTAATTAAGATATGCATTTTTTTAGATATAATACCATTGCACACTTAATAGACTGCAGTATATTATAAACACGACTTTTATATGCACTGAGACACCAAAAAAATCGTGTGACTCACTTTGTTGTGATATTTGTTTTATTGCAATAACTCCAAAGTGTGCTTGTAATTTTAGTCACCCTTAGAATTATACCCATTGAATGAGAAGGTGAATGCTTACCTTATAGCAGCATTTGTCAAGGTGGACCTATGACATTATTCCTGTTTTTTCTTTTCATTTAGAAGTCATCTGATTTCAGTATGTCTGAGATGTCATGGTGCATATGAGGCCTATATAGGACCAAGCCCCCAGGCACTCTTAGTCAAGGTACATTTCAATAACATATTGTAAATAGGGCTTCTCAAGCAATTAGGTTCCCTGGAAGCTTTGAGTTAGGTAATGGATCTAGGAGAGAGCAGCTTAGAGTAGCAGGGGTTGGGACAGATTAAGCCTCAGGCAGAACCACTGCCTAAATCACTAACTCTGCCTGACACAAAAATTTTATTTATTTATTTATTTTTTATTTTTTTGAGATGGAGTCTTGCTCTGTTGCCCAGGCTGGATGCAGTGGCGTGATCTTGGCTCACTGCAACCTCCGCTCCTGGGTTCAAGCCATTCTCCTGCCTCAGCCTCCTGAGGAGCTGGGATTACAGGCATGCACCACCATGCCCAGCTAATTTCTGTATTTTTAGTAGAGACAGGGTTTTACCATGTTGGCCAGGCTGGTCTCGAACTCCTGACCTCAGGTGATCTACCCACTTCGGCCTCCTAAATTTAAAATGTATCCAGGTTAGTGTTGAAACCCCCGTCGTTTGAAGGATGTCTGAGCAGAGCAAATAAAAGGACAAAGCTATCCTGTATAAAGGATACATAAAGCTAGAACCAGCCCAACAAAAAGGTACTGCCAGAAACTCGATGAAGAAACTAAGATAGGGATCATTTTGGTCTTTGGAGGGATTATGAATGAGAACAAGAGATTTAGGCAAAAAGGCTCATCAGCTAGGTCAGACCCACATGTAGATGCAGGGTGGGGATGGGGTAATCTGAAGTCTGATGCTGTCACAAGTATTCTGAAAGCTAAATTCATCCTGAAAATGTTGGGGCACATGGCAGATCTAGCCCTGACCTTTCTTACTGGGGTGTGATATCCTCTCAAACTGCTCCCTGATCTCACTCTCATTGCCTCAGGGTTCCACACTCAGCACATTACCGGCCTCACTCATGGCAGTACAGGGGTTATTGGGAACTCTCAGAAAGACTCCTGAGAAACCAGGTAGGTTTTGGCTTTGACTTGAAGACAGCATTAGTTGGCTCAAGACTGTTTAGCCAAAGTAGTTTTTGCCTCTGTCCTAGAGTGAACCCAAAGCCTCAGTCGCCAGATTACTCTGATGGGTCTCGTGGGCTTTCCAAACCACAAGGGCCCTCTCTGGGCAAGAGTTTGACTCCAGAATTAACCTCAAGCTCAATGTATTTCTTTGGAATCCTTCTGGCATGGAAACAGCCTTCCCCTGGTAGGCAGCCCGTGTGTGGTGTGGCATTGCTCAACACAGCACATTCCCCTTAATGTATGACTTCAGAGGGAAGGTGGGGCTAAGGCTGGAGGGCTGAGGTTAGAGGTTTCTCAGAAATGCCTGTCTTACAAAGCAGTTATTTTTCTCAGTTGAACGACTTTGAGCCTATTGCTTTCATTTTCCTCAAATATCTATCAGTGCCTTGTACCTTATGAGCAAACAAACTGAAACAGAAAGCCATTTTTAAGTTAATTGTATATTTGGTACAGGATTAGAAACTGCGCTGTGTTCACACACCAGCTATAGCCTGTAGCGCAGAAGCCGTGCTTGCTCTTCCAACACATTGCAGTGATATTCAGTTAGAAGGGGATTAAGGATAAGGAAAAAAAAAAGGTCAGTATCTATTTGTAGGTAATTCTCAAAGTCTCCTTTCAGAATCTCAATTACTTCTTCTTACTTGTATTTTTTTCCATGTGTGTCATGGCCTTAGATTTTTTGGAAATACCAACGTCCTACATTCTCATCAACAGCCATGGATCAAAATGCCAATTACATTTTATTGCAGTGTCCTGAGCTGCCCAGTCACCTCATGCTAAATTTAGGTTTAAATAAATAGAGTATTTTAGTTCCAGTGGTACTAGAAAGCAGCTAGAATAAAGACGGTTTGGTGTATTATTTTTGTACTGCTGTAATATGAAGGAGAATTTTGAGAGTTGTTTTTTGTTTTGTTGTTTTAAATTAAACAAATATATTTAAGATACTGATCTTTTTCATGAAGATCCCGAATAAATTAAATATATAACCAGATCTAGTTTCCATTCTGAAAGTCCCAAGTAGAAACAGAGTTGCCAGCCTCTTAACCACTTTAGAACTTTTGACTATGTTCAACGACACACTTTCTGGTATTATTCTCTAGTTATTTGTGTGGGTGCATCTTCTCTCCCCAGCAGGTGCCTAAGAAGAAGGACTCATGTTCTTCTTCCCCGGACTCTCTGGGAGTACCCACCGTGGACCTGGTATACAGTGAGGGAGTCAAGAAATACTTGCTGAAATAATTTGCCCTTAATATAAAATTAAAGTTATAATATCTAGACTTATTTTTAAAACACCATTTTGGCTGGGCGCGGTGGCCCACGCCTGTAATCCCAGCACTTTGGGACGCCGAGGCGGGCAAATCACGAGGTCAGGAGTTCAAGACCAGCCTGGCCAACATCTTGAAACCCTATCTCTACTAAAAATACAAAATATTAGCTGGGCATGGTGGCAGGTGCCAGTAATCCCAGCTACTCAGGAGGTTGAGACAGGAGAATCGCTTGAACCCAGGAGGTGGAGATTTCAATGAGCCGAGATCATGCCACTGCACTCCAGCCCGGATGACAGTGCAAGACTCTATCTCAAAAAAAAAACAAAAACAACTATTTTTTTAACATATATACCTATATGCAGTACAAAATATAAACTTAGAAGTAAGGTTTCTCTTACCCTTGTCTCCTAGTCACCCAGCTTTCCTCATGATAGGCCACTAGAGACTTCCCATGTAACTTTTAAAAAATACTACATTCACTTATACACATCCACTTAGAGAAATATATATGTATGTGTCAAATGCCAGAAAAGTATATACATTGTCCTGCACTTGATTTTTTTTCACCTAATAATACATCCTGGAGAATGTCCCATGAAGCTAGTACATTTGTTGTTGGCATTTGTTTAAGAGCTGCATAAGAATACAGTCTACGGATGTACATTTCCCCAAACTTATTACTATTATAATCATGTAACAGTAATAGTTTTGTATACATGACATTTTTTAAAGGTGTAAGTGTGACCAAAGGATAAATACCTAGAGACAAAATTGCTTTGTAAAGGCATTGACAAATTGCTCTCTACTAATTTTTTCTCCAACCAACTTATAATGCATGTGGTGAGTATTTCCATGACATGCTCTGTGATACCCAAGTGAAGAATATGACATTATTAATGGCAAACACTTACATGGTACTTATTCTGTGCCAGGCACTGGTCTATGTGCTTTACATATATTATCTCAAATAAGACTCACAACAACCTTGCGAGAGAGGCCCTTTCATCATCTCTAATTTACAGATGAGATAAAACATTTTGCCTTAGGTCACCCAGCTGATAAATAGCAAATGACATCTGAGCCCAGCCTGTCTGGCTCCAGGAGTCAGCTCTTGTAACCATGGCCCTAAATTGTGCTAATTATGACACTTTTTCATAGTTATTCTGTATGAGATAAAAGAAGAATTTCTTAAGAAATGTATGTTCTACAGTTGAATAGGGAGGACCATAACCCTCCATGTTGCAGTCCTTTACACTGATCTGAGTCCCTCCCCATCACTTCCAGAAGAATTGAGCTCCTGGTTCACTAGCATGTTCTCTAACGTCAGTGTGGTCATAATTTAGGGGGATATCGATGTGCATGTAGATGAACCTTTTATTGCCTTGGCCTCTCAGTCTCAATGACCTGACCCTCTACTGTACCTCAGGTCTCTTTTCCTGTCATTATAAATGACATCTAGATCTTGTCATCGTCAATGACTGCATGTCCTTTATAATGTCCATTTTAAGCTTCCTACCCTCAGACCAGTAGTTCCTATTTTTCTCAGTCACTCCCTCTAACGTCCTTACTCTACCAGACCTTTCACCCCAGTGAGGTCTTCATTCTATTGATTCTATCATATTTTTCATTGTCTACCCCCACATTGATGCCCTCATTTTTCCCTTTATGCAGCAGCTTAGGTTTCACAGTCCATTGCCACAATCATTCTTAACAAGCCTCTTAACATAGCCTCTTAATAAGTCTCTTTGCTCTCTTGCCCCCTTTCAATGTATTCTCAAAACAGCAGGTGACTCTATTAAAATGTAAATGAGATTAAGTAACTTGTCAACTTGAATTCCTCCAATATCCTCCCATTTTACTCAGAAAAAGGCAAAGTACTTTCAATGGCTTACAAGGTGCCACACAGCATCTCTCGCTTTATTTCATACAATTCTCCCACTTCCTTACCCAACTTAAGCCACACTGGCGTCCCTTTGGTTTCTCTGACTCTCCTGACTGACTAGCTTCTGCCCTGAAGCCTTTGTATTTGTTTTGTGACTTTGCCCAGTACATCCTTCCTCCATATATCCACATGGCACCCTCTATCACTTCCACAATCCCAAGCAAGGTAGCATTGTAAGTATGATAATTTCAGTGGCAGAAGTCAGATGTGCAAATATTGACTTTATTAATTTTTGCTACTGAGTTCAACATCGTACATTTCCTTTCATAAACTGAACATTTAATCAGGCTTGAATCACTTATTGTTAAAACTTTTTGTTAGGAAGCTTTCTAACTTAACAAAAAACGCTCTTTCTCATACTCTTTTCCTCATAACTAGTATAAATTGAAGATAAGAGCTTAGAGACCTAACATAGGAATGGGGATGGATTTGTCCCAGAGCGATAGGCTCTGTAGAGATCGATTTTTGCTTGAAATGTATACTTCCTATTTAGCTGTTTGCAATTTGTTTGTAACAACAAAGGACTGGAAATAGCTTTGATATCTACAAGTAGAAGATGATGCCTGGCATATTTATATGATGAAAGGCTATATAGCCATTAAAAAATCAGTGAAAAATATCTGAAAATGTTGACATGGAAAGACTGTCAAACTAAGTGAGAAAGAATTATAAATGAGAAAAAGATATGGCAGTGTATATGAAGTGATTTCTATATATTTTATTTACATATAGCTAAATGATAGTCTAGTTAATATGATATAAATAAATAAATAATATTTCTTTTAATTATGTATGAGAAACCACGAAAAGTTTACTTTGGGGAAAGAGTGTTTAAGGAGACTTAGTTTTTATTCTATTTTTTTAGAGCTTTATTTTAAAATCATGCACATATTTTAAATTTTTGTTTAAAGTTTAAATTATACTAAAATATTAAACTGCATTATTTTGTATGAACTTATTTGTTATTCAGTAGAGAACATATCACTTTCAGACTCTTACTGAGAATGTAGTACCACGCCAGGTGCTGAGAAGGCCATAAAAGAATAAGAATCATTGTTCTAAGGAAATTTAAAATATGATAGGTGACATAGATTGGCTGTGTCCCCATCCAAATCTCATCTCGAATTTCAGTTTCCATAATCCCCACATGTCATGGGAGGGACCTGGTGGGAGGTCATTGAATCATGGGGGTGGTTACCTTCATGCTGTTCTCATGATAGCGAGTGAGTTCTCATAAGATCTGATGGTTTTATAAGGGCCTCTTACCCCTTTTTCTTGGCACTTCTCCTTCCTGCCACCATGTGAAGCAGGATGTGTTTGCTTCCCCTTCTGCCATGATTGTAAGTTTCCTGAGTCCTCCCCAGCCGTGCTGAACTGTGAGTCAATTAAACCTCTTTCCTTTATAAATTACCCAGTCTTGGGTATGCCTTTATTAGCAGTGTGGGAACGGATGAATACAATAGGGAAAATTGGATTCATAGAAACAACAGGAGAAGAGCAAGAAATGCATATCATTCAAGCCAATGTCCATGAAGTGGATGATAGATATCATATGAATTGAGACAAAGAGAATCTTGGTTGGCAGGTGCCATCAGGTAAAGGTGATGTAACCTGAATTTGGTGTTGAAAGAAATGTAGGAATTAGACTAGAATAAAGAAATGGAGAAGATAATCCAAGTAGAAGTAACATGTATTAGAAAGCTTTAATAAGGCCACGGGTAAGAAACCAGTAAGCTGAAATGTTGTAGAAAGGTAGACTGGCACCAGCATGAAGATTGATAGAAATGGATACAGAGTGGAGAGGAAACAAGTTTGAAGACAGAGATAGAAATGAAAGCCTGAGTATTTCAGTCTGAAGTGGAAGAAAATAATTTGCATATAGAGAAAAGGATGAATCCAAAAGGTGATGAAAAAGAAAAAGACCCTCTCATATAGAGCCTGATTAAATATTAGCACTGTAAAATGATTTTCAGAAAATAAATATTTCCAAAAAATTTTCCATTGCTCTTTGGGCACATATTGATATAATATATATTGATATAATATCATGTCTGTACAAGTAAGAGCTGAAGAATAGAAAAACAGTTTTATGAAGGGTTTGGCAATACAATTAGAGATAGAGGTGGGTGCAAGTAACTATAAGTCTGTTAACAAAATTGAATATAAATTCCAATCTTATTCTCAAAAAAGGAGGAAAACAAAATAAAACATACTAAGAATAAACGATGGCAAAATTTAGATATAACAGAAAATATTGATAACCTGGGCAGATAGAATGAGAAAAAAATACATTGCTAACTCATTGTCTCTATGAGGAAGGAAATGAATTGTTCTATGGGACTCTTAATGTAATGCTTCAACCTTGACTCCAGACATGGGGAAATAAAGTGTTGTCTTCCTAGCTACTTCCCCTGAATTGGCCCTGCCCTCCAGGATAATGTTAATAGAAGGGAGTAGAATCCAAGATCTGGTCTGACAAGGGCAGGGAGTAGAATTCAAGGTCTAGAATGATTACATTGCCCTGAACTGTTACACAGAGTACCAGAAGACTGAACGTCTGTGTTTGGTCAAAGAACATTTCCTAATAGATATGGGTTTCTTGCTTTTACACTATTGGTGGGAGTGTAAATTAGTTCAACCATTGTGGAAGACAGTCTGGCGATTCTGCAAGGATGTAGAACTAGAAATACCATTTGACCCAGTGATCCCATTACTGGGTATATACCCAAAGGATTATCAATCATGCTACTACAAAGAAACATGCACACGTATGTTTATTCCGGCACTATTCACAATAGCAGAGACTTGGAACCAACCCAAATGTCCATCAATGATAGACTGGATTAAGAAAATGTGGCACATATACAACATGGAATACTATGCAGCCAGAAAAAAGGATGAGTTCATGTCCTTTGCAGGGACATGGATGAAGCTGGAAACCATCATTCTGAGCAAACTATCACAAGGCCAGAAAACCAAACACCGCATGTTCTCACTCATAGCTGGGAGTTGAATAATGAGAAGACATGGACAAAGCACGGGGAACATCACACACTGGGGCGTTTCGTGGGCTGGGAGGCTGGGGAAGGGATAGCATTAGGATAAATACCTAATGTAAATGATGAGTTGATGGGTGCAGCAAACCAACATGGCACATGTATACCTATGTAACAAACCTGCACGTTGTGCACATGTACCCTAGAGCTTAAAGTATAATAAAAAATAAAAATAAATAACAAAAATAAAAATAAAATAAATAAATAAGTAAGGGTTCCATTAATCAGCAGTGCCATAGTAACTAGATGAGACAACTTGGATGCAAAACTACAACTCCACGATTTATTACTTAGCATCTACGCCAATCTAAGTCAGCAGGAGTAGCAATAAGTCTGTGATACCCAGAAGGTCTTTCTTGTGCTTCACTTTACGAGTGTCACATTCTTCTCCTTCATTGACATCTATCTTAATCTCCATTAAAAATCATTTCCAAATGTCTTCTAGACTCTCTGTTAAAGGTGGCACTCCAAGTACGTGTGGCTCCTCCCTTAATTATTGTTTACTTCATTTGCATCTGGGATTTTTTCTTTTTTTTTTTTTAGATGAAGCCTTGCTCTCGTCCCCCAGGCTGGAGTGCAATTGCGCGATGTCGGCTCACTGCAACTTCCACCTCCCAGGTTCAAGTGATTCTCCTGCGTCAGCCTCCTGAGTAGCTGGTATTACAGGTGCCTGCCACCATGCCCAGTTAAGTTTTGTATTTTTAGTAGAGATAGGGTTTCACCATGTTGGCCAGGCTGGTCTCTAACTCCTGACCTCAGGTGATCCACCTGCCTCGGCCTCCCAGAATGCTGGGATTACAGGTGTCAGCCACTGCACCCGGCCTGCATCTGGTTTTTCTTATGAAAATTTATTTTAATACGATAAGGTTCTTTTGGCAGATCAACACAATAAGTCAGAACTTTTAATGCTGCCTGGTCTGGTTTCTAATATGTTCTGGCCTGCCCTTTTATGGTAGACTGAATAAGAGCTCTGAAAATGTCTACACCCTAATCTCTGGAATCCATACATTTATATTAGATGGAAAAGGTGCTTTCCAGATGTGATTCAGGTGTAGACCTTGAGATGGAGAGATTATCTTGGAGTATCCATTTGAGCCTAATCTAGTCACATGAGCCTTTAAAAGAGGGGTAACTTCCAGCTGCAGTCAGTTACAGAGAAGTGCAGTGTGAGAACAAATCATTACTGATTTGAAGACAGAGGAAGAAGACTATGAGCCAAGGAAAGGGGGTGAAATCCAGATGCTGAGAACAGCTCTCAGCTGACAGTCAGCAAGGAAACAGGACCTCAGTTGTACAATTACAGGAAGTGAATTCTGTCAACAGCCTAATTGAGCAAGGAAGCAGATTCTTCCCCAGAACATGGCACTCCAAAATATGCCACTTTGGCGTAAGGATGATTTTGAGTTGAAGGCTTTTAAGATTTAACAGATGCAGAAAGAAGGCTTCCTTTATCTGACCAAAACAGAAGCTTTTGAGAAATGAGGGCTGTTGTAAACTCTCTCTCCAGAGGAAGTTTTGTGTCCGTGAAGAAAGCGGAAAGTTGGCACCAAGATGACCTTTACAGACAAGCTTCACTCTGTTTGTTTCCTCCTTCTATTTACCTTCCGACAGTTTGCCACCTTGGAAGCCTGAAGCCTTTTGTTTTGCCACTTCTCTACAAATGTATTGTTCTTTGTTAAAATTGTTTATGTAAGCCCAAGTTCTAACCACTCCTTTGAGTTGCTCACCTCTAAGTTTCTCCCAGGTGTATTCTGGGTGCATGTGTTAATAAATGAGTTCTGCTTGCTTTTCTCTTGTTAATCTATTTTCTTGTCAATTTTATTCACAGGACTTCTCACCTACAGAAACTGTAAGATTATAAATTTGTGCTGTATTAAGCCAATACATTTATGCCTATTTTTACAGCAACAATAGAAAATGAATAAACCTTCCTTGTGTGGTTAAGAGAATGCAAGTTATTCCCTGGGTTTTACTTTTCTCTGTTCTTATTTTATTTTTCTTTTCTACTCAAGATGAAATGGATAGACACAATTCTTCATTTCATAATCTTTAAATTGCTTCTGGCCAATTCTGATGTTTATCTGTGTGTAGTATAAATAGATTATCTTTCTGATAAATGCATCTCACTCAACATAGAAGTTAAATAATGTTTAAATGTTAAAAAAAGAATACAATTTAAAATAGGATGAATATGATATAAAACAATAGAAAATATAAAAACAACTGTTTCTGTATTTGTTTGACTCTATCGGAGCCCATATGGTAGAAATTAGAAAATAAATAAAACATCAATAAAGCATTATTAAAAATAAATAGAAATTATTTAACAAGTAAACAGAATAAGATAAAATATTTGTATTATAATAAGAGATGTAAATAGGAGAGATTAGACAGTAAAACAAAATTCAATGACATACTTAAACACAAAAAAATTAAGTATTAAAGCAATTACAAAAGCACATGTAATACATTCAAATTATAAGAAGGCATTGAATACAATCATATTGGACAATAAATAAAAAACAAAAAGTGCAAAATAAGATAAAAGCATTCTTCTTATATTATTAAGCTATATAATTTACACACAAAATTTAATGATAATAAATCCTCTAATAAAATTTTATTAAAGTGTATAAACTAAAACTGTTAAGGAGGAATTAAAAAACAAAAAGTTAAGGATTTAAAAGTATCTTGTGGTATTTGACAAAAGAGTAAAATGTAAGTAATGATACCTGTGCTCTGAGTTGAAGAATATAATTTATTTAAATATACTAGACATATTTAAACATATGCCTTATAAAAAGATATGAGACCTTTGTCTTTTTCCAGTGCCCATTAATTAGCATGCTAATACATTCCTGAAAAGAGACATTTTATAGGTCTTTTTTATAGGACCTTTTCTTAAGGTCATGTTCCTTAAAAAACTGCTTTATTTAATATTAAAAATTTGCAACAATGGATTAACCTTAAAAGTATAATCATTTAGAAATATTAAAATACTTTACTTAGTATTTATTGCCTTAAGGTAGAAATCACCACTATAATACAGAATATTTACAAATCAATAAGCATAAGGAAGCCATATGGCATCTAGCCAAGGGAGCACTCAGAGGAAAATTCATACATTAATACATCTATAGGATTAAATGAAAAAATAGGAAACTGTAGCGCAGATAAGAGCCATCAAACAGGCAAATGAGACAGATGGTATACATGCTTTTCTAGGGAAATGTAAATTTAACCAAAATTAGTTGAAGGATAGTATGACTAAATAAAAAAGATAAATGCAATTCTTTTTTTTTTTTTTTTTTTTTTTTTGAGATGGAGTCTCGCTCTGTTGCCCAGGCTGGAGTGCAGTGGCGCAATCTCGGCTCAACGCAAGCTCCGCCTCCCGGGTTCACGCCATTCTCCTGCCTTAGCCTCCCAAGTAGCTGGTACTACAGGCACCTGCCACCACGCCCGGCTAATTTTTTTGTATTTTTAGTAGAGATGGGGTTTCACTGTGTTCACTAGGATGGTCTTGATCTCCTGACCTTGTGATTCACCTGCCTCAGCCTCCCAAAGTGCTGGGATTACAGGAGTGAGCCACCGTGCTCTGCCTGATAAATGCAATTCTTATTTAAAAATAACCTTATGAAAGTTCTTCTGACCCCTCCACAAAACTACATTTATTCTACTCTACCATGATTCTAATGCCATTCTAAGAAAGGGACAGGATAAATTTATATGTAAATACAGTAGATGGTTGCCATCCGTGATTAGTTCTAGGCAGCAATGGGAAGACTTCTCTGAATGAAATGTGTACTCCAATAATACACAACATGACACCATAAGAAACACAGTTCTTTAAAAGTTCAGCTGCCTTTTAAAGATATGAACCATTAAGACTATTATACCTAGATGAGTTTATTGGGTTGCTTTACTCCACAGTGAAAAGAAAAATGAAGCAAAAGGGACCATTAATGTGGTTTTGGTTTGCAAACACTTCAAGTATCTTGTCCCCTCTTCTTTCTCCAGCATTGCTGCCGTAATCAGTTCTTCCCAAGCTTCTACCACATTTGCACAGGTGTAATCTGATGATACCTTGGTTTGGCTGGCTACACACACTTCTAGCCTCTGTTATAGATTTCTTTAATGTGGAGGTATGGGATGGCCACTGAAACTCACTTTTTACTTACACATTTGTATCCTAGAAGTGTGGCAACATTAGTGCACAAGGATTATCCTCTGCCAAAAAAGGAGGAGAACATATGGCCAATTGCTTCCCCTCTCATCCCAATAGTGGAAGGCAACTCAGTAACAAGCTCTTGACTTGGCTTTCACTCCTTCCGGGTTTCAGTTGCCCTGCTACTCATTCCTTCTACCTGGATCATTTCCTCCAATTAGTGTTTAGCTTTTTCTATGGATGTTAAAAATCACTGACTAGTAAAAATTAAAGGAATTAAATTCCTCATGAAGAATTCTACCTATTTTAGGGGTAGAGAGAATGGGTCAAAGAATGGAAAGAAGAATATTTTTCAGCCATTTCACTTCATTTTGCTTTCACCTGTTTAGTATTAAGTAACAAGACTAATTTGACAATCCCTTCTCACACCCATAAACTCTCACATCCAGGAGAGTTAGAAAATATTCCCCTTCAATTTTTAAGAATCAATCCTGTCTGATGCTGCCAATGTACATGAACTATACTAGTCTTTAAATATGTATCAATTTTTTGAAGCCATAGGTTTAGAATAAAAGGTTAAAGAAACACATTTCAGGAAAGTCAGGGGTACAATGACAGAACATTTGCATGAAAGCCCTTTGGCGTTCTTTCAAAAATTTTAAAACTTATTCAGCAAGAGAAAGACTGTGTTAATACCCTCTGTGATTTCAGAGAAATTAACACTTCAGCAGATGTCAATGATGCTTTTTTTCTTTAAGTGAAGGCCTTGCTCAAATTCAAGCTTCGGAGCAAATTTTCTACAGGCATACCCATAAAGCATTTATGGACTATAATGAAGGTCTATTGTAGGAAATGTCTAAATTATCCAGTTCAGGGAAAAAAGAAAAAGCAAACATTAAAAGCAATGGGGATGAAATAGATGAAAGCCTGTGGTTTACGTTATTGTTCACTATTTTTTTCCACTCCTCAGATTAGAGCTTTCTTTGCAGCATTCCATAAATACATATTTCTGTTTTATAATGTATATGTTATTGTACCACGGGTGACCAAACAGGATTTTTTTTGTTTTTGTTTTTGGTTTTCCTATTGACTGCTAGCTGTCTGTCTTGCCAATAGTGTTAGAAATGAACAATGATGTAGACCTCAAACTTAGGTTATCAATCCTGGGGACAGTAATCTGCTCAGAATTTAGGACTCTGAGATTGGTGTGGATCTGTCCAATTATAATGTCAATCCTGAGGGAGAAGATCTAGAACACAAGGAGGAAGAGTAAGCACCAAGCTGGAGACAGATTCAGGCAGTCAGAAACAGTGGTGTGCTCTGACCTTGAGTGATATTTTAGATTACTGCTTCACTCTTCCTTTCCTTGAATGTGAAGAGACACTGTAATTGTGTAGCATAAATTTTCAAGTCTCCATTTTGGCTATAGGGAAAATTGTAAGAATTCCAATTAGATTTTACATTTATCTTTACCCTTTTTAGTTCCCTGCTGTGAGTCAAGGGAATTATATATGAGCACTAGTTAATTGTCTAGGGGTTAGAGATATCTATTATTAAGCACCAATGAGTCCAGAAGTACAACCTATTTCAGAATCCACACTCTATTCTAATTTTCCTTTGGGTCGAGGAAGAGCAAAGCAATGGCATGAATTTAAATTCTTGTTCCACAAGAGAAAACAATGTCCAAGAACCAAATTGTTTTTCAAAAATAATCAGCTCTCCAGTTGGCTGGGTTCCATTATGGATTTACTCTTAATGCAGAAGCTGCAGAGGTAAAAAGTGTTAAACACATCTTAGAACAGAGGCCGCAGATTACTCTGTAGTCTACTGAGCCACAAGAGAAGTGCATGCATATGCATCTCTTTTTATTACTAGAGAGCACTCTATGGGAAGGATCTGGTGGCACTTCCTAAATTCCCTACAGTCTGCAATCTCTGAGATTTCCTTTTTTTACAGTTTTACATTTGTAGACTAAAAGATCTAAACAGCTTGACAGTTTCTTAGTTAATCTGATCATTTGGGGCAGCCAGATTAAATAATGCAGGTCCCGGTTGAAATACGATTGACCTGGATGACCTGGTTTGCCGGTTTGCAATTATCCATTTGACCCAGATATTGCCGAATCTCCACTTCATGGCAGTTTTACAACACTTGGAACCGTTGCTTTAAGTATCCATCTCCTGAGACTTAAGCTGGCTCCTGCTGCTAATGAGATTAGTTACACCCATGTTGCCTACTCGCAACCTCCTTCATTGCCAAAAAATCCAGCTTTAGAAGTAGATAAAAGACAATGAGATTGTTAGAGAATTAGGGTTCAATGCCATTTTGGAGGGTTAGCCAAGGTCATACTTTCATAGTGTAGGGGGAACAGGAATATCATAGGAATTAGGGAAAACTGATAATTTCCATTTTCACTTCAGCATCACTGGGGGCTTGAGTTAGAGTAGCCACCAGGCTTCTACAACTACTGAGGGCAAGCTTTCTGTAGGGTGTCCTTGGTGACTGGGTCTAAGTTTTCTCAGGAAATCCTGTTAGAATTTTCACCTGCAGAGTTGTGGAAAGATGGCAAGGCTGCCTGAGAGCCCCACCTCTCTAGTATGTTCTGGTTGGCAAGACTGCCAACCAGAGTGGCTTTGAGTCCAGGTTGAGTGGCCAAAGCCGCCCCAATTCGGCTGTGGAGGCATGCACAGTGTGCATTTAGCAAAGCCCTGGTTGGCAGGCATTTGGGGTCATGTAGACTTAATTTTCATTTTCAAAAACATCCCTGAAGCAAGCAGTGGGTACCCCCAAAGAGGTTTGCTGCATATTTTGCCCCTCGTTCTATATTACCTCATGTAAATAAGAGGTAGTTTTCTCCATGGGTTTAGTTTCATGTAGAACACTAAACAGGGAATTACAGCTGTGGCACAAAATTGTAGTAAAAATCGAATCAGTGGGAGCAAGTCACAAAATGTGCTTTTACCCCAAGAATTTTCCTCATTGTCACCCTTATATTGCAAATTACCCAGTTACATATCACATAAAGAGATGTGTTTATAAAGGTCAAATTTCTCCCTCTAATTTGTGCATCAAAGTGAATATGCAGTCATAAGTAATTTTAATCTCATAACCAAAAAAAAAACCACACACGTCTAGGTATATTTATCTAAAATATAACAAAAGATGCTTATGTATGAAAAATAGTGAAACAAAAGAAAAAAAGAAATTATCTTAAACTGCAGTCAAATAAACTTGTATTATATATCAGAAGCTTTCTAATTCTAACTCTGGAATGTTTTATGAAGAGAAATGATGCTACTGGTTGTCAGAAGATTTTTTTTAGGTAAGATTTAATTAATTAATTAAAAATTTTCAGAATGACTTATTTATTTAGAAGCAGAGGTGAAACTAAATGATTTTTAGAAGACCCCTGTGAACCTAATCTTCTGTATTCAATGTCTTGATGATAAATTTGCCTTGTGTACCTGGGAGGCATAAATATTAAAGACACTAGACTCTCCCTACTCTACATTCACCCTTCGCTGTTAAGAAAGCCTTTCCTGGAATCATTCAAGAGGACTCAGTAAAAAGTAATTAACTTCAAAGTGATACCAGGAATCGGCAGTTTCAGCCCACATTGTAGTGGCGTGCTAGGGAATATGCATCCTGGATTTCATTATAATTATCTGTTCTTTTTCTCCCCATCCCCCTTACCCGACCTGGTTTTATAGCAATTTCTCAACCCCCTGATAATTAAGGTGGTCAGTCTTCACGGGAGTTTGAATTTCAAAATCTTGAAAGGGTTCTTGGATTGTTAAACAAGACTAAGATGAATGTTATCTGCTGCGGGGGAGGAGGGAATCTTAAGCACTGGAAGGCGTCAGAAGTCCAAAGCATTTTTCAGATTCCCATTAGGAAAGCTCTTGGGAGTGGGAATTGTCTAGTAAATATCACTCAGGTGAAAGGCTTTTGGGGAGTTGACCTAGGCGGTCACAGACAATTTTTTTTTTTCTGACTGGAATTTCTACCTTATCTCTCTGGTTTCCAACCTTGTCCCTGATGTTGGGTTGCTGTCTCTCTCTGGAATGTCAATAACAACCTCATTTTTTACCTTCTTTTAAACGTCTTTTTGTTTTCCTTAGGCCTGTGGAATTTGGGCCAACATGACACCAACTGCATACTCTCATGGAGGCCCAGCAGCCTCCTGGACTTGATTTTCACCTTGTTCTTCCTCAGTGACAATAGCAAAAAAGAAAGGAAATAAAAATATATTGAAAACAAGGAAAATATGGGCCTAAAAGGTGTTGGAAGGAAAGGGACTAACATTAGATCAGAAGAAGGCACTATTATGTAGGTTTCAGCTAGAAATATGCAAGAATATGCTAGAATACTCTGCAAAACACAGAAACTCATTTTCATTGGACTGTTATTTTATCAAAATCAGACAGACGAGACTGTCAGAAACACTGCATCCACCTAGTAATTGTATCTGCCATCCGTACTGTGATCCTTAGCAACCAATTGTTATTACAAGCATAAGGCTATATGAAATGCCCAGAGTATCTCCAGATTCTACAGATATTTTAAAAAGATACAGTTTTCATTCTGGCTGCCAAATAAATAAGCAAACATAATTATATCATAAGAACATGGTCAAAATCAAGCAAAAATTGTTTCATTAACTTACTTGAACTGTCATTTCTCTCAGTGTTTTAAACACTGGTATCCAATATGTTCTATTTACTCTTTTACAATTAGATGGTCTCTGGTCTTAGTCCCATAAGTATGTGGGAATAGTGCCAATCCCCAGGAATGGCACCTGGGCCCAGGGAACATCCCTATACACGCATGCTTCTATACGGGTGGAGCTGTAGTGTTTGCTACCTAAACTTGAAGTATGTCCAACTGTCTTTTCCAGGTTGCTCTCCGGGGCCAGCTCCCAGCAAAGACATAAAGCAAGTGAAATGTGCTTTTGGTGCTCTAAGCTTTGCCATTTTTATTCCCCATTCTTTAGTATTCACTACCCTCAGCTTTATTAACTTTGTCAAAATTTAGTCTCAGGAAAAGGTCTCCTGGAAATATTTTTAAGTCTCAATATGAAATTTGAAATGTCACTCCTAGGGTGATTTGTGTTTTTATTTTTAATGCTAACTATAGAATAAAATTCTGTTTCACTTTTAAGGAATTCCACACATCATTGGGTAGGTGAGAAAGAGATTCTGGAGGGAGATCAAAGAAAGCCCTCTCAGGACACTAAACACTCCTTGAGTTCACACACATAAACACACACACACACACACACACACACATATACACACACTCTAAAGTGAAAGAATTAATGTGTATCACCTTTCTGGCATGTGTTAGAAGGCACAGCAGTTATCATTGGTATGTTTCTCACTAAATTCCATGCTGCAAGTAAGATTCAAGAGAGAGGTTAAATTATTTCATAATGGCCACACAACTATTTAAGTCCACAATAAAAACATCAGCCAACACCTAGTCTCTTTTCTCTGTATATTCTAATCATTTTTGTTGATTTGAGTTTGTGTGGAAAGCATTAATGGAGCATTTTCTGGGCTCAAATTCACATAAAATTGCCGGAGAAACCAAATGAGAAAAATGGAAAATCCTCTCAGAAACCTCATGGAGAAGCCAGACCCATTTTAATGTCTGAGGTCTTCATTCATTTTTTTTTTCCATTTCTGAAGAGACACTTCATTTATCATCTTTGCGTCATCCTTTCCTTTGGTTAAGGGATGGTGTTATGCATATTCTTTGATTACTGACTGATCTTTTATAACTTCTATTTTGTGAGGCATGAAACACTTCGCACCACAAAACATGGCATTTTCACTATAGGGTAACTACATATTTATTTCCCTGAAAATGTCCCTGAGATCTGGGTGCTTCATTTTCAGATTTTCCAACTTTTTCCCTTTTATTGATTTCATTATTACTATCAACATCTGGTTGCAAAATTGTTTCCTTGAAAATCATAGGCAAAATTAATATAGCATTTGTTCACAAATGCTATTGTATTCTCTACTTCCTATGAGAATGCATGTCCTAACATTAGGTGAACTTACAGGCATCAGAACAGGTGAGAAGTGCCTGATATTGAATCTTTTTAATGTTTGACCTTTCTTCATTTACTGCTCTTTAATCACCTATGTGCATACCAAGAAGAAAAGGTCATAAACATCATTTCATTCTTTAACTATTACTGATTAAGTAAAGGCATATTAAAACAATAGTTGACTTCCATTAGCAAGGCAAGTCAAGCAGTTCATAAGTTACCTGTTTTCATTTATGCAATAAATATTAGTAACCTCCTATCACATATGCCAGGCACTGTTCTTGAGTTAGGGAAATAATGGGGAGCAAAAGATGTGTCTCTACTCTCCTACAGGTTAATTGGGGAGACAAGTAGTAGTCAAACAGAAATGCAAATGAATTTATCATTACAAATTAAAACATGTATTCTATCAGAAAAAAAAGAAGAAAAGAAAGAAGGAACCAAAGAAAAAAAACTTTATATGTGAGTTTAAAGCAAGGGAACCTACCCTAAAATGAGAATTTGAGGAAGTTAAAGGGAAGCTTCAAGAAAAAGGGAACTCTGAGCTGAGATTTGAAAGATGAGGAAGGTTAAATTAAGAGAAAAGGATGAAAAAGCTTTTATAAACAGAGAGTATAATCAAATCCATGGCATTTGGAAAGAGAATGGAGACTTTAGAGACAGACAGAAGGCAACTTGGCTGGAGCTCATAGACTGAGGGACAGAGTGATCATTGATGTGGTTTGGCTGTATCTCCACCCAAATCTCATCTTGAATTATAGTTCCCCTAATCCCCACATGTTGTGGGAGGAACCCAGTGGGAGGTAATTGAATTACGGGGGTGGTTACCCCCATGCTGCTGTTCTCGTGCAGTGAGTGAGTTCTCACGAGATCTTTTTTTTTGTTATTTTTTTGTTTGTTTTTTGTGTTTTGAGACGGAGTCTCGCACTGTCACCTTGGCTGGAGTGCAATGGCGCGATCTCAGCTCACTGCGACCTCTGCCTTCCGGGTTCTTCTGCCTCAGCCTCCCAAGTAGCTGGGATTACAGGCACCTGCCACCACACCCAGCTAATTTTCTGTATTTTTAGTAGAGATGGTTTCACTATGTTGGCCAGCCTGGTCTCAAACTCCTGACCTTGTGATCCATCTGCCTTGGCCTCCCAAAGTGCTGGGATTACAGGTGTGAGCCACCGCATCTGGCTGATCTGATGGTTTTATAAGGGACTTTCACCCCTACTGCTCACACTTCTCCTTGTTGCCACCATGTCAAGAAGGACATGTTTTCTTCCCCTTCCGCATGATTGTAAGTTTCCTGAGGCCTCCCCAGCCCTGCAGAACTGAGCCAAATAAATCTCTTTCTTTTATAAATTACCCAGTCTCTGGTATGTTCTTATAGCAGCATGAGAACAGATTAATATAATCATTAATAAGGCTAGGGTGATAAGCAAATGCCAGACCAGGTGGATATTTTAGGATGTTGAGGATGTTGCTGTTTACATTAGGAGCAATGGGAAGTAACTGTAGTGTTTTAAGCATAGGGGTATCATAATTAAACAGCTTTGCATTTTGAAAATATTTTTTATGCTCCTGACAGAGTTAGGTTTGCTGAAGACAGAGAACTCAGTGACCAATTTTGTCCTTTAACGTCCAATTATTATAAAGATTTGATGGGAGAGAAAAATGAGGGATACACTGTGTAATGCTATTAGGGAATTTCTTCCTTTCTGTCTCCTGTCTTCCTTTCTCCCTTCCTTTCTTTCTCTCTCTCTCTTGAATTGATAGTATCACTTCCTACTTCTTCAAATAGAAAAGCTGCTTGAGAAAGGCATTCACTAAGCTTCACTTAGAAAGATGTGTAGAAAACTGTGAATTCTTATACACGGTGTGAAGAAACAGTAATAAATAATAACCAGTGGCCAAATGCAGATTTATAATCAAGAAGCAAATTTGTTTCTCCGTTTGATATAATGTTGCATGGGGAAATATGATGTAATTCCATATTTACAAAGATATTCTTATCCAGAGTGGAATGTTATTCAAAAAACCCACGGATGTTTGATAAAATTGTAGTATTAAAAGAAGCCTCTTCATCTAGACAGAAGTACACCAATAAATACTGAGCAGATGTTTATACCATTTCTCTTAGTGCTCAGAGATGTGAATATTTAATTTATTTATTCATTCATCCATTTACTAAACACATTTTTATGGATCCCAACCCTATGCCACGCACTGGTTCTTAGCATATAGGAGAGAACTGAAGAGATAATGATTTTTTTTTTTTCCTGAGGATAATATTTTGAGTGGGGTAGACGATAAAGAGATAAGCAAGAAAACAGATGGTATGTTAGATGGTGCATACAAAGGGAGGTGGGATTGCAAGGCTGTGATTGGGGGGCTTGAGATATATATATATATGTTTTAAACATTTATATTTATATATTTATATTTGTATATATGAAAAATCACCACCAGTGAGGTTTTCTCTTAATATACCTATCTTACACATATAATACTTATGAATATAAGTACATAATACTTATGAATGTAAGTATTATATATGTGTATGTATATATAGCACACAAAGGGAGATGGGATTGCAAGGCTGCGATTGGGGGGCTTGAGATATATATATATATTTTTTAAACATTTATATTTATATATTTATGTTTGTATATATGAAAAATCACCATCAGTGGGGTTTTCTCTTAATATACCTATCTTACACATGTAATACTTATGAATGTAAGTATATAAAACTTATGAATATAAGTATTATATATGTGTATGTATATATATGTGTGTGTACGTATATATATGTATGTATGTATGTATGTATGTATGTATATGTATATTAAAAGAAAACCTCACTGATGATGTGGCATTTGAGCAGGTTAGAATGCTGACACCCTAAATCAAAGAAAACCCTTTTACAATTTTTTCTCAGCCCATTGGGTAAACACACATAAAGAGTCACCTTAAATATTATTATTTTTCTAACATCATGTTTAAATGTTGTTTTCTTGGTATTCGATATTAGAAGATCATGCCAGTGCTACCTCATCCGCAATCTGCCATTCCCTCTTCTGCTTTATTTTTAATTGCTCGAGGCCGATCTACTTCTGGCTCTGCCTGAAGTGCCTGCTATTTGGTGATTATGGATGCTATGAATAGCATGTTTGGGAAAAGATTCACTTCATTTGCAATACAGTTTAATTATAAAAGAACTTTTTAAACTAATGTTTTCTTGCTAATTCCTTTCTCAAACTTGGTCTTTCTATTTGTTTAGCAGATGTGTTTTCATTATACACCCATTTGGCAATTTTGAAACAAGTTCACAACAGAGCCCATTTTCTAAACAAATCTGCACAAATATGCAAACTGTGAACTTGACATTGAGCTTTACAGCTGCAACAATCAAAAGATAAATAGTTTTGTCAAGAATTACCATTCTGAGATTGGAGATTAAATCATTTTCATTAATGAAATTCATTTTCAGGGCAGTATCATCAAATACTATTACCTGTCTTAATATTCAGAAACAAAATATCATATTCATGTATAATACCATTGATTTTAAAGTATTTATTTAAGAATCTACTTCTTCAACTCAATAGTATGAAAATATGTCATGCAAAATCTACACACATTTTAAAAATTGCCTTTATGTAAATACTTTAAGGTTGCCTGTCTGTTGTTGGCTTCAATATTTCATAGAATTCTTTTTAAGTGGATCAAATTATTCAATGTGCACATATGGGTTGTATTATAAGATATTATGAACTAAATGTTTATGTCCTCCCCCACTACATATGTTGAATCCCTAAGCCTCAGTGTGATGCTATTTGGAGATGGGGATTTTGACAGATACTTAGGGTTAGATGAGGTCATGGCAGTCAACTTTTGGTCTGATGAAATGAGTATCCTTGTAAAAGAAACCAGAGAACTTGCTCTCTCCCTCTCCTCTCACACACAAAGAGATCATGGCTGCATACAAGTCAAGAGAAGAGGACTCGAAATGAAACCTACCTTGTTGTTATCTTGATCTTGAACTTCCCAGTCTCTAGAACTGTGAGAAAATAAATTTCTGTCATTTAAGCTACCCGATCCATCATATTTTGATATGGCAGCCTGAGCTGCTATATCTGTTTTAAGCTATATCTGTTCTGCTAATAAGTGAACTCACTGATAAATACGATATGACAGAAATACTAATCTGATGTTTTTCTGTGTAGGACATTGGAATAATGAAGCAAAAATATAAAAAAGAAACCGGCAAAGCACATGCACAGTGGGCATTCAAGTCATCTTACTGAATACAAACAAGTACTTAAGAAACACTGACATCACAGGGTCCTGATTCTCCTTACAGACCCTTAAAATTCAGAAGCATATGCAAATGAGTAGTCCACCTTCAGGCTTGCCTAGTTTTCAATAATGTTTGACCTATTAGGCAATATATTAAGGAAAATCAATAAAGTTGACATCTCACTATGGTAGTGATGTTTATCTTATGAAGTTGAACTCTTTTATTTTTAAGGAGTATATGAAAATTTTAAATTTTTGTTTAGTTTTTGGACCAGCATAGAACTAACTATTCAAGACATAACTCAAGAACTTATATAAAATTACTGCTATGATTTAAGTATGTTTTTTATTTTGTGGAAATCTGAATAACATGACATAGAAAGTTATATTCAAAAACAATCGTTAAATATGGTATGAGAGAGATTTCATGACTAAAAGTCCCTCGAGGATTTAGATTTCATGATGCTTAAAATCACATACAATTTCCTTGTTTTTTTTTTTTATCACCTCAGTCAGAGTGAAAGGTAAGGTCATAATGCAAATATTATTTTTACCTAGAGATTAAGGATATGAGAGGGAGGTATTGAATTTATTTTCTCAGTCATGTTTAAAATTAAGCCAGTTTCCCTTCTCATTCATAGAGTCCACAATAATGTTACAACTTGCCCTTAAATGTCTGGTGAATAACAATTAATGATTAATTACTAGGTCTTTTCAATTTTTTTTAATGGTTTATTATAGGAGATAGTACATACTAACTTAGCCCTTGGTTATGCTTTCTTTTCAAATTAAGTTACATTAAGGTTTAATTCTATTTGAGCTGAAATAAATCATGCAATTGGGTGTAATTTGTTGGGGGAAAAAGTCTCAAAACAAAACATAAATCATATGCACACAAAACTAATTAAATGAAATATGATTCAGAAAAATCTAAAGCACTAAGAAATCAGGACACTGTTACAAGTTAACCTTTGTCAATATGTTCATAGATTTTTAAGTTATTTTGAATAGACAATAAAGCTACCCAACCAAACTGTGCTCTACATGTACACGTTAAACCTTGACCAACATTAATTAGCAAGCAGGCACACAAGAGTTCATGTGCTATCTTTTTTAAGCTCTCTGTCCTTTGAGGAGCTACAATAATCAATTTATACAAATTATCACTCAGCAGAACTAAGAGTCTAGAGGCAAGATTCTCTTACTATCTGGTTGCATCAGGCAACCAGAAATCATGTGAATTCAAATGCTTGAATTGGCAAGAATAGGGCTTATCTCATAAGGATCTTAACCAACTTATGTATATTGAATACCTTTAATTTAACCAATTAAAACTCATTTCTACCATTTGTGATGGTAATTGAAAAGTCACTATTTTCACCTATTAAAACCTACCTCTCACCTTTACATATAGTAATTAGCATATCCTTGATTGGTGATGGAGAAATGGATAACAAAATCACTTTTGGCTGTCTCTAGAATGGACTTCAGAAATAGAATGTCAGGGGCTGATTTAGCACCAAGATTGTAGCCTAGCCTAACGAATACACATATAACATCATATTCATACTACACAAATAATTTTAAACCTGATGAACTCATCTCTGTCCAACTTATCCATTAGGCTATGTCTGACACCAGTGATATATCCTGAGATCTAATTTAATGCAAAATAGATTAGTGCTAATTGTAATGCCATCTAAGAATGATTTTAATTGCTTTCATCTTGACTTTTCTATTCATTTTGTGTCACATTTACAGTATGCCACATATTGTATTAAACCACTCACATTGTTGTACTCAGGCTTTGTCATATGACTTCATTTGACCAATAAACTATGAGTAGAAGTGGAGTGTAACACTTCTGAGAAGCTTTAGGAGGCAGAATATGGTCAACTGTGTTCTCTTTTCTCTGTACCACAAGGTTGACAATATTTCAAGCAGATGATTCACACCAGTGTGGGTCAAGAATTAAAATATGGAGCAAAGCTGCATTCAACTCATAAGAGTCACATAGCATAAGAGAGAAATAAATCATTGTTGTTTTTCAGCCACTGAGATATTGGAAACACTGTAACATTAATTAAGATATCCTAACAGGGTGTAGCCATAGCAAACCACCCAGAATTACAAGTAGAGGCTTACTATGGTTTCGTTAACAAACCTGGAGTGTGGAATTTGAAAGCTGCTAAGTCTGGGTTACATCCTGACTGCAGCTGTTACTAGCTTTGTGACTGACTTGTCCACTCTTTATTTTCCATCTCATTATAAACAGATATTAATAATAGTTAAAATAGAACTAATATTATTGAGACTCTAATGAAAGTTAATTGAGAAAACGTGTCTAAAATTCTTATGATAAGGCAATATATTATATAAATCCTTTTGTTATCTTATTATTATAATGACTCAATTGATGTCTTAAAATATACTCTACTGTGATTCCTTTCTGTGGATAAACTTTATAGGCATAGCATTTCTACTTACAAAAGGAGTTAGGAGTTTGTTTTTACACTTGTTCATGAAAAAGCTTATTTGCAATTTGATTTCCTAGCACAACTTTGGACATTTCCTTATACTTTTTATATCCAAGGGTAACATTTTATTGGAAGAGCCTCATGGCATTGGCAAACTGGAAATATATGCTGAAATATCCACATTTTAGATCAGCAGTTCTCAAAGTTTCTGTTCTTAAAAATTTCTTGGAAATCTCAAAAGTTATTGAGGACCCTAATGAGTTTTTGTTTATGTGGGTGATATGTAATGCCTTTATTGTATTAGAAAAGAAGGCTGGGCATGGTGGCTCACGCCTGTAATCCCAGCACTTTGGTAGGCCAAGGTGGGCAGATCACCTGAGGTCAGGAGTTCGAGACCAGCCTGGCCAACATGGTGAAACCCCATCTCTACTAAACATACCAAAAATTAGTCAGACGTAGTGGCGGGCGCCTGTAATCCCAGCTACTCAGGAGGCTGAGACAGGAGAATCACTTGAACCCAGGAGGCAGAGGTTGCAGTGAGCCAAGTTCATGCCACTGCACTCTAGCCTGGGCAACAAGAGCGAAACTCTGTCTCAAAAAAAAAAAGAAAAAAAAGAAAGAGAAAGAGAGAGAAAGAAAGAAAGAAAGAGAGAGACAGAAAGCAAGGAAAAGAAAACCAGGGAATTTCAAAAATTTTTTTTAAATAAAAATGTTACCATTACATATCATTAAAATAATGTTTTATAAAATAATTTTATTTTATGAAACAAAAACTAATGAGATGAATGCAATTATTTTAAATCTGTGCAAATCTCTTTAATATCTGACAGTTAAAATATAGCTGGATACTCATACTGCTTTTGTATTCTACCTGTTATCATATGTTACTTTGGCTGAAGTTTATAGAAGAGATATGGCTTCAAACAGATATGTAGTTGCAAAAGGAAGAAATATTTTAGTAGCCTTTTTAAAATTATGGATATTATTCTTTCATATTATACCAAAACTTGATATGTGGTAGTTTCTTAAAGGTCAGTTGTAGTGTAAAATCTGAAATTATGTAAATGAGCTTTTTATATTGTTATATTAAAATTCAAAGGTCTATCTTGCACTTTGAACAAATCTGTACACATTTATGATTGATTTTATAACATCATAGGTTGGTCACTTGAAAATACAGTTTCACTGAGGTACATAGTTTTTTAAAAGGCTGACATGTTTCACTTTATATAAAAAAATCATATTTATGGCCAAGCATGGTGGCTCACGCCCGTAATCCCAACACTTTGGGAGGCCAAGTCAGGTGGATCACTTGAGGCCAAGAATTCTTGACCAGCCTGGCCAATGTGGCGAAACCCCATCTCTTCCAAAAATACAAAAATTAGCTGGGTGTGGTGATGCGCACCTGTAATCCAAGCTACTCTGGAGGTTGAGACATGAGAATTGTTTGAACCTGGGAGGCAGATGTTGCAGTGAGCTGAGATTATGCCATGGCACTCCAGCTTGGGCAACAAAGTGAGACTCTGTCCAAAAAAATATCACATTTATTAATTTCCCTACCAATCCCATCATAAATGTCTTAATTTTTAGGATGCTCTCAGGTTCACAATGGCAGATAAAATTTATCATTCTAATTTCCATGTAGAAGTCATATTTTATTACTTGCAACAAATATCATGAGTTGTTTTTCTGAGCTGACAGGTTCACATCATTCATTTTGACAAAACACATGCCAAATACACAAGTCTGTATTATTGTAATTTGTTTTTAGTCATTCCTTCAAATAAAAATTGGTTTCTACCAAAAAAGCAGCATAAGTGCCTTTCCTGGAGACCACTGTCATACTCCTACATGCAGCAGGGGTGTCTTACCCATGCTTCCTACTCAGTTACACAAACTACTTGAAAGATGTGAATTCAAATTGATCTCATAGAAGTAAAACGTAGAAAAGAAAATACTAAACACTAGGAAGGGAAATGAGAGATATAGGGAGAGAATTGCTAAAAGAAAAAATTACAGCTAGATAGGATTATTAAGCTCTAGAGTTCGATAGCACTGTAGGGTAACTATAGTTAACAATAATATATTATATATTTTCAAACAGCTAGAAGAGAGAATATTGAATATTCCCAAAACAAAGAAATGATAAATGTTTAAGATGAGAGATATGCTAATTACCCTGATCTGATCACTATACATTGTATATATTGAAACATCACTGTGGACACCATAAATATATATAATTATTATGTTTCAAGTAATAAGAATAAATGATCTAAAAGATGTGAACTCAGGGTAGAGTCTTAAAATATACTTCATTTTATTCATCAAAGACTTTAAGTAAAATGGGCTACTATGCCCCCCCATCCCCATCTTGTTTTTAATGTTGGGAGTACATGAAGAAGAATACAACAAAGACTAGTGTGGTTTGATGCCATTGCCCTAATTGTGCTAAGATAGGAGTTTTATCTACAACTGCTTTTGCAGTATGAGTGCAAATGTCAACGCAATGAATAAAAAACACAAATAATGTTATAGTTCCATTATAGAAATAGTTTTTACCTCTTAGATTCACTGAAATGGTCTTGGGGTCTGGGGGCTCCAAAGATCACACTTTGAGAACTATTGTTTTAGATAAATGGTTTCCACCTTTGTTTTTGGCTTGGGGATAATGGACTCCTTTAAGAATTTGATGTGAAAACCATAGTGATAATAATAGTAGCTGCCATTTATGTAGAGCATCTAATGTGTCAAATGTATACTAAGAATCTTGGACATATTATTTTATATAACCTAAACTAGAGAGCCATAAGAGATGTATTATTAGACCCATTTTACAATGAGAAAATTGATGGGCCTGAAAGATTAAGTAATGTTCCAGGATCCGCTAGCTTTTAATTTGTGGAGATGAGAATAGGACCCTGGTGTTTCAGTTACAAAACCCTAGCCATTCTTAACTACTAGGTCAATTCATTTTTAATAGAAATACGTAGAGTAGTCCCTACTTATTCATGGTTTTGCTTTCTACAATTTCAGTTACCTGTGGTCAATCTGAAAATAAGTGAGTACAGTACAATAAGATGTTTTGAGAGAGAGACAGAACACATTCATCTAACTTTTATTATAGTATAGTGTTATAATAGTTCTATTTTATTATTGTTGTTGTTAAGCCTTAATGTACCCATTTTTAAATTAATCAATTTGTCAATTAATCAATTTTACATTTATCATAGCATATGTCGGATTTGATGCTATTTGTAGTTTCAGGCACTCACTGGGGGTCCTGGAACATCTTCTGTGGATAAGGAAGGACTATTGTATTCGAACATAAATTGGAGATGATGCAGGAACCTGAAAAGTCAATTTATATAAATACTTATTTGTTGGAATCTATCTAGATCACTTATACATATTCCAAGTGAGACTTTTTTTTGGGTGGTTTGCCATGAAGCAGCACTATTTACACCCTTTTCCTATAGAAAACCCTTGCTTTTGTTCCTATTTCTACATTATTTTCCATTGTAAAAATTTAGTGTCCCATATCATGGAGAGTCATTTATAAAATTTTGGTAGAAAAGTTGACAACTTCTTTTTTAAAGTCTAGATCCTTTCTTTTTGAAACTGATGGAATTTCAGTGGTTCTATTTTATTCACATGCTTACTTGAGACCCTCATATCACTCTAGATTAATCAGACACAGCTTCCTTTTCCAAAAGGGTGTTATTTTCTTTTAGATGCTACTTCCATGGGAAAAGGAATTTGTTTGATGTCTATGTTGTCTCCTGTGTGACTCCAGATAAGCAAGACATGGCAATGAGGGGGTGTCCCATATACTTTACCCTGCCAAGGACTGATAACCCAATGGAGTGTGCTCATTTCCTACTTGGATTGATTCTTCCCTCTCAGATGACAAGTTCGTGGAATTTGTGGGAACTCTGCTCTAAGAGTGGTAGCCAGGTGCCTTGCTAGTCACCCACATCTAGGCTGAGAGAGAGTAACTAGCCACCAGCATAGGACACACCAGCTGTGTGCATTCTGTGGTTTTCTCAGAGGGCAGACGACATGGTTGCTGGCTCTGTGTGACTGCCATTCACACCCACTTCTGGACTTGAACTGGCAAAAAAGGAGTATCTATTGCTATTGAAAACTCATATAACCACTCTTACTGATGATAGGCTTCAACAAATAGTTCCTGGGCACTTACTGCAGGCACAGTGTTAGAAACACGGAAGCAACAGAAGCAAGACAGCAGCTTCTGGCTCTCAGAAAGTCTGTTGTTTATGGGTGAAGTCAGCTGTAAATATATAATTATACACTCAGTTATTGTCTACAAGTAAACACATCATTGGAGTTCTTTTTACTTCTGCTTGGTTATAAGAAAAAATTACTTTAGAAAAGGGAAAAATCTTTCAAAACCACCCACCTAGTGTCACCCCTGGCCTCAGCTGTGGGCTACTAAGCTGCAGCCACACAAAACACCTTCCTAAACATGCCATTCATTCCTTTGCCCCCTTTCTCTTCCAGGAAACTGACTCCTTCTTCAAGCCCCGGTTCAAGTGTTACCTTATCTGTGGAGCCCTCTTCAGCTTTCCAGTGAGAGCAAATTGGTCCCTCTGTTGTGTTTCCTGGAACGTGGAGAAAGCAAAAAGCATGAAGTTTCCTTCCTAGGAGTAGGAATTCAGAGCTCTTGCATTTGAAGTCCAGCTCTGCTACCTCTTGTTGTGTGATAGTGGACTACTTGCTTAAAGTCACCAAGTCTCAATTTCCTCAACTAAGGTATGGAATAGGTTGACTGTGCCCCTTTGTGAAATAACACCAGGAGGCCTAGTGTATAGTAAGCACTCAGGGTTTATGTCTAATAATATCCTAGTGACTGCAATTCATCTCTTAGTAGTGTAATTAGTTATATATCTGTCTTCTTCATGAATCTGAGAACGAATATTTAAAACCTAAGTTAGAGCACCTTTCTCTCTGCCCAAACTCCTACAATGGCTCCCTTCTCACTTGGAGTAAAAATGAAAGGCCACAATGACCTAAAGTGAGGCTCTAGTTAATCTGTCCCTTTTTACCTCTCTGCTCTTGTCACCTACTACTCTCTGGCTCTCACTCCACTTCAGCCACACGGCTTTCATGTTGTTCTTATAAGTAAGCAGCCTCCTGCCTTTGAGGCTTTGCTCTTGCTGTTCCCTTTCCCTGGAATGATCTTTCCTAAGACGTTCTTTGAGTTTACTCCTCTATCTCATTTGCTATCTTCCCTGTCACCTTTCCCCAGTCACCCACAATTGATGTATTCTTATTTTATTTATTTATTTATTTATTGAGACAGAGTCTCACTCTGTTGCCCAGGCTGAAGTGCAATGGTGCAGTCTTGGCTCACTGCACACTCCACCTCCCAGGTTCAAGCGACTCTCTTGCCTCAGCTTCCTGAGTAGCTGGGATTACAGATGCCCACTACCACGCGCAGCTAATTTTTTTGTATTTTTAGTGGAGATGGGGTGTCACCATGTTGGCCAGGCTGGTCTTGAACTCTTGACCTCAGGTGATCCACCCGCCTTGGTCTCCCAGAGTGTTGGGATTACATGCATGAGCCACCACACCCAGCCTAATTGCTGTATGCTTCTCCCCACACTCCTTAGTTCATTTTTTTGCTTTATATTTCTTTATGGCACTTATCATTGCTGTGTATCTAGTTTACTATATACTCGCTCTACTAGAATATACAGTCTATTAGGTAGAAGCAGAACATATATTGTGTCTCTTTCTTTCACCACCAAACTTCTGAGCACCTTGATGAGTGCCTGGAGTCTAGTAGGTGCTCAATAGTTACTACTGAAAGAAAAAAGAGGGGTGGGTGTGGTGGCTCATGCCTGTAATCCCAGCACTTTGGGAGGCTGAGGCAGGTGGATCACCTGAGGTCAGGAGTTAGAGACCAGCCTGGCCAACATGGTGAAACTCTGTCTCTACTAAAAATACAAAAATTAGATGCGCATGGTGGTGCAAGCCTGTAATCCCAGCTACCCAGGAGGCCAAGGCAGGAGAATTGCTTGAACCCGAAAGCTGGAGGTTACAGTGAGCCGAGATCATGCCATTGCACTCCAGCCTGGGTGACAGAGCAAGACTCTGGCTCAAAAACAAAGGAAGAAAGAGAAAATAAATTGCCTCCCCTACCCATTGGAGTCTGTGCATAGTTTGGTTTAGAGGAGATACTGAGTAAACACTAATTTGGCTTAAAAAAATTCCTTGTGGTAAGTATTTGAATTTACAGATTATCTCATCAGTTTGTATCTTTAAAAGAGACTAAGAAGGATGATTTCTTGTGTGAACAAGTTTTTGTATTCCATTGAGCTGTGGATTTTCACTGCTTGTATTGGGGTCATTTTTAGAAACCCCTTATGAAAGTGTTTATTATTTAGTGCTTTCCTCCCACAGCACTCACCTCATAGCTAGAAATTGTACAAAATGTTATTTATTTTGCATTGAGAGGGGTGTGTGTATGTGTGTGTGTGTGTGTTTTCTCCTGTGTCTAGAAGCTTGAAAGAAGGTAGAACTTATCTTTGCACTTGTGAAATTTTTATTTGGGCTTTTGAATCATAAAAAATTTTCATTAAGTGGTTTAGATCGTCCATGACTAGTTTTTACTCTAAGAGGCAGTATCATATTTACAAGGGCTTAGAAGGAATAATTCTAGTGCAAGGTCGGATTGCAGCCAGCATTTATAGTAATTGGCTTTCCCATCATTCCACGGCTATTACCATTTAATAATTAAGTCTACAGCCAGGTTGCAGGGTCATTCTTTCTCATTTGTTCAATATTTTAAAATATAAATTATGTGCTGTTATCTGAAAAAAAAATTCACCCTCCCAATTTTATTCTTTTGGAATGTGTCTTTCAGTCTTGAAAATATCAGTGTTTATCCTAAATATATTAGTAAAAACCTTTTGTTCAGGTTACAGGTGATGTGTATGCATATACACAAATACACTGCCAGAAAAGACAACTACATATGTACATAAATATAACATTTCTTTGACAGCAGGGGAAGTGAATAAGTGGAGTATTAGTGATGCTCAGATATCAGTTACTTAGAGAAGTACATGTTACAGATTTCTGATAATTAAGTTTTTAAATGGCCACAGAGCCAACAATTTGTGAAGTGGCCAGATTAATTTTTTATTATGTTTTGTTGCAATATGATTTTTTTGCTTGATCACTGAAAAGGAAAAAAAACAAATCTCTTTTACTGATTCAATAGTGTAACACCAAATGTAAAATAAGCCACTAAACATAAGGTATAAATCTGTGGGTGGGAAATTGCAAAATTTAAATGACTTTATTATCAAAGGAAAGGCAAGAAGAATAGAAAAGAGACTTCGTTCAGTTTAGTATGGGGTATTTGCATATGTGAGTGTTCTGTGCTCACTTGCAGGTCATTGTGAGTTGTTTTTTGTTTGTTTTTTTGTTTGTTTTTTCATTGTTTGCTTTTATTGGGAAACAGACACAGGGCATATCAAGGGGTGGGAAGCCAGTTGATGCCTTCAGGCAAGACCCACAACAACTGCAGCCAGAATCGGGAACACCTCCATGGCCAGGCCTCAGCCCAACACCACAAGGGTATGGGCAGAAGAGGTCCACCTTTCCGTATTGTGGTCACCAGACTTTTCCAGGAAAATCAGTGGCCCCGTAGTGAGGTATGCTTCTTTTGTCTTGCGCCTGCAGTTGCTAGAAGCAGACTTGTGCCACTGTAGGGTGCCTTCTGGAATGACCTAGAATGCCACAGTTACCCTATTAAGGTGATATTCACAGATGTCAGCAGTGTCTTCTACTGGGGACCAGCTATTGGAAAACTTGCTGAAGGAACAGGCTTTGTTTAGTTGATCTGGGACCTGGTCAACCAGATTGACCTTCAGATAACAGGTGATACATATTGTGTTTCTGGAGACATTAGCAAAGTGGAAGACATTCACTGTGAATGGGAAAGCCTAGTATAATAGGGCTTTGAAGGCAGAAGAGGCATCCAAGAGACCATCCACAAGACAGCTGTGGAAGTCAAGGGTGGTGTGGAGAGGCACTTTCTCCTCTCTACTGACACTGTGGTGGTGAAAATGGCTCATAATTTTCTGAGGAGCAGGCTCTTTAGCTCAGGTCTGTCTGCTCAGCCTGAAAAGGAACCGTGAGTGTCATATATAAAAAGTGACTTTCTCACCAGGGCTGAGGCCATGTCTGTGTACTCAGAACCAATTTAGCATGTAAGAAAAGATGACAGAGAGAGAAGGAATCTTTGTAAACCTTACATGTATATTTTATTTTCTCTTAATAATTTTATCATCACTTAGTGACAAGAAAGTATATTCCAGAGAAAATGACCATCCCTTTTAGTAGCCTTGAAACTATTTACAAATTGCCCTCTCTGGGTCTCAGTTTCTTTAATTGTAAAATGAAAAATGTTAAGGTGATTGTGAAGATTAAATGATTTCATAAATGTAAAACTTAACTATGCCTGGTTTATAGTATGTGCTTCAATGAGTATTAGCCATTTTATTGTCAGGGTGGTCGTCATTTTCTAGCCAATGAGTTTGTTCTGAAATTCATTGTCATAAGTAGTGACATTAAATTTGACGGCCAGGTGTGGTGGCTTATGCCTGTAATCACAGCACTTTGGGAGGCCTAGATGGGCAGATCACGAGGTCAGGAGATTGAGACCATCCTGGCGAACATGGTGAAACCCCGTCTCTACTAAAAATACAAAAAAAAATTAGCCAGGCGTGGTGGCGGGTGCCTATAGTCCCAGCTACTCAGGAGGCTGAGGCAGGAGAATGGCATGAACCCGGGGGCTGGAGCTTGCAGTGAGCAGAGATCACGCCACTGCACTCCAGCCTGGGCAACAGAGTGAGACTCCCTCTCAAAAAAAAGAAAAAAAATTATCTGGGTGTGGTGTCACGCACCTATAATCCCAGCTACTTGGGATGCTGAGGCAGGAGAATTGCTTGAATCCCAGAGGCAGAGGTTGCAGTGATCCAAGATCCCACCACTGCACTCCAGCCCGGGTGACAGAGTGAGACTGTCTCAAAAACAAACAAACAAACAGATAACACAAAGAAAAGTTTGACCAAATCTCTCAAGGGAACCATATTTTGGAGATAAGATAATGTATATGCTACTGTACTCAAATCCAGCTCTGTAGCAATTATATTTGGAGTCACTACTGTTGCATGCAGTAAGCACATTTAAGATCAAGGAAACACTTTATTATTCACTGGAAGAACTTCAGATATTTCCTATAAATAAATGGTTCTCAAATTTCACTGTGCAACAAATAGTTTATTTCTAGAGCTTTTGGTTTTAGGTTTCAGATTGGAAATTGGTGAAGGCTAGATTCTTGGAAGCATTGAAAGAGAAGCAGGGACAGGTAGGAGACTGCAAAAGATGACAGTGATTATGACTAAATGGCATTCCTTACACTTTCAATGTTATATTTGAGAAACCATATTAAATTTACTTTCCATTTTGTAGCTACTTTGAAAATCTTACAGAGGTTTCCTCTTGTACCCATCTTGTGAGTTACATGGCCACCATTTCTAGCCTTGTGGATCAGTACAAAACATTAGTAATAAGAATGATTCACTTGGTGTATTTCTTTATAAAAATGTTGAGGGATGTTTTGCTTTACTAATCTCATTTCTTTTGCTCTCATAGAATTTGAGAATCACACATTGACTAACAAGTCAGATTTAGAATGTGATGTGAGAGCATTTACAATACTCAGGATGTGAATGAAAATTATCTTTTTAATAGTTATTTTATAAGCTGCTTTGGCATATAAGAACATTATTAAGAACAGCAAGATCTCAGTTCTAAAGCTACATTTTTCTTTTTTAAGTTCAGGATTCTGAATTCTGGATGAGTACTTTTCAGGGTGAATGGTTGCAATCTCAAGGTGGGTTGCAATGGTCTAATTTTTTGAAAATTAAAAAATCCTCCAACTACAGGAATTCAATAAACTTTGGAACACTTGAAATGAGCAATTGGTGAGTGGCAATAGGATCTATCCAACGAACTGTAGGCAATATCCACAGACTGTCTCTTCGTATCGTAAGTTGTTATTTTGCATGTTTTAAAAAGTGGTCATTGATACAAGCTACAAATGGAGGCCTTTCATATTCATGCATGAATTTGCCCATTTAACATTATAGACCTTTCCAATAAGAATATGTACAGTTTCCATCACACCTGTAACTAAATTTGACCTTGTTTTGTAAACATATCACCTCGTTGTGTGTATGCATTTGAAAACACTCATTTTAATTTGAAATATATAATTTAGTATATTTAGCTAAACTTTAATACATAGTGACTCAAGAGATACTCTCCCAAATACCTCAAGCAGGAGGCCATTTGTAAGACATCCAAAGACAAGTGACCACAGGCATGAGGCCTGGGCAGGGGATTTTGAAATAGCAGCCAAAGTAAACTGTATCTTGTTAAATGATCATGTTATTTAGAAACAAAGTTGCCCTATTGAGAAGTGTACTTTTGAAATGTTTCCAACTTTGGGGTGACATTAAGCAAAATAAGAGTTAAAACGGAGTCCTTCAACCTTGTACTCTGTTAGAAGTTAGGCATGAGACTCCTCAGCGGAGATACCATTTTAGGATTGGGATGGAGAAGCAGCTGAAGAGAAAGAAAAGCACTTTGCTAAGACAGGATATGCCTATGTACTCTGGCTCCACAGCTGCATCCTCAAAGAGGATAAATGAGGGCATATTCACTCATTAATCAACCAAGAGGGATCACACACACAGAGAAAGGCTCCAATCAAGTTGCTCGGATGTTTTGGTCCCTAAGTGCAATCACTAATTGCCTGGATATGTGCCCGCAATTCTTAGAGTTGGCCAAGGGCCGCTCTCGTTGGGAATCTAGTCAGACTTGCAAGATCCAGCTTCCCAAATCCTGTCGATAGCTACAGCCTCCGATCTTGACACACTCAGCTATCTCTTGCTAGATTTCCCGGAAAGGAAGTGGCAACCGGATTTTAAGCAGCTTAGAAACCTTAATGGCTGAGGAGATAGGGCTGGGAATGAAATGGTGGAATCCCACATCTTTCAGAACAGCCTCACTTATTTAATTTGGTTTATGTCTGTATTTCTTTCTTTACATCATATGTAGCTTTTACTTATAAAGAAAACATGTTGAAGGCTCTACATTTAACGAATGTCAATGAGACCGTGCATGTCTGCTTTAAGCTAAGTTCCTCATGAGCCTGAGAGAAAAGCTATTTCCAGTTTGGAATGAGTTATAAGACGAAGCTGTGCAGTGGGATCTAGACAGCAATTCTACACAGCAAGATTTTATTATTTAAAGACACACTGAGAGAAGATTTGATTTGTTCTGCTGTAAGGGGCCCTAGATTCAGTCTTTGCTCTCACCCTTTGCTTTCCCTTAGAGGAGATGGAGGCTGCAAAGGGTCAATAACTCGCAGAGATTACTCAGTGGTAGATCCCAAACTAGTTCCCTAGTGTTTTGGTTCTCACCACAGCGCTTCAGTTTGAAGTGAATTTCCAGATAATTCATATTCAAATGTAAGAACCAAACACATTCTGAAATAAAAGATAAATAATTTTTCTCACAGAACATTTTGCTTGCTTTACCTCTATTAGAATAGTCCATTCTTAATTATCTGCAATGTATATTTTAAAAGACAAGTCCACCTCTAACATGAAACGATGGAAAGAATCTATAATGTATTAGCTATACTTTGAATTTTACTTCTGGTAGGCACATTGTAGGAAGGTGGGTTTGGTTGCAGATTGAAAAGAAACAAGACTGTTTTATTAAAAGCCCTGCCTTTTTGCATGTATGTATTTCTCTTCAGCTCCCTAAACGTGACAAAATTTGTTCTTATATCCTCCAGGTTATGTGGACAAGTGTCGTGAGGTGGGATTGGGTGTCCATCCCTTGGACAAGCTGGGTAGCCTCCACATAGGCATAGTATATTTTGCTGAGACTTTCAAAGATGCATCTGGAGAGAAGGTACACCTAAAAGACTATATTAGAAGATGGTAACTGATAGGGTTTGGATCTGTATCCCCATGAAATCTCATGTTGAATTGTAATCCCCACTGTTGGAGTTGGGGCCTGGTGGGAGGTGATTGGATCATGGGGCTGGAGTTCTCATGAATGGATTAGCATCATTCCCTACATGCTGTTCTGGTGAAAGTGAGTGAGTGAGTGATTGTGAGATCTGGTTGTTTAAACAGATCTCTCTCTCTTCCTCCTGTTCCAGCCATATGAGGTGCTCGCTCCACTATACCTTCCTCCGTGACTATAGGTTTTCTGAGGCCTCCCCAGAAGATGAGCAGATGCAAGCTGCTGTGCTTCCTGTGCAGCCTGCAGAACCCTAAGCCAATTAAACCCCTTTTCTTTATAAATTACCCAGCCTCTGGTATTTCTGTATGGCAATGCAAGAATGGACTACTACAGTAATAGAAATGTTAAAAACATTTTTAAAAGAGGGACTGTTTGCGTAACAGAAAACAAGGGAGAGATTCTGCCATTGCAGATTTGAATGCAGCAGCCAGGTTTTCCTCAACAGATTTTGACGTCATGGAATAGTTTTAGTTTTTATACATCTTGTTTGTTTTGGAAGTTTCTGCAAATTTTACCTTCTTGAAAACCATAATTTTTCTTCAAGAATGTAATCTTTGTAATTTAAGAAATTATTGTATATTGAACCCATGTTTAATAGAGCCTCAAAAAAAAAAAAAAAGAAAAGAAAAGAAAGAAAAAGAGAAAAGACAGTGTGAGCCATACAGCAAGCGGGAATCAGTCCGAATGCTCTTCTTGTCAGTAGAGGTAAAAGGCCCATGAATAGTAGGACAAAGGGGCTGAATGGCTGCCATTGGCAATTTAATACCATTCCATTCCACCTCTTCTTTAGACCTCTCTCTCCTTTACTGTCAGCCATATCACTTTGCAAAGTTAGGCTTTTTGAGATTTTTAGGATGGCATTGCTGGTGGTAAATCCATGCAACCAAAAGTCACGTGTACCCCAAAAAGCTACTGAAATAAAAAAAATTAAGAAAAAATATGTTAATTAAAAAAAGGAAATAAGCATATTAGGTAGTTTTGGCAGGAAGGACAAACATTTTGGGGTGGGGCTAGAGTAGGGCTGGGATGTACGATCAGAACGGGGCAGAGATGAGCAGGACTAACTCACAGAAACTCAAGGAGAGAGAAGGTTGCCACTCAGTCAGGAAGTGTGTTTTGCATGAAACTCTGGATCTGAAGAGGAAAGAATATCTACATGAATTCTCTTTGTGTGTGTGTGTGTCTCTATGATCAAAACTTTAGTCATAATAGCTTTTGACTCTCTTAAAATTAAAATAGACATTTCTTGTGTTTAAAAATAAATGCATATTCATTGAAAAAAAAGATCGAAAAAACAGAAAAGTGAAAAAAGATAACTCCTATAATTCCATAGAAATAAATACTGTTAACATTTTAAAATCTCCTTTCCTGCCCAGTAGTCACAGAAATATATTTTCAGAGCCACACCTTAGTGGTGAGATGGTAGAAGAGGCCTCCCAACAGTTCAGGCTCTCAGGGATCCAGTGTCTGTGGAGAATTTAAGAGCAATAATAAAACCATTAGTGAATTTGTTTTTATTTTTGTTTTGACAAATCAGATCATTTTGTAAATAGTTTTTCAACGTGAAATGAATCCTGAACATTTTCATTTGTCACTAATCAATATGCTTTTATATTACAAATTTTACATTTGCTTATCATGTTATCATATTAAGCAAATTTTACATTTAATCAAGATATACAATATTTACAATATAAGCAAATTTTACACTTGCTTATCATTTATTTAAACAATTCCCTATTTTTAGTTATTTAGGCTGTTTCTTGTTTTTCTCTTTTACACTTGATTATTTGTACTTACGAATGGAACTATTAAGTCAAACTGTATGGAAAAAATATAAGGCTTTTTTTTTTTTTAAAGCTTTTAATACATAGAAAATTTCACTGTAGAAAATTATTACTATAGGCAATCCGTCCAGCAATGTGAGAGAGCAGACGTTTCTCAACAGCAGTGCCAACATTAGAATTTATCTTAAAACAAAACAACACAAAAACATACAAACAAAAGACTTCAGCAATTTGACAAAGGAATTATTGTATCTGATTATTGTTTTAATTTACATTGCTTTGACTAGAAGTGGGACTGAGCATTTTTTTGTATGTACCATTTTTATTTCTGTTCTTATAGTCAGCCTCTTAATGTCCTTTAACAATCTTTTCTCTCTTTTTAACTGGAGTGCATGTGCGTAGTCATAAAAATCTTTGTATGTTAAATGTACTGTTACCTTCTGTTTGTTATATCCTTGAGATAATTTTAGGAAGCTTATCATTTGCCTACAGATTCTACTGATTTGCTTCTGAAACTTTGAGTTAAAAATAAATCTTTGAATTTAATGCTATTCTATCCTATCTTTAATAGTTTCCAAAAATCAACAGTGTAATTACATTCCTTCACATCTTCTTCTAGCATTTTCTTCTTTAAATTCAATGTTACACTTAATTGGGAATATATCTTTGAGTGTGAAATAGTGAATCCGTTAAGACACTTTATTGAATATCAGTCCATCCTCTCCTCTCTGATGTGAAATAACATTTTTATATGTATATATGCATAGTTGGGTTTTGGAGCTTTGATTTATATTCCACATATTCTATATTTATGACAGCACCATTATATTTTAAGAATTGTTCTTCTATATTTCTATATCAAGCACAGCATATTTCCCTCAATAATATATGCATAAAATATTTTCTTGTATTTTTGTCAATCATTTATTCTTCTAGACATACTGGAAAATCACACCAAAAAATCCAAAAAAGAATTCCTAAGATTTTTATTAGAATTACACCAGTTTCTAAATTTATTGTGTTATAATTTTGACATTAAATGATTTCTATTTTGATTTAATGAGGTTTTTCCCATAAGTACTTTATAAATGCTTTAAAAATACAGTTTTTATAGAATTAGCAAATAGTTTTTCTATTTTTTAAAAAGCTAGAGAGATGCACTAGAGATATATTGGTCTTCCCCATAAATGGGTTTTGAAAATTTCTTGTATTTCTGACAGTTTAACTACATTTATGTTGATATTTTATTATGGGGCACATAAAGGTCAATGAGTCTTGTGTATTTATTGAAAACTCTACCTACTAACAATATAAAATAATGAATTTCTGATGTGATGTTTTTCCCTGGATTTGTTTCTTCTTAGGCTGATATTTACTATCACTGTTTTCTTTTATTTACATTTTTTCTGATCAGTTTTTTGCTCATTCTTTTACTTCAAATCTTTTACCTAATTTTATTTTAGATACTTCTTATACAAACAGCATTTTTATAATAGAGGAAAATAGTATAATTTAAGATCCAAATTGACTTAAACAGCATCTGTCTTGAGGAACTAGGGGAAGATATGGTAACAGGTGGTAGCATAATTTATATTCCTGAAAAAAGAAAATATCTAGCTCACTTGCATTTACATAATTTTATAGAAGAGGGAAAATGAATTGAGAAATTTCAAAGCCTATTCTTCTGGGCCTCTAAAAGATGAGACCAAGAGTGCAAGGGTTGTTTGAATAGTGATATTATTGACTTTGGAAGAGCAAAGATAGGATGGAAGCCTATTTGTGACTCAAAAGCTAGATAAACTACTCTTCTTAAGAAAGGAGGTTTGTTGCGTTTTCTACAAGCACAATGGGTAAGGAGTTCTTGGAATTCTGAGAGGGCTGAAGATTGGCAGGGAGTTTTGATGAAAGAAGGACATACGACAGGGTGACACAGCACTTTCCATGGTACCCAAGCCTCAGTGATGACTGCAACCCCTACCACTGCTTGTCTGTGAGGATGGGAATGGGGAAATTCAGGAAAAGAACAGGAGCAGAAGATAGAGAGGCTGGAGGTCAGATGAAAGTGAGATTCTGAGTTCAGAAATGAAAAGACTGTGAGCCCAGCAGTAACTATAGGTATATACCACGCCAGAGCATTGATCTTGTAAAACATGGGATAATACAAGATTGTTTGTTTGTTTTAATTTTATAGGAGAGTGTAATCTCACCTACATTTGAATTACATATATTTGGGATTTGTTTGTTTGTTTGTTTAACTTAGCCTGGCATTCTTTACATTTTAATAGGAAGCATAATCTACTTACATTAATCACCATATCTGATATATTTGGGCTTCTTGCCATCACATTGTTTTCTATGATTATTTGTTATTTTACCCTACCCTTTTCACTTCATGATTTGGAAGTTACATGTTCTGTATATTTTTAATAGTGGTTACATTTGACATTTGAAAATATTTGGACTTACTCTTTCTGCTTAATATTCAATGTGAAGAGTGAAGCTGTAATTAGAAGTTAAGTTAGATGAAAATTAAGCCTTACTTTATTTTCCTTCTCCTCTACCTTACCACTTCTTAGTGTATTATTAACAATCACTTTTCATTCTTGCCCTGTTGTGATCTTATTTATCCCTTTGTGAGTTGAAACAATATCTAATCATTTTCAGAAAGGGTACATGAATTTCTTTTTTGACCGCTTAATGACTAAAATGCCTTTCTATTGCTTTTTCACATGAACAGAATCAAAGACGGAGAAATAAATCTTGGGTTTAACTTTTTTTTTTTTGGTCTCAAAACTCCATAGCTATGGCTTGATTGTTTACTGGCATCAGTGTTGGGAAGGAGATATCTAAATCAAACTTGAATTTTGTGTTCGTTTGAAAGTGATCTGCTTTTCTATATGGTAACTGGATGCCTCCCAGCCCCCTATGAAATGTAAGGGTCATAACTAGGATATATTACAATATTGTCACTTTTCATTATTTACATTTTATATTTGCCAAATCCCTTTGATAAAGATTTACGTCTTCAGCTTAAACATTTTTTTAAATAAACTTTTAAAATTAATTTTGTGATTTCTTAAAAATTGTTTTTCTTTTTCCTGGAATGTATATTATAGGTTGAATTCTCTGAGTCTTCCACATCTAACATATTTCACTGCATTATTTTCATCTATTAGTCTTACTTGTTTGAGTTCTGGGTTGATTTCCTGAGTTTACATTCTACTACAGTAAAATAACCTTAGGCAGAATCCAATCTACTGTTCATTCTCTTTATCAGAGCTTAGAGTGCAGGTAATAAGGGGGTGCATTGTCTGAAGAGACTTTAAAAACAATAATAAACCCAACTAAAAGTCAGTTTGCTTTTCATTATCATCATGTGCTAACAATTGTAATAATGGTGACTTAAGGTATAGCTTGAGTCTTCAATCCTGCATTTGAATAGTGATTGTAAAAATTAATAATCAGATCTATAGTTATTTGTCAGTTTTCGTATGTGATCACCTGGAGTTTTTATTTGTGTTTAAAATAGAAAGGAGTGAAACAGAATGAGAATGGCAACGTAATCATATTTTTCTAGTAAGCACAAAATTCAGTTCATGAATAAAATATTTTCCTGCATTTAAATATTTTTTAAAATAAAACTTTATTCCATTTAATGTTAACTGTTTTAAAACTAAAAAGAATAAATAAAATAATGATTATTACTGATTATTACATGATTATTATTTTTGCCATATAGAGAAAGGTGGTTTAAAAATTATCTACTCTGCTTATCAAATGTGCCAGGTATGCCACTGCCAACTATGACGATAGCTTCTTGTAGCTGCTCATTCCATGAAGAAGTTTTATCAATTAAGTTTTCTCTTTGGGACAGCAATCTGTTCTTCGAGAAAGTCCCCACTTGCTGATATTTCTTTCTCTGATTGCTGACTGTAGAATAGAAACTCCATAAACCGAGATGCTGCTTGGTGTGGTCATCTGGTGTACCCCGACCTCCTTTCTCTCCCTGCGCCCCCAACTCTGTGTCAATGGAACCATGTGGGATTTGTTCAAATTCTCCCACACTTATTTCCCAGGTAAATTCAATTTTTGCATGTATCTAGGTATCTCTTAGTCCAGTCCTGTCTGGACTCTATCTTGAAGAAATTCACCAAAGCTTCTGATTTTTGATGGCATCTTTTCTAATTTCCAGATGGGTGGAAGTTTTTCCCTATTTTAAATTTTTATTTCCATAGACCTTCCATACTTCGAGAGGACAGTGGGAAAACATCTTTGCTCATGTCACTATTTTACCCCCAATTCTCTTCTCCTTATTGTTTTAAATACCCCTAATTCTACCATTAGATTCATTTCTGGGAGAGGTGTTAACAAACAAGGTACGTGTGTGTGTGAAAGTGTATGTGCACGTGCAGCGTGTGTGAGTATTAATTTTAAAGATCGCAGCTGTTCAAAGGAAGCACTTGAGTAATCCTATAATTATAGTGTACTGAATAGTTTTAATGAATTCATGCAATTTAGTTTTTCTTTCTTTTAATAAAATTCATGTAGGAGTCTGAATAAGGGTACTGTTATGACAGATTATTGACTTAGAATTTTTTTACGCTGAAACATGCTTGTATTCATCAAAGAGGATACCCAGGAAACAGCTTTAACCAATTCAGGAAATATAACTTTTATGATGCCAAAGAGAACACCCACAGTAGCTTGTAGAGGTAGCAGAACAGGTTAAGAATTATTGTTTTGAAGCTGAAAGTTCAGAATCTGTTTAGGGAATTGTGGTATACCTAGGACTTTAAAACTCTTTATTTCTAGTCTATATTTTTCAGAGTTGATGTTTTTCTACTCCTAGATTTATCCAATGTAATGTAACTTTGGTAAAATTGATTCTATACAATGTATGTGACTGATAGAATGCAGTTGAATCCCTGAATCCCTGGCCTTTAAGGCATTACCAGCAAGCCAGTAATTTTGGCTGCAAGTACAGCAAGGATGTGCAACTTCTGGGAAAGATCAAAGGGATTTAGATAGTCCAGTACTGAGATAAGAACCTAGGGTTAATAGGTAAAATCCTGTTACTGAGATAGTATAATTTTCTAAAATTAATAATTAATTTATTTGAAAAATTAATATTTATGGTGTTAAAGAGGTAAGTCCATAAAGAAGGGAGAAGGAAGGCTATTTAATAAGTGCAAAACTTTTAAATAATAATAGTAGCTTACAGGACAAAAACAAATCATTTGTGCAGGTGGAGGCAAGGAGATATTTCAAATTCTAGCTTCCTCTGCATCTCTGGCTTACCTTCTGAGAGTATGTCTCTCACATCCACTTCACCACCTCCTGTGCACATCCTTTGCCCTATCTCCAATGAACTGTGCACCATTTCCTGAAAACAATTTTCATAGCATTCTTCCTTTGTATATATTAATCCTCCTGCTTGGAATGTCTTTCCCATTTTTAATTGCCTTGAAAATTTCTACTTATGTATCAGGGTCCAGTTTGCATGTCCCTTATTCTATAAAATTTTCTTACCAACTATAAGTACACAGTGGAAGTTAGTACCATCCATGTGCCCACAAGAAGCCATTACTTTCACCACTTCCAGTATTTTGTTCCTACTAGCTTCTGCTATATTGTTTGTCACGTGTGCCTTTTTCATGTCCCTCTCCACTGGTTTGATGCTCCTTGAGAACTGTATTTCAGTATCTTAAACAGTGTTTGCTATTTTGTAGAAGCTCAAATAAGTTAAACAAATGAAGTGAATAAAACAATTCTATAATATTAGATTCACCTTCATAACATAGACAAAATAAGTTGTCTAAGAAAGATGGATGTGTTAATATAACTGCATTTATTTAACTCAGGAATAAAGAAACATTAAGAGTGCTATAGTACCTTTGGAAAGTGGGCTTTCTAGAACATTGGACTATTAGAGATACAGATACCATTTAGGGGAAACAAGGCACTTGACAATGCTTTTTCCTTGTAGATGAGAAAACTCATTTACGTTAAATTTGGATCAGGAACAAGGATATTTGTTAATAGTCTCTTTAAAAGAAGTATATAGAACATGGGTGCAAGTTTTTCTGGATTGGTGATGAAAGACGGAATGTAAAAGAGTACTGGTATAACAAGTATTTTGCTTCTTTCTTAACACTGGCAGGATCTTAAAGGCAAAGAGTATCCTGAGAAACTGAGTAGAGGAAACAGAAAACACACCCTAAAGTTATGTCGTTCCAGCAGCATATTCTATAACACCACCTACAAGTGATTCATTTGGTATCCTTGACTGAATAAATTAAGAATTTATAGCAGGTGTACATGTATGAGCTTTCTCTGCCATCTGTGATCCACCTGCAATGCTGAAAATTATTTATATAGGATTGCATTGATCATTTTCATCAGCACTGCTCTTACCAAAGATTGTACAATGTGGAAGGTCTTCAATTTCAAAGAAAAGCTCTTCAGACCCCCAGTAAAGTATTAATGGAAATTAGGTTAATGTGTATTTAATGTGGATTTGTAAATGTGTCCACTTTTAGGGTATTCACAAACATGTGTGGCTTGCTTAAGATTATCTGATAGTTAACCTATGACCTAGTTGATCATATCTACACCTGAACTCATCCTCTTCATGGTTTTGCCCTTTCTGCAAATTGGTAGAAATGTAAGTGGTGTATTTCAGAATCTGTCTCTGCCTTGGAAAACTGTGGCTCTAGTAGCTGATTCCAGGAAGCTTATTAACCATTGTGCTAAGGCACATTTGTGTGCCTGAAATGGCATGGATGAGACATTGACCTTTTCAATCCCCAGAGTGGCCACAGTAAGCCCTATGATGGTATCTCTGACTACAAGCTGCCTCATACTTTCATCTGAGTCTACTGTTTAAATGCAATTCTTCTTTTATGTGTGCCATGATGTGAAAAGCTTGGAAAGTACTGAATTGTAGCATGTTGTTACTGAAACCCATGAGATGTGTCTGTAAGAGAATTATGGGGACATTGAGAAGATCATAGCATGGTGGCCAGGAGCTTGGACTTGATGACATGCTGCCTGAGTTTGAATCCCTGGTCTCTTCTTTACTAATTGGACAACATTGGATGAATACTCAGCTTCTCTATTCCTTACTGTTCTTAACTGCTAAATGGAGATAATAACAGAAGCTAGCCTATAGGATTGAGAAGATTGATTAAATTAATGCAGCTAGTCAGAGGTCTTAGAACATGCTTGACGTACAGTAAAGGCTATGAAAGTGTTTACTATCATGATTGATTTTCTTGGTAAAGAATATGTTTAATTAAATATCATATAGTTGAAAAGAACATTTGTCTCTAGCACTTAGATTGGCATCATAGAGATGTTTTCATCTGTAAGAACTATGAGCAAGCTCTCTATATTCTTAGTTATTCAGGTAAAATGTATAGTGCTAAGGACTTCTTTTCAAATTCTCATCTTATTGATATCAATCTGTAAGCAGAAGCTTCAAATTCTAGATAAGTTTTATAAAAATTAAAATTTTTTTTCTTTGGCCAAATCATCTGTGACTTAAATAGATTCATGATAGAAAAACAAAACAAAATAAAACAAAACGGGTGAATTGTAATAGTTTGTAAGCAAATCATTCAGTTCACCATAATGTTTCACTAAGGAACAAATGTGGGGAGCAAACAGACACTGACAGCTCCATCATTCCTATGAGGGTAGTCAGGTGATGGTACAGGGCGTCTGCTTAGGAAAAGAACATGGAAATGGGTTCCAGAACTTAAGTTGGTTTTATATGTGGGCCTGAGAGTGGACACCCCTGCTACTTAAAAGCCGAGGGCATGCCCCTGACAGGATATTTTCTCATCAAAACAGTCTCCTATACAAAGCAACATTTTTAATAAGACTTTAGGACTTATCTTTGATAGATTAATACAAGCTAGAGGTCCCAAATGGATATAAAATTATGATTGAATTGACTCAAACTATAAAATTTCATATTTGAAAATGTGTGAAATGTGATGATTATGACTCTTTTTTGAACTATATGTGGCACGTGTGTAACGTTTTGATTTGTAGTTAAAGCTGACAAGACTTTAATCAATAGCATCTTTATTAGTGGTACCCAAAGAATTGTTATACAAATTGATACCATTAGGGATCTTTCTTTCTACATATGCCATTATATTTAAAGGATACAAACAAATATTTTTTTCATCCCATACTGTTAATTCAATGTTTCAGTTCATTTCAGCCCAACATACATCGGATAAATGCTCCCTCCCTGAAAATTCTCTACCCGTTAACTAACATTGTGATCAAGTCATAAATTAATCAGGCAGTTTATTCACCCCACTGCTGCAGTCATTCTCCAGTAGCAACTTGGACGCTTCAGAGAGTAAGTTGACTATGGAAGTGCACAAAATGGCGTCTTAATGACCTGAAAGAGCTAATATAGTTCTGTAAGTGCCTAGCTAAATATCACAGAGTGACTTGGACGCTGGGGAGAGATTGGCTCATTATTCCACTCTGCTGAGCTAAATCATTTGGGTTCTCTCTATTTGCTGTTGGCATTTCTCTTTTCCTTTCTCTGCTCATGCATAAAGGATATTGATTTAAATAAAAGATACTGTAAACATGCACTTTGTTAGGGAAATCTGACTATGCAAGTATAATTTCAAAGGTTAGAGTTCTCCCCATGCTTGATTTACATTAATTTGTGCTTGAAGAAAATGCCTACTTGAGTAAATAAATTTTTAAAAAATTTGATTCACATATTGTTCTGTGCTCTTTTATCATGTTCTCCCAGAACTGATCAAAGAGGAAAATCATATTTACTGGAAAACCTCATACTTGGAATCAGCTCAATGTAGTACAATAGATTAAACCTCTGGGAAAAATAAGGAGCCTGAAATTTAAGTTGGTCTGAAAGAATCTGGAACTCTTCCTAAAATGTCTTGCCATAGTGAAGTCAACCACTTTTATTTTTAAAGATTATTTTACAGCTTTCTAGGACAACACACTTTGTTAGTTCTACAAGAAATGTTAAAGGTGTATCTTTACTGACATGTGAAAACTGACAAAAATAAAAATAAAATGATATAAATATGGCCTATGTATTGCAAAAATGCCAAATAATGTAACGCATTTTACATCAACAAAAATTGCCTTTAAATACCATTGTTTTTGCACATAAATTCACTTTTCAAGGCTGATTTGCTAATATTAAAATGTTCTGCCATCGATAAGATTAATAAACATTAGCTTAGAGGGCTGTTCCTCCATTTTCAATTGTTTATTTAGCATTTTATTACTTTAGTTACTCTGTAGCACCAAAAGATAAATGTGAATTAAATCTTTGTAAGCTAATGACCAAATATAGTTGACAACAGTGACATAAGCACACAATTTATTAATTAGGCAGTATCATATATACATATTTTTAATCTGGGTGGGTTTTTTTTGGCTTGTGTGTTTTTGCCAGACAGATTTGTTTCCAATTTATAGCTTTATGTTTTATTAGATAAATTGTGAAATGGGGATAATCATTTCTACCTGAAAAATTGTTGGGAAAATTACTGATAATAATGGTGACCAGTCAGTGATCATTTTATTGTGCTCACTCTTCCTGCAACATGCTAAGTACCACATTGTTTTATTTTAACCTTATGACAAAACTTCAAAGTAGATAGCAAGATTGTTATATTTACAGATGAAAAATTGAAGTCAAGTAATGTAATATTCAAGACCACATCGCTACGAAACTGCAGAACCAGGAAGGGAATTTTCCCAGTCTGACTCTCAAAAGAAAAAGAAAAAGAAAAAGAAAAAAAAAAGAGCTTAACCACTGAATTGAGTTGTTGCTAACTCTGGCTGTGAGTAATGTTTTTAAAGAACATAGACTGTTGCCTGGACTCTGATCTGATAGGAGCTCAGTAATTAGCAGCTATAATTAAACATCATTATTGTTTTAATATTTAATAAAAGTCAGCTTAATTATTGAGAATTTAAAATTACTGCTGGAATTAGTGAGGTTTTACTTGTCTTGGTAGTTGTAATTCTAGACCTACCATCAGCTTACGTTGTTGCATTACAATATTTCTGACAGCATGTTTTTTTCTGTGCTTGAATTCGAACTGTAAGCTCAATACTTGTTTCACTCTCAAATCCTCTGGAATTATAAATACTTTTGACAGATTTATAGTCATTAAGTTGTCAGATGTGAATACAGAATACAGAATCAATTCTATATCTGTTTTAGGCACATGTGGGTCATTTGTTTACTACCCCATTCCCATAAGATTTCTTTAGGTTTCCATTGCCTAGTTCATAAAACCTTCTTTCATTCACTTGAATTATTCCCCATACCCCAATTTACATCCCTTTATCTCTGTTTCTTCTTTTTTATTTACTCCATACTCATTTTCCCCCATAAAACTGTTATAGTACAGAACACACACAGTACAACTTTTATGTCACTCTACATATTACCTTACTATTTGCCTCTGTCTCTAGATGTTGCTAAAATCCTCAATAATGTTTCCCAGGAGGAGAATCCTAGAGGCAGGTAGTTCATATAAAATGCTTTCTGCATACACTTAATTATTACTCAGACATTTGTAGTAGTTTTGTTTTAAGGTGAGCATAGTCCTTTGTTGTTTCATGGTATGGGTCATTTTTTTCTTCATAAATGTTGAAAGTGTTGTGCTCAGGTACAGAATTATGATGAGGCTTTGTAAACTTGAGGTGTGCCTGATATTTTCAAGTCAAGGAAAGCAATTCTGACCTAGAAATAGACCTGGCCATCTTTTTAAGAGTAAAATGAATAGTTGTTGCTAGTTCTGCTGCTCTTTAAATTATCGTATCTTGAATTATATTTTTTGGAATAGAGGGCTGGGAACAAAGATCAAAAGACTATTTAATTTCTATGAGGGCATTATTCTGTCATTATGTGCTATAGACCAGAAGGTGTTTATTCATGCCTAAGAAATGTAATAGGCTAAAATGTATATATGTATGTGTGTATATATATGTAGAGTTTTGTATATATTTGTATATATATACATGTATTATATATAATGTGTGTCTATATGTACAGACATATAAAATCCCATGAATTCTAAAGTCATACTTACATTTATACAAATAATATACTGTATGTATTATATATTATAGATTATGTCAAACATAATTCAGTCAAATAATTCCTTTTATTTACAAAAACTAGATATTTAACTATATTTTTATTTGGCTTCAATTATATGGCAAAAGCTCTAGTTTCACATTTCCCTGTGCGTGTGTGTCTGTGTGTGTGCATCTATAGAGTTAACGTATTTGATGTAATAAAGAGTTTTGCTATTTCGTCTTTTCAATGGTATTATGTATTTTTAATGTTCATTATGATGTCAAATAATTTATCTCTCACTTTAAAAGAGAGTACCTGAAAAATGGATTTATTTCCATCAACATCACATTCGGGTTTAACTTTATCATTATTTCTTTTTTCTTTTTTTTTTGAGATGGAGTCTCACACTGTCACCCAGCTGGAGTGCAATGGTGTGATCTCAGCTCACTGCAGCCTCTGCCTCATGGGTTCAAGGGATTCTCCTGCCTCAACCTCCCGAGTAGCTGGGATTACAGGCACCTGCCACCATGCCTGGCTAATTTTTTTTTTTTTTTGTATTTTTAGTAGAGACCAGGTTTCACTATGATGGCCAGGCTGCTCTCCAACTCCTGACCTCGTGATCCGCCCACCTCAGCCTCCCAAAGTGTTGGGATAACGGGTGTGAGCCACCGCGCCCAGCCCATTATTTCTATTTTTTAAGTTTAACAAAGTCAAATAGGAAGTCAAATACTGCATGTCCTCACTTCTAAGTGGGAACTAAATAATGCATACACAAGCACATAGAGAGTGGAATTACAGACATTAGAGACAGAAGAAATGGGAGGGTGGGAGGAAGGGTGAGGCATGAGAAATTACCTAAAGGGTACAATGTACACTATTTTTGAGTGGTGGTTACACTATAACTCCCAGACTTCACCACAGCAAGATATATCCATGTAACAATACTACACTTGTACCCCCTAAATCTATAAAAATAAAACTCAAAAAAAACCACAGAATCGTATAACTTTAGAGTTGCAGTGAATCAGAATAGGAATAGGTTATTAAGTCAGACTCTTCATTTTACATGATATTTAAAACTGAGGTGTGTGGGTATGTTTATGTTTTCATAAATGAATAATTAAAACAAAATGCTTGATACTGAAGTGTTGGGGTTTTTGAGCATCTTTTTTAACTCAGGATTTTCTGTGACATTCTAACTAGGAAGGAAAAATTATCCATTACTTGGTTTTCAAGTTCCTTTTAAAAATTTTATAACAGCATCACTTTCTGGGAAAGCATCTCCTAAAATGGCCTGAGGTAACCTCTATGGGATAATGGTTTATAAATATATTTTAGTTAGTTCAGTTGTAATTAGTGACACATGAGTGAAGAACCATATTTTAAGTTCATGGATACTGAGCTTAGTGAATGATGTTTTGCTTTATAAGAGTCTGTTGGGGGCCATTATGAATAATGATGAGGAAAGAACATATATTTGCATCTATAGTGCATGCCCCACGGCAGCAAGGCCTTGAGAAACCTCACTGTCCAGGTTCCATTGCCTGAGTGACATTGCAGACTACCCTCCCCAGCAGAACAAAGCTGCAATCAACGTGTTGCTGCAAGGATCATTACCTTTTTGACACCACTTTTATTGCTTCTTTCATCATGAATTTCTTTGAGGATGAGTTTTATTCATTCTATAACTATAATACATCTAGTTTTGACATCTTTTATCAGTAATTACAAAAGAATCAGTAGCATGGAATTTGGAGCAATTCAGATATTTTCTAACTCAACTGTGTCTCTTGCTTATGTAGAGCTTTTGATATGAAATACGACAAGCAAACTTTCCTGTTTTGTACAGTGAGGACCAGGGACAGAGAATCTGCTCAAAATCTCCTAATTCGAGACAATCTTTGCACACTCTTTCCAAATCAACACCATCCTCATCTTTCTCTATTTCTTTTTTTCTACTTTGTGTTCCTTCTAGCATGTATGACTCCTTGACATTATAATATTTAATTATTATTTCACTCTCTGTATCCTCAATAGAATGTAAGTTTTATCAGAATAAAATTTTTATCTATTTTCTTCACCGTTGACTCTTTAGTGCCAGAAATCTGTCTGGCACATTTTTATTGGATGAATGAATGATTGGATTCTGAATATGAGAACTTTGAAACTTTGAAGCTTATATACATTTATTATATATACATAATCACTTTATAGGTTGACAGTTCCAGGGCAGTAGGCTACAGCATTCATCCCATACTAATTCTAACTATGTTCTAGGTTTTAGGATATGTGAAGATGAATAAGATAGAATCCCTGCCCATATAGAACTTATCAACTCATAAAACATCATATTAATCTAATTTTCTGGGGCTGGGCTTAAAAATAGTAACAGTAGAAGGGCTTCTTTTGCTTATAGAAAGTGTAGGATGCTGAATTTGAATGTCATGAAACATACCCACAGCAAATCCCAGAAGAGAGTTAGTCTTAGGAGTTAAGCCACTGTTCATATCAGACATGAATGAATGCAATATTAGCATATTAGCAAGGGGTGGTAATTTATTCACCGGATAGCACTTATGATAACAGTTTTTATTAAAACTATTGATTGAACCTAATGTGTTCTTTGTATGTCAATATATATTTATATCTGCAAATTACCTAGAAGGGAGCACAGGAGAAGACCAGATTTGTGGGGGATTGTGGGTTAGGCCTGAGAGAAGTCTAAATGGAGTGTAGAGTTTCATCATGAATTTTAGTCTTACCAAGGAGGAAGATCTGGGGTAAGCAGGGAAGAATGTGAGAGGCCAAAGCATCTAGTAGGTGGCATTAAAGGGAAGAGAAAGTCAAATATAGAAGTGATGGTGTACCAAAGAATAATGTTTATGATTTAGGACTTTCCATAGAACTTTAAGTTCAATTCAGATATATATTAGAAATCATCTAGGTTAATCCTTCATTGTAGAGATGAAGAAAATGAGTCCAAGAGAAATGTCTGGTGACTTGCTTAAGGTCAGTTGCTAGAGCAGTGAATATTTGACAAGCTTGGTTTTATAATCATTCAACATTCATTTATTTCTTTTGGTAGCAATCTCTGTGTTTTGTTTGAGGATCGGTCCTTTTTTTATTTAAGGTTTTGTGGTATATGAGCCCCATTCCCTGACTCCAGGGGTGGAGTAGAAGACCTCAGCCTTACCCAACCAGAACACCCCATTTCCCTGGACACACTGTTGGTCTCGGTATGACTCAAGTTACATAACTTAAGTAATGGATTGCTACTCCCAATCTTTTGATCTGAGCCAGGGAAGAAGTATTCTCTATTTCTAGCTTGACTCGAACTTGAAAAGATGAGAAGCTAAAGCTCCTTCAACCATCTTACTATCACCAGGTAGAGGCTTTCTGTGACTGGAGCCAATGCAGAAGCAGAGGGAGCAGAGGGAGCGGGGGATTCTGGAACCTGGTGTCAATGGAACGTCAGCATAAAGTAAAAGAGAAATATTATCACCTCTTCTGGAATTCTCAGTTACCTGAGCCACTGAGCTCCTTTTTTTATTGCTTACACATGCTTGGACTAAAGGCTGGATTTGCTTGGTTCTTTTGTAATATAAATGCCCTAACTGATACACTGTGGATTCCCAGTTCAGTTTTCACCTGTTCGGTGGTTGAACATGTTCCTTTGTACCCTGACATATGGATGGACAGTCACATAGAGGAATGTGCCTATTTGGTACGATTAGTTTTAGTCCTAAGAGAAGGCTATGAAAAAAGTATTATTGTGTACAAGTTAATAGTACCAAGTCTGAAATAGAAAACCTGATTCAAATCCCATTTCAACTTCTACGACCTTTGGTAATTTCCTTAAACTCTCTTCTTTTCAACCCTTTCAGATGCAAATGGAGATAATAATTGTACTTTTATCTTGAGATCATTGTGAGGATTAAATGAAATTTTATGTCTGTAGCACCTATCAAAGTCAAGAACATTGTAAACACTCAAAATTATGTTATGGTGATTAACATTGTGTTCTGTTAACAATTGCTTAGCAGAGAAACTGGCATGGCATAATTACAGACTCAATGGCTGATGAAAAATCAGTAGTTTTGACTGGGTAAGGTGGCTCACACTTGTAATCTCAGCACTTTGGGCAGCCGAGGTGGGTGGATCATTTGAGGTTAGGAGTTCGAGACCGACCTGAACAACACGGTGAAACCCCATCTCTACTAAAAATACAAAATTAGCCAGGCGTGGTGGCGCATGCCTGTAATCCCAGCTACTTGGGAGGCTGAAGCAGGAGAATCACTTGAACCCGGGAGGCGGAGGTTGTGGTGAGCCAAGATCACGCCATTGCCCTCCAGCCTAGGCGACAAGAGCGAAACTCCATCTCAAAAAAGGCAAAAAAAAAAAAAAAAAAAAAATCAGTAGTTTTAGTATGGGATCAGAAGACTTTGACCTTATTTTTTCCTTCAAAGATTTTACTTTTTGAATCTCATTCTGGCCCTTTTTCAGTTTTGTAACCTTTACTTAGGCAATGTGTTTTAGGCTCTCATTTCTTTGTTTTGTATCAAAAGACCATTTCGGGAGTTTAGTTCCATTCATGAGTTACTTCTGTATGGTTAGGTTATTTAATAGACAACCTGTCAGCTAATAAAATATGCTTAGCGAAATGGTCTATCCATTTATTTTTATTTCTAATTTGTTCTTATATAATCTCTAAAAATGCTTCTTAGAAGTTTTCTTTTCAGAGATACCAATCATTTTTGGCCCAATAAACATCACTGTATGCTTTGGAATTATGTATTAGAACAGACAGAAAAAAAAAGATCCTTCAGTGAGCTTGCAATGATTTTATGTTCTTCCCTAGGAAAAACCTCTTTTTGCATTAATAGAACAGTTCTATGTATTTCTTTTTTAAATTAAAATTTATCCTTATTTTTTACAATTACACCATTCCAGAGGTTTGGATTTCTCTGATTATTTGTTAACTATCTCTCATCACTGTTAGCATGTACCAGAAGCACAGTTCTAAGTGAGAATGGACCACATGCTGAAGGAATGGGATAACCTAGACAGTGAGAATTTTAGTAGGTATGGTAACCTGGGACTCTCCTTGTCGTTTCCTTACTGGATGGTTAATGAGAATCTGTGTAGAAAGGGTAATTCTAAGGCAAGATTTTCCAAATACTTTTCTTCCATTCTATACAATAATTTTAGTTTGTGTGTGATGGGTGCTTCTGTATATTTGTCAGAGGCATGTAAACCAGAGCAACTCCATCTTAAATAGGAGCTGGGTAAAATGAGGCTGGCCTTCATTCCCATACAGTTAAAACATTCGAAGTCACAGGATGAGACAGGAGCTTGGCACAAGATACAAGTCATAAAGACCTTGCTGATAAAACAGGTTGCAGTAAAGAAGCCAGCCAAAACACACCAAAACCAAGATGGCCATGAGAGTGACCTCTGGTTGTTCTCACTGCTACACTCCCACCAGCACCATGACAGATTACAAATGCCATGGCAACATCACAAAGTTACCCTATATGGTCTAAAAAGGGGAAGCATGAATAATCCACTCCTGTTTAGCATGTCATCAAGAAATAACCATAAAAATGGGCAACCAGCAGCCTTCAGGGCTGCTCTATCTATGAAGTAGCTATTATTTTATTCCTTTACTTTCCTCATAAACTTACTTTCACTTTACCCTGTGGACTCGCCCTGAATTCTTTCTTCAGCGAGATCCAAGAACCCTCTCTTTGGGTCTGGATCAAGACCCCTTTCCTGTAACATATTCAGGCCAAACTCCAATAATATAGAATCATTTTGATTAAAATAATATTGTTCATATTTCTCCAAATAGAATAGCTTCTACTATATTTTAGAGTACAAGCTCCTAGGACCCTAAAGAGAAGTCTACAAGTGACCTAGAATACAAGAATAAATTTTTAGAGCATGGGAAAAGCAGTGGTTCTGGGAGCCCTTCTAACAACCAGTGTCTGAGTGGACCACTTGAATAAAAATCTATTAAATGTTTTGTCGATGGTACATAAAAGTATGTTTTTTATGGATAGAACATTTCTTTGAATCAATGTGACCTGGTAGCTTGAATAATAGATTTTTATGAACTTAGTACATCTAATTTGGAAATTAAAATGGTGACACTCACAGTTTTGTAAATTTATCCAGCTGTAAATTTCTTGGAAGCATGAATAGGGTGTCTGAGAGAAGGAAGTATACTTAAATAGACTGGTTTCTTCCCACAGCATTGACTTGTTTCTCTCCCCTTGTTTCTAGGTCCTACTATAAAATGGAGAAAGAGTACATTAGTCAGGTTTTTAGCTGCAGAACACAAAATCCATTCTAGCTGGTTTTAACTCAAGGGGCTATTATGGCTCGCATAATCATTGGCAGACCTGATAAAACAGACACTGGAAGCTTTCTGGAATGATTTTTCTAACTGTACAGCAGAGCTTGATTACAAAGGGAACAATGGATGATTCTTTCAAGAACCTGTTGAATCAAGAAACCACAGCCACAACTGTCAACTCCAGCCCTACAAAACCCATGCCGCTATTGACGCCAGAAAGATGCATGTCATACGCTGTGCTCATCTCCTTCTGTGGAACTCAGTTTAGATTCAGTTTCCTGGGAGCATACCAATTGGCAGATCTAAATTATGTCTGGAATCCTAGCTGCTATAGAGTATGGAAAATCTTGTATTTAGCCTTCAAGCCAATGCAGACAGGAAGGCACACTAAAAGAGGTTTGGAATGATTGCTGAGTGAGCTGGCCACAGTGTCTGCTACATGGGGTCTGGAGGTGTACATGTTTTAATAATTTAAGAACCTGACTCATGACATCCTTAGAAACAGACAATTCAGATTCAAGTCTTGAAATATTTGGATTATAAATATTATTTGGCAGTGGGAATAAAAGGGAGGGAGAGAGATGGGAGTAAACAGGAAGGTATTAACAGAAGCTGGGACCTTAGGTTTCGACAGATTGATGTTCATGAGACCACTTTTAGATTAGTCAGTTTCTATATAACTCTCTCTACTCTGCTTTCTTCATGGCCTGGCACTCGCATAAAACCTAATCTTGGCTTACCTCTTTATCTGGCTCATTCAACCTCTTAGTGGAGGATAGAAACCACTTATCCCTTTGGATAGGACAGAAAGTTTTTGTCTGTAAGTAAGGAATAAACAGTTTTCTCTGTGGTTCTTTCATTTTTCTATATGACCAACTTCGAATGCGCCATCAAATACACTGCCATCCTCCCACAACCACCACCACTACCCAAGAAGAGAGTTAAACTTTCTCTTTACCGGAGGTGTGCACTTTGTAGATTTGGTGCTTCCTTTGCAGAGCTTGATGCTATTGCCAGCAATGTCTTTTCAGGGAATGCTCAAAGACTGGTGGGGCTTGGCATCGGTATAAGTGCAGGGATGGGGGGATCTGATGTATTAGCAAGTATATTATGGCCCCACATCAAACTCCCAATTTCCCAGCCTTGCTGAATTAGCTGCTTCTTTCCTTGCCTCAAGTGGCAGCATGTGGGCAGAAACTTCAAGATGAGGAGCATCTGTTACCACTCTTGAATTTTCAGTTTTCCCTAAAACTCAAACCTGAAACCTAGTGCACAGCTGAGTGAATAAGCAAGCTGTGTGTTTGAGTGGCAAATCACAGTGTGACTACCCCCTCCTGGAGCAGCTCTGCAGCCTTCCTCCTTGTCAAGAAGCAGATAGGGTCTGTTGTCTGTGGCTCCTTAAGGCTGTCTCTCTACAGGCAGGGCTGCACTGTGAAAGAATTGAGTTGTTTTTAGAATTTCCTTTTGATGCTCTTTTGATTCTAATTTTCTTTAAGAAGAACTGAGATATTATAGCCAAAATTGGAAAAGCCATCTTATTTCGTTCTCCCAATATGTTCAATTATTGGAGACGAAGAATTTTTGGCTTCATCAGAGTGTTTTGGAACAAGTATTTACAAATAATTACCTAGTGGCCCTTGGTAGAAGACTTCCTTGCATTTTTGTTTTCCTTAGGAAAAAAAAAATTCCAATTGTTATTTCAAAAATTCTGAATTCTGTGAAAGTTTTATAAGATGTCAGGCATTATCAAAGGTCTACAAAATAGGCTCTTTCTTTGCCTGCACAGATGCCCTTGTCCGTTTAAACAATTCAGCACAGTTGACTGGGTGAGTCAATTACATTAATGTCTGCTATTTGGTAGAAAATAAGTGGTCATTTGAGTCTAGTAAAGGACAATAGTTATCTTCTAACAGGGATTGGCAATATTAAATGTTGAATTTAATTGCTGGAAGTATAAAACTGTATGTCAACTGGATAAATGCTTTTCCAAGTGAAGAGAAAATTCAGATGGTGAGAAATGTTTTCATTTTCAAACTTACAGTCCTCAAGTTAATAAAATTTAAATTTAATAAATAAATTTCCACATGAATGTAATGCTGAAATAATTTGTCTAACACCAGGATATGCTGCTGCTATCAGTTCTAATGGCATTTGTTACAAACATGCCTTACCTAAAATGTTTTACAACAATAATTTCTTTTGTCTATTAGTATTAAATGAGTTTCTTTTGAAATAGCCTATGTAGAGGAGGGCTGAGGGTTTTATTTGCTGTTGTAGGGTGCTATCAATACAGTTTGAAACCTCTACTTCTTGAAATTTTAAATCCTGTTTACTTGTTATTTAGGTGAATTTGGGCAAACATTCTGCGTCTGTTTTCTCATAGGTAATCTGACAATAATCTGAAATTAAAAATTTTCTGGACAATTAAATGTAGTCATTGATGTGCTCAATAACACTTTATTGGCCACCTACTCAGTGCCGGGCACTAAGCTACTATTTTGAAATAAGATCCATTACTACCACCAAGAAACTATAATCCAGAATTTGAAAAAGCACTTTGGAAATATGGACAGTGCTAAACAAACACATGTAGTTACTATTTAAAAATGTAAAGGCAGAAGTAAAAATACTTTGAGACAAAATATTCAGTGGTATAGTCTTAGAAATACCTTAAAAGCAACTTTTCAATATTTGATGAGTTTAGACAGTGCATTCTCTTAAAGAGAATCCCTACTTTTCAGAGACTTCATCACAAGTAACTATGATAATATTTTTCTAATCCAAACTCTGTCACATGACCCAAGTAAAACTTTCGTGATCTCACCAATAACTAATTTACAACAAGGCCACTGACTGTTTTTTCTAATCACAGCCTCACTCAGGTTTTATAGTGTTTGAAACATACACATTTGGGAGTCATCTTTAAGAAAATGAATATAACGCCAACAATACTTTAAAAAGCATCAGATACCACAAACAACATAAAATTCAAAAATATTGCTGTAGTAATTAACTTTCTCTAATGATGTTTTCCTTCCTTGTTGATGTCTGCTTACTCCTTGATCACCTCTTCTATGAAAATAATTTTTAAAAATCACTTTCTATAGACATAATAGAGTTTAGTCTCTTGTCAAACATAGTAAATTGAAAATTGATTTTTTTCTTTTCTTTTTTATTCTTTTTTGTTTTTTTTTGAGATGGAGTCTCACTTTGTTACCCAAGCTGGAGTGCAGTGGGGTGATCTTGGCTCACTGCAACATCTGCTTCCTGGGTTCAAGCGATTCTCCTGCCTCAGCCTCTGAGTAGCTGGGATTATAGGCATGTGCCACCACACCCAACTAATTTTTGTATTTTTAGTAGAGATGGGGTTTTGCCATGTTGGCCAGGCTGGTCTCGAACTCCTGACCTCAAGCAATTCGCCTGCCTCAGCCTCCCAGAGTGTTGTGATTACAAGTATGAGCCACCGCACCCAGCCTATTGATGGTAATTTAGAAATGCTTTTTCAGCTTCACAGTTCCTTATTGATAATGTTATGTACAGCTTTAAGATTTCTGTCAAGTTTAGGAAGACTTCTAGGAAGTGTCTTTGGAATGTGAGTTACATGATTTGGGAGAATTTTCCTTGGTCCCATTCATTTTAAACCTACTTTCTCTCCTGCTACTATGTACTATCTGCCAGGCATTTGCATACAAGTTTATATCCCGATTAGGTATCTGCCCCTGCATATACATGTTGTGAAGCTGGGTGAGCTGGTGTAGCTAGGGGTAGAAGCATTCCTGAAATTCATTTCTACACTGGGATGTCCATCAATAATTTAACCATACATGGAAATGATTGGAAAGAACTGTATATCTCATTAAATCCAAGATAACCGTATCTTCAACTCAACTTCCCCTTAATAGGATTCCCCAAATCCCCACAACCTCTCTAATGCCACCCACATGCAGGGGGATTAGACAGAGTGGAAGGAGGAATAGAAACAGAGAAGCAATTATGTGAAAACCATCTTCCAACTGTAAATATAGGAATTACAACTGACCATGCGAACACACTGTTAGAAACCCTTTCCACCTCCTGGAAGGGCTATGAAAGGAGCCTGTGCAGTGAAAGAAGATCTAAAACTATGCTTCATTATCCAATGGAAGATTTTCCTCCATGCTTAGTGTAGGCATTTCTTCACAGAGCAGAATATTTATTGGATGGGTGTTATCTTTGAAACAATATTATACAATTACAGAATTTTAATGTGACAGAGTCATAGGGTTCTGTTTTCCCAAATAACACCTTTATTTCAAATATTATCTCTATCAGCTGCTAATTTGTTTTGAAGCATTTGTTCTTAATTTATTTATGCAGATATCACCCACGCTGGATACTGTGCTGAGCTCTGCAAATGATCAGAGATAAAGAAGAGTTATCCACTACCCTCTTGAAATTGTAGTTAGGTTTATAATAGAGAATACAGAATTTCCAAACTGACGTTATCATTCCTTGGAACTCCTAGCTTTTATCTGAGATTTTACAAAATAATGCAGAAAAATCGCTGCTTTCTGAAATGTCTCTTAGTATTTTTCTCAAAAAACAGTGGCACACTTCTAACAGTCTCTAACATTCTTTATTTTTAAGTGAATTATGCCACATCTTACTACCAGTATGCAGATTTCCCAAGCTGTCTCTCTTTGCTCCATGTAGCTTTATAATTAAATGTTTACGGCTATGTCCCTTGGCAGAGACTGATGAAGGACAAAAACCTTTGAACATTGCTAACAGTCTTAAAATGATGTCTTATTACTAGATCCATGGGGCTGTCTAAGCACCTCATTTTCTTGCAGTGCTTTTTTTCTAGCATTTTCACTATGTTGAAGATATTTTCCTTTTGTATTTATTTCAGATATGATGGTAATCACCCTGGGTCTTCTCGCATGTAAGCTGGTGAAGTGTAAGAAAGACTGAACTTGAGAGTGTGTGTGAGGACTGCTGTGGTGAGATTGTATTCACACAGACTAGAGAATATCAAAAGTTATCACTAAACAAGGGGGAGAAATGCCAAAGTTTTACCCACTCTTTTTCACTGGCAGTTTTAAATAGTTCTTCACATTCGAAAATAGAACACTTAACCTCCCAGGGAAGTATGTTCCATTAGATTATATCTCCAAAGTATGGAGTAGTTCATTTCCAGGAAATGGGTACTTGAACAAGAGGCTTTATGAAAGTTATTTTTTCCAGACAAAGTCATATTCCCACTTCCCATCCATTTACAAGAAGCAATGTCTTAGTAGTGTTATAATGAATAGCTGATCTTTACTTCCATTTATTAACATGTAAGAAATATTCAGATCTAGCCTCAAAGTATGCAGCCATGTAAGCAAGAACAATTAATGGTTTAAGACATAAAGTTCAGAATCCATTAAAAATTGTAGTCTGATCATTAGGTGATGAGTGGCAAAAGACATTTAAAAAATGTTCTGAGGCATTTTAAATGACACAAGACTAGACGAGAATAGCTTGTATATAGAATAGTGATTCTCACCATTTTTATATCATAGATGCCTTGAGAATTTTATGCAAGTATAGATCCACTTAGAAACATGCACACACAAAAAATTTAGGGGTTTCATTGAACCCTCTAAGTCAATTGTCTATCAGATTTTGAATCTTTCTTTGTCCTGGACTTGCCTTCTAGTGCTTCTTTCCTTAGGAATCCACATGCAACATGATGACTGTGGAAAACCAAGAACACTTGAGAGTAATGGAATCACATAGCATACTTCTGAATTTCACGAAGCACTGGATTTTGGTCTCAGTGAAATCGACTCCTGTATTACCAGTGCCATTGTTTTTCTCATGACCTGGTAAAGGCTTGCTTTGGCCACTGGAATAGCCTCTTAACTGTTCAGTCTGTTACTCTTCTTGCATCTTCCACTCCCTGTCACACTGGCTGCCAGAGCCATCAATCCAAAATATTCATCTCACCATTGGAACCTTTCACTGCCACCTCTAACCCATAAGCCCAAGCCCTGTATCATGACCTTTCATCTTGCCCCTGGGTATCATTCCAGCATCACATCCCACAGTTCCATTTTCCTCATACCCTCATTAGATGCACAATAATTACACTCCGTCATTGCAGAAACTTTTATAGTTCCCTGAAACACAACATCATGATCTATAATCTTCATTCTTTGCCCATTTGCTCAGACTCGACTTTCATCTCTTGCTTCCCTTGTGAACCATTCCTAATTCTTCAAAACTCAATGCAGAGTTCAGTTCCAGTGGGAAATGCTCCCAGGCAGTGCTAATCACTTCTCCCTCTGATTCGTGGTATCTTGAGCAGGGTTGTAGTGCTGCTTAATAGCAGTCAAATAGATATTTTTGAATGAGTGGATTAATGAATACAGAGAAGATGGGTTACAAAGCACTTTTTTTCTTTCTTGGGGAACATAGATTGTCTTGTGAGGTGAGAGTACCAGGTACACATTGGGATGCACTAGACAGTTCTAACATGGCCCCATGCTACCACTTTTTGGTTTTCATGCCCTTATACAATACCCTTCTCTAGAGGGTGAGTAGGCCTCACTTCTAATGTATATGATGCAGCAAAAGTGATGAGATGAGGTTACAAAAGAATGACTTCATTCTTGCTTGCATTCTCTCTCTGGCTCTTCTTGCTTCTTGCTCTGTTGAAGCCAGATGCCAAGTTGTGAGCTGCCATATGGAGAAACCCATGTGGAAAATAACTGAGAGTAGCCTCCAGTCAATAGCCAGGGAGGGAAGAATCCAGCAAACAATCATGTGAGTGAGCTTGAAAGCAGATTCTTTTTCAGTTCAGCTTTGAGAGGAAAGCAGCCCCAGGTGACATTTTGAATACAGCCTTGAGAGAGATACTGAGCTAGATAAACCAATTAAGCCATTCCTGCATTCCCAACCAATAGAAATGGCAAGATAATACATATTTTAAGCCACTAAGCTTTAGGGTAACTTGTTATGCAGCAATATGTTACTGGTACGTGTGTGGTGGGAGATAAGACCAGAAAGACAGTTTTGGTCTACATGGTGAGGTGCCTTGTATGGCATGTGAAAGAGCAGTAGGCAGAAGAATGTCTTCTCACCACCCACTCCCAAGATGTTCACTTCCCAGTTCCTGAAAACTGTGACTGTATTAGGTCACATGGCAAGGTGGAATTCAGGTTGCTCCTGGAATTAGGGTTGCTAATGAGCTGACTTTAGAATAGGAAGATTAGTTTACATTATTTGGTAGGCTCAATGTAATCACAGGGGTCCTTATAATGTAATCACAGAGGGCCTCAAAGAGGAAGGCAGGAGAGACAGAGTCAGGGAAAGAGATGTGATGATGAAAGCAGAGGCCAGAATATTACAATTGCTGGCTTTGAAGATGCAAAGGGGCCATGAGCATCGGAAGAAACACAGTCAGCCTTCAGAAGATAGAAAAGGCAGGGAAACAGATTCTCTCCCAGAGCCTGTAGAAGAAACCCAACCCTTTTAACACCTTGATTTTAGTTCGGTGAGACCCATTTCAGACATGTGACCTGCAGAACTGTAAGATGATAAATGTGTCTTGTTTTAAGCTAAAAAAGAAAAATAATTCTAGTTATGCTTTTATTATACCATACTTAAATTTTTGCTGTTTACTTATTTGAATTGCCAACTAGATAGAGAGGGTTACTTGTGACTAGAAAGGTTGCTATCTTCAGAGCCCAGCACCACAGCCAGTGCAGTGTGTAGGTTTAAGCTGCAAGGCCGTTGAATTGAGAAGTGCAAGCTCTGTCTTTTGAAACTTTCAAAAAAGTCCACCTTATGCTTAATAATAACTTTTTTATGTGGAGAAAAATGAATAGCACATTTTAATAATTGTGTATCCGGGCATTAAATTAGTAAAATAGCAGTAGTTTTTGAAAATCATCTGAAGCCAATGTTATAAAATGAATCCTTAGAAGGAAAGAGCATGGATTCAAGTAATATGACCAGAAAGGAGAAGATGAGGGAAAAAAGGGAAAGAAAAAAAAAAAGACACGTAGATGAGGATCTTTATGCAATAAATTGGCAAATATTTTAAAATATCACCTCTGGGCTGGCTCCAAATCCCTGATGTCAATTTAAGGTGCAGGAAGTTGGCAAATTAGTGGTGATTTTAATCTCAAGAATGGCATACTTGACCTACTGGAGCTTGCAGATATCACTTCAAAATAACATTTGAGGCATTTTCTAATTCAATTGCTCTAACTACTTAGCAATAGAATCAGATAATCATTATTATTCTAATTTTAAAGGCTATCCTTTCTCTTTTAATATATCTTATTCAGTTATTTATCTCAGACCATTTATTTCAAGAGATGGTTGTTTTACCCATGAAATATACTGATAAAAAGGTCGTTCTTGATATTTCTAGTAAGTACATATATTTATTCTGCTATAACTATAGGATAAATGCCATTTTATTTTGTAGTTAATTATCTCTTTATTTTGACCTTTTCATGTTTCCCAGAGATATTTTCCTTTATGCATTGTTATCTTAAGGATAACAATATTCTAGTTTGTTGAAATAATTAAGTACAAATCACAAGACAACAGGAGTAGAAGAAACACTGCTGCATTGTTAGTAAGGCACTTGTTTCTGTTTTGTTTTTAACATCAATCTTATGTTTTCTCAGTATGTATGTTAATTATTTGATACAAAAACAATCAATCACATCACTGAATATAGAAATAGAATTGACATTCTAAAATTTTAGTTGGCTATAACTGGTGTCATTTTGGAAACAGGGTTAATAACAACAAGAAAAACGTGATAAACAAATAAATTTAGAAAAGTGGAAGAATAATATTTGTGGAGTTTCCGTGCACCAAGAGAGCAGATTAAGCTTTAGAATAGGCCTTCAAAATAAATAGCCGACTTTTTTTTCACATATGTGATTGCATAGATGATGTGTGTATATAGGAATATGTGTGTATATATGTATGCATCTATAAATATGAATATATATAATTACATATACATAATAATATGTTTATATATAACATATACAATCTTTTTTATATAATATATAACCTACATTAATATCAGTAAATTACATTATAGTATATGTGTATGTGTGTGTGTATGAATATATATATACATATCTCCAAGAAGAGAAACATCCAAGAAGTAATTAACTTTAAGTGAATTGAAGCTTTTTTTTTTACATTTCAGAAATCAAAGCCTACAATTATGACTTTAAGATCATATGTATGCCAATCACCCATGACACTCAGTTTACCTATATAGCAAACCTGCACATGTACCCTGGAAACTAAAATAAAAGTCTTAAAGTTTTAAAAATGTGTTGCAGTTACTCGATTTACCAGTTTTAAGTAATTCGTTCTTATGAAATGTGAACAAATCAGGGCACTAAAGCTTTCCCCCTTCTTCCCCCACTCCATCTCCTGTTTCTTTGTTATTGATTCAAATTATTTCTCTATTCCAAAATTCCTGTTGTTATGCTTTAATTTGTCCTTGCAAACAGTGGCCCAAATCAAAAGCTATTGTACTTTATGTGAGGGTTTCTCTCATGCTGTAAAATATTATTTTCTCCTAGAAATGGAGAAAAACATTGCTTATATGTGAAAACAAGTAAAATTCATGAAACAAAACAAAACTAAAATAATAATTTCATAATTATAGGGCACTTAAATGTTTTACATTTGTAACAGCTTTGTCAGAAGCTGGGTTCTTAGAGGTCTCAGGAAACGTCAGTGCCCCGACCTAGAAAGTATGTATTTACTCTGTGAATGGCAGCTGGTCCTTTCTCCTCTGAGGGTAGGTTGTCACCGATATATCTTTGAATCAATACCATTTTGAAGGAGTCACCAAGTTAATTTATCCTTTTAGTGTCTCCTGTGTATGGATTGACAGCTAGGCAGACAGCAAGAGTGTAAACCTGTGTTTCTTAAGATAAAATAGTTGGTGGGGAATTCTAGACCACTCTAATTATTATCACTGTAACTTAAACATAATGGCAGGTTGCCTTTTGATTCAGACTCTGATGGTGTAAAGGGATTTCAAAAATGAAACAAGCTTTCAGTTCCCTGTTTACAGAGGATTGGGTCGGCATCACATAGGCAAAGCAGGGACAAGATTTCAGTAAAACTGATAGAAATAAAACGTCTTAATTTCCATTTACCCATAATTATGATTGTCATGCTGATTAATCACAGGCCATGTCTTAAGCTTCTCAGGATTTAGGGACAGGTGAAATTGTAATAATACCTTTGATCAATTATTGGGTGTTAATGATTCTAAATGAAATTGGTCCTCTTGACCCTTTCCTTGTCACACAGGAAAAGGTTCCTGCTTTGTCCTCTTGAGCCTCGTTTTGTTGGAGCATCTGCTTCCATTGGCTCTGACAGGAGCTCTTTCCTTAGGGAATCCCGTTCTTGCCTTTTTCCTTCTAATTATTCAGAATGTTTCCCTCTTTCCTTTAGCTACTTGCATCAAGCAAAGCTGTATTCAGTGATTTCTCCTGAGATGACGCTCTGCTGGCAACTCACCATCGACAACACAAATGTGACAAGAAGTCATCTAACAACTTGAAACTATAAACAAGAAGAAAATATACCCATGAAGCTTAAGCAAAGAGGATATCCATGTAGTAGGCTTCCTGGTGTTTCAAAGATCTTCCAGAAAAGGGACTTTATTATCTTGCACTCAGTGGGTGCTTAAAATATACTCTTTGATGATACCAATGATGATTGTTGTAGTTGTGCCTCTTTCAAAGGAAATACAAGGTAATCATTATGGCTTTCCAGCTGCTGAGTTGGGCAGCCTTTCAAATTTGTTTGCTGCTTATTCAATTTTCCTTAATATTAGCTGCACATGGAATAACCTGGGGAAGTTTAAAATATCGATGCCTGGATCTCATCCTCAGAGATTCTGACTTACTTGGGCTAGCATGTAGCCAGGACCTTGGGATTTCAAAAACCTCCCAGGTGACATGTACATGCCAGCAAGGTTGAGAATCATTGTCTAAATTGCATTAGCTCATATATGCTGGGGTGCTTTGGTGCCAGCCCTGTGCTAGGTGCATTACATATGGCATCTTGTTTGCTCAGCAAAACAATGCCATGAAGTTGCAATTATTACCTCCATTTTGCAGATAAGGGGAACCAAACTCAGACAGGCTCAGTGAATTTTTAAAAGTCACATGGCTGGCAAACAGTGAAGGAAGGATTTCAACCAGGTCTGTCCACAGTTATATGCTGCTGACCATCTTCATTGGCAGGTTTTTGGCCAACATAGAACTCATGGCTGGTTACATGTTGCGCATGGTGTAAGGGAGATTCCTTTGTTGCCAGGAGGTTGAGCTGGCCAGTGTTTTCCAACCTTTCCTAGTGATGAGAATTTTCTGGGGTTTCCAAGCTTCTTCCCTGAAAACTGATTCAGCAGTTCTGGATTGGAGGTCCAATAATTTTGTTGTTGTTGTTGTTGTTGTTAGCAAATGCTTTGGCTGATTCTTACTTTAGAGAAGCTGGGGAAGCTCTGGATGAGATGACTGGTGAAGAATTCCATGATGAATTCTCCAAGTCCTTCTAAGGAAAAGCTGGAAAACTCTGTGGTTGTGAATCCCAATGAACCAACAGTGACAGGGATAACCTTTACACCATGTTCCTCTAAGTTGCAGGCTCTGCACATTACCTTGGCTCCAGTGTTTACAGTCTCCTCTTACTGCATCCATCCTGGCAGTGTGTTGGGACCAATGCCTTTTACATACTTCTGGGCCTACTTCATCATTTAAGTTCTTTCCTCTCATCCCAAGAGCTGATTTTGCTCATCTGGGCCCATCTTACCTCTATGCTCTGTGATGTCAAGTTGATAGCTTGAAATTGGGCATAAGAGGTTTTTATTTTATTTTTTAATTAAAATCTTACAATAGAGTGGTTTTATAGGTACCGACAAGTTACAAAGATAGAAGAGAGATTTCTCTTATACTCTTTAGTGGAAGTTTTTACAACATAAATATCAGCAAATGCTAAAATTAGGACACTGCCCCATTTCCTACACACCATGCTGAAGCCCATTTTTAAACATTTAAGGCACACCACTATTTAAGCATTCAGCACCACCTACAGAGAATGTTAGCATTGCTGGCTGGAAAAGGAGAAGTTTCATTAGATAGTTTCAGATGTTTTGTTTCGGTAAGATTCTCACTTAAAAAAATACACAAATCTAGGAGAATGTATACTCAAAGGACAGGAGATGGAATGCAATGCTAATTCTACTTGATAAATATTAAACAGTAGTGAACGTACTGGGAAAAAAGCAAATGATATCTGTATTTTGTATTTTATATATCTAAAGAGAAGAACTGGTAAATTTGATCTGAAAAATTCTATAGGCATCTATTGGCTCAAGCTAGGCCTCGAGGTATAATGCACTTATTTTTTATGAAGTGTTTATATAATTAGAAGCTTCACTACAACTCGTGATAAAATTTTGCTTCATATTTACTTCATATAGTTTAATATTTTAAAATTTCTATCTTGGAGACTTATGGACTTACGACTTTTTCAAATATTTTAAGGATTTTATAAAGTGTTTTAATTTAGGAAACAAAAATCATTGCCAATTGCAAAAGCCATGTTATGTGTCAAATCAGTGTGAGCTTTGCTAAATCTAACTTCTCAGTCAAGAGCAAGGCCAGGTCTCACTCACTCCAGAAAGCATTTCCTGCACACTCCAGCCAAGAATGTTCCTTCCTCTTTCTGATCTATTACTGATTTTCCCCACAAATTGTTTATGTGGTACTTAACATCAGAAGACCTGTATTTGCAAGGTTGTCTTTCAGCTGTCTTAAGATAGCTCCTGTTTCATTACAGATCTTTGGCTTTGATATTTATCTTATTATGTGCATTTGTTTCATTTTTCTTGCACAGATTTCCTAGAATCTTAAATTTCCTTTTGTCTTTGGAAGAGATTTAAAGGTCATCTTTCTGATACCTATTTGGTGATATCTCCTTAGAAAATCTCCTCCTTGTTACTATTTAGTCATTGAGCCAAGGTGGGCTTCAAGGGCATGTGACCTGTGCAGTTACCCAGGACTCCTTGTTCAGAAGAACCCCACACTTGATTTAACGCTCTGCAGTTGTGTCTGAAATTCTTCATAATTTTTGAACAATGGGCCCTGAATTTTCATTTGGCAATGGGCCTGCAAATAATGTAAGCATTCCTGCATCCAGCTGTTGATCACTTGAGGACATTAATCACATTTTTTTCCTTATAAAAACCCCATTGCTTATCATGTAATTAGTGCTTATTAAATATTTTCTGATTGGCTTGTCTTGGTGGGTCACACCTGTAATCCCAACATTTGGGGAGACTGAGGCAGGTGGATTGTTTGAGCCCAGGAGCTCAAGACTGGCATTGGCAACATAGTGAGACCCTATCTCTAAAATATCTCTAAAAGAAAAAAAAATTTTTTAATTAGCTGGGAGTGGTGATGCACGCCTGTGGCCCCAGCTCCTTAGGAAGCTGTGGTGGGAAGATTGGGCTTGAGCCCAGGTGGTGGAGGCTGAAATGAGATGTAATCATACCACTACATTCCAACCTAGGTCACAGTGTGAGACCTAGTCTCAAAAAAAAAAAAAAAAAAAAAAAATTCTGATTGTATGGAAAAGACTTCCTGCCAATCTTTGCTGACCCCACCCCCCAAAAAAATAGTCTAAGAGTGTGTACAATCTCTTTGGAGGTAAAACATTTCACAGGGGTAATGGGTTTTATTATGTAATTAAATAGTTGATGTTAGCTGTAGAAAAGGAGACTTTTTAGGTAAATAGACATATTACATTATTTTACAAGGTAACTAACATTAAAAGCAACTTTATAATACTAAAAATTAATGGTTTAGGCTTTGTGCATAACTTCAGCAACAATAATTTATGTTAAAAATATAATAACAACATAGGAAAATCCAACTGAGATTTCTTGTCTCATTTTCACTTAAGCCTGAAGTTATAAAAACACCAGTTAGCAACGTAGGTTTTGAATAATCAACTAGCAAAGCCTAGAACATTCTTTAATGTTTGTGAAAGTAAAGTAAAAACAAAAGAAAGGAAAATAATTTTTACTAGAGATTCAAACTGAGCTTGTACTGCTCAGTGGGAAACTTTAATCAGTTCATTATTGTTTGTTATTTTCCTTCACTGGATAAGTGAACAACATTGAAAAATAAAATAGTAAGCAAGAGGGTGATCTTGGGTCTGTATTTGGAAAACCAGCAAAACATCCACTAGCTATTTGAAAGCTAAAACATTCATAAAATTGGGGCTTTAGATCACTGTATTTTAATATTTGTATGTAGAAGTGGTAAGCATGCATGATATGGAAGAAAAATACTCACCGGTATTTAAGGTGCTACCTAAAATACGGATCTAAGCAGTTTTATTGATGCTGTATACATACTAATAAAACAGTTTCCTTTTTATAATTGGGAGTTGCATAATTGAATGGGAAGAAATACTTAATCATATAGTTATATTGTTGTAATAGTGTATTGACTTCTTAATGTGGGATATAATACTTTTTTATGTTTAGAAACATAGAGAAACAAAACTCTTTGATCTCTATATATTCTGATACTGAGGCTATCTATACGTAATAATACACACTTTAGGAACAAATAAGGCATTCCATTGGCAGTAATTACTGTATATCGAGAACTTGCCCCTTCTGACTAAACAGGCAGTTTCTATTCAAAAGGCCCTGGTTACCAAATAGTGAGTCAAATTGTGTTATTTTTATCCACTCAAGTTCCATGCTGAGAAATATTACAGAGTAAGTGTTCAACAGTGAATAATATAAGGACTTCTACACTGATGTGTACTTTACCTAAAAAGAAACTATTTATCTGACTCTTGCAAGATTTGAGCTTTTCAAGAGTTAGATTTCGTGTGCTATTTCTGTAGTTAACTGAATTGAAAAGGGCAGCGTTCTTAGTTAAAAGCTAAGGTAAAATTATAAACTAATTTTTGGTTTAAACATGAGAGATTAATCATATGAGCACATGTAAAATTGATGGAAAATGGCAACTTTAGAAATCAGTTAAAGCTTCTCAAATAAATCATTGCATTCTGTTTTAAATTATGATTCATATATACATCAATTTCTTTGTTAAGTTGTAAGTTCTAATGGGCAAGAATAATATCTACACATTTTTGCATATAGTATATTTGCTAAAATATATTTCTAAAAGGAATTATTGAATTATTACAAATGTGATAAAAACTGGAATAGCATGATTAAATAGCTACACTGTTCAGTAAAGAGAAAAATCAAAACCATTGGCAACATGTGAAAAAGATGCCAACAGAAATGTTGAAATATTCATTTGGAATTTCTAGGGATACATTATTATATGAAATCCATTAAGTCAAATCTTTGCTCATTTCCCCAAGAAGTGTATATTCTTTAGAATTTGCAGAAAAAAAAACCCATGCTAGTAACCTCACACTAGGTATCTCAGTAAATCGAATCCTCTGGACCACACATAATATACATGTCAAGCCCGTTTTCCCACTGTTACGCATCTGCAATTTATATCTTCTGAATATGTTTGCAAGCCCATAGAACACATAATTTCAAATTGTGTCTGTAATAGTTATTTAATTTCTAGGGGCCATGCACAAAGTTAGGCTCCAAAGTAGTAGGTTGGCTGCTCATGTGCTAGTGTTGGAATCTTGCTAATTTTCAAGGAAAGCTGATCCGTGCTAAGGCAAAAGTGGAGGGCAGAGTCCAGACCTGTGCAGGCGTTAGGACAGACGTCTCTTTCTAGCAGGCCCAGGGACACGTTATTTCACCGTGTGGAACAAGAAAAGATAAAGCCTGAAGGCCAGATTTCTGGAAATGCTATATGAAATTTGAAAACAGACTTCCTATGAAATGTAACATTTTCTCATTAAACTAATGACGGGAGAACAGCTGTTGACTTTAGTTCAATGAGCTTTGGGGTTTCCTCTTATTGCATTTTTCATAATATACAACTGTTAGTGTTAGGATAAAATCTTGGGCTTGCAGTTAGGTGACCTGAATTCAATTCCCTTTGCAGCACTAATAGGCTGTGTGGTTTTCATCAAGACTTTCCTCTGTCATGCTTCATTGCCACTTATGAAATAGGGACAGTAATAAGGTGTCTTTTAGAGATCTTCTAATTTTTGTTTTAGCTATTCTGTTAAAAGGGAAACAGGTCTGCCACTTTTATTGGATGATTTCTTGTCCTTTTCTAACTGATGCTCTCTCTATCTCTAGACACTTGTGTGTTAGTTTGCACATGTGCACACACACATTTTTTTGTGGCTTAATGGAAAATATTTGGGGCTAACCTTCCATGCAAAGGTGCCCCAGTCTTTAAGATCATCTAAAATGTCTTTGTGTAAATCTTTATGTAACATTTTTTTAGTCACAGTGAGTTTATTTGATTTTGCAGTTCATATTCCCTACTCTGTATTTATAGGTATACACTGCACACACCCTTTGGTCAAATCTCAGTTTGCAGATTATTTTTGCTCACATCAGAGGGTCCATTAGTGTGCTTTGGTTCATAAAAGTCTGCATTTAGTTTGTAGGAAATGTTTAGAGAATGTGACCTTTAAAACTAAATTTACCCTGGGAGAAAGGTAGTGTGTCAGTAAATCTGTGGTTACACAATAATTTTCATTTTATGAAAAAATTAGACTAATGCAAGTGACTTAATGATTTTAAATTATGTAAATTTATTATTGTAATTGTATACATTCTATTTCACAGTGTGTGAAATAAACTGAGTATTCTATTATTTTTAATTTATTTTATTTTTTAAACCTAATTTGCATTCAAAATGATATGGCGAATTGGAGCAATTCCTCAAAATCTATATTTTTACAGAGGGTGAAAATGGAGGATCTTTAACTGCCTGGTTATTACATTTAAAGTCAAGTCTTCTGACTAGATTGCACTGTTTCTGTTTAAAAAAACCTCAGTGAACTCTATTGTTCTAAACACTTGGTGTCTTCCTGTTGTGATTAAACTGACCTAGTTCCATTTACTGGGGATTCAACAAAGCTTAATGTAGGGTTGAAGTGGTGAATTTATCAAACATCAATTGCAAATTTAAAAAATGAGGTTAAAATAGGACCTAAACTACCACAAAAAAAAGTAAAATATTATCAAAGGCTGTGATGCGGGCAGTGGGTGGATGCTCATGGAACTTTTTAGTCTTACTACATTTCCCAGTATCCTGAAGCAGCTGGCTTAGTAGAATAGTGAAATGGCCTTTTGAACACAGTTACAGTGCCAGCTAGATGCCAATACTTGCAGGGATGGAGAAAGGTTTTTCAGGAAGCTGTATAGGCTCTGAGTTGACATTCAGTGAATGATGCTGTTTCCCCCATGGCCAGGATTCATATATCTAGAAATCAAGGGGTGGAAATGGGAGTGGTACCACTCACTATTACCCCTAGTGATCCACTAGCAAATTTTTTACTTTGAGTTCCTGTAACTCTTTTTTTTTTTTTTTTTTTTTAATTCAAAGGAGGAATGCTTCCATCGGGAGATGCAATGATTTCATTGAACTGGAAGTTACCACCGAGCCACTTTGGGCTCCTTTTGTTTCTGAATCAACAGGCAAAAAAGGAAGTTACTTTGCTGGCTGGAGTTATTGATTCTAACTATCCAGGGAAAATAGGACTGCAACTCCACAATAGAGATAAGAAAGACTATGTCTGGAATACAGGAAATCCCTGCCATTTGATTAAACTCAGTGGAAATTTACAACAACTCAATTCAGGCAGGACTGCTAATGGACCAGATCCTTCAGAAGTCGACAGAAGTCGACATTTGGATCACCGCAACAGGAAAAGAACCATGACCAGCTACCAGCTAAAGGCAAAGGAAATACAGGATAGAGAGTGAAAGGAAGTAGTTGTAAATCCATCTATGACCACATGACCAGTAACAGAAATGAGGTCTCTGTCAAGTGTTACTTCCTTATTTTGTTATGAATATGTACGTGTATGTGTATAGAAGATATCTTTGTTTTCTTCTCTTATCTCCTTATTATGTAACAAAAGGTATATTGACTTCATATCATAGTGTTTAAGTACCATTAACTTTACATCATAATATGTAAGTTATAGAATATCAAAGAGAAGAGTAAACAACACCATGGACTTTGCAACCCTTCTGGGGAAAGGGTTGGTGCATTTTCTGTCACACACAGGTTAGTCGTATCATGTTATGTAAAAGTATGACCTTGTTATTTTTATTTGGAGATTAACATGGTTTAAGAAAATGTACATGGGTGCCAAGCTGAAAAGGGATGGGTTTGTGATAGATTAATTTTTTTGTGCCAACTTGATTAGGCCATGTTACCCAGATATTCAGTCAAACATTATTCTAGATGTTTTTGTGAAGGTATTTTTTCGAGGAGATTCACATTTAAATCAGTAGACAGATAAAGCAGATCACCCATAGTGGGTTAGCTGCATTCAACCAGTCAAAGCCCTTAATAGAAAAGACTGACTTCTTTAGAAGAAGAGGGAATGTCACCAGCAGACTGTCTTTGGACTTGAACTGCAACATCAATTCTTTCCTGGGTCTCCAGGCTGCTGGCCTACCCTGCAGATTTTGGACTTACTGTCTCCACAATTGTGTAAGCAAATTTGTTAAACCAAATTTATTTTTCTCTTACTTGTTCTCTTTCCCTCTCTGTCTATATATATGCATGTATACACACACAGCCTGTTAGTTCTGTCTCTCTGGAGAGCCCTATCTAACACAGATGAGTTTCCGAAACAATGGAAAAACCATTAATAGTGATAAGCTGTCATAAGTAACATAATGGGATTCCACTAAGATGTAAGCTCAATGATGGGAAGGTATCTGTCTCTTGATTACTGCTCTCTACAGCACATAAAATATTCCCCAGCAAAGAAAAGGCAGTCAAAAAATACTTATTGAAGTTATGAATGAGAAGCCTGTGGAGAAGAGTCATCACTTGGTAAATGAAAAGTTATGCACAAAGCTTATGAAGGGAATAGTCAAACCTGTTAAATACTTAAAAGGTAGATGTGATGATTATTTGATCATCGATGGAGTGGATTTACTGAGAAATACAGAAATAATTACTAATAACCTTTAAAAAGTTTGGCAATAAAAGTTCTCACTTGCTGTGCTTTATTCAATTTACTCATCTATAAGTGAGTAAATAGGTGATCATAGTAAAATGGTTATGATTTTACAACACTAGGTTTGGGGTGCATTGTTACTCAATAGTAACTGGAAATCAAAAGGCGGTTGCTAAAATGTCCAATGGGGGAATAAGCGTGTTTCACATGCTATTGCATGTTATCCTCACAGCAAACTTAAAATGAATGTGGTATTATTATTATTCCCATTTATCATAGAGTATAATTGAGGCACAGATATGAAGATATGATAAAGATTCTCTTCCCAGTGTCACAGAATTAATAAAGGTAGACAGTATTGAAATGCACTTTCGTTTTTCACTTTACAATAGAAAAAAATGTAGAGGAAAGAGAAGATAGAGCGACAAGGAAGAACCCAGGTGGGGATAGTGTCTGTAGGTTTCCCAGAGAGGCTGGTTTCCAAGAATATTACTGCTTCTGAGAGTGAAGGAAAGCAAAACTCTAATGGTGGGGATCAAGTGGAGCTGGTGAACATGGCTGGGAGCCCTCATCAACTCAAGTCCCTCTAACCCGAGTAAGCGGCCCTTGATGTGTCTGAGGGATGAAGGAAACCCATCCTAGGTTAGATTTAGAACACCACTGTGGGGCATGAGAAGGGAACTGGCAAAAAAAAAAAAAAAAAAAAAAAAAAGCAAAAAGACTACTGAACAACACTGGACGAGGAGTCCATAAGGAATTGCAGATGAAGAATTTGTCACAGCAGCTTCTGCATAGCACTGTGACTTTCCTCTGAGGTGACATCAGTCCAGATACAGGCCTTGAAGAGGTAAGTTTTGGGACTGGTTTAAGGGTAGAGATTTGCAGAATCAGGGTGCTGGAAGCATGTAGTGAAATACGGGGAGAGGGCCATTTATTCAATCATACGATAAATATTTTTATCTCCTACATTCCAGACTCTCAATAACTATTTGCTTGAGGAGTCAAGGGTGCTGATGAGGTAGTTTCCAAGTTTTCTGGGATGAATTCCTTTCCTCTAGGGAATGAAGGTCTGAATGGGAGCGACAAGCAGTTATATGAGTGTAAGGATGGGCAGGATCCTGACTTATAGGAGACTGTGGTTAGAGAGTGGGGTATAAAGTTTAAAATATCAAAGATGTAATATATCTTGATGGTGACAAGGTCTTGAAAAGGGTATAGCTATCTTCAATGCAGTGAACGATGTGATAGACATGAGGAAGTCAAAGAACTGTAACGGCAGACATTATATTTGGCCAATCCTTCTGTTCCTTCAATTTGCTTGACATAAAGACTTTCAAGGTCGACATTTAATCGTAAGTAGCCTGCTTCCAGACGAAAAAAGTGAGGAAGGGGATTCTATAGTCATAGAAAGCATCTTCAATAGAGGATCAAAATAGAAAAACCCTTTGAGCCAAACTGTCTCAATTATTGCCTTAAAAATAGTGGAAACACAAAGCATTTATCACAAGAGAAGTTATGCTCTATCCTAGGTAGAAGTCTCTCTCGATGGCAGCTTCTCAATATATTCAGTAATAGTAGATTTTTGAATGAGATCAATCTGTGTTTACAATCACAAAATAATTAATTCAACTATGAATTTAAGCACATTGCTTATAAAATGTACACCCAGGCTTTGAATAGTTATGTGAAGTGTATAACACTTTTGATATAACTGTGTTCTACATTCTTTTCATGCACACATAGAGGGGAAAAGAACTCTTGATTTGTAGCCAAATAATATTAGCAGTGAACATGCATGTACATGCCTAATTTAGATCTTGGGAATCATCAGACAGCTGGACGAAGGTTATGCTTTTCCCTCTGTAAGAATATGAATAAATGGTTTTATGGCTTCATAATTCAGAGTGCATTATATCAGTCAGCCTGAAAAATAAAAATGTGGGTAACAATTCGGCTACAGTTACTCTATAGAGGGAAATCTCCCCAAGGCAACAACGTATGAAGCTCCTGCCACTAATTACCACCTGTGTTCAACATGCTTATCACGCAAGACTGAGCCCGATGTGCCACTTTGAGCTCAGGAGGGCACTGTGATACTGAGCAAAGGGAAGCAGCAACTGACTTCACAGTGACCAGAATAGAGCATGAGTTTATATTGTATCACAAAAGAGGATTGCCTGAAGTGGCTGTTCTGAGGCTGCTGCTGCTCAATGGAGCAATTTAGTAAAGTAGGCAGAATCCATGCTTTTGGCAATACTTACCTCTATGCTGGACATGCCAGCTTCTGGACCTTTCTGATGTATGGCCAACAACATGATCTTCCTCTTCTCTGTTTCTACGGTCCCTGCTTTAATCAGATCATCAGCACACATCCAGCCTGCTTGATATTCTTCTAATTGACCTCCTCCTTCTCTCCAGACACTCTATTCATTTTTTAAAAGTATGTATCTCAAAACACTGAACTTATTCTTTTGTAAGGCAGAGAATGCTAGCTGTTTCCTAATATCTATCTTCTCCTCCTTTGATGTAACAAACACTTAAGCTGAAGAATACATTCCCCTGCTTGCTTTGTATCTGGGTGTGACCATGTGACTAAACTTTGTCCAAGGGGCTATGTAAACAATTGGTGTGTGCAAGTTCTGGCTCACGGACTTGAAAACAAAAGCACTATTTCATCCTCTGCCCTGTTCTCCTTTAGTGCTGGCTAGAATGCAGATGTGATGGTGGGGGCTGCATCAACCATCTGAGATACCTGCTTAAGATGGCAGAGCAACAAGGTGGAAGGGGCCTGGGACTCCAGCAATGGGATGGTGCCCTAACAGCTCTGGATTACTTATCCTTGGATTGCTGTGAGGGAGAGGAATAAATTTTCACATTGTTTAAGACACTATTACTTTGGCCTTTATTTTAACAGTAAGTAAAAGTAATATATTCTGAGGTACCTTGGTTAAAGGTCTTCATTGGCTCCCCATTGCTTAAAGATAAGTCCATGCGCCAAATGAGGGCATTTAAGTTTCTTCCAAATCCAGGTTCAGTTCACCTTTTCAGCATAATTCTCTGCCAATAGCCTAGTCCTGATGGCACCACATCTGTGCTGCTTTCCTGGACTGTCTGCAGTTTTTTCCTGGCAGACTGAATTTTTTCTTCCTCAGGGCTTCCAGAGCAGTGTGTGTGTGTGTGTGTGTGTGTGTGTGTGTGTGTGTGTGTGACTTGCATTTCCTTATAATTGCTTACAGTATAATTTGAGTTTATCTCCCTCTCTAGAGATTATTCCGCTGTATGTTACTCACCAGAAGTAGACTCCACCCCAGCCGTCTACCCCTAGTTTTGTCACAGGTGGAGTGAACAGTGGATTATCAAAATGGACAAAAAATTGAGGAATATGTTTTTCTTAGGGAGTGGAACTCTGAATGAAATTGAGTAAAGTGGAATGGAATGAGAAAATGTGGCACATATACACCATGGAATACTATGCAGCCATAAAAAATGATGAGCTCATGTCCTTTGTAGGGACATGGATGAAATTGGAAATCATCATTCTCAGTAAACTATCGCAAGGACAAAAAACCAAACACTGCACGTTCTCACTCATAGGTGGGAATTGAACAGTGAGAACACATGGACACAGAAAGGGGAACATCACACTCTGGGGACTGTTGTGGGGTGTGGGGAGGGGGGAGGGATAGCATTAGGAGATATACCTAGTGCTAAAAGACGAGTTAATGGGTGCAGCATACACCAGCATGGCACATGTATACATATGTAACTAACCTGCACATTGTGCACATGTACCCTAAAACTTTAAGTGTAATAATAATAATAATAATAAAAGAGGAATGGAATGAAGGTTTGGAGGCATGTTGCATCATTTTTAATTAAAATGGCTTTGGTGATGAGGTGGGGGTTCTGAGGGAGGCCAGGAAATCAAACAGCATGGGGCAGGTGCCTTTAGTTACTGGATTCAAGCTGGAAAAACAGTCCTTGACAGGCTGCAGTCATTATTGTGTATTTCTAGAACTTTGAAAGATAAGGAGGAAATCTGCAGACAAGCTCCATAGGGAAGAAAGGACTTGGGCTGGTGGAGTCCCTGAGAACAGGCATGTCTGGCTTCACTGCATGTGGAGATGTCCTCCGGTGTATCTGACATTGACAGCTGCCCTTTGACGTGCAGCTTCCTGCCATCTCTGACTGGCGCAGGTCCACTTGATGCCCAGTGCAGGATATCACAGCCAATGTGTTTAGTTTAATCTGCTTTATATACTGCTCAGCACTTCACCTTAAACAAAAGATATCCTCAGTAGTCAACATTTGTGAATGAAGAATGTACCTGTCTTAGCATTTTAAGTTTCTATTGAAAAATTCTCCTTTGCTTAGATTTATACCCCAAACATCTAAGCCTTACGAGAAAGGTCTCTGGAATAGAGTCTTATGAATTCTAGTTATATGAAAGCAGGAGACAAGGGAAAAACTGTACCCATCGAAAGTTACAAACTGATTTTGAAAATAAACTTTGACATGAAACCAATGATACAATTTTCGTTCTTGTCCTTTTCTTTTTAAACTTTTGAATAAGCTTAGCACAGTATAGAAGGCAGAATTTTTCATGAATGAATTGAAGCTTGTCACATAAACATAGTGACTAAGAATGTGAGTTCAAGGCCAGATTGTATGGGCACAGGGCCTTGTTCCATTCTATTATAGTAGTATACTTAAACATGCTGCACTTCAATTTCCTCATATGCAACATGGAGACAATATTACTGTCTATCACATAGCCCTCCTGTCAGAATTAAATGAGATAAAGATATGAGGGCTTCCTTTAGTGTTGCACACAGAAAGTACAATAAAAAAGCTATCCATTTTTATTTTATGTAACATTCATTTGTCTATTAATACTCTTTTTCTTTGACTTCTTACACAGTCTGAGACAATGAACTGTTTCAAGGATCATATCATATCACAGGGATTGGTGACCTTATAAAAAGAGAATGTCAAGAATCCAATATCGTCTTTTGTGGTAAGATAGTATGTGACTTGGGAGAATACAAGTGCGGGTCTAAGTAATGACTCCAGATGTGGTTTAGAAAAATAGTTTCTATTATGTTGGTTTTTGTGAAGGTGTGGACAGGACTGGCATATGGTGGAATTTTGTAGGTAGGTTTTCTGTAGGTGGCTAGTGGATAAAATCATAAATGTGGTGTGTGGGGGTGGGGAAAGGAATCTTAAAATTAACCCAGATGGCATTTTTTTGGCACAAACCTTTATGTTGGCCACCCCTGAGACAGTGTAAGGGTTTGAAATGGACTTATGCCCAAATTCTTTATGGCATAATTTAAAAGATTTTAAGCAAAATGTGCTGCCACAATGAACACACACTGCTTTATGAATGGCCTGTTTATTGGTGTGGTTCCGCATAGCTAGAACAGACTGGTCTAAACCAGACAAATTCATGCAGAGTCATGAACTTGTACTTTAAATCTATTCCTCACTTCCAAATCCACTTTCAACTACATTAATGTGTAGATATTGCAATGAAATATACTGGGTTGTGCACCTTTTAAACAACTCTATGCATGTCACTATTTAATGTTAAGCATGAAAGAATCTCTGATGACCAGGCTTCAATGTGCTCTTCCAGCCTGTGTGGCTCTGACTGCAGGAAATAGCAGCTCAATCTTTGAAGCAAAGACTTTTCCTTTGCCTCTGAGAGTAAATAGCCTGAGAAAGAGAAAGCTTCCTCACTCCAAGGAAGTCTAGATAAATGTGTGATAGGAAGGGAGAGGGCTGTCTGTTGTGTCTGTCAGAATGACACCTGAAGGAAGGCAGCTGGCTCCTGTGGAGTGATAAGGCGAAGGTTACTGAGGCAAAGATAAAAAGCTCACTTGGTCAAAATACATTACAAACGGAAAGATCTCCAACAGGAATTTTTAGCGTTGCACCCCAAGTCTTTCTCTGAACAAAATGACAATCTGTTCTGATTTTTTGAGGGAATATAAGAAGCATACTCTGCTAAGTGGAAAAAGGGAAGAAACACACACACACACACACACACACACACACACACACACACACACTCCTGAGAAGCTGGTTTCACTAGCTGTAGGTGGCTGACTCCTTCTCTAATGGAACACTTTTTAAGATAATAAGTCATTTAAAAGAAGCAGGATAGACAAGAGAGGATTTTATTGCTTGAAAAGGGAATTTTATTGCTCCAGACACAAGCATTGTTGTTGTTGGTGGTGGTATTGAAAGTCGGGGAGCTCCAGGAATAAAACACCTAGATGCATAGGGCCATGGAAAATCTCACTAACTCAATTCTGTGGTTGATGTTTTTCAAACATCTTAAAACTCTTACCTGCTTTTGACAGACACTTTTCCTTACTGTGAGATATCTCCTTTCCCTTCACAGTTATCCCCCAACTCCATCCCAATGTTGCCTCCACAGTGATTTATGAGGTATTATTTTCTATAGTATATATTCCCTGAAAAATTTGTTTCCCCTACCTGCAAAATACAAAGTCATATTATCACAGTGACCAGGTTCTTTTCATACTGTAGAACACTCCTTATGTTCACACATATGGGATTACCTCTCTAACAAACACTCCTCTGCACCTCCGTGTACTTTCCCAACCTTTATTTATTTTTTAAGACTTACATGCTTCTTGATCATTGCTTTTCCTAAAAGTTATCTGACAAAATATGTGGTGTAATAAGCAGGTCTTAAAGGGAGACAATTATTACTTCCATCTTTGAAAGAATAAAAAAAACATTCTCTCTTGCTAGCTCCTTTGAGATGCCATTTTAACCTCTATATTTTTTTCCATTCCTTCCAGCAACAATCCATAGTGCAGCAGGAATTCCTGAAGAGGCTACTGTTTGACCATTGCCAATTCAGATCTGTCTTAATGAGCAAGGCCACCAGGGGGAGCTCCTTGAGTGAGCTTCTGCGGGATCTCAGGAAAAAGGCAAGGCAAAACATAAAGAGGGTAGTGGATTTGCAAGACTGACATTCCCTGCATTCAGGGGCCACAAAGACCACCTTCCTCGCTGGGCAACTTACTGGGTAGGAAAGGAAACGTCCCACTAGAAAGAAGGAAATTGTTAGTGTTAAAAAGGAGATGGACAGGAAGCAATGCTTGATTGTTGGATGGCCAGGGGTGGTGGTGGTAAGGAGTTGAGTACAGCATAGTGGGCATTCTGGTAATTTCCAGGCCTAGATTTTAGGAATCCATTAAAAGTCAGGGAGCTCCAGGAATAAAACAACTAGATGCATAGGGCCATGGAAATATGAAAACACGGATGAGAGCAGATAGCTTTATGAGGAATGGGGTAGTGGATCAGCACCAGGTGGTGGTCTACTGAATGGAGTAAGTAACAGAAGTGAACGAGGGACAAGGGGTATTTCTGTTGGCACCAGTGGAGTTTGTTAGAGCAGAGTGCAGGAGCAGCTACAATGATACCAATGTAAAAGACTAGATCATTCGTTTTCGAAATAATGCAGGAAATGGTAAATGTCACAAGATGGAAGAAAAGGAAAAATGCATAGATGAACTTTTCCACAGACTTTTTTGAGCTAGAAAGAAGGGATTTGAAGAGACTAGAAGTTCTAGGAATTCTGCTCATAGTGCATGAGTCAGATTTACTGTTCTGATACCATATTAAAATCCTATCATCTAGGATGACTTGGGAAAGACTATGCTGAATATTTTGTTTGCACATACCAATCAAACAATATCTATACTTCCTGTCATAAAGACAGGGTATTTAGACCTTTAAATATGATATGATAACTTCTATTTCCAGTATGTCTAAATAATAATTTCCCCCATATAAGCTATATTTTATTTGGTAAAACAAAAAGGAGAAAGAACCAGAGCAAACTACAAGGGCTAGCATTTTTCTCCCCCAGTTTGTGGGAGAGAATTCCATCTTAAATACCACATTTATCTGTAGCTCCACTGTAGTAACACTGGCTGCAATCTGTCAGGAAGACAGTGAACCATTCCATCAAGCTAAGCGATAGTCTTCCACATAGTGGAGTGACTGGCAGACACATCAGTGATGGCTCTAATTGAAAGTTCTGGTTGGCACAGCTCTGGCACTGCAAACGTTAGGAAGATGCCACCACAATAAACCTATCATGGCCCCATGAATGGCTCCTTGAAAGCTGCAGTAGTCTGCCCCTGGAACAGCTGGCTTGAAAGAGTTCTGTGTGCAATAGGCTTTTCCAGACCTGCAGACTGAAGTGAAAGCTGCGTGCAATTAAAAACATATTTTAAATGGTGTGTTTGTATTTTGACACCCATTTTGGGGACACTGGGATAGTTGAGGCACATTACTGACTCCTTTCCAGCATGCTTTCTGAACTGAAAAGGGAGTGAATTCAGAGACTTGTGGCTTTAGGTAAGTTAGACCTTTACAAGTATGTTTGATTTTTCTTTCTTTCTCCTTTTTTTTTTTTTGCCTAACCAGCTATTTCTGAATTCATGAGTAAAAAAGTTCAGGATCGAAAATGAGCTGAAGGAAGATGAGAATGAGAAAGGAGAGATAGAAAGACAAAAAGAAATAGACAACCAACGGGCAAAGAGAGGGAGAGACAGGGTAGCCAAAGGAAAATTTATAGATATGCTTTCAAATGTCAAAATATTTCTTACCTCTTTTAGTTTATTATAATGTATTTAGCAATACCTATCACATTAAATTATAACTATACAAATGACAATCCTTTATTTGAGTATCTATGATTAACTTTTCATGTGTTTTTTTCTGCAGAATACAATTACTAAGAGTTCTCATATATCTATTTTGAACTATTTAATTTTACATGTAGTTATACAATTACTCCCAATTTCATTTAAGACCCTCAAATAAAGAAACAACAATATATGTTGTGTGTTGTGTCACAATTCGTTGTGCTTTAATGAATGATTGTGAGTGCTTTACCATTTGCATATTACTCAGCTCCTTCATTTTATTGATAAGAAAATAAGCTCAGAGAGGGTTAAGTTTTGTTTATGAATTTGGCTCAATTATATATTAATTATTAGCTAATGTGTTCATTCTCCACAGACCTTCATATCTTTCATTGCAGTCTTCTCCCAACTCTTTAATTTCAAGTTAAGACAGAAAAGCTGGAGTCTAGGTGTCACATAGAAGTATTTTGGGGACAACTCCTGCTGAATGAGTTACATCTCCTATACTTGGCACTAGCCAAGGTCATCTGAGCTTGGGAGGAAAGGTGTAGGGGAGGGGAAGAACAGCTCTTTTGCATTTGTGCAGGGTCTACACTCAGCCGGTTCTCCCTGTGGTGCTGTGGGGGATATCAATCAAGACAGGAAGGGACCTGTGGCCTGCTGTCAGTCCAGAATCATGCGAGTTGGTAGCCTCACAGATGTGCTTATCCTGTAGTGTCTTGGATTCCCTACAGTGAAAGTGGCTGAGGCAGGGTGCAGAGAGTGTCTGAGGATAGCTCCACATCTTCCTCCCTATGGAGAATCTCATGATATTTGTTTGTTTCTTCATTCATTCACTCATTCATTCATTCATTCTACAAGTATCTGTAGAGAATAGATGTCTGAGTAGGACTAAGAATCGGCAGTGCATAAAAGCCCTCACGGACTGTACTCTAGTGAATCTTCCCAGACACCCAAAGAAGAGCTCACTGCCAGGTAAAGTAGAGGCGCTGGTAAAGGATGGTAGCTTCTGATGGCACGATGGAACAGCAAGTTGCCATATGGAGAAAAATCCTCCACATGGATGGCAACAGAGAGGTCATTGATAGGATAGGTTGCGTCTGTATATCTCACCAGATGCCAGATAAGAGGAAGTGAGTGCCTCCTGTCCCACTAACTCACATGGCCTTCTATGTGTCCTAATGCTTAGACTAACCTCAGGATGAAAGAATGGCAGGGGGCAATGAATGAATTTGAGGAGAAACTAGTAAATTTGTAAAATAATTTGGAAATTACTAAAGTAACTGAATTTCTTTTGGAAATGACTCAATTACTTTTTTGTGTTTGTGTGTGTGGAGTATTAGACGAAATATAAAGAAAGTAACAATCCTGTGTGGTTTTGTTTTGGTGTGTGTGTGTTTTTTTTTGTGTGAATATATTCCTGCCACAGTGACAAAAACAAAAATAAAAAATATATCAAATAACCCTGAAATGTGGTGAACACCTCTTATGAGTATCAGGGACAGGTATAGGTTTTATATATATATATGTATATATACTTTTCAGGTCTAGAATATCTATATGTCAGGTCTAGTATGTATATATTTTCATAGGAAAAATTTTCCAGAGGAAAAACTACTCATAAGCTGGAGAGAAGATTTGTACCCAGAAGGTCTATCTGATTTCCAAACTTGAGATTTATCTTTTGGAGGAGAAAGCAAAACAAAATCTAGTTTTATTAACTGATAATATTAATGATACCAATCCTTTGCACACATGGGCACTCTGGGTGTGTCAATTTAAAGAAAGTATACCTGCAACATGAAAGAATGTGCTTCTTGCCAACAGATGCTGCACAATCTTATAGGATGTCTAGTGCACTCCCTCGGGATAGACTGGGAGAGTTAAGTTTGCAAATAGAATTTACAATTTTAAAACACTAATTTAGGTCTATGCTAATAATTTAAAGTTTCTGTATTTGTATTTTTTTAATAATGTCAATGTTTGAGCTTGTGAATAACTTTTTTTTTTTGATACAGAGTCTTGCTCTGTTGCTCAGGCTGCAGTGCCATGGTGCAATCTTGGCTCACTGCAACCTCCACTTCCTGGGTTCAAGAGATTCTCCTGTCTCAGCCTCCCAAGTAGCTGGAACTACAGGCACCCACCACCATGCCCCACTAATTTTTGTATTTTTAGTAGAGGCGAGGTTTCACCATGTTGGCCAGGCTGGTCTCAAACTCCTGACCTCAGGTGATCCACCCACTTTGGCCTCCCAAAGTGTTGGCATTACAGGTGTGAGCCACCGTGCCAGGCCTGACTTTTTCTTTAGAAACAAAATCTGTAGCACAGGTAAGACTGTAACTCTCAAATGGATCATTATTTGTGTTAAAAGTTAGCTCATAATACTGAAACCACTTCATTGGAATGAATATCTTCTGATAAATGTTCTTGACACTACAGTAAATTCCAGCTGAGCCACAGTTATCGTTTTAGGGCTTGAAATGTGATAGAGGCCAATTACATTTTTATTTAGCCAGTGTTGTATAAATTCTGAAACATGAAAAGATATGCCAATGAAAAAAATATGACTTGTATAGGGAAACTATTGGCCTTATTTCCATGTGGTGGTGAGAGTCAATATACATAAATCAGAAGATAACTGGTTAAGAGATATGTGTTTTTAATATGTTAATGTTTTTACTTTTTTTCTCTTGAGAATATACATCAATGACTCTCATTTCCCATTAATTTATAGAAGTGTCCTAATGAGAATAGTGGAATCCTCTATCAATTCAAGTTTTCAGAAACACAACACTCTGCCTTTCAATCCATTTTCTTTTCAGTAATATGCTATTTAGACCATAAACTATGAAACAAATGTACAATTATTCAGTTTTACTTGCATTCTTCAATAAATTCTTGATATAAAGAATTACAAATAATGTGCTTTGAATGAAAAAGTAACTCAAATATTTTGCAGATCGCATTACAAAGTAAATCTTGGCAGAATCAACATGTTAACACTTCAAAACATTTTCAAGAGCCTGTGCCATGCTTTCTCTAGTGGCTGCCCTACCCACTGCTAGCTCCAAGACTGCACACCAGAGTCCAGGCTCTGAGAGAGCAATGAGCTCAGAGCTCTGCCAGCACAAGAGCCAGCTCCAGGCATGAGAACCTGCTGGATATGCACTGACTTGGTTGTTCTGCTTGGGGGCGTTGGTTGAGGATTCCTGCTCCAAGATAAACTACTAGATGCAGCCAGGAGGAACATCTCCCATATTATTTAAAGAGACCTAATCTATGACTCACTGGCATCCATGAAAGGGATGCAGAGAATGGAAACAATATGGAAAACATATTTCAGGATATCATCCATGAGAACGTCTCCAACCTAGCTAAAGAAGCCAACATTCAAATTTGGGGAATGCAGAGAACCCACACAAAATACTTCACAAGAATATCTTCCCCAAGACAGATAATTATCAGATTATCCAAAGTCAAAATGAAAGAAAATGTGTTAAAAGACTCAGTGGTATGCTGTCTTCAAGAGACCCATCTCACATGCCATGACACCCCTAAGCTCAAAATAAAGGGCTAGAAAAACATCTACCAAGCAAATGGAAAACAGAAAAAAAGCAGGGGTTGTATTTCTAATTTCAGACAAAATGGACTTTAAACCAAAAAAGATCAAAAAACACAAGGAAGGGCATTACATAATGGTAAAGGGTTCAATACAACAAGAAGACCTAAATATCTTAAATGTATGTGTGCTGAACACAGGATCACACAGATTTATTGATATGGTTTGGCTGTGTCCCCACCCAAATCTCATCTTGAATTGTAGTTCCCATAATCCCCATGTGTTGTGGGAGGGATCCAGTGGGAGGTAATTGAATCATGGTGTGGGTTTTTCCCATGCTGTTGTGATAATGAATAAGACTCATGAGATCTGATGGTTTTATAAAAGGCATTTCCTCTGCACACACTCTGTTGCTTGCCACCATGTAAGATGTGCCTTTGCTCCTCCTTTGTCTTCCGCCATGATCATGAGGCCTCCCCACCCATGTGGAACTGTGAGTCCACTAAACCTCCTTTTCTTTATAAATTACCCGGTCTTGGGTATGTCCTTATAGCAACATGAGAATGGACTAATATATTTGTAAAGCAAGTTCTTAGAGACCTTCAAAGAGACTCAGTCTCCCACACAATTATAGTGGGAGACTTCAACACCTCATGGACAGTATTAGATAGATTATTAAGGTGGAAAATTAACAAAGATATTCAGAACCTGAAGTTAACACTGGACCAAATGGACCTGATAGACATCTACAGAACTCTCCACCCTAAAACAATAGAATATAGGTTCTTCTCATTGCCACATGGCACATACTCTAAAATCAACCACACAATTGGACATAAAACAATCCTCAGCAAACGCAAAAGAACTGAAATAATACCAAACATACTCTCAGAACACAATGCAATTAAAATAGTATTCAAGACTAAGAAAATTACTCAAAACCATACAATTACCTGAAAATTAAACAACCTGCTCCTGAATGACTTTTGGGTAAATAATGAAATTAAGGCAGTTATATAAAGTCATCAATGCAATAAAAGAGCTTTTTCATCTGTTAGGGGGAAACTGGCATCAGCTCCTGCCTAAAATTCTACCATCATTATTAGCAACCTTTCTGAGTGTAGGCTGAATGTCAGTTTGGTTATCTGGATACCCAACTCCACATAAATTTACTGAATGAATAAAGAAGATCCTAGAATTTTTGTTTTCTTTTTTGTCTAACATATGATTCAGCTGATACATTCTTAAAATAACTAGTCTAGCCACTTTTGCAGGAATGAGTGAGAAAGAGAGGGCTTTCATACTCATTTCAAATGTAATGTGTAATACTTAGCACAACCAGTGGAGAGGATATGAGAGCAAAATTTGGAAGTATTACTTTTATGCTTAAGGTTTAACTAAGATAGGAAATTTGCAGGCTATGTTAAATGCATTGCATGGCTGTCAAATACCCATAGTCTCCCATGCTGGAAGGTTGCCTTTAATAAAAACAGTAGACAGGTATTGGAATTTATCAAGACTTCAGCCTTAGCATGTAAGATTTTTATTAGAAAAAGGGGGCTCTTTTGAAAATATGATATACACGAAGGCACTGTATGTAGACAGACCTTTCTCAGGACTTTTAGCTTGCCATATGAAAATCGTTGGATTTTGATTGACACTCATGCCCCTTGGCCTAGCTACTTTGTGCATGACATAACCAGTTCAGCCTTATACAGATGCCCTGGACAGAAATTTTATCCTTTATATTTGAATGAATATTTTTGTTTTGGCCATTAGTAGACACTCAATAAATTTCTCAGTTGATAGAGTGCCTGCAGCACATGTTTCTAATCATTATTTACTGTTAAATGGCTTTAAAAAGAAGTAAATGCACATATATGACAATATACTTTTCCTTAAGAAGGAAAAGGATTTTGGCCAAAGGAAAAGGAAACTGGCCCAAACCAAGACCTAGAATAACTTACTGTATATAAATCAAGTATTCACAGTAGACTACAGATTGAACATTCATCAACCTTATAGGTGCTGCTGATAAATAAGCCTACAAACAGTTAAGGATCTTAAATGATATTTTCACCACATTCAACATGCCTTATCCAGTTTCATGCCTCATATTTTTGGAATATTATTGAACATTGAGTGGGTTTGAAAAAATAGACAAAAGAGCAAGGATATTTTCTTTTTTTCAGAAAAGGACAAGAACAAAGTAATTGTAAAGAGACAATAACAACCAGTTTTCAGACTTTAGCGAAATAACATGGATTCAGCTTCACTAAAGATATAATTCAAATATTAGTACAGTCATTGGCCATCAGAATTGGTAAAGATTTACTTAGACTATGCTATCCTTTCTTAAATATTGGATGACTAATGACCTAGGGAATTAAATATTTAAACAAATGTATCTCAGGGTTGGTGGTCCCTTAATTCCAGTTGGCTAACATTTTTTCAGTTTCTCCTTGTTTACTGATGAATAACTAACAGAGAATGGACTATTTAAATCAAGTTATATAAATTTAATTTACTCAATACATTAGGTTATATAGGGTCATCTGTAACCGATTAAGGTCCTAATTCTACTAAATTAAAAGTCACCAGAGAATGAAAAAGACAATGCCCTATTTATTGTTAAGAAGCTGGTTCCTTAAATTGTGCTTTTACTATACTTTATTTTCTAAGACATTATTTTCTATTCAGCTTCTCTTCTAGTCAAGAGTATAATTCTTTGTTTTGCTACAACTTTTTAAATACATCATATTTATGTACCCGTTATTATTTGGTACATGTGATATTTTGATATACAAATAGAATGTGTAGCGATCGAGTCAGGGATTTAGGATATCTGCCACCTCAAACATTTATCATTTCTTTGTGTTGGGAACATTTCAAGTCCTCTCTTTTAGCTATTTTGAAATATACATTATTGTTAACTATCAGCACCCTATTGTGCTATCAAACATCAGACTGTATCTCTTCTATTTGGCTATGTGTTTATGCCCATTAACCAACCTGTCTTCATCCTTTCTTCCCACTTCACACCATTCCCAGCCTCTAGTAACTATCATTATACTCTCCGCCTCCAAGAGATTACGGTAACTCTTAAGTATTGGAAACTGGAACTCAAGACAGAGTGTTCTTGAATTTTCTTGGTATTCTTTGGAGTTTTTTGTTAATGGAAATACTTGTGGTTTTTCTTATCTATAGAGCACTGCTTTCAGATTTTTCTTAAATAGAAATATGTTTGATTACTGTATTAAAGATTTCATGCTTTTCATATGCAGATAGTCCATTTACTGTGCCTTGGAATAGCAGAAGCTTTGACATCTTGGGATTATTACTCACTTTTTAAAAAATTAATGTCATCATATAATCTCAAAGTAGTTCATTAGCTGTTCAGTCACTTGTAGATTTTTTAAAATATATTTATGTGATGGTCAACACTTCATCCACAGACAAATTATGTAAAATATATGTTATCAGGTAATACCAGTGTGTTAAATTATTTTTACTAATAGGACAATATGAAAAATTGTAGAATAAACAATTTGCGACTGCTTGGCTGGATGTAGGTCCTTCCTGTTGTTCTCGTGTTAGTATGTGATGAAACCTATTTTCAGTACACCTTGACTTAAAAGAAGAAAGAGTACTGAACAGGGGTGAAGGATGTCCTTAGATCTATGTACAGATTATAGCCCTGCAACCTGGGCAGATCTCCTCATTTCTTTTGGCTTTTCTTTGTCTTCTTATAAAATGGACATGCAAATCCATAGTTATCATGAGTAGTAAAGTGGATGTTTTAGGTGTTATGAATATTAAATTTGATGGTTTTAGGCCTATTTTAGATGTCACCCTCGTAGGATGCCTTCCCTGATCTGCTTCATTGATTGGTATAGGTGCCTCTACTCTATCTTCTCTTTGCACATGGGGCATATTTTTGTCATAACATCCATCATAATCATTTGCTTTCTTGTCTACCCCCAGCTTCACCCTCTATACTGTGAGTTCCGAAAATCACTGTATTTTCATCTCTGTATTTCCAGGTGATCATATAGTGGCTGGTACAAAATAGATGCTTAGATTTTACTGAAAAAAAAAATGATTAACAACAAAAGAAGTTGGACAATCTCAATATTTTCTTTAGACAAATACGGTAGTTTCTCCAAGTGTATTATTTATGAAGGAAATTAGCTTTTCTTTATATCTCCAGTGAAAATGAAAACATATTTTAAAATTTTGCAGTACTTATATTACAGCCTAATGCTACAGTCTGGAGGTACAAGTGTCTGTTATATTAGGCTTGGGTAAGAAAACACTCAAGAAAGGAATTAGTGTTACGACCTTCTGAAGTATGGAATTAGAAGGTTAGAACGAGGGTGTGGAGGGCATTTGATTATGAATTTTTAAGCCAGAAGTCGCTTTAGAAAAATCTACCTAAAATGCATCATGGTTTATTAAAACAAACAAACAAACACCCAACATATGGATCTGCATTATGATTAACCCAAAGTGGCAGGTCCCTCGCAGGCAGCCTTGACTCATGCTGCAAGCCCACCTTCAGGCCATACTCAATACTTGGGTGAATCTTCTTTAGCTGAACAACGAAATGTGATGGGAAGACACTGGTATTTTGTTAGAATATTTTATGGGGAGAAGGGCAAAGGGCTTTACCTACTATATAGAAAAAATTCACACAGTTCTGTGTTATACACTTTTTGTCTTAAAAAGCCTCTCAGGCTTCTGTCAGCACACCTCTTCTCTCTTCCCACCAAGTCTCTAACAACCTTCTATTTACAGGAGCCATACAAATCTGGCTCTAAACTCATGCTGGCCACCCAACATACCAACACCTGGAAGCTAGCAGACACCACCAACTTAGAAAGCAGTTAAAGAGACTGCGTTGCCGTGGTTTTCAACTTTTACGTCTGTCTCTGAGTTAGAAAAATAATTTACACTGTGATCAGGAACATATATATACTCAGGAATATAATTGAAATAAAATGTTTGTAAAATAATTTTTACAATGGACTTATATTTTTCTCTCCTCCTGTTCTAACTCCTTCCTTCTCGTCTCTCCTCTTGTCCTAAAGTGTTTAATCTTTTTAAAAAGATACTACTAGTCTGGACCCAGCAGTTTCTCTATATTAGCAGTTTGAAAACATTGTTTTACTATTGTTTACACGTAGTTCTCAGACTCTCAGTCCACGTCTCAAGCATCTTATCAAGGTGCTTATACCACTACAAACAGGGATTTTGAGCAGGGAGTGGGTAGGGAGGATGCTTCTACTGTTAAAAAGTAGCATTTAAAAAATATTATTACCTAAGAAACTTGAGAACAGAGGAAATAAAGCTGCCTAATATTGATTATTTAGTGCTTCCTTTGAGATATGCCATTTTTAACCTCTTTGCCCAATTCCTCTTTCCTGGGTCCAGGCAGAAAATGCCTTTAGCCTTGAAAAGCACTGTGCTTCTCATGTTCCCTAGGGCAACTGGCCTGCTAAGGTTTCTCTTCCTGAAAGGCAAAGCCTTTTTTATTATTAACGTTTCTTTAAATCCCAACTATACAATCACTAAAAAGTGGAAAAATGATAAAATATGTGTAAATCCATGTTTAATTTGTCACTTATTCATCATTGAAAACATTCCTCATCTCTTTGTCATATGCACAGTTGTCTTCCCTCAAATTCTCAGGAATGTTTTTGCCTGATGCTTATGTAAGTTATCACAAGCTGTTTCCATATTGGCCATGGGGATATATTGTTTGTTTGTTTGTTTTTAAATGGAGTCTTGCTCTGTCACCCAGGCTGGAGTGCAGTGGCGCGATCTCGGCTCACTGCAACCTTCACTTCCTGGGTCCAAGGGATTCTGCTGCCTAGCATCCCCAGTAGCTGGGATTATGGACATGTGCCACGATGCCCGGCTCATTTTTGTACTTTAGTAGAGACTGGGTTTCACCATGTTGGCCAGGTTGGTCTCAAACTCCTGACCTCAAATGATCTGCCCACGTCGGCCTCCCAAAGTGCTGGGATTACAGGCATAAGCCACCGTGCCTGGCCAGAGATATATTGTTTAGATGCACCATCAGTCTCACTGCCACCACTCCCTTTACAGGTGGCAGCAGGTTGAGCTTACATTGTAATGTATCATCATTATTAACATATATACGTGTGGATATATGAAGGACACTATGGGGATTTTACATAAATATGGAGCAGTGTGGTTCATGCCTTTAAGGACATTAAAATAAAATTCAGTCAGAAGCAGTCACCATATGCAATGCTTAATCATGTAATATGGTGGCCATTTGCTGATGGTTCAACACCATATTTCCAAAGCATTAGTGCTTTAATATGACTCAATCAGCTTCTGCGAAGCTATGCAAAAATTGCTGAACGTGGAGCCTTTAATGTTTTCCTATTTCTGCTACCAAATTCATTTAATAGAAATAACTCTTTGAGTAAGTGCACTTGCCTACCGTGGAAAACACTTTATTTGGTGGCAATGTTGAAACAGCCAATATGAATTATAGGCATTTACTGCAATAGAATCAAGAAACCTATTTCCCACTTCAAAATCAATAGAAAAATTGCTACTTACACTAGGTATTCTTTGTCTTTGTAAAGACAAATGACAGTGCATTCTGTTTCAGGGTAGTTGAAACATTTCTCAACTGGCAAAGTTGTTTGGTCCTCTATTTTACCTGTGCAGATAAAAGGATCCTTTTGCATCTCAAAGGCTAGAGGCAATATTTTTTACAAATAAATAACATACTAAAGTGATTGTTAATTTTTTAAAAATTAGCCTTTTGAGAAGAGATAGAGAGCACTGAATTTCTGACAGTAAACATTAACGTTTCTTTATCAAAATCTTAATTAAAGTCATGTATGCAAAGCTGAAATGATAGATGTTTTAAAATTCAGGTTATATAGAGATAATATTTTCCATTCATGAAGTTATTATTAATACTTTATAAAAAACACAAATTTCAGCCTATGCAGCCTTTTCTTCTTGGAATTTGAAATGCTTTTATTATTTTTGCATCTTGAATCAGTAATCTTAAAAGTTTTATACTTGAAAATTTTCTGTTGGATAATTATTAAATATTTTGCTGTCACAATAAAATTGTACCCTGTATAGATATTGTCATGATTCCTTATTAGCGCTACTGAAAATATATATGTATAATTTCTCTTATTTAATAAAACACATTTATTGTTTGTTTATGAGTATGTGCAAAAATTAGGCAAACAATGGAATCCCATTGATCTGCTCATATTAAAATGCATTTAAATGGGAATGTGTATGAGTACATAAACATGATTAGTCAGTACTGGGAGCTATCAGAGATTCACTGAAGCTCAAATAAGGAGTAACCTTTCATATCTTAATTCCTCCCTAAATTGTTTGCATCCTAAGAAAATGTCAAAAAAATAGCAAGTACACAGATTTAGTATTTCACCAGTGACTTCCAGAGAGCTAGAAACAGGATTTATGAAGAATCCACATTATAATTTTCATTATTCAATAGCTAATGTTACATGGATAAATACATTATTACTGTTATATTATTGCTTACTACTGACTGGATTTCTTCATTATACTCCTGAGCATCATGAACTGAAGAAACTATAGAAATGATAGCAATATCGTCTGATTAACAATGGGCAGATCAGTCCTGGTACACAATGCTTTATACATGAGGCCAAAAATGACTTTGGATTAAGAATATTCTAGTAAAACTTCTGCATCTAAAAGGAGCAGGAAGAATGCATACATTTTAATAATCTTCAAAAGACCAGTTTAGCTAATATCAATATATATTTAGAGGTTGTTGTAATTTCTATTTTTTCTGTATCTGTTCTACTGTCCTGTGCAAGGCAAAAATAAACCAAGTATGTGGTCAAGAGTAGTGGGCATTCACATTCAGACAATTTGTGTATTCTTATAAATGGTTTAATTACAACTGCTTCAAAAGAATCCCAGATTTTCAAAAGTTTATTTTAAGTTTCGAGACTAGACAAGGTCATACTGGTTTTACATCCTACGTGATATAAGTATATATACAAAGAAAAAAAACAACATTGGAATATTACACAGCTTGAAGGTTTGCAAAGGTTATTTGTGTCTTAGTTATTTCTGTACTTAATGACACATCAGACGCATTGAGTATTATATTTCATAATTTGTTGACTAGCAAAGATACAATCATTAGTAACCCAAGTCTTCAAAATTCACACCAAACTTTATGAAGTCATTCAGAAAGAAAGTCAATCCTAAAATTAAAATTGGCAACTATGATAAATACTTTCAAAAGGATGTAGATATAATGGAGATGTTTAAAAGTTTAGTTTCATTAATTGTAAAATTAGCATGTTATAGTTACTCAATATAGTGAAGACTAGGTGATTCTTACATGTATTCTACTTATGGTACTGTATTGGTTTTAGTGTGAATTTAAATAGAATAAATTTACTTCACTTTGATGTCATTGACATGAATGACACAAAAGCTATTTCATAATACTACTTTACAATAGTTTTCAACATTTCCGTATGTTGGAACCCCTTTGCTCTCATCAATTTTGGGTGTCATGGAACAAAAGGTAACCCGTTGGACGTGATGTATTGCGAAGAGCATATAAAGCAGAGAGAAAATGAAAAAGCAAGAGAAACTCATTTCAATGATTTTTCTAAAAGGTAACAAATATAATTTTAATCAACTTCCTTGGAAAATATTTTTAAAACAGGTATCAATAGAAAAAATTACAAAACATCATATGAAGCTATAAATAATTTTGAAAAAGTAAATCATCATAAAGCATAAGTAATAATCTTGAAAATATACTCTTAAGAATGTATGTAATTTGCAAAGGAAAATGGCTAGATATTTGATGGGACAGTAAACCTTGAGAGAAACTGGCTAAAGAGTAAGTGTGTGTATATTTCTAAACCTAAGTAATTATTTGTCACATGACTTTAAAATTTAGCCAGTTACAAATATTTTAAAATCCTAACTTTAAAGTTATGTAAAAAAGGCAATATGGAGGAAATAGTAATTTTGTTTTTGAAAGATGTTGAAAACTGATCACCATTTCAGAGGCTTCAAATTCATAATTTCATGATAAGAACAAGAAGTAGAAAGCATATGGGCAAGGAACAAATATGTGGCCAGCCAGTCCCCTTAGACCAACTAATTTTCCTCTTATTAAAAATGCCAATATGATTGACTTTCTCTTTAAATTCTTCACTATGATCGAAGACCACTCCATATATACATCATTAAGAAATGCTGTTAACACATGGACAGACAAGACAGTAACAGTCTAGTGGCTTTTGTTATGCAGCACAAATATTAAAGGAAAAAAATAGCAGTGTTGCGTAGGATCTTAACATTTCGTACACACACCATCCTTTCTTTTCCAATACACTTAATTTAAAACTCCAATAATTCTGTCTAAGCCTTATAAAATAAATACTTGTAAAGCTTATAAATTAGATGTTGAAGACTTTTATGGAGGCAGTGTGAGCTTTAATTTGAGAGACATGTCTATGAAACCTCCAGTATCAATAACGAATTGTTACGATAATTGCTTATTTTTTCAGGACCTTTGAAGCAAAATAAATAGAAATCAATTTTCATCTTGAAAATGGTTTACTACTTTGTCATTAGTAAACACTTTGCTTCTCACAAATAACTCCACCTGTGCCTTCCTGGGAAACTACCACCAGTTTCAAATCTCAATAAGATGTTAGTTTCACAGGAAATGTGGAGCTGAACAAAGAAATGATGAGTATGCTTGGCCAAACTATGCAGCACTATATTAATATTTCTTTGCTTAACTTTTTATAAAATAAACAAATAACAAGCCTATTTTTTAAAGTAAATATAAGGATATGTAATTACCATCTAAATGAAGATTTAAATTTAAAGAGACATATATATTTTTTGTTCTTTTGTGCAAACTGAAAGTATGGGATTCTTTATGAAGCAATTATTTGGAAATTAAATAGTTATGGCTTCCTTCAAAAATAAAACTGCAAATTTAATTAACGAATATTAAATACAGATCAATCTACTGATATGCAGTCATGCTCTACATATATGAGTAAACATGACATTTCTTTTAGTGAACTAATAGGAAATTCAATTAGAAAAAAATTGAATTATTCAGGTAATATACAATATTAAGAATACAGAATAGAACCAAAAGAAAAAGAAGTCACATAATCTCTTATTAGAAATAATGAAAGTAAAATGAGAATGATAATATCAGTACTGCATGTCACATATTCTTCTTTAAAATTTTGTAATAAACATTGACAGTGTTTGGTAGGAACAGGGAAACAGGATAATGTAGAGTCATTACAGAAGAAAAAAACTTATTGCTAACATTTCAGTATTCCTTTTATCAGAATTAGGTGAGTATTGATTGTAAAAGCTCTATCAACTCTTTCTCTTATTTGATGACTTTGAGACTTTTTTACTCTTGCTATAAAAAGAAGGCTACTTTCTTTCCCTAATATATTTCTACCAATGTGAATAATTCAGGAAACAATGAGAGAAAAGTAATTCACACTTAATGTGTTGTTACTTAAGAGATTTGACCAATAAAAATCAAATTAAATCATTGAAAAGGCAGGCTTAGACCCCCTTAAAAACATCGTTAGTTGCCTACCATAATTTGAGCACTTTTTCATGAAAAAAAAAACCATTCAGTTTCCTACAGATTTTGCACAGTTCATTCCATGGAGATACTTTTAAGGAAATAGGGAAGAGGGTTGTGAAACGTAGCCTCTCCTCATTCCTCCTCTGTGCAGCCCAGCAGCTCTGACCGCAATGTGATCCTCCCGTACCAGGACCAAGGAAGGATTCTTATGTGTCGTGCATAGATGGGAGGGTCGATGACGTTTTTTCTGTGAGTGTCATTGTCAAAATTGCCCTGGAAAACCTAATAAAGAAGAGCAGAAAAATGTCAGTCACACAGCTTTCTTTCTCTGAAATTATTTTTATGTTCCAGTATGGAACATTTTCCCCAAACATGATATTTGATAACTGTTCATTTTCTTTTCTTCAAAATATATTGCAGCTTCTTTTTAATAATAATTATTTTAAATTAAATGGTCAATTAATGTTTAAAGAGTTAAACCTTTATTGTTTAATGCAGGCATTCACAGGTCTATCATTTTCCTCTGCTTGTTTCTCTCAATTAAAAAAATACAACATGTATTCATTTTTTGCTTATGTCACAGGCTGACATTAGTCATGTAGCTTGCTGAAGATGCTCTCTTCCAAGCGGTGACTCAGAGATCCAAGCTGCTTGCAAAGTACAGCTATCATCTGGAGCATGTGGCCTCCACATTCACAAGGGGCAAGGGGAGGGAGAGTTAGCAGACTGCGCAGAGTGTTTAAGAGAACAAGTGTGGAAGCAGCTTATATCACTTCTGTATATATCTGTTTCACCTTACCTAATTATATGACTCCAGCCTAACAGCAAAAGAGGCTGGGCACTGGAGAGAAGCACAAGGCTATCTGGTGAGCACTAACAGCCTCTATCACAGTGCCTTTTGCCCACTTCTTCTCAAATAGAGAATAAAATTAGCCCATTTGCAAATGAGACAATGCAATCAATGCTGTTTTTGAACTGTTTTTCTCTTCTTTTTTGGCTTCATCTATTAATTCCTGGATCCATACAATACTATTGGGTTCAATATGACTTATAATATCCTGACACTTTGCATTGCACGTCTATTCTTCTTTTTTTTTTTTTTTTTTTTTTTTGGAGCTTTACTATGGCCGCTTGCTATTCCCTTAAAGGACTTTCATAATAACTTGGACAAATGTCTGCTTCAGAAAACAAAACAAATTTAAAACACTGGGACCCTGATAGGAATGGCATTAAATTATAAATTATGTTGGGGTAAACTGAGGTATTTATATTATTTAGTCTTTATCTGAAGATTTTATCCTTTTTTTCTTATAGATTCTGAACATTTCTTATTAAAGTGATTTCTAACTATTTTATATCTACATTTTTAAAAATTTATATTTAGTTTAGATTTTTAGATTTAGTTTAAATTTATAGAGTAAAAATCTCAACGCTTTCTGTTTTTGCTTTATGAAGCACCTTATAATTAGAAGATAATTTTCTTTCTTGTCTGACATCAAATTTCTTTCTTGTTTGGCATCAAAACATAATTATGTAGCCAAAGAGACACCTGAAAATAAAATCCTTAAAGTAGAAAACAAAAAACAACCAAACTCCGTCATCACATGACAGAATACTTAACCCACATCTTTCAGCATTCTGAAATTAAAGGGAATGTTTTAAAAGCCTTCTAGACTAGATTGGTTCGGTCTTATACGGCCACAAATGTTCTCCTGGAAAGAAAAAAATCATGTTCTCCTCAAAAGCATTAGGCAGTATGGCACTGATTAATAGGAGCAATAGACAAGAATGAAAAGTCTCTCTGCTGGTTCTGCTGGCATATCTAAATTCATATTCATTTAGCAGGCATTTTATGCTTAGTAATGCCCTGTCTTGCACAAAGGAATAATTCATTCTGGACTGAAATGTGCTACTACTATGTTACAATGTCTCTGTTAGCAAAAGCTCACAGGTACAGGACATATCATAAACACTCACCAAAAATCTTGAGAGACTGTTGCTACTGCAACAGCAGAAAATAAGCTCTGGTTTACTGACATCCTCTCTGACATATGACGTTGGATTCAAATGTTTCACTGAGATTGTGGTATTACAATTTAATATAGAATCTAAAATCCAATTTTGTAGCCCTGCTATTGAACTTAATGTATATCTCTGGGATAGTAGAGTTTAAATTCATTAACTTTCATTGCAAGATTTATAACAGCCCAAAATATAGTTTTATACCACTTCTTGGGAAGGAAATACAGAAAGAAACAATTTTCTCTTAAGTGTCCGCTCTCTAGCACAGGTTTTGATGGGAACTCTCAACCCAGAAAGTATTAGTTGAATTATTAATTATACTTATTTCTTTATAATGAAGAATACATACAGAGAAACTATATCAGCTCGGAAACTGAAAACAACTATGAAGTTTCTGATTTAATATGTGAAAGTCATGGATATTTGCATGTTCACTTAAAAAAAGTGAAGTTTCATGAAACAGGATGATTTATAAAACAATAACGTTCACAGAAAAACAGCCGAAATCTATACTAGAATCATCCAATTTACAGCCTCAAAGTACTGAAAATATATTTTTATTTTCAGAGGCTCTCAGTAATGATACATACGGAAAACAAAGCACCCACTTGTTAATTCCAGGATGATATTTTGTACTTGTTGTGTAAACATGTGGCACATGTGCTGTTTTCTTATCTTAAGCACTAGGAAGCCCCTGCTTAAGAATGCTACCTAAACATTTCACCTTGCAAAGGAATGCAAACACAGTATTTTTAGTTAACTTCGTAAAATCTCTAAGATTTCTAGAAAGTGCTTTCACAGGCACATTTTAGAGACATAAGCATCTGAACTAAAACTGAAGTCTGAAAAGACTGATGGAGAACATTAAATCTCTATATAGGAGTGAAAATATTTTACATGAGAAAGACACAGTTCAATTTAGAATTTTTTAGAAAAACTATGCACAAGTTTCAGTTCAGGGAGGAGGCTAATTAGCTGATGACAAATTTACTGATATATTCAAACATGATAATGCTTAGAGGTCTCTCAGGCTTTTTCTAACATATGGGGCCTTGATCAAAAAACACTCAAGGTACTTTGCAGAAGCTTCCATAATTACAACCTAAGAGAAGATAAGAGAAAGAAAAATACAACTCCCTCAATGTAGCTATCTTGATTTTCTTTTTCCTAAGGTTAACTCTCTTGTGATGCTGGTTGAAAATACAAATCAGACTCTTCGGAGGATTCAAATCTCCGAAGAGAATTTCATGGAGAGAATATCAGATAAAATAAAACAATAAAATCTTGCTTCTAGCAGCATTAATACACTTTTTATAAGACGAGCTACCATTCTTTGCTAGGGACCACGGTCTATTCAGGCCAGTATAGACATCATCGATAGGAGGCCTCCAGGGATCATGGAACAAAGCAACATTATCCTCCACGATGTAGTCAGAGAGGTGGGGCATATTTCAGTTTCTTTTAGCAGTCATCGAATAGGACTCTAAATATCAAAGAATCCTTTGGGGATTTCTTGCACATACGATTTCTTTAGAAAATCATCTAGTTTGTAAAAATATGCTTCTTTTCATTTGTCCTAAACTTAACTGATTAAAAGTTTTAAAGAGGTTCCCATTGTTCTAACTTTTTGGAATTTTTGTTCACATCATTCAAATAGCGAGTGGTTCTAAGCATTTTTAGATAGATTCCCTATGGCTAAACATCAGCATTTTACATCAGTATTAAACACCAGTATTTTATTAAGATTTAAAGTGACCATCACTTCATCCCTCTGGGCTTTTGTTGCCCCCTTATAGATTTCATTATTTTTCTTCTGCTATTTGAAGACTATAGTTGAACCGCATCTGGGATTTCAGATATTGTGGAAATACGAAGGTTGAATGAGACTTTCTAAAGTTTTTTCTATTGATTGTATTTGCTTTGTTTACGGTATCAAGCATACTACTAGCCTTACTGACTGTATCTGTACACTGATCTACTGTTCTTAAGGGATAGAGGACAAAGGTAAAGATCCATTTTCTTAGGGCAGCATGTATGTGTGTGTGTGTGTGTGTGTGTGTGCAGTGGTGCTGGACTGAAAGCTCAGAATTCTTTATTTAACATACATAATTTCAATCCTTTGTGCTTTCATCCAGAACACTAATGGAGAAGTTAAATAAGAACAGTCTTTGGTAGCTCTGATCCTCAGAAACCCTGTTTTTATCTAATTCTACCCATATAATGAAAGAATCTGAGATTTGGAAGAGAACTCAGAGATCTGCTATCAACAAATTTTCCCTCTAATATTTCTAACATGGAACTTTCAGCCTATTCATGGCATGCCTCAATACAATAGGACAGATATGTATTTAGACAGTTTGAAAGTCTATCTTTTTAGAAGACTAAAATGTGTATCTCTTACTTCAATCTATTGAATCTGTGCTTAATTCTCAATGAATATAGAACAAACTTAGCTCATCAAAAGAACTTTTGACATACTTAACAATAATTGACACAAACCTCTCAAAAACTCAACTTCATCCCTCTAGGCTAAACATTCATGGTTCCTTAAAAGGTTCCTCATGTTGCATGATTTTCAGACTTATAATCTTGATTGCATTCCATTAACTAACATCTGTTTTAACTATGGCTCAGTGAAAGTGTGGTATTTATTGGGACACAGAATGTAGACATACTGTGAATAACTCAAAAGATAGAGTGCACCTTTGTTGTAGATGCAATATTTCTATCAAAGCAGTCTAAAATGTAGAATAATTATATTGTATTTTGGGTTATAGTTGATTGATTTATGGTCAAATACATTTTGGATATTTTCATAATTTCTCCTCAGTGACGGTTTTCCAATTTTTTTACTTGTATCTATTTTATAAAGCAACCATTTATATATTATATAAGTATATAATTCTGATTTTTGTGGCTGACATCAGGGACAGATGCTTATTAATTTATAGTTCAGGATCATAAAATTTATTTTTATATACTTAGTGTCAACATTACTTCAATTTTTTTGACTGTCAAAAATTTCAGAGTTACAACTTGAATCAACGCTTTAAGTGATGTAAAGTCTTATGAAAATTTTCACGGAATTAGTATGCATGAATCACATCAAACATAACATTTTTCCATTTGAATAGTTTGGGAAAGAGCTTTCTTTGTTTCTAATTCTAGGGCTAGATTTTCAGTAATATTTTAGGCTAATCTAAAATTTATGTTCTACTTTGCCCTATATGCAAGCATTCCAAAAATCAAATTTTTTTATTAAAAAGGAAAAAATATCAAAATATATAGAAAATTATTTTTAAACATTTTAGTTAGTGGTATACATCTATATCATATTAAACAAATCTTATTGGAAGCTTTGCATGTATGAAACTTCTATAAGTGATTGGCTATAAAAAGTCTGAAACCAAAGTTTAATTCTTTCAGGCAAAATAGACTGCAGCTATCATTCTGTGAATTCAATTTTCTAGGAAAATTTACCAGCATCCTGAAACCATTTCATGATTGAATGGCTAGTATATTATTCTTGATGTTTTTCTCTGCAATCAATTCCACTAAACCAATGAAACTCTGTAACAAAATTAGCCTCAATATTAGTACATTCTTCCAGATGTAATAAGGAAACAAGAAATTCATTTCCAGATAAATTTCAATATTCTAAGAAATGTTTCTTTGGAAAATAGTGATATTGAGAATTATATTCTAAAAGGGTCACCAAAAAAGTAGGGGTTTCTGTTGGAGCCAGTAGACTTTGTTAATAAGTGTCTATATTGATCATCAGTCTGCAGAATGAGCTGGGGGATTGGCCTTCACTGTAGGGCAGCCCAACAACACTACAGCACAAATTGTCATCGACAGAAAGGAACAGAGATCTGCCACAGTGTCTTCCATCCCATAGCATCCTGAGTAGAACCATTACCCTCCAAAGCTGAAATAAGGTCATAGCTAACCGAAACAATCTATCAGCAGGTGAAAGTCAAATGGAAAAAAATTCAACCAAAATGTATACATAGGACCTTAAAGTAGAGCCAAAGACAATGATAAAGTTACATGTCCCAGTTTGTGAAAATATAATGTGTGTATTCTACAGAAAAGAGATCAAATGCGAAGAGGACTTGTTTTCATATCAACCACTAACTGTAACATATTAGACAATCACTTCATTTTTCTGTATCCAAAAGGAGTTGATCATCTTGTCTTCTTTGCAAGAAACATATCTAGACACATCTTAATCTTGAGTTTGCTTGTGTATACTATCTTGAAGTAAATTGCTGACCATCAAATCTTTTCTCTATTGAACAGTTCTTCTGCAGAGTTTAGGATGTGTCAAATCTAGTGTAAGCATAGCGTTTACAGACAGATGTCATTCCAGTGATCAGTGTACAGTCTACAAAACCGTGTGTAATACGAGTGTGCAGTAGATGTTAACCTTACCCAAGGAGGAATCTGTTTTGTGCCCTCAGCTCCTTGAAGGTAATCTCTAAGCCCTTGGAATAGCCTGTCTGAGAAGAGTATTTTTGTTTCCCAGGGGGCCCTGGGCCACACCAGATAGCCTATGCTAACATTGTGGTTTACAGCGGGGTCTTCAGGTCAGCTTCACCACTGAAAAGGAGGAAACTAAGGTTAGCCATACAGATGGTCAACCATGTCTAAATGTTGGTGCTTCCTTAAAAACTCTGAATACCAACGCTAAGGTGAGCTTCCTAGTTGGCAATACTCTGGGCTTATTGTCACATAACATTGCTGAGAGAACTTACTACTCTCCAGAAGTCTCCAAGACAACTGAAAGCTCATTCCTGGACTCTCCTGGAGTCTGCCCCATATGTCTCTTCCCTTAGATGATCTGTATCCATATCCTTTCATCGTGATAAATGATAACTGTTGAGTATGATAATTTTAGTTGTGTTTGTGAGTTTTTCTATTGAATTATCAAACCTGAGAATGATCTTGGGGAACTGTGAATGTGCAATTGATGTCAAAAGTGAGGGTGGGTTTGGGGAATCCTGAATTTATGATGAGTAATTGGTATTGAAGGGCTACAGGTTTCATCTAAGTTTTGTTGTCTGAAACATTGACAGTTGGAAAAGGAACCTTAATTGTCTGAAAGGGTTGTATCTACAACTTCTCCAACATCATGCGCCAGCCTGTGACAGACATTCAGGCTTTAAAGTTGATTGTGAACTTACTTTCTATTCTGATTCTTTGAATAAATCCTCAAAGGACAATCCATTGAAATTTGTTTATTTTGGCCCATAAGTATACTTTCTAAACCTTCTACTGTTAGGTTCTACTCCCTCTATTTTACTTGCTCTTCTTATTTTCAATTTCTGGATGATATTTATTCTCATGGGCATAAACCTAATAAGCATATCAAACAACCGGTGTTACTTGTCCTCTTGCATATTTCAGTAACAAAAAATTCAACTTCTTTATTCTCCTGTATTTCTTTAATATCATTTCCATAAAAGCTTTATAGGTCCTTTGAGAAATACTACTTTGTCCATCTACTTGGGTTTCTTTTGAAATCCCTTAAGAAACTGCAGTCAGATTTTCTTAAAGCTATTGTGCATGGTCATATATATAATAATTCTGCACCATAATTCATATTGGATATTAATTTTATCTATGTTCCTTTTAAAATGATGTTTTGCTCCGTAAACCCTTTGAAAAATCTAGATCCTGTTTGCTTCAGAGACTTCTTTGCTTCCCAAGATTTCTTCATGAAACTACCTGAGGCTTTCAAACTGCTTATTTAACTTCAAAAACCTAATTATAGAACATTTTTGCTTGATGGGAGAAGTGAAAAACAAAACATGGGGACAGGTTCCATAGTCTCTCTTTCACAAGGGCATGATTCATTTAAACCATTAAAATGAATATATGGGTTCTCTAAAAAAAAATATTTCCATTCCTGTTGCTGCTCTCAAGAAATTTCTTGTGGCTCTAAAGTTTGCTTTCTATTGTAACTATGTAAAAAAGTAGATTTTTGGCTTCAAGAAATACTATATTTTACTGAATGAATCTGGCTTTGCTTCATGTTCCTAGCGTATATAAATCTCTGATTATATCCCAAGAAATTCTTTACTACACCACAAATTTGATGTTCACTTACAATTCTTGTAGCATGATTTGCACTCTACTGCTCCTTCTGTTAGTTTTTTTTTTTCTGAAAATGCACAAATGAAAGATTCCAATAATAATTGGCCAAAACATAGGCAAACGTGTTTTTTTTCCCTACCCTGGCAATAAAAGTCCACATTTCTGGCCCTTCATTGCTTCTCAAATTGCCAGATTCTCTTTGGTTTCCACGTAGTTGACATGAAAGCTGGTTTGGGAACATAATTCTTCATTGGGAAAGAGAACTGTGTGACAGCTTTCTAAAATTCATTATTTCTTAGATCCTCTGGAATTTGAGAGTATTGGAAAACAGGAGGAAATAGCACATTTTTGATAGTATTTTTTTAGAACATTTAACTTCTGGCTTTTCGTAGAAGAGTCCTACTGCTCCTAAAAAGATATGGGATTAGGGGATCCTATTCTCTCCAGTAGTATCAACTTGTCTATTACTGGCAAGCTGGCATAGGCAATACTTGTGATTCCCTAGTCCACTGTGAGAGTGACAAGTTGAGCTAGGAATTGCCAACATCCCAGTTAGCCAGATGAGAGACAAAAGGGACTGGGGCAGAGTGGCCATCTCCATTCATTCTATGGACTGTTTTCTTGCATAACCTTGGCTTTAAGTAACTGGAGAGCTGGTAGCTCTTTAGAAGGAGCCCCAAGAGCCTCACTAAGAAGTTCATGTTACCTTTTGTTATTGGGTCTTGACCTTGGGAAAAAGACGTAGTGAAAAATCAAAGCAAAAGAGTCCATCCTCCTTGACTGTTATCTTCCTTTCCCCAAGCTTGCTGGCATTTAGAATGTAGAGTCCAAAAGCCAGTAGGTAGGATACACCACCATATTTAACTTCTTTTATGATGAAAGTCTCCTTAAGTAATAAGACTATCTTAGGAAATATATCACATAGGATGATTGCCTATAAAGATTTATGAAACATAAAATATGCCATTCTAAACTGTGGCTATATATTTAAACTGTCTGCCTTCCACTACTCAGATTTTGACTGCCATAAGAAATATTCCTACAGAAAAGGTAGAATTGGGAAATCATCTGCTTTTCAAAGACATCTCCAGGAGATATTACCAGGAATAGTTGGAAAGTAAGGGCATCTACTTTTTTCTTTTTAGTAGAACATGAGAAATGTAGAAATGCCTTTCCTCTTTTCTATAAAAGTACAGAGCAACTTGTCTCTCTATTGAAGCTCAAAGCTCATCTCTCAGACTCTCATCTGAAATCACACTAGGTATTTTCCATCTCATCAGAACAATTTGAGACTCTACCCCTGACTCTACCCTTCATGGTAGATATATAAATGATGTGGCAGTAGAGAAATTGGTGTATTTGGTAATTCTTGCCACATTAGGAGACTTTTCCTCACTTCAAGTCTCATTGAAGAGTTTCACTCTATCCTTGTCAGAAATGACTTCATATTGAGCTCTATGTATGAACACAGAAGTGATTTAAGCACTAAGCCATGTGACTTCTAAGCCAGACTGGTGATGAGGAGAAAAGAGAATTAGGGAGAGGAGACAATCCTGGAGATGGATGCAGAGGTGGCAAAGTGGAATCATACAGCTGAAGCAGGGTGCCTAGGTGTGAGCGTAAGCGTGTATTGCCTAGGCACAGAAAGTAGTCATTCTCCTTTATCCTCTCTCCTGAGTATCCTCAGTAGACCATCTGGTCCAGCTACAAGACATAGAAGATCTTAACTGGAGACAAGGTTGTAAGATAAAATATTTTGAATATACTTATACTAAAGAATGTATCATTTATCTGAATTCAAATTTAACTAGGTGTCAGTATTTTTATTTGCCAAATCTGGCAACACTATATGAAGAACATGAGGAATGCTAGACCTAAGCTGAGCAGTCACTAACTCTTCTTTGGGATAAGCTAAATTTTGGGTCTTTTTACTTTTAATGAGTTGAGGGCATATTATTACTAAAATATACTTGATCTCAGAAGAGAAAAGTAAACTTTGATATTACTTATGGCTATTGGGGTATTACCAAAAGGAAGAAAAGAAAAGTGCAATTTTGTTATGTAAAAGTTATATTATTTTCACTCATATATGAGGAATGTCTTCCTTTAATTATTATTAAATATCAGACATTTCATTTATCTGTTCAAAATTGATTTTGTTTCTAACTTTATTGGAAATAAGGAAATTAGTTCTTGTGTTCAGTTTTCTGAGTTTGGTCCTCTGCTCACAGCTTCAGAAAAACTGAGAGGAATGCCTCTTCACACGGGTATAATCACTGAATCCGTCTTTTGTTAAAGTTATTTTTTAATCAGTTTTGTGTCTCAAATTATGCCAGAAGCTTTTTGATGATGAGAAATGTGTTGCCTCTTTAATAAGTGTCCCCAAAGGGCTTATTACAGGTGTATTTGTCCCAAGAGTGCTCTATACATATTTACACACTTTCTCTTTGAGAGTCAACCAAAGGAACTACGTAAAAATCACTGCCAAATGATTAACTTTTTAGGGAGTGGCAGATTCAGAAATCTTTTTATAGTCTCCCATAAACATGGATATATGACAGGTATCATTTGTTCTTTTTCAGATTTACACTATGAAAAAGTAGAAAAATACTGCCACGTTAATTAAGACATTGTGAAACTGTTCAGGGGGAGACTTTTAATTGCTTAACATATTGCAGCTGATGGTGTGATGGTGGATAGTAAAAATGGCATATGTATCATGTAGAGCTAATGTCCTTGGGCATTTTTTAACCATATAATAAACAATAAAAATATTAGTTGTTTGGTGATTATTTAGAAATAAAATGGGTTGAAATTTTTTCTATATTCTAATTGATATAGTTTGGATATTTGTCCCCTCCAAATCTCATGTCAAAATGCGATCCTCAATATTGGAGCTGTAGCCTAGAGGGAGGTGCTGGGTCATGGGGGCAGATCCCTCTTGTATGGCTTGGTGCCCTCCTTATTGTATTGAATGAGTTCTTGCTCTATTAGTTCACAGAAGAGCTGATTGTAAAAAAATAATGTGGCACCTTCTCCTCCCTCTCTTGCTCCCTCTCTTGCCATGTGATGAGCCTTCTCCCTCTTCGACTTCCACCATGAGTAAAAAAAGCTTCCTGATGCCTCACCAGAAGCCAAGCAGATTCTGTTGCCATTCTTGCACAGCCTGTAGAACCATGAGCCAAATAAACCTCCTTCTTTATAAATTACCCAGTCTTAGGCATTCCTTAATAGTAATACAAAATAGACTAACACCACTAGTCAATGGTTAATGCATACTTAAACAATCAAAATAATGACATAGTTTCTATCATACTCAGATTGATCGAGTACTTGTTTTCCTAGTAGGAAAGAAAACTATCAGATTCACCCAAAATAGCATCATAGTTTTTTCTTTATTAAAAATGCTAATTTTCTCTCAGCTAACATCTCCTGCTTTCATCACGTTCATCACTGCCTCTTAATGAATGATAACATCACTGAATTTTAAATAATTTATTAAAGTTTGATAGTCTTGATCATTCTACTGGGGAGCTAATCACTAATCAATATTTTTAATATGTTAGCATTTTTAATCAATGCATACAGTCACAGTTGGGTTAACACTTGATTTTTCTTAGTAGTTGTATAAGAATGACTTAAATAAAAGCATGAGTAATTTTTTTCATTGAGAAATATTGTCATTATGCAATTAGGTCTATTAATAAATAAGTCACACACAAACATGAGATATTCAGAATTTTAAGTGTACACGTTTTTAGTGATTTCTGATGAGTGGTGGAAGATTGAGAAGATAAAAATAAGAAGATTTTAACATTTTTGGCACTTGAGCACTGGGAAAAGTAAGGTAATAAGGCATGTAATAATAGACAACATTTAAATTATTTTTCATTTATGAATATTTTACTTTGATAATACTGCTATGTAACATATTCCTTATGTTTTTCACACATATTTTTTCCTTTTTTGCAGAAACGTGCTAACTAGAAAAACTATATTGTTTCAAATTTTAAGGGAGTTTATCAAACTCCCTGAAAATGTAACTCTGAGTTTTGGAGAAAAAAAGATAATTAGCAAGAAAAAACAATAAGCATGTATCTACTCCTCATTATTGTATTATCCTGACTTGTTTTCTGCTTTCTCCATAAATTTATTGAGAACGATGTTTCATAGCATCTGTACTAGGTGGTTATCTGTCATTAAATAACAGTCACACCAGTAGCAACACTCTTCCTACTCCTTGCCCCCAACCCACCCTAATATTGGTGAATTTTATGAATTTTCTGCCTGATTCTACCACCTAATTGTTGTTAGACAGCGTTCTGCTTTTGCTCTTTTGTTTTTTAATGATGAAGGTTAAAACATCCAAATGCCATCAAGAAAAGTAAATGATTCATTGGCCAAAATTAACTGCATATTTGACATTGACAGTGTTTAATATTAGAAAATGTGAACTAATGTACAAAGGATTTTCTTAGAAACCTCAAAATTCATCCTTAAAGAAGGACAACTGGCTTTCCATTGATGTTTCCAAATAAACTGAATGACTTCTTAAAAAATCACTGAGCTCCTTCAGACAGAATGGCTTCTGGTTGTTCCTGTGTCTAATGAGTCACTCTGGTTTGTCTTTCATTCCAGCATGTAGCTAGTTCCATTCTACAGTTGCACTTACATTGGGCACTAGCCCTCTCTCTGCTTATCTCTATCCCATAAGCCGCATCTCCTGTTCTCCCCTTCCTTTCCTGCTCTTAAACCCTTCTTTACCCTACATCCAAGAACAAACATCTTAGTTGTTCTTGGATCTAGGTAGGACACTTGGAGCTTATGTTAAACATGGAAATGGAAGCATAATACTTTTTGTAGGAGACCCAGGGCTATTTGCTTGTGGACTTGCATCCATTTTTTTCTGTCTTGTTTTTGACCCCAGGCCTCCACTTCACAACTGGTTCTGTTAAGTGGGTCCCTATTATGTTCTCTGTGTACCTTAACAACTGCTATCACACTACTCATTGATGACAATATGCTGCTTTCTGAATTCAGTTTATTTAACTACATTGTCCTTTCCCAACTCAGCAGGAAGATCTAGGCCTGCAAACCACTTTCACTTTGCTAAATCAATTATTCTGTACTCAGATATTTCCTGATATATTTCATTCTTGGTCAGAGGCCTTGGCAAAATTTACAAGCATCCCATTCTATTTTGGGCATACCGGCACATATCCTAGTCAGGTCTCATAATATTAAATTACAAGTAGAAAAGCAGAGAAACTTCTGAATAACAGTTGATGCCAAATGGTATTTATTTAAATAACAATATCCACGATGTGCTTATTACACATTGCATGCCTGTATTAAAACATCTCATGTACCCCATAAATATACACACCTGTCTATGTACGCACACAAGTTAAAAATATGCAAATTAAAATAAATAAATAAATAACAATGTCCTTATTTTTAGACAATTCTGAAATAATATGATGGTCTTCTTAACTTTAGTTTCAATTAAGTCACTCAGCCACTGAATATTTAAGTAAGTAAAATAAAGTGACTACATGAATTTCTATCATGTAGGGGCACACTTCACGTGCTATTACTGAATCCTAGTGTTTTGGAAATTGCTTTTTGGAAAGCAGCCTCCATTCCTTCCTTCTCTGCCTTATTTGAAAAGAGTAACAATACTCTGAATGGATGAAACTAATGGTCTCCATGTAATATGGAGAGAAACCGTCCTTGATCCTGTTGCTCAGAAACATGCAGCTGCTCCCTCTTGAAAGACAATTCACTCCCTTTGCTTTTCCCCCTGCTATCATCTTCCTCTGTGAGTGCCACTGACAATTCCATTTTATTTACTCCCTAAGGGATTCTTCAGGTTCTAAGTTTCTCACCCAGATCAAATTTCAAAAGAACAGCATGAGTATTATTGACTACTCATCTGACCTCTGCCTTACCCATGAGTTGGACTTTCAAGGTATTAAACATTCAAATTTAATTTCAGCTCTCCAAAACTACTCACTTCAGCAGAAATGACAGGATGCTCTGTGACATCTGTAATTACTGTTGAATTTGAATATATCCTTCAATACAGACCATGGCTGGCAGCTTTATTAATGAGGACTGATGATGTTGCTGCTTCTATTTTTCACACCCATGCTGAGAAAGGGAAGGAGGTTGAAAAGGACCAGGGACTGTTTTCTTCTATTGGAGAGTGATGGACTTTTATGAAACTGACATAATCTATGTGCTATTTCTTCCCTAGAGTTGTTTTATCAAATAATATACCTAGTAGGTTATATTTTGACTTTCCCAAATAAATGGATTAAATCAAAATTTTTCCACCTTTACTGAGCTTCTCATTAGACTGGGAGACTGTGTCATATTCAGATTTTTTTGTCACTTGGAGTCTGCCAACTGAATACACAGTTGAATGAATATAAATTTCACCTCCTTCTAGATGATCCCCCCATCTAATCTGCATCCTAAACTACTTAAATATATTATTTCAATTTAAAATTTGTTTAAAGCTAGTGTTTACTTTGTGATTTTCATAAGGGAATTGGCAAACTTATTAAAATTTAATCTTATTTTTAGAAACATTGATTCATATTGACTTCCTCTGACCAATTAGAGGCCAAAGTCCTAAAGAATAATAATAAATTCCATTCTCACTAGAAAAACAGAAAACTACACTTAGTTTCAAAAATTTAATTTTGTTTTTGGCATCAATTAGTCATTTTTCACACACTTGCTTACTATTATCTGGGGCCTCTGTAAACATTTAGATTTCCAGCTCATCTCCACAGAGTCTGAAGCAGGGCCCAGAAATATGTATTTTTAAACAAGTTCTCCTCATGAGTGCCATAATCAGACAATTATGGTAACTACTGAATTAGAGAGTTCACCAAGATATTGCAGTTTATTTCTTGATGAATATATGTGTGATTCATCCTTAAGGACCAAGAAAGTATTATTGGAAACAGGGGATTTTGTTTTCTGTTTTGGAAAATCCAGGTAAAGTTTCAACTTTTCAACTTATGCTTTTACAAAACTCTGGAAATTTTAGGGAGGGAGATGAAATAGAGTATTACCAGCTTCTTCATTCCTGAATAAAGAAAGCTCTTATGCTGTGAATTCAGACTTATTTAAACACTATGATGTTATGACTAATATACTGGATGAGAAAACCCATTTTTATTTCTAATTTTTCCATATAAGTACTCTTCCTGAAATTTATTATTGCTTTACTTTGGCTTATAACCTGAAAAATTAAATACTGAAAGTGTTTGTCAAGTTTTGCAGTTTTCCTGCTAAATGCAGTAAAAAACAGCTCCAAGTGTATAAAACAAATGTCACTTTCATAAGAGCAAAGGAACATTTGACTTTCAAATAAAAATGTACCTGAATTAATGCTGTAGAGAAATATAAAAGTTAGTTAAATGTTAGAAAATGCTGTAGACTAGTAAGGGGAAAATAAAAATGTATGGACTGTAATGAAAGTGTCATCATAGGCTCAATTACAAGAGATTTAATGTGGAATTTAGCTAAAAAACAATACTAAAGTAAACTGCAATTCTTGTGAATGCTATGGGAGGGTTTTCAAAAACTGACATCTCAATAAGGAGAACAGAGTATTATTTTTCTTCAATTGACTTTTGGCATGTGTGTGTACACATGTATGTTTATTACATATATTTAAATATTCCTCTGTGTGTGTGTGTGTGTATATATATAGTATATATATATATATATAATGTGTATATATACCTATATATGTGTATATATATACGTATATATATATAATGTGTATATACATATATATATATATATATATATATATGGCATTGATTTTCTGAGGCTTAGTCATTCTGGTTAGTAAAAAACAAAAAGGCCATTGATACATTTTTAGAGTTTTATACCACTTGCTGTAAACCTAGAAAATTGCATTTATTTTCAGATTACTTTTCTGAAGTAATCTTGTGTCTGGATCTACATTAGACTTCCACACCCACCCTCCAAAAATCTATTAAAGCAAGCAGTCAATAAAAACAAACGGCACAAAAGAAGACTTAGAAGCTTTTGTTTATACATATTTCTGTTTGAAAAGTGCATCTATAAAACATCTCACAGACACGTTTTGCCCTGAAACATTCAATTCATCTATTATATTTGTGTGGATGAAAGCTTGTGGTTGAATTGGCACTTGTAAATATTGAAGACTTTTTTTTCCTCTTACGGAAAGTAACCATGGAAAACAAGACAAAAATAATGTTAAGAATCAGTAGGAGATGGCTTACTCAAAGTCAGAAAAAATTAATTGCTAAGTAGTATTGAGCCCTTTTAAACAGAAGAGGACATCTATAAAGGATATATGAAATGATACATAAAATATCTAGTAGAACTAGTAGTAATAAAGCAAAAGAGTTATTTTGATACCTATCAAAAACATATTTTATTGCTATGTATGTATATTTACATATAAAATGACATTTTCAAGTGTTTAAATAACTTAGGCAATACATTTTCTCATTTGTTTTATAAAATTCTTTTCTATGTAAAAATGGAGAGACCTAATGCTGTGTAATTCCTTCTTCCCCATAAAAGATTTCCTTATGATAATACTAATTACTGAATTTTTATCTACAGTTTATTGGTGTCAGTTGTCTTCTTCAATAGTAAATAATAAACTTAGGCTTTTATCTTAGGTTTTTCTTCATTATGCCTAATTAGTTACAATATTAAAAGAAAACTGGTTAGATTTCTTTTTAAAACTACCAGTTACATTGTCTGAGTTTAGCCAATTATCATGTATTTATAACATCAAAATGGTTTCATGAAAAAATTTTACATTATACAAATAATAGTGTGCTTTACGGTCTCACAGGAGAATTCCAGCTCACATTATTTTTAGTAAATAGTATGCATCAATCTACTTTCACAATTTTCCAACTTGCCTAGTAGAGTCTATTTTTTCTTAACAATAGTATTTATTTTGGTTCGATGTTTGAGGTGATGGATATCCCAATAACGCTGATGTGATCATTACTCACGTATGCATGTATTAAAATATCATATGTAGCACCCCAAATATGTACAAGTATGATACATCAATTTAAAAAAGATTTATTTTGGTCATGTCCAAATTGTATGTTATAATAATTATAGTTCCTAAATATGTGGATTAATAGCTATAATCTATTTTGCTTGTGTTTATGGAGGTAAGTTTCTGGGCCTTAACATTCGTTTGAAGGTGGATTTCAAAAGTTTAAAATACATATCACAAATCCTGAAGCAATCACAAAAATAGCAAAATGTTATGGCTGATAATTCAACAAACACGATTAAAATGGAATCATTGAAAATTTGATTAATCTAAAAGAGTGAAAAAATAGGAATAACAAACAAAAATAGATGTGACAAATAGGAACTAAATAGTAAGATGATAAATTTAAATCCAATTACATTAATACTCCCATCAAATATAAATTGTTTAAATGCTCCACTTGAAAAGCAGAGATAGACTGGACAAAAGAAAATCAAATTGTATGCTGCATAGAAGGAATACTTTTCAAATATTGAGTACAAATAAGTCAAAAGTAAAAGGATGAAAAAATACTAAAAAACCATATGCTAAGGTAGCATTCATAAAAAGAAAGCTGGAGTTAATCGATATCTATTAATATCACACAAAGTAGATTTCAGAGCCAAAAATAGTACCAGGGGTACAGAGGTTCGTTCTCTAATGAAAAAGGGTTGATTTGGTCAAAAGGACATTAAAAATCTATTTATGTATATATCAACAGAGCTTCAAAATACATCAAGCAAACACTGATATAATGGCAAGAAGAGACAAATCCATAATGACAGTTGAAAATTTCCACATTCCTTTCTCAGTAACTGACAGTACAAGTAGACAGAAAATCAGCAAAGATACAGAAAACCTGAGTAACTCTATCAAACGACACACAAATTTTATGTAAGTTTCAGATTGAGATAATGAAATAAAACACATTAACAAGAAAATGTCTAGTCTATAAGAAAAATTAAATTACTCACATATGAAATCACATTTTTACCTAAATGGAGACAAAAAAGTATCTCAACAGTTGAATGGTTTAACCATAATTTTCTTTATGCTTCTTCCCTAAACTAATCTATATAAAGATTTCACTATTATAGATGTGCTGTTTACTGAATCTTACACATGGATAAGTAAATACTCATCTGTCTTAAAATTAATTTCAAGCCTGTATCATTTATGAAGTTAAAAAAAATTCATCTTATGAAACATACACTGAATCAGAATGCCTACTGTAAAAGGTAAAAGACAGGAAGTGAAATAGTTATTTGCAATAAATCATGGCAAACACTTGTCTATAGCTCACAAAATAAGTTTGAAAATAATTTTACAAAATATCTAATATTTATTCAGTTTAAGATGTCATTGATTATAAATCATGCCATTATTTTATGTTCATCTACGAAAGAATAAGTGCTCTCAATTAAATTGTGATGTAAGATACAGCAATTTCTAAGATGTTAACATGTGAAATGTGTGTGTGTTCTGAGATGTTAACATGTGACTAGATGTGGCTTTTCAAATCTAAAGCTAAAAACACATCTCTTCTAAAATAAATTTTGTGTGAACTAAATGTAGACTGTCGAATCACTTAAACAGCCATTACAGCCCTAGTGTTTCCGGGGAAATTTATAAATTCTCTGCCTTGAATATTTGAAGAAAGATATTTTCAACCCCTCTGTCAATAATGCAATAACCATAAGGAAGTAAAAGGATTACATAACATAAAAATAATTATTAACTCAAATATTTGACATGTATAAAGCAGTGTTATATTCTCCCCCAAATCCTTGATCTGAGAGTTTTTGTTGATGTTTTCAGAAAGCTAGCATTCCTTGCACAGTGACTCTAAGCAACGAATTAACTTGATTTCACTAATCCAACTGAGGCCATATTTAAACATCTGATCCCAATTAGTCATTGATAAGGCCTTGAGCACTTTCATTCTCCAGGGTCTCACAGATACTGAAACCAATAGATACTATGAAAAGATGCTCAAAATGCTAAACATTAAAAAAAAATTGTATGGCATTGATTTGTACAGTGTGTGTGTATAGAGGTGTGTATATATGAAATTCAAAGTAGATTATAAATTTAAAAGAAAAATAAAACAAACCTATGAATTAAAATACAATGAAGGAAACGGAGCAGAAAAACATCTGAGTTTTTTGTTGTTGAGCTGTGTAATCAAAATTGTTCTATTTCTAAATTTCCTACTTGTTACAATAATTAAGAAAATATAAATGTTTAAAAATAATTTCATTAACCTTTGAAATATTTTTCTCCAAAGAACATTTTATCTAACATCAGGAATTTAATAATGAAAATGACAGTGGCATATACTCTAGCAATAACTATTTACATGTGTATTATGATAAACTATTCAAGATTCTATTACCTTTATAAACTATTAGGTGAATCTTAGATAGTCAGATCTTAGGCAATTAATAATATGAAAAATGTTATCAGTAAAGCAATTTTTTCCCTCTAGGTTGCACCATTACATACCACACTGCAAACCCCTTTACAGTACTATTCTTTAAAGCTTTTTATTTAACATATATTTTCAGTATATGTGGATACTATTTTCAGTACAGATGTATAAGCAGTTAATTCAATCAAACTTGGGTGTAATTTGATCCTCCACTTCTGAACTTTATAAACCGATTTGGCTGACTTACCTTATCTTTTCTTTGCTTTTCATCCTGGTATACAGTCCAGTGTTCTCCATCATTGCTGTAAGCCAGTTTGTAGGAGCCAACAAACTGTACATGACCAAAATCTTTAGCTCCTTGTGTAATGATGCCAGTCACTTTGGTTGGAACAAGAAGATCCACCTAAAAAAAAAAAAAAAAGAAAAATACATGCTTTAAATGCGACAACCAAGTTGTAAACTTGCAAGTCTTTTGATGTCAAAAGAATAAAACTATATATCTCCTAAAACCAAAAATCTGCCTAGCTATTTGTATTTTGAAACCAATGACTGAGCCTATTATTGGCTTATAATTTTGATATTGCCACTGGGTTAATGTAGTCCAAGACTACTTGAATAACCATTTTTACCATTTTAAAGTAAAATCATGGTGACTTCAGTACAGCAATTAATTTTATATTAGGTGGATTCATCTATTTGTGCAGGTTTTTTTTTTTTTTTTTTTTTTTTTGTAACTGAGATAGAACACATGTGGTTGGGGTGACCTTCTTGAGATTAATCACTACCTGCCAGAACTTTACTTATAGTTCAATTTTCTGATTTTATTGGTCATTTCAATGAAAATAAAAATAGCACTGTGGCTGTGTCCACATCAGGAACAAAAATAGTATTAGATTTTCACAATGGAACATTAGTCAATCCTGTTTCCATAAATTTTAATCAATTCAATAATATATAATTGAGTAATAGTAATCATTGTCCAGTGAAAACCCCCTTTTAGAAAACTACAATTCTAAAATGGTTGAGGAGGAAGGCAAATATTCTTCAAAAATGAAGAAGGATTAAATATATGCATTCCTGACTTGTGGAGTCTATGCTCATAATGTGTTCTTTTCTGCAAAATACACACTTTAAAGGGCATGAGACCCATGGAAATTTAGTAAGATTTAAAATCATCAAAACGTAATTGCAAAAGTTAGGAAACATTTTCATCAAAGAATACGTAATATAGAATAGTTCAGTATTTTCCTTTTTTTCTCTAATTCATTCCTGCATTTTTTTTACATCTTATATAATGCTAATTTTTAAAAAATCTAGAAAACTTTGTTTTCTATGTGGACAACTCTTGTAAGATCTTTGCCTTTTATGTTTATGTTCCTTGATCTACGGCTTCCTCTCTCTTCCTGCAATAGCCACTTACTTCCACCTATTTCCTATGACTAAGTGCCTTGCTACATCCTTGATCTTATCATCTTTAACTGTCATGATCCCATGTGTGATCTTGGTGCTTTCAACCACTATATCCTTTGTTTCTATTTCAGGTTCTCTATCCTGTGAGATGTAAGGTAGCCACAAATAGATAGTCATGGGTCAGATACAGGCCATGAATGAGAAGAGAGAGCTAGAGAGAATGCATAGAATAAGGCCATATTTAGTGACACAGATGCCCATCAGCAAAGGTGTGAAACAGTTTCCAATGTGTCACAGCCTGTGAATATTCACTATTTTTGAATTCACATGAGCTTTTTGTTAACTTTTTGGAGCATGTGTTAAAGCTTTTAGGCTCAAGTTGCATGATGAATTAGGACGAAAGACCACTTTTAATGCTCTATTTAAACATTTTCAAAAATCAAATTTTTTGGCTACTTTTCTAAACATGTGTTATATCATCTAAAATGTCTTGTGTGTCCAGCAGTAATGCAGGATGGCAAAACTATGATATCCTGGGAAGGAAATGGTTAATGTCTCACATTGTGCAAATGTCTTCTTGTGTGTCCTCATTTAATCCTCCCAATAACCATCCAAGGTAGGATATTAATTCCACTTTACAGATGAAGAATTTAATATCAAGAGATGTAACATAATATGGTGTGTGATCCAAAAATAAACAGTGAATACAGGAATATCACAGATTCCAATCAAAGATCCACCATACATAGAGATTCTTAGCATAACGGATCAGTCATTGATTTTCGCAGTGAGTAATTACTCATTGATCGTTTATATTTTCTGTCAGTGATTTCTTTCCACTCTCTGTGACTCCTTCAGAAATTTCTAAAGCATCACCACACTCGTCAAACTGACAGCAACTTAAGTCAAACAAAAACAATCCTGGATTTATAATATTAGTAAAGCCCTGTGTTTTATCATGAATTTCCTCTCTGTTCTTCAGCTGTCTGGGCTTTAAAATATAGATTGCTTTTGTTGTCCTAAATCCAAACCTAATTGAGCGGAGACAGCAGGGCAAAGCTGCTCTTCTTCAAAGTGTTCTTAATGTTGCTGGCACTCAATACATGGAAAAAAAAAATCTTAAAGAACGGAGTCGGTGTTTTCCTATCACAGGCAGTCAACGCACAGGAACTCAAACAGTGTCACCAAGAATATGATCACCTCCAGGCTGAATTCCCTCAGGTCCTAAACTTCTATAAGTCCTTAGCTAAGACGATGTATTGAGGAGTTTTCTAACATCCCCTTTTCTGCAGTACTTTTTAAAGTCAGCTGGGTTTCCTGCTGGGTGGAGATGTTTTCTCCCTAAGTTGTGTGTCTTGGCACTTTCCAACAGGTATGTTTTTCTCCCACTCTAACTGCTCCCCTTCTGCAACATTTTTTTTTCTATATAGAAACGTTTTTCTTTTTTGTTCCAGTTAAGCCACCTTCTCCACTTAAATAGTCAGCAATCTGTTTAAAGCTGGATTTTGTCCCAAAATTTGCTACATTAAACTTAGAGTATGAGACCTAAGCAAACCTTCCTTCAGTACAAAAATAATCGGCAACTCACACTGAACATGAGGTTGCTGACAGAGGGCATGTACAGAACTCACCCTGAGAGGCACTTAGACCACATAACCCCAGAGTTCGGCATGCAGAATGATTCTAGAAAAGCCCATTCCTTAGGACTCAATGCTTGCCCCTGGTCTAGGACCACTCTGCCCTCTTGAAGATCTTTAGGGTGAAAGTTGAGCTGCAAATATGCTGGACAAAATACCTTCTGGTCTTTTAGATCCTCACCTCCCCAAATTTGGCTGAAATAGGGCAGACTATTTAGTGCACTGAGCTGGCTCATGGATAGATATTTGGCTTCATGCACTGCATGCACTTCATGTCTGGATCTGCCTTAAATGTGTCTTACATATAACAGGCGCTCAACAAACGTTTTGCTGAATTGAGTTGGGACTCCTTCCTTAAGTATGTTCTATGGACAAGAACAAGTTCACGGCTATGAATGTCACTATGTATCAGAGCAGAAAATTCTAGCTACCTTTCTCTAGTTTTTCTATGAGGATTTTTCCTTGACACAGTGTCAAGGAAACACAGTGTCACTGTGGTATCCATCAATTTTTACTGAAGAAGGCAAGTAGCAAAAAATCCTCTCCAATCTTAAGGAATTTGATGCCAAGAGTCAGCCTACTCTAATGGAACTGGGTAGTTTGGCGTCCCAAATTGGCTCAAGGATCTTGGACATGCTACTTTGCCTCTCTACCTCCCAACTTCCTGATCTGAGAAATGAGGATAACAATTCTCAAAGGACTTTATGAGAATAAGATGAGGTAATATTTACCGTGTGTACAGAAGTAGGTATAGCAATATATAGACTATAGTAAGTACTATGGAAGACTTTGGTAACATCATGAAATTAAGAAATCTGAGGGAAGAATTTAATATATGTTTCAGAATATCTTGTTAGAAGGAAATGGAAACAGGGAAATGGGTGACTAGCTTGTTCTAGAAACAAGTTCTGGATCATAAAATATTTCGCTCACCATCTCAGGATATATACAAAAATAGTTATTTTACCTTTACTTAAAGTAGACAAATTTTGAAAAACCTGAAATTCCCATTTATGAGTGAAATGGTTAACTAAAAACAATGTAACAGTCTTGGTATGGTGGCTCACACTTGTAATCCCAGGACTTTGGGAGGGTGAGGGGCAGATGGTTTGAGCTCAGGAGTTCAAGACCAGCCTGGGCTACATGGTAAAACCCCACCTCTACAAAAATTACAAAAACTAGCTGGGTGTGGTGGCATGCACCTGTAGTCCCAGCTACTTGGGAGATTGAGGTGGCAGGAGGGCTTGAGCCTGGGAGGTGGAGATTTCAGCAAGTCAAGATTGTGCCACTGTACTCCAGCCTGGGCAACAGAGCCAGACATCATCTCAAAATAAATAAAATAAACAAAACAACAAATTTTATATATTATGCATCTCTATTTAAATACTGATTGTGATGCAATGGAGATATAGCTTTAAAGTAATTTTAAAAGAGAAAATAGATTCCAAATCTTATTGAGTTACTTATTTCACTCTAAGAATGAAAACAAGAGGGAGGATACTTAAGAAGAGAGGATTAAATGATTCAACAGTAAACAAAAATGTATGGCATGAGAGTTCTGTGGGAATATAAACTTTTTTGTTGTAAAACATCCTGTAATGTTTTGGCAAAGCATAAATATTTTTAGAGTGTGTCTAACTTAGACAAATGGCATAGAATTCTGTGAGCATTTGTTTGAGGAAGTTAAAGATAAACTTCATTTCAGACATCTGCACAGCACCCTGATCACAGCTCCCTGGAAGAAGATGGGGCAGACTGGAAAATTAAGTTGATTTTCGTGAAGACATTCTTGAAGGGGTGAGGACAATGAAAAGTGATACAGATAAATAAGTGTGCAAGAAATGTGAACACAGGCCAGTTTCATCACAGAATTGTGCCACTCAGCTACATCTAAAATGCTCTTGTTTCTGCCTTCATATCATTTATTCTGAATTGTGTATTTTATGACTTCATAGAGTTTGTAAAATTAACTCATTAAACAGAAATGACTTTGAAGCTAATATGGTTAACTAGCACAGTATTTGAAAACTGACTTATAGGCAAAGTATTTAATAACATTTGGTTTCGATACAGAATGTTTTATCTTAACATTACACAAAACAATTGTTGTTAGTCCCAGTTACATTTAAGGCACATAATTAATGGTACTTGGTATTTGGACAACATGGCTGGTTATCAGATGTTGGCTACACTTGTAGTCCATATTTGCAGGCCAACTAGTTAATGTGATTAATAATCTGAAATATTCAGCTCCTGTATCTGATTTGATCTAGTTCTGATCTAAAGTTTGGAATCCTTAAAATATGATTGAGGCCGGATAACATAAGCATTCTAGCACTCATTATTGCATTCTCCCCTTTACTAAAAAAATTTTAATTTTCAACAACATTTTAAAACATTTAACACAGCAATTGCTTTTTTCATGTAATATATTAAAAATATAATAACTAAAACCAAAAACTCATCCCATGAAATAATCTGTCAAAGGATGAAGTTTTCTGTTGTATTGGTGTGTTATGGTATTTTTTTCACATGTAAAACCATGTACGACACATGTATGGTGCAATAAACAAATGTTCTAAGCTCAAGTGATCATTCAGCTGTGAGTTTTGTGGACACCTGGCATGTTGTAGACATTCCAAATATACAGGCATCATCGGCCTGAATACAAAATTGAGATAATTTTGTACTTAACAATTACCTGCAATTACAACATGAACAGTGCCATATGTCAATCTGAACTACAACCTATGATTGTTCTCAGCTTATAACTATTAATTTTTAAAAGAATTTATTTAGAATCATGCAAGTAGTTCAACTGCACATTTTTCACTGAGAATGGGAGGTAACATGATAATTATGAATATTTTATATTTAACATTTTAAATTTTAATTATCTTTTTCATTATGAATAAGATATATGATCTGTAGAAAAATTTATTAATAGAAAGCTTTAAAAACAAGTCCGTGTTACCATGAGATATAATCAATGCTTTCCTTCCCAATTCAAATATGTTTTCAGACAAATTTGTTGTTCTTGGCATTTGAAAAAATATTATTGGTTATCAGACGTTGGTTACACTTTTCATCCATATTTGCAGGCAATTAGTTTACTCTTTATTTCTTAATATTTCAATAGTAATTATGTTATTAAAATATTTTTATATTGTCTATTTTTAATATATATGTACTTATTTATACCTAGTATGTCATTTTAAGGAGTTACTACAATCATTAAATTACTATAAAACATTTACTCCCTCTATCCTTAATTTTTCTATTAAAATTAACATTCCCATACAATCATAGTCCTTTCATCCTGGGCCACATATCTCTTCATTCCTATTCATAAATTCAAATAATTAAGGCTACTTGATCAAAGGAAATGATTTTAAAAATACACAAAAAAGGCCTTTTAAACATAAAAGAAATAAACATATAAATAATAGTAATTCCTAATGACTATATAACATTCCGTATTGTGCGTGCATGAATGAATATGAAAATTATTTAACCAATCCCTTGTTGATGTTCATTTAATTTGTTTCCAATTCTTTTACTATCAGAAGAAAAACAGACTCAACTCTCATGTGTATTTATTTGCCCACTTGTGCAACTGTTTCCTTATAGACACTAAGAACCTGGCCTCTGAAATGTGATACACATCGTTTCATTTATCTTCAGGAAAATTACACTCTTCCATCTGCTATATAAAATAACTCTTTACACACCAATCCCATTTTTAAATAAAATTTTACATTTAAATACATCTTATTTTTAAAAAAATTGATACATAATAATTGTACATATTTATGAGGTATCTAGTGATGTTTTGATACTGCAATGTCTAATGATCAGACCAGGGTAATTAGCATATCTATCATTTCAAACATTTATTATTTCTTTTTGTTCATAATCCTCCTTGTAACTATTTGAAACCATATAATATATTACAGTCAACTATAGTCATCTGACAGTGGTATAGAAAACTAGAAATTATTTCTCCTACCTAGCTGTAATCTTATTTCCTTTATCAAATCTCTTCCTAACTTCCCATGCCCTCTAACTTCCCAGTCTGTAGTATCTGTTTTACTTTTTACTTCTGTGAGATCAACTTTTTTTAGCTTCTACACAAGTGAGAACATGTGTGCTTAACTTTCTGTATATTTTTGACAATTGAAAAGTGGCATTTTTACATTTAATCCACATAAACGTCACTAAGTGGAATTTAATTGAAAAGTGGCATTTTTACATTTAATCCACATAAATGTCACTAAGTGGAATTTAATTTATATTTTCTTAATTGTTCAGTGTCACTAATTATATATATATATATAGTCTCTTTCATGTTCTTTGTCTATTACCTATTGGATTAGAAATTTTCCTGTTGATTTTTAAGAATTATTTATATAGTATCATATGTGGTTTCTGTTACATTTGTTGCATTTTTTTTTCTAATTTGCTAAGTCACTTAATTTTATTTTTAGTACAAGTTTTCAATTTTACTATACTCATATGTATCAATTACTGTTTTTGTGATTGCATATTTTTGTATGGCTAAAAAGATAATTTACTTGATTAGATCAGTTAAATCTACAATTTTCTCTGAGTTTTCCTTTCAAGTTTTCTTTTATTCTTTCTTGTTCTTACTGAATCATCTTGGTTTTATGTGTATACATAATGTGACATAGGATCACAGTATATATATATTTATTTAAGAACATAATTTTTTTCAACACTATTTGTTTTATAATCTGTTTCTTCTTTGTTTTATCCTCCTACCTGAGTGATTCTTACAAGGTTTGCACTTTGTTCTAGAAATTAATAGTATTAATCATCATCATCCACCAGTATATATCTTGATAAAGGTTTCTTGTATTGCTTTGGATAGAACAAAGTTGGTGCATTCAAGCTGCAGACTGTTTTCTAGGAGAAGACATGTTCAAAAGGTTTTCTTGAGTTATATTTTAAAATATTGCTTCTGCTTCTTTTTGGTGTCTCATTCTAGAAGGCCAGTTGTCCAAAGGCTGAGTTTTTATTTCTGAGGTTTTTTTGTAATATTTTCTCACTCATCCTTTTCATTTATTTATTATTTTCCTCTGCATTCTCAGAGAGTTTCTCCATTCTGTCCTTAATATTATAGATTTATTTTTGATAATGCAATTTTAACATATATTTTAATCTATATTTTGAAATATATTTCAGGGAAATTGGAAAAATATAGCAGCTCCCTCATTTTCTCAGCATTAATCTTACCTTCTCTATTACTCCTCTATTATGTCATAAAGAAAAAATATCTTTCTTTTTTCTTTTTTTTTTAAAGAGACAGGGCCTTGCTCTGTCACCCAAGTTAGAGTGAAGTGCATGATCATAGGTCATTGCAGCCTCAAACTCCTAGGCTCAAGCCATCCTCTTGCCTCAGCCTCCTGAGTAGCTAGGGGCTACAGGCATGCACCTCCATGCCTGGTTAACTTTTTATTTTTTGTAGAAAGTGCCTTGTTATGTTGTCCAGGTTGGTGTTGAACTCCTGACCTCAAGCAATCCTCCACCCTTAGCCTCCAAAATATTTTTATATATGCTCTTGAAATTTGATTGTTTTTTCATCCGTAGAATATTTCCCACTTAAAATTTTTTTTCATACATTTAGAAAAATCCCTATTCTTTTCTTGTTCTGCACATTTAAAAAATAGGACCTATATTATCTTGTTTTCCCTTCCTTTACCTAACTTGAAATGAGAGAGAAGAATCCTGGTGTTTGTCACATGCCAGTCATATAAGCTCCTCTTTGTCCCTTACCATCCATCAAGCAGTTGCAAGAACTTCTTGGACTTTCTACCAATGCCCAGCAGACATTTAGGCAGTACAGTTTATCTGGTCTTAAGCACAGGACTCTCCTCCTCTTGCTGTTTTCCTCTCAATATATAGAAAAGTTATTTATTTTCTTAATAATTCAAAATCCAAAGCTTTCTGTTATTTTTCATTCAATGGAGATTTTGCTGAGATAACTGAACATCCATTGTTTATTTCTCTATTATATAATTTACGTATTATCACAATATTGTCAATCTTCTCTTGTCAAAATGTAAAATCACAGAGGCAGACAACTTGGTCTATGTTATTTGGCATGTGCCTGGCCTATATGTTTCATGAAATATCTACTGAATGAATAGTTTCATATTTTAGGATTAAGTGAGCTAATGCATCCAATGTGTATGCTATTCATCTTTGTCACATTTGTATTACTGAAGGTTTATTCTGCCTGCAAATGGGAATGGTGGAGTGTTAGGAAGTCAAGTACTGACTACAGCAAGATGTTTCTGGTTGTGGCAAAATGACCACTGAGCCTCTAGACTGCTGTCCAGGCTCTGAGTCTTGGCCACAGCTGCCCTGATTCAGATGTCACAGTTCACACATTGTAGTGACAAGGAGACACTGCCCAGAGACTGGGAAGTTACCAACAGGAATCCCAATGCACATAAATTTGTGCCCATACTTCAGGATGATGGGAAGGGAATGAAAGCTTGCAGCAGTCATGACTCATAAGTGGAATGTATGTGATTTACTCATAACCACAATATAGGAACACTAAAAATCAGGTATACTTTATCAGCTCCAGGGGAACTTTCCAAATATAGTTGTCAGCAGTATTTGAAAAAACTCAACCAGGCTTCACTAAGACTTCATGTATATGAATGAAAGTCCATCCATCACGATCTCATTAAATTTCAAGTAAGTTTAAAAGATAAAAACAGCCAAAATTATAAAGCTTATTAACAAACACATTTGGAGTTAATAAAATGATATTATAAAGATTAAATATAATGCTTTTGTATTGTCATGATATATTTTTTAAAACTTGAATTTCTGTCTTTTTTTAAAAATGAGCAGATCTTTATAATATCCTGTATGCATTTTATTTTGAAATTGTTCTGAAAAAATAATTCTCAAATAATTTTAGTTATAAGTAACTAAAATTGACACCAAGTTAGGCTAATTATCTAATTTCTTCAAGACCTGTGTCAGAGAGAATAAAGCATGTTTGAAGAAAAATATAAAACATTGGAAAGTTTTAGGAAAAAGAATTACGCTTTTCTTACTGGATTACTGAAAGTGACTTTCTGCTGAGTTAATCAAAAATAAAATCACCCTGGGAGAGCAGAATTAACATATCTTCCTTATTTGCCTTTCAAGCCTGATTTTGATTAGTTTGGAGATTTTGACTTATTACATGAATAAAAAATTCAGGGTGGTGGTGAATTGAATTAGTCTATAATTGATAGGGTCATTATTAATTGGTTAATGGAGATTTAATACAAGTTTTTGATCAAAGAGCATAATGATATCCAATAAAGATTTTTCAGGTACTTCAATTACAGCAGTGACAATGCACAAATAAAGTAGAAAACACAGACAATTATCAGTAAATAATTTGCATGTGATTTAGAAAACAATTACATACTTTTAAGTAGGACCTGAAAGAGTTTGTTATTTAGTACTTTTTGATAGCACAGTGTGAACGTTGTATAGGTCAGCATTGTGTCAGCATCTTTTGGATAGCTAAAGACTCAGTGAGCTGGTGATCAGACTTGCAGTTACTTCAAGTAGCTACAATTTAGTTGATTGTTTACACATGTAAAAACTATCTGAATATATCTTTGACAATTACTTTACTGAATATAATTTTATGCAAAGTGTTGCATTATGCACAACCACTATATAAAGACTGGTGTTTCCAAACACAAAACATCTATGTACAAATTTGTGTGTCAATATGTAGAACTACATACATCCTATTCTGTGACAAATATCATAAGAACTGAAAATATAGGTTGGTGCAAAAGTAATTGCGGTTTTGACCATTAAAAGTAATTGGAAAAACCACAATTACTTTTGGACCAACTTAATAAAACATCCACAGAGTAAAGTATATTGTAATAGCAAATCACATTGCATATATTAAGTATTAGGAGGCCCTTGAAAGTTAGGAAAATTGACAGAACACACAACGTATTTTTGTGCTTTGTGCTTGCTGGAGGAGCTATGCATTTTATGTTGATATAAAACTTAACCATTCTTACAATTTGTAAATTGTCCACAGAGTCCTTTACATCATTTTGTTTCATCAGACCATGTGAGCCTGAATTCTAGATTTTTTTAGTCTTAGTTGGATATGTGCATGTTTTATGGTGATTGATTTTTAGGCTAAAACAAAAACAACAATCCAAAGAAACCCAGATGTAACTTTTTCCCCTTTGACCTTATCAAAGGAAGTGGGAAGGGGAATGGCCTCTTAGAAATCAAGCAGGAGGTAAATGCTTCAAATTGCTTTGGGAAAATGTGCCATCAATGTTAGCAGTCGAAAAACAGCCCAGGTCAGCAGAAAGTTCAGAAAAGATTGGAGGGGAGAGGAGAGGGAGATGACTCAGCAGGAACAGAATTGCCTGCGGATTCTAGGGTTAAGAGCCACTGACACAGAAAGTGGACTGCCCCAAAGGATGACAATTAAAAAAAATTTTTTTTTGTTCAAATATCAGAGTATACATATAGTAGGAATAAAAGGGATATGAATTATTTCCATTCAAATGCACGGTCCGTAACACTGTGAGCATTATATTTGTATAACAAGGGCAACGAGCCTCCAGCAGATCTGGCAGGGCCATCTAGTTCCTCAGCATTTCAGTCACCATAAATTATACTTGTAGTCTTAGAGAGCCTCATTAAAAGTCATGATTATAGACTTTCTCATTGAATACCCATAAAATCAACATGTTTTATCTACTCATATTTATATTAATTTATTGTGTATATATATCTTATCTATATTCTTCTTCTGTTATTGATGCTAATTTCCATTTGCTTTGTTCCCCGCAGAAATAAGGAGCAGCTGTTGTATTCTTAAAACTCCAATCTCATCAATCTTTTCCTTTAGGTCCTAATATCTATTTCCTTAATATAGTCACCAAGGTCTTTTGAGCTTAATAAATGGTAGAGTATAGAATCAGATGTTGAATGCTGATAAAATCTGAATATAATTTAATAAGTATATTTTAATTAAGTCCTACAGTACAATGTGGCCTGAGTATTTCTATGATGAAGCCCAAAACACATATATGGCTATAGTTATAAGGTTCTGGCTTGAATGTGAGGTATGTAACTTTCATAAAATATTTTCTTCTTGACTGCATGTGAGCAACAAGATGCTTAGACTTTACTTCTTTTGAGAAATGGCCTACATTTAAGGGACTTATATACATGCCTGTCTCAGAAATTACACGAGGGCTAATTTCTTTCTGCACTCAGCACCAAATAATCTTATATTTTAAAAATCACAGTCTTAAGCTCTAAAACTATTCATGCACTGTATTTTCTATTACTGTAAAATAGCTCAGAAACCACAATCTTAAATTAGGTATAGAATTAATAAATCACTTGAAACAAACTCATTATATTAAACTTTTTTTTTGCATATGTATTCAAGATTTTAAAAACTTCTCAAGTTATAGATCACTTAACTGAGGACTCATCTATAGATTTAAATAAAGAATTTTATAAGACACCTCCATCTGTTGAACATTTTTTACATAACTGTCTTTGATATTTGATGGAAGGCTTCAGGCTCAAAGCTGCTGACATTTTAAACATAATTTGAAAAAATATCAGAAGTGACATCAACAGGAAATAGATGTATAATTCCTTTTTTATATGATATTATATATGATATTATAAGTGCTTAAGGATCCTGAATTCCAAAGATATTTTTAATGAAGTTCAAATACTGATTTAAACAAAAGAGGAATCTTGTAAAAATTATTAGAATGACACTAAAAGTATACTATCAAAATTAATTTACAGTGGAACCAATCAACATGAAGGCATCAGAACAAAAACAGAAATAAAAAACTATCCTCATAAACAACTCACCAGATACGTCTCACGCTTCTGGCTTGTTGTATTAAAAGAGGTTATTCTGACATGCCTTTCCAATTATGAATACATCTGTTACATTTCAAGAAATGCTAAAATATCTATTAGTTTAGGAATTAGAATATAAGTTCTGACATAAAATTTATGTTAAACACAATCACTATAGGCCCAACACAAATGACTCCTGAAAGTCTTCCTAAGACACTCAGAACAGAGGTCACACATATATATATTTATACTGCCAGATTAATACTCTGTATTTTGAAAAACATGGCCTTGTGTTGGGATGCATTGCTTCCAACTCTTTCGTAGGGTAACATTTTCTTTAAAAAGTAACAGACAATGACATAAATTGTCATGTTGACAATGTGCTTCAGGAACCAGAAATATCCTTGTTGTTTGGGAGATTGAAAGGTAAACTGTCAAGAATAATTCTGAAATAACACTTTTTTTCTGGAAAGCTTTCATGTCACAACAACTAATGTGCTGTATTTTCAAGAGGGAAATAATAATAATAATCCATTAATAAAGCCCAGGCATTAATGAATGTGTCAAACATTTGTACACTGAGAATGCTTTTTGCTATAGACTTTTTAGCAGATACATTTTATTAAATTAAGAACTTTCCCTAATCTACTTATTTGCAATGAAAATTTTGAATCATGAATAACTCTATCAGATTCTATGAAATTATATCTCTCTTCATATTAAGATAATCATGCAGGTTTCTTTTTTAATTAATTAATACAAAACCAACACCCAACCAACCTGAGAACTGTGACATCGACAATACCTATGTTAACCCTGTTTAGCCTGTCCTTTACTTCTCCCCACCAAGGATACTCAATCCTAAATTGTTTATTGTACCCTTGCTTTTTAAAATATAATTTTATAATTATGAATGTACTCCTAAATAATAATATTTAGTCTTGTCATAAAATTTATAAAGAATTTCATACAGGAATCTTCTGGAACTTGTTTCTAAAACTCAATATTATATTACTAAGGTTCACCTAAATGTTTGTTTATAAAGTTACTTTACTTTTACTGCACCATAACATTCCATGTATGCATAAATGACAATATATTTATCTCTTCTCCTGTCATTAGTATTTGATTGTTTCCAGTTTTTGGCTTTTAAAATCAGTGTAAGGAACATTCTTATACTTATCGCTTGGTAAAGATACTCAAAATTTTTACTTGAAAATATATCTAGGAGTAAGATGTTTTTGGTTGATGAGCACATGAATGTTTAACTTTACAAGATAAGAACAATTTTCAAATATGGTTTTGCCAATTTGTGCTACCACCATCAAGATATCTACATCCTTCAGCTTTAATTTCCTAACTTGGTGATTACCATTAGAATATTTTTTAAAGTGAAAATATTTTATGTAATTCTGAAATAAAATTTCCTTTACTAGAAAACATATTTAAATTTTGATGTATTCTATTTGCTAATATTCTATTAAAGACTTCTACATCATTATTCACAAAGAAGATTCTCAATCAATATTTTTTCTTGTACTCTCTTTGTCCACTTTTGGTGCCAGGAAGTCATGGTTTAACAAAAGAATTTGCGAAGCTTTACTCTCTGTCTTCTGTGGAGTAGTTTGTGTAACACAGAGAATATATGTTTTCTGAAAGCTATAAAGTCTAATTCAATATCTTTAATTATAAGTCTATTCAAGGTTCCTTTTCGTTTTCCCTTGCTTTTTCTCTTGAACATATATATGGGTTTTCAACTTCTCTGAGTAAGTTTTGGTAATGTTTCTTTTACTACAACAATTTTTACTACATTTTAAATGCACTGGCATAAAGATGTTTATATTAAATTTTTTCTACTTAGTCTATATTTCAGCCCAGTTTTTCATAGTGAATATTTTTTTCTTTCTTTATTCTCTTGGATAATTTTGTCAACATTTTAACCATTTCATTAGTTTTCTTCAAAGAACCACCTTCTAAACCTAGAAATAAAAGGCGATTTCTTTTAATGAGTAACAGATTTCCTATTCACATTTACAGCAAAATTAAATGCAGGGTGAAATTCTGGAAGAATCTCCTTAAAATCAGATAGCAGGTATCATGTTCCAACCACCTCTTGTCTTAAACACTATACTGAAGACATTACATAAAACAATAACAAGAGAAAAGAAATAAGCATATAAAATGAAATAGGACATACAAAATTGCTGCTGTAAGCATATGATATAATAGAAAAGGAAAAGATTACAAACACACTTTACAATGAATAAGATAGTTTAGCAAGGTTAGTTGATGCAAGATTGTTATTGGAAATCTGTAACATTTCTATCCACTAGGCTCATCCAAATAGAAAATGTAAATTTTAGAAACCCATTCATTATAACAACAAATGTTTTTATGGTATTACAGAATGGGCATCTACACAGAGATTGAAGTCCTTAATAAAAAACAATTTTAACACTTTTTAATAACTCAACAGAATACCTAAATAAGTGAAAAGATATAACATATGTCATAAATGAGAAGCCTCAATGTAAAAAAGATATCAATTTACTCTAAAAGTCAGCACATTTAAAAACAAAATTCCTTCAGAATTTTGGAGAAATGTGCTAAACTGATTTGAAAATCTATGTGAAAAAATGAAGGACCAGGAAAAACCTAGATAATTTGCTGCATGGCTAGTGGTGGTAATAGGGTGAGGTACTATTGCCACCTAAGATTAATCCTTGAAATAAGTAAAGCTATACAATTAAACAGTGATACTGTTATAAGGATAGACAAGCAGAAAATCATAACAAAACAAAGACAGAAACAGGGTCATCTGAAAGCTTGGTATGGATTGGAAATGACAGAACAACCCAATGGAAGTTGGACTCAATAAAAGATGCTGCAGAAATGGGCTGTTTATACAGAAAATGAGTCCTTCTTTTCCTAATATCCCAAATTAAATCCCCATAGGCTAAATCTCTTAAATGTAAAAAGTGAAACTTCAATTGTTTCAGGAGAAAATCTGAAAGCTAGCATTTGTGACATGAAGTAGAAAGTAATTTTTAAGCAAAACACAAAAATGACACATTTTACTATATTAAAATGAAAACTTCCATACAACTAAAACATAGTAAACTAAATCAAAAGAAAACATAGAGCCTGAGGGAAGATATTCTTACAAAAGTCCTAAGAACTATGATAAATTGTTACAAAGGCAAACAAACCCATAGAAAAATTACAGACAAGAGAGACATAGGTAACTCAGAGAGCCTGAAACTCTTTGTAGGATGAGACATAAATGAAAAGATGACAAGTTTCACTAGTAATCACGGAAATACAAATTACAACAGCACTTAGCTTCTATTTCACATCCCAAACTTAAAAGTTCAACAATACTAAGTGTTAGGTGTTGGCGAGTAGATAGAGCAAGAATATCTCCCAGGCACTGCTGATGAAAATCTAAATTGGCTTAACAACTTTGTAGGACAAATTAATAATATTTAGTGACATTGAAAATGTACACAGCCATTGATTCAGGAATTGCACTTCTAGACATATTTCTGAGATAAATTATCACAAGGAGACGTATATAATAAACTTGTCTGTAGCATTACTGTTATAGCAAATAATTATGAAAAGTTATAAAGTCTATGAACAGAATTGATAACTAAATGGGATTAAAATGGGAATACAATAGAATTATATGTATCAACTTGGAAAAATCTCAAAAATATATTATTGAACAAATATGAAAACATTAATGTAAATGAGATAATATGTTGCAGATGAATATGAACGTTTATATTTTTTAACTTTAAGGTAGCATAGAAAGGTACCTATGGTAGCTGCATAGACATTGCTATCATTACCTTTTTCTTCTAACACAGCCACCAACTAACTGTCCCAGGACCTCCTGGAATGAAGGCTAGGGTGAGGTCTAGATTGGACATATAGGGGCTCTATTGCCTCAATTTGACTCTTCGGAGGTCAAGAATTCTCTTACCATTTATGATTCTAATGAATACATGAACCATAGGTTCCTATGCAGTAGCCCCAATGGGCCGGGTAACACAGCTCAGAAATTTGATGACATCAATGTCCTGTAGGGCAGACTCAGATCACTGAGAAAAGAAATTGGAAAAAACCTAATAGATAATATTCTGTTCCCTTCCAACCTCTCACTCTAACCAATAACATCAATGCACAGTGAAACTCTTGAGACCCTCTGGAGACTCTGAGCAACTCAGCACCTATGTTTTCTGGTGAAACTGTAGTTAGTTCAATTACTTACAAACATTTTACCTATTTTCCTTTCTTTAGTTCTGCATTCTTGCTGACCTGAGATTGTACCATCTAAAAGTGTTAGCTTAACTTGAGGTGTTTGTGTGTTTTTTGTTTTTGTTTTTTATGGGCCCTTTGGCTAAAACAACTATTTATAGAGTATTGTTCATTATTTACTATAAAACTGCAACGGAAGCTAGGGCAATTAGGTAAGAAAATTAAATAAAAGGTATCTGGATTGGAAAAAAGTAAATCTATCTTTATTCAGATGGCATGATCTTGTATATAGAAAATCCCTGTAATCCCAGCACTTTGGGAGGTTGAGACGAGCAGATCACAAGGCCAAGAGATCAAGACCATCCTGGCCAACATGGTGAAACTCTGCCTCTAAAAATACAAAAATTAGCTGGGCCTGGTGGCACACACTTGCAGTCCCAGCTACTTGGGAGTCTGAGGCAGGAGAATTGCTTGAACCTGGGAGGCGGAGGTTAAAGTGAGCTGAGATTGTGCCACTGCACTGAAGCCTGGCGAAAGATTGAAAAAAGAATATGTATATATATTTATTTATTTATATATAATAAATATATAAATAAAAAATAATAAAAAAAGAAAATCCCAAAGAATCCACTAAGAAATATTAGAACTAATAAACAAATTCAATGAGTTTGTAGGATACAAGATCACTGTATAAAAGTCAACTGGTTTTCTATATCCTAGTGATGAACGACCCAAAAATGAAATTAAGAAAACAATTCTACTTACAGTACCACTAAAAAGAATAAAATATGTGAGGATAAATTCAACAAAGGACATGCAAGACTCATACAGTAAAAACTACAAAACATTGTTGAGAGAAATTAAGGAAGACAAATAAATGAAAAGATATCTCATGGTTATGGATCGGAAGACTTAGTATTGTTAAATGGCAATACTCTCCAAATTGATCTACAGGTTCAACATATCCCTAACAGAATCTCAACTTGCTTCTTTGCAGAAGCTGACAAACTGATCCTGAAATTCATATGGAAATTCAAGAGGCCCCAAATAGCCAAAACAATCTCAAAAAAACTCCACAAAGTTTGAGGCTTCATACTTTTTAATTTCAAAATTCACTAGGAAGCTAGAAAAATCAACATGCTGTGGTACTGGCATTTAAATATAAATATATGTATATGTACATATGTATGTACATGTGTATACATACTTGGAAATAAGTATGTATTTGAAATAAAAATGGGATAATGTTAACTTCTGTTAAATTTGAGTATTATATCATTCTCTGTGTATGATTACAATATTTTTGTAATTTAATAAAACACTATATTGTGAACTCCAGGGATGGAATGAAATAATCTTTGTATTTGTTTTTGCTTCTTAAATATTCAGTAGGGGTGAGGAAGGATAGAGTATTTGAAGGTGTCAGTCTAAATTTTTCCAGTTAACACTGACACTGTATATTTAGTTTTTGTGTATGACTTAAAAACACTAAATCTGTGAATGCAAAGTAACTGATGATTAGCCAACTTCTGAATATTTTTAAACAATTCTGCTAGCCCAGAGTATTGTAACTTTAGGCCAAGCAGAAACTAATAACAGGACTGTTTAAAATCAAATATCTTTATTTTTACTTTTTGTATTTCACATGACCTCTTTTTATTATCATTTTTTATTATTACTACAGCCATATAACTAACATTAAGCCATCCATTTTAAAGAAGACTTTGCCATCTGCTAGCTGAATTCATTTTGTATTACTTTTTTTCAAATTTCTACATTTCTGCTTCATCTGGCACAAAATAAATATGGCAAAAAAACATGAAATAACAATTTAAGCTACAATATTTCATAATTTATATAACAAAATTAGGTTTTCCAAAATGACAGATAGACCTGCTCCAGTATAGAAACTATATATAATTATCTCCCATCAATGCTATCATGTTCTTAAGTTTTACCAAAAAAATCTAACACATGTGATTTAAGGATTTCTTAAAACTATGAATAACAGTATCAAAATTTGATGAAACTAATTGAAAAATATTTATTGGCTTTCCAATATGTTCTTCCACTCCCTCCCAGCTTTTCTTATATGGCATAATGCCTAGGACAGAGCTAGATCTTCAACAAATTTTATTTTGCTTTTATTTTTCCATTACTGAATGAGGCCAAAATTAATATATCAATTAATAACTTAAAATTAATATATATATTTGATATTAATTTGAAACTCAAATGTAACGGCTCTAAGCATTTCATTAAATAGCCTCTTTCCATTTCCTCAATTATTCCATCGCAAATCTCTTCAATTTCTCCTCCCAGGCTTTCCTGAATACTCCTGTCTTTGTTGAGAATTTTGGCTGTTGTCTGTAAATATTTCCTCCTTTTTCTGAGATTTCTAACTCATATTTAAGGGCATAGCATGAGGATCACATATTTTTGTAACTCCTTCCCTGGCATCCTCTGTGTAGTAGAGTTGACTTCTTTTTATATCTCTAGAATAAGATTAATAGTAATTTTGTGTATAATAATAATTTTATTGAGTGCTTATTCATCACTAGGAAGTGAAATAAGTATTCACATGATTCATCTACTCATCCTCTGAGTTAGTTTCTATTACTGTACAGTTTTACAATTCAGGGAGCTTCAAAGAAGCTATGTGGCTTTTTCAAGGTCACAGAGCTTGTAGGTGACAGAATACAGATTTTCCACTCAATCTATCTGATGTATGTTTGGCCACTGTGCTGAATTGTTCAGGTTGGACCCTACAAAAGGGCTCCTGGTACATGGGGCACAAGTGGAAGCCAAGCTTCAGTCTGTATTCTGTTTCCCAAATTGTACACTCTTGAGTGGCTGCAACAGCAGCCCGGAGGAGATTCATTTTTCTCATGGGTCTCCCCCAGTGGAGGTACTTTTTTGTAACTTATTTGCTCGAGTGAAAAGCCTTTTTCTAATTGCTTTGAAGGAACCATATGAACAAGTACGGGTTTCAGTCAGGTTCTAGAACCTTTGCTCCCAACGATCAGTTTATAGTCTCTTCAGTATATCCTTCCACTATAGTATGTATCACATTGGGTTTGCAGTAATCTGTTTACAAATGCTTGTCCGCTGCTAGATTTCGTGCTCGAGTGCTCCAATCATGTTTCTGTAATCTTTGTATTTTTAAAACTTACTGCAAAGTCTGTATATATTAGGTATTGAGGAACATGCTTATTAATTAGATAGGTTGACAGATGAAATGAAAGAGATTAGATCAGGAACAGAAGTTGAAGTTTGTTTTTAAAATATAGCACGATCAATTTTTCTTCATAAACAGCAAGGAAAAATTATGTGTAAATAGCCAAAGAAATGTTTGAGTGAAGAAAAACATCTCCTGAGACCAAAGTTTTAAGGTGGAGTATTAAGAACTTCATGTTATACTCCATGGCACTGTGAATTTGGCAGCATTGTGCAATACAAACTTTGTCAGGAAAAGATAAAACTTAATGAGAATGACTTTAATGCCTTTTCAGTAATGCACAATGAGGGAAAGGTCCCCAGATTCAAAGAGTAGTAATGAGAACCAAAAACTCAGGGACAATCTGACAGGTGGAAGGACACGGGCTTTCTTCTTCCTTTTTTTTTTTTTTTTTCCACTGTTCATTCAATCTGAGTTTAAATCAAGATAAAGAGCATGGAAGTGACAGCCAATGGCAGCCTACAGGAATAGGAATGGGTTAACATAGCTAGGTAAGAAATGGATAGATAAGGATCTAGGGGCAAGTAGAGGAAACTAGTAGAATATAAAGTCTGATGCCAACTTGCCAAGTAAGCGTCAGAATCAGGAGACTAAGAAGGGGTATAGTTTAGATTCTCTTGCTAGGGCTGGAAAGGTAGTCTATGCAAATCTGAACTCAGCATTGACTTAAGAGGCCAGGCCAGAGGAACAATGGACACAGGGTAAGAAAGGGAGGCTAAGTCAGGGCAGTTGGTTCAGAGTGTCTTGGGAAATAGGATGTTAAGAATGACTGATTAAATTTCAGGGACCCAAGAGTGACAAAAGTCAGAAGAGATGCTACAGAAAGTTGCAGAAATGGGACAAGTCGAGCAAGGCATACTATATGGAGTATATGTAAAATAGAATACAGTGTGTGTGAAAGAGAGGTTGTGGGATGGGGAATATAAGGGATTCTGGAAATATCTGGCAAAAAACAACAGGTAAAGCTCTAAGTACACAGACTCCCTATATCATAGAGCAGAGACTTGGGCATAAGAGTATGTCTTGCCAGTGGTTGGATTCTTTTCTCAGCAAACACTGGTGAGGTTAAATTCAGGAAATGATGGAATATCATCCAGGAATCAACTGGAAAACCAAGTAGGATTGTGGTCCAAAGAAACAAATCAATAGTGCAGCAATTAAAAGCTACATATGGTGACAAAGAGAAAGAGCAGTTCTAATAATACTTGGCTCAGAGTTTATATGGCAGGGCTTTAAATGTCCACTGTCTAGGACTCTGGGAGGTGAACCTGAAAGTGTGCATGAAGTACCCTCAGCATTGGAGCTGGAAGTTTGCAGAGCAGGAAGCCAGGGAGATCATTATGTTGAATTCTATCTATGTGAACCAGGATCTGAGGGTCCCGAAAGACAAGGTGCACGGGATGTCGTCTGCTTCTCACCACTGTTCCTGGCATAAAATACAATCCATTCACACTCAGCTCTGCCTAGGACAGCTTAGGTGTTTTGTTGAAGGAGAGGGGGAAAGCAGAGCTTACTTTCATGGATAATACACTATAGCATTAAGCCAGGATAGCATATGCTACATGCATGCACACACACGTATGCAAACATACACCACACACACACACACACCACATAAACATGCATGCTGAACAAGCATGATATGATTTCTACAATTTTTAAGTTTCCTTGATTCTCTTTTCAAATATTCCCTTGATTCCTTCTTTTTCCCATTCCAGCCTAAATAAAAGGAAAAATGTAGGAGAATGGAGAAGACTTTTTCCCCTTGGTGCCTCTAGATTCTTTTTCATGCTAATTGTATGCTATATTTCCTTGCAAATTGATTACACCAGAGGAAAATAATCAGAAATAAGTATAATTAAAACCGCTCATGATCAATATGACGCATTGCACTAGATTTCTGTTCTAGCATAATGATTTCTCTAGTTTAGCAAGTCTTGGTGAGGCATACCTGCTGGAAAAAAAAATGTATATTTTTGTATAAAATTTTGTTTGGACAAATTTTTTTAAAGACTCTAATTCTTTTCTTTGCTCTTGCTTATAAATATGAAGTGTTTACACTTAATATTTTTTAGTGACAGAATTGAATTGAATTGAATTGTGGTATCTGTATGTTGGTGCAGTGCCTGGAAAGCTGTGGGAAATGGGTGCTTTTTGTATACTAGAGTAATAAATAGGGCCAAACACCCTCTGTTCTAAAATTTCTTGCTTATCTCTGTTCCTGAAATCAAATTTGGGTACAAAGAAGAAGAATTCACAACTTACCTTTGTAAAATAAGTAAATTGGCGTTGATTTTATGTCTGTCTGAACTCTCTTGTTATTTTATTCATTTTGCCTAGCACCAGCTACACTAGGTAAAATTATTTTTAATAGGTAAAATATATAATTATCTATATATAATTTTAATAGGTAAAATATAAAATAATAGGTAAAATATTTTTAAATTCACTATTTTTATTTACACAATTTTAAATCTGCTTTTCATAGTTGTGTGAATAGGTTTGTATCGTTATTTCATATATCAAGTTCCGACTTGCTTTGGATCATTCTGATGTTGGAATTCATGCATTTTTTACTTTTAAGGTTTACACTAAAACATAAAATTTCATATTACGAAGTACAGGGCTGCAATGTAGAACACAAAAATAAAACCTGAAAAACAAGGTTAATTCTTACTGGGAAAAGTGAAGGAGAGGTTAAATATCTTGATTTAGAAATAAGCATGTATACAAAGTGTTCAGCACCACTTTCTTTAATCTAATAAATAAAAAGGGTATAATTAACAAACCACTTCAACAATAAAAGTTAAAGCAATAGCTAGTTTAAAAGAGCTCAGTCATCAAGCAATTCCCAATACTTGCAAAATTTCTTAAACTCTTGTATATTGATAAAATTCCAAATAACCAAGATGTAGTTTATATTACCAAGTTTCTTTCATCATATGCTTTATGGTGTAGAACTAAAACTAGCAGATATGGATTTAAACTTGATTTTGTTATGCATTAGCTTGGTGACCTTAAATTAACTAACTTTCCTGAACCTCAGTTCTAAAATGAGAGGCATTACTTAGAAGAGTTTTGAGGCTCCTTTCCATTTGAAAATCTTGGCACTTCATTATGCTGCATGTTAATTGGTAGCAACTATCTCTGTTTAATCTGTTTTTATACTGTATTTATCCAAGCATCAACCCAATATTTATTGAGTATCTACTCTGTGCTAGGCACTTGGGTTACTAAAATTCCCTTGTGGGGTCTGAGTATAGTGGGACAAGCAGACTTGTGTATGTATATATTGTAGCACAGAGGTGGGTCCCCTGCAGGCATAAGAACAAAATACCTGTAGAAGGGACAGCCAGCAGAGTCCAGGTGAACCTGAACATTGAAAGATTAGTAGGAGTTAGACAGTGGAGAAAAGAGGAAAGGGCATTCTAGACCAGGAGAAGTGCACTTGCGAATACGAAATATCTTGAAGGGGCTTTATGGTTTGGAAAAGGAGAATTTCCATGTGGCTGGAGCACACAAGAGAATAACCATGGGAGAAGGAGGCTGGAATGGAAGGTTTGAGTGAATTTCGGAAGAGACTTTCTTAGTAACGAGCCATGATCAGGAAGCTAAGAAAGTTACAGTCTAAGGAATGGAGATTTTAACTTAAATGTGCCATATTAAAAATAAAGGCAATTAGGTTTTCACCATGTACTCCACTTGAGCAAATCCTTTAACCTCTCTGGACTTTAGGTTCTTTGCAAAATGTGATCATTAGACTTTCCCAGGCCTTCCCTCTAGCACTATGTTTCTGTTTTTCAGTCTTCTTATGTTTATCTCTAAAACTGCAGTTTCTGGTTATAAATTGTTGTGCAGGCTACTCTATTTGCAAATAGCTTGGTTTCTCCTTGTTTCAGCCTCAAATAACATAAAAGTCTATTATTAATACATAATTTGTGAGTCTGAAAAAATGCATTCTGGTAACATTTTATACCTTTTTAAAAAGTGGCATGCCTTCATATGGTATAATGTAAATTTAAATATTTTGATTTAGTCAGACTACCAAATAGTGTTCCATCTTTAATTTCTGGTGACATTAGTATGCTGACTTTTTAATGTTTACTATTTGTCAAAATATGTAGCCAATTTTTCACCAGCAGGAGAAATCTCCTACATCACCTTTTAGGTGTGCTAGAAAATGCAGCTGCTAAAAATCAATTTTCCATTTCTGAAAAGTGCAGATCCTTTGTGTATCTGTGGATTATATTTCAAACAGCATTTGCTGCTTACAGCTTAATCTTTTAAATGGTCACTGCAACTTTGCCTCATTATCCATATATATGTCCAGTATATGCAGACTCATCATTTGTGTCCAAACCTCTGCATCTTTGCTATAGTCTCTGAGGAGGTATAGTTACATATTCAACAGAGACTGAGAAAGATAATGTAAAAATTCTTTTTCACATTTCTTTGGTTAAAAAATCATTTTGCAGCTGATAGGGTGTGTGTGTGTGTATATATATATATAGCTTAATAGTTTATTTTTAGAAGTCTCAAATAACATTAGTTACTATATCAATCAATGTCTACTAGAAAGCAAAATGGAACCTGAGCTGAGGCATCCAACAGGAGTACAGTTAATGTCTCTTAGATATGGAATCGTTTTCTGACTACACAGGATGTACTTGTCTGTACTTGCCTTTTCCCATTGAAAATAATCTTCCATTTCAAATCCATACTAAAATTGATCATAAAGGTAGCTTTGTAAGTTCTTTCTCACAACATAATGTGAAAAGTAACTTGACAGCATTAAGGCAGCCAAAATCAACACATCTGTGTGCTGACATTTCAAGTGATTTATGTGCTTATCAGACTGCTCAATACAATAATGCATAATTACAAAATCTACTGACACATAAAAGAAAACTAATCATACTTTTCTGATTCAGGCAACTTATTTTTGAAAGACAAATGCAAGTCAGTTTTATATTTATTAAATGTAAATATATTTTCATTTGAAATTTTAAAAATAATTAAAATTTTGCTTCCATAAGTGCTAGAGGAAAACAGTCCTCCTTTCATGCTTTTCTCTAGATTTGGTGTTTGTCCCATTTTGCACAAAGCTCATCTGTTCTAGCCAGGAATGGAGTGGAAGAGCTCTCTCTGCAGAGCTGGCACAGGTAGATTCAATGGTTTCTTAGTCGTTTATTGCCTGGGTATTCCTGGAAAATCCTGTGTCCTCTCTGAGCTGTTTTTCTACTGTAAAGTAGCCTTCATAACAACTGCCCCTGACCTCCTTATACAACTGCTTGCAGTGTCAAATGAGAGAGGTATGAAAATACTTCTGTACAGGTGAAATGCTACACTAAAATATATTTTAAATTAATTTTCCTTTATATCTAGTCAAAACATGTTTGTTCCTAAAGAGCAACACAAGCCAAGTCTTCTGGAAATAAAATGATACCATTATAAATCTCAATATAAAAATGCAATAAAGAATAATAAGCAGTTATATAATGGCCAATAAGGATAACATTTCTCAATCCCAGACCAAGAGCAAGTACCACTACTTGTAGAATTGCTCAACCTTTCAGTTCTTGAACACTCTGAAAAGTAGTATTTTTACACCATTGAAAGATGATTTTTAAGGAAAAATAAAATCAAATATTAAGTCTTTTGTTGGCAATGTTGGCAAAGTTATAAAGTAAACTTCTGATTGCTTACTTTAGCTTTCATGTAGTTCAGGATAATTGAATAAATCCCTAGAAGTGGAATCATGGTTCCTCAGAAATGTAAACTCTGGGAACCAAGCCTATGGCAAAATATAATTCCTGCTTAATTTTAATAAATGCTGAACAAAGAGAAATAGCAACTCCTCCCTATCTGCTCTTCCAGGTAAAAGAAAAGATTCATCCCATTAGATAAAGATCTGGAATCTCCCTGATGTCTTTATTGTCCCCTGCCCCCACCCCATGAGCTAAGGCTACTTCTCATCCCAATGTTCAAATGTGAGGCTTTGCTATCAGTGCTACACAACAGAGAAGGCTCCCAGATAGCAGAGATGGTTTGTCCAGAAGAATGTTGTGATTTTCGCTTTGCTGGTTCTGTCTCAAACTATGCATTGCTCCTCATCTCCTGGGAAGTGAATATGGAGTATCCCTGATGGTTCCTTTGGGTCTTTGTAGAATGCATCATTTGAATGAAAGGGGACAAAGGACAGAGGAGAATACAGGATGGCTAAAGGGATAAATAAATATTGTAAGAGATATTTGACTAAAGTATGGACTTTAGGTGTGGTGGACAGAGATTGAGGTGGCTCCCATGATCTCCACTTGCCTGGTATTCTCGTATTTGTATATTCATCTTTCCTGAATGCAGGTGAGACCTGTGATTTGCTTCTAACCAACAGGGAATGGCAAAGATTAGAGATGTCGTTCCCTTGATCTTGTTATTAAGCCTCCATCTGAGCAGACTGGAGCTACAGTTTCTCCTAGCTGGCTTGATACAGTCAGTGACCATGTTGAGAAGCCTACATGGCAAAAAACTGTGAGTGACCTCTAGGTCTTGGGGGGTAGCATCCAGCTGGCAGCTACCAAAAGGGCTGGGCTGCTCTCACACAGAAACAAATAAATAAATTTTGCCAACACTTGAATGTGCTTGGAAGCAGATTTCTCCCTGTGCAATCTTCCAGATGAGAATACAGCCCAGTCAACAACTTAATTGCAACCTTCTGAGGCCCTGAGCAGAGAACAATAAAGCCAGGTCTGGACTCCTAAGTCACAGAAACTGTGATACATAGGTATTCTTTTAATTTGTAATAATTTGTTATGCAGCATTAGAAAACTAACAAACCGGCCAGGCGCAGTGGCTCATGCCTGTAATCCCAGCACTTTGGGAGGCCAAGGCGGGTAGATCACAAAGTCAAAAGATCGAGACCATCCTGGCCAACCTGGTGAAATCCTGTCTCTACTGAAAATATAAAAATTAGCTGGGCGTGGTGGCACGCACCTGTAATCCCAGCTACTTGGGCGGCTGAGGCAGGAGAATCACTTGAACCTGGGAGGTGGAGGTTGCAGTGAGCTGAGATTGGGCCACTGCACTCCAGTCTGCCGACCGAGTGAGACTCCATCTCAAAAAAAAAAAAAAAAAAAAAAGAAAGAAAGAAAAGAAAACTAACAAACCAGATTACAAGTGGAATTGGCGAAATGATTATTAGTAACAGAGAGGTAAAGAAAATGGGTTGGCTGGGTGCGGTGGCTCACGCCTGTAATCCCAGCATTTTGGGAGGCTGAGGTGGGTGGATTAATTGAGGTCAGGAGTTCGAGACCAACCTGCCCAACATGGTGAAACCCATCTCTACTAAAAATACAAAAATTAGCTGGGCATGGTGGCGGGCACCTGTAATCTCAGCTACTCGGGAGGCTGAAACAGGAGAATTGCTTGAACCCGGGAGGTGGAGGTTGCAGTGAGATGAGATTGCACCACTGCACTCCAGCCTGGGCAACAGCAAGAGTCCGTCTCAATAAATAAATATATAAATAAAATAAAAGAGTTAAGTGCAGAGCACAGGGCAACATGAGGAACGGATAGTGTAAGAGTTTTCGCATTATTTACAAAATGTAAAGGACTGCATTTGTCAATGAAAGGTGAAACACACTGCTGTACAGCAATATCTTTAGGGTACAAAGTAATTTCAAGTTATGCTGTACTTTTTAGATACTGAAACTTTTCTTCCTATTAAACATGTATATTCTTTGCTTCTTAACTGTTTATCCCTGTACTGCATGTTTCATTTTCACAGCTTTGTTTAGAATCCCTATATCAACTGGCCCGTTCCCACATCTTTTCCTTACCTGGTTGAACTGCAAGAAACTCTTTTTTTCCAACAACATAAATAGTAAGATCTGACATTGTAAAAGTCCTCTTTTATAAAGAGGAAGCATATAATGAAATAGTTAAATCTTTTTTAATTAGAATAAGCTAGATGTACCTTCTGGTAACCAATCACTCTATCTTACGGATTCTGCCTCATCGATTCACCATCTGCTTCCAAATTTCATCCAACAACATGTTTTCCTTCTATGATCACACCTCTTACTTTCTCACTTTTATTCAATTCCACATGAACTTTTTGAAAGTTAACACATTAATTTCCTCAACACTGTATGCACAATCTTACTCTCTAGGCCATTCATTGCAAATTAGTCTTGGCCATAATTTAAGCAGCACAGAGAACATAGTAAGTATTGTGGCGACTTGATACTGATGGCACTGGGGAGCCAGGGGAAACATTGGGGTTGTATGTAATCACTCACCATTAGAAAGAGCATCTTTTAGGTTTTGGCAGGATGTTGACATATCCGTGGACTACATGCCACCCTTATCACATGCCAACCGTGGAATTTCCTTCTTGCTCTCTTTCCTCCTGCTATCTTGGTGAGAGGCACCTATCTCCCTAAAGCTCCCCCTGGCAGAATGTGAATATACTCAGATCCTCTGCCTTGATGAATCTATTTGCTGTCTACGTTTGGAAGATTTGTGGATTCAGATAATTTCAATGTTATGCCCTGGAATCAATCAGTTGGCCACTGCAGGTTTCAAACCTCAGTATGTGCTGCACATACTGATGTGGTTAGATATTCTTCTTAAATTCTAAACCAGTGGTATTCAAGAATGCCTTAGTTATGGCCCGTTTTTGTAAACATACATCATCTTCCAGTGATTCAATCATGCAAGAACAATAGTGGATATTAAGAGCTATTGTCACTGTGCTACATTTCCAGGTGGAATTCCCACAATGGACTATAAAAGCACTTAAAGGTAGACAGTGTAACTCTATTGTAGTTCATAATGGTGAAGAATTGAAAGAGTATAACAACTGTGTTCAGAAGTCTATTTTATGAACTCTTTAGATTATAAATCTATGTTGAATCCACAGACACCAATAAAGAAAATACTGATCCAGCAATTATCAGGTTGATTTAGACAATATACTTCATGGATCTTTGTAACTAAAACTAAATACTTCCTTAATTTTCAAAAGCAGCTATACAATACATAGCCTACTACAATTATGTCAATGAATGGTTCAAAATATTGCTGTATAGATGCTAATTAACAAAGCAGCAAGGAAGAGAAGGAGGCAAGCAAATAAACAGCTGGAAACAAAATCTTTACAAGCACCAATTGTTTAAATTATGCTTATTATCATATTATTAAAATTGTGTTCATAGTCAATTCCAGCTTTAAGTTACTGTATCAGTGAAGACACTGAGATATTTACATTGAGATATCTGCACACGTTTCAATATTTCACTATTTATTTCAAACTAATCACAGCATGAAGTAATGAAAGACATTTTATGTGAATCTATTAATTTTAATGTTATAGAAATATCATTGTAAACTAGTATATTATTATAATATATTATATTCTGAGAGTTATGGCCATAGAGTTATTTTTAAATACTCTATTTAAAAATATTAAAATCAGTAATATGAAACTACAATGTTTTAAATTTTTGGTTCAGATTTAGTGCCTATCCAAGATACTGCTGAAGTATCTGTGGAAGCACAAGTAGCTATTGACGAAGATTCAATTTACCTAAATAAGAGAAAATCTTAAAATAGTCAATACGAAACATTAGAATAAATAATTCCAGCAAGGAAGGAATAAAAGAGCCTAATTAGTAATAAACTGCACTTTAAACAAAACCTTAATTATTGTAAAGCAATATTTCTTTATTTTATTTATTTATTGAGACAGGGTCTTGCTCTGTCATCCAGGATGGTGTACAGTTGCCCAAACACAGCTCACTGCAGCCTCGACCTCCTCAGCTCAGTTGATCGTCCTACCTCAGCTTCCTGAGTAGCTGGGATTACAGATAAAAGCCACTGTGCCTGGCCAAGGCAATATTTCTTGACTTTATAAAAGGCATGCTCCCTTTGTTGAATATAGAGATTGCACACCCTTCATATTATTTAAAAATGTAAATAAATTCCATGACTTAGAAAATCAAAGTAGTTGACAAAGTGATATTTTATTTATAAACCACACATATTTTCTTCAATTCTCCATTAAAATAAGAAGCCCTTGGGGTGCACCATGTTTCCCTATCTGCATCCTTACCTTTGCTCTATAAATGACAGCCTTTAATCACATCAAGGAAAGATTGAAGAGAATTTTAGAGAATAGCTACTGAATCTCATGGTCTCCCTACCACAAGATACCCTTCTTAAATTCTAAACTGGTGGTATTTGAGAATGCTTTAGTTATGGCCTGTTTTTGTAAAAATAGATCATCTTCCAAGGAATTTAAATGTGCAAAATGGTGAGAGCTGACCACTCAGACTGACAGATAAGGGAGTGAGCCTGTTCCAAATTCATTTGTTGTGTTTTCCTCTCTGCCCTCTCTAGCACCCAGTCTGTATACCCAGGTCTTCCCAGGCAATCCTAAGCCTCTGAGAAATATAACTGGGAAACGACCAATTTAAAATATCTGTTACCAATTCTACTGTTGCTTATATTACACCTGGCTTCTTATTCTGCTTCATTTTTTGGCCACTGTGGTCCCCAATGCTGTCCATAACTATGTGCAGTGCTCTTAAGGGGAATGTCTTAGTAGTATGCTCCAACATGGTTATGTTAAATGGTCATTGAAAACCTTGCAATTATTTATATTTCTCCATAGTTTTTGTGTACATAGGCATTTTATGCTTCCTTTATGATGCAAACAGTTCTAAGATCCTCCCATAAAGCTAGGGTTATGAAAGTTAATTTATAAGGTACTTTCAGATAACTATACTCCATTTCAATACTATATGTTATTCTTCTATCATCAGTAGACTAAGTTAAATAGAAAAGATTTTGATTACTTTATCAAGTTACTTTTTGGAAGAGGATTTAAAACTAAACTCACAGAAATCCAATGGGAACAATTTCACAAGGCCTTTTTTTCATTTCAATTATTCTACCAATTTAGGCTACTATGTAAAGGTTTTTATTTAGCAAAAAAAAAAAAAAAGAATTGCTTTTTCAAAAATCCATTTTTTTTTCTCTAAACTCGGGCAACAAAAATAAGTTGCATTAAAATCACTCATTTAATAAGCTGTTTTTCCTATAATGGCTGAACAAGAGAAAAATCTGAATAAAAGACTTAAGATGTACAGTTTGGTAATTGTTATAGATTCTCTTTTTGGCTGGCATTTTATCAGAGAGAAACACCGTTTACCAACACTGTGTTGCTTAGTTCTTTCCAAATTTATTTCTTGCCTGGAGAGAAAACATGGATATACTAGGTGTATTTCCACCTAAATTATGTGCACAGAAAAACATTCTTCAGTTTGTTTTTAAAGGAAACTTGTTTCCAATTGGAATTGCTTGATTAAAATTAAGATAAATTAGAAAATATCATTATGTGCAAGGGTTTTTATTCTGCAAATCCTAACTCCTTAGCTTATCTCCTTTTTATTTCTTTCTTCCTCATATATATTTCAATAGATGAATAGTATATGAAAAATGCTCTCTTCCATTGTAAGAGCAATTATGATTAAATATATATGTGTGTAGTGTGTATAAATTTTGTGTATTTTGCCTTCCTTTATAGCAGCAGTTTTACTTATAATATCTGTTTTTTGTAAGAGACTTAATGACAAATTAAGGTTTTAAGAATTCAGTGACACTTTAAAAAACATTTTTATTTAATTCCCAAAAGCAGTATACACACACACACACACACACACACACACACATTTTATTCTAGAGACAACACTTCATATGTTAGAAATCTACGATACCCTACAGACCATCCAGCCCTCTTCTCAGCTCCCCTAACACCAGGAGGTTTGCAGGACCGTAGTTGAGATTCATCACATTTGTACATAAACACACATTTTGGAGGAGAAGGCTGAAGAACTAAGTGAAGGCATTTATTCCATGAGGGTCACTTCTGTAATGTCCCCACATGGTACTGACTGGGCATTCAACTAATGAACTATTGAAGAAGTGATCTCTATATCAGTCTATAGAGTAGAATTATCCAACAATAATCATTAAAACTGCTGAGTTGTTGCATACTAAAAATGAATATTGAATCTAGGAAGCTGAAACTTTAATCCATTTTCATATACTCTTAAAATTTTTAATAAAATTCAAACTCACTAAGACATATCACATAATTATTTTAGGGATTAAAAATATCATAATCTCTCCTGACAAGTCATTTTAATGGTCAGTGAATTTGTATGCTATCTGTGATCTTACTTAGTGGATATATCTCAATTTCTGCTTTATTACATTCCATTACCATGTTTTATTCATCTGCCTATTCCTCTCCTGCTTGAAATTCCCAACTGAGAAAAGAAAATGCTTTAACTTTCATGAAGGCTGATTCCCCCTCCTATCCAGTAAGCAAGGCTCTGAGTCTGATTACATTCTCGACAGACATATTTTTTATCTATAATGAGGTAAGACAATGTGCACTCTAAATTTACCTTGGCTTCTGTAATTGATCAATTAGGAAGCATAAAGTATAGCCACTATCTTCATATTTTTTCCTGACCTGTTTATGAGTAATCTTAAGCTTCTTTCATTTCAGCAGTCAAATTTAATGATCCCTGGTAAATCTGAAGACATTTTGAGATGAATAATCTAGGTGAAAAGGAGAGCACGGTGTTTCTGATTAACTTTGGTTGTTCCTATAAGCATGGCAGTCAATACATTATGTAAGTGCCATTGAACAAATGCAAACTTTTATAATAATATTGGACACAAAGCAATTAAATAGTAAAGTGTCACTACAGTGTTGAGTAGAATTTTCATGTTGCCTATATTTCTGGACAATTATAGTTATGTTTTCCACTTCAGTATTCAAACAGAAAGAATCTGTTTTGACTAAAAGGACGTCAAAGTACCCCTCTCTTTATCCCAATATATGGAAGAATACTGAGCAACAGAAGGAACAAGGCTGCCAATGCAGCAGGAGACATTGATGGTGCCAAAAAATGCACTCACCCTGCATTCTTAAATTAAGAGCCACCATTGCAGGTGAAGACTTATTTGCTCTTTGAGCAAGAAGCAGACATAGCAGCAGTGACGGTATGGAGGAATGTTGGTATAGCACATACTGGAGAGGACCCAGCATGAGTTACTGGGCTTTTGCTAGGTTCTGGGTACCATTTTGCGTGATGATATCATCAGTCTATTAGTCAGAGGTAACATCCCAATAAACAAGAAGTAACAATGCAAGGTAATGAGTGCTATGATGTGGGGGAATATTCCACAGGATGCAATAAAAGCAGCTATTCAACCTTGGGAGGTCAGATACGTCCTCCTAGAAAAGGGGATATGTGAAATAAATTCTAGAACCATCCTACTGTACTGACCAAAAGCATTAGCATTGTCTAGAAGCAACTGATAGAAATACAGAATATTTGGCCCAGCCTGGACCTGCTGGAATAAATGTGTATTTTAACCAGATCTCTAGGTAATTCATACATATATTTAAGTTTGAGAAGCACTGTTCTGGAAGATAACTGGTACATAGCCAAGTGAACAGGCAGGAAGACAGCCTTCTAGGCAGAGGGAACAATACTGGCAAGGGGATAGAGGTAGAAAAAAACTTGTCCTGTACTGAGAAATGCAGGCATATACTGGTTGGTATGGCAGAAGAACAGGGTTTAATGGGAAAGGTGGCTGGAAATGAGGTAGGGGAAATGTGCAGAAGTTGGATAATATTAAGTAGATAATTAGATAATGCTATATTAAGCAGTTGGACTTTCTACAAGGTAATGATTAATAGAACCAATTTTATATTTTAGTAAGATTACTCTAACTGCTAAATGGAGATCTGATAGCAGGAAGAACACTCAGGAGCTTATTGCAGTAGTTAAAGAAATGAAAATGATGAACTAAACTAGATAGTGGTGATGAGGATGGAAAGAAATGCACAAATTGAAGAAACAGTAACATTAAACATTTGAGAAGACTTGGTGAGCAATTGAGTAGAGAGGGTTAAGAGGGTTTGGCAGTGAAAAGAGAAATTCAGGATACCTCCAAATTTCTGGTTAAGGCATGAGAGTAGTTGGTGTGACCAATCCCTGAGAATAAAGATTGAATTTAGATAGAAAAGGCAAGATTTGTGGAACATGTTGAGTTTTAAATATCTGTAGAATGTCCAAATGATAATATCTAGTAACCGTTTGCTACATAAGTCTAGAGCTATAAATATGAAAGTCGTTCACACTGAGTGGTTAACAAAGACTTAAGAGTGGATTATAGTCAGAGGTGGAGAAAGATGGCCAAATAGAAGCCTCTATTGATCATCCTCCCGCAGGGACACCAAATTGAACAACTATCCATACAAGAAAGCACCTTCATAAGAACCAAAAATCAGGTGAGTGATCAGAGTAACTGGGGGATGGAGAGTGAAGTGATTGTGGGACTGTGCATTGGAGCTCAGTACTGCCCTGTCACAGTGGAATTCAACACCAGGCAGAACTCAGCCTGTGCCCACGGAGGAAGCATTTAGACCAGCCCTAGCCAAAGGGAAATCGCCCATCCAGCAGTCAGAACCTGAGTTCCTGTTAGACCCAACACTGCAAGCTAAAGTACTCTGGGGTCCTAAAAAAACTTGAAAAGCAGTCTAGGCCACAAGGACTGCAATTTATGGAAAAGTCCAGATGCTGTGCTAGGCTGGGAGCCAGTGGACATGGGGCACACACGGCCCAGTGAGACACTAGCTGGGGCAGCCAAGGGACTGCTTGTGTCACCCCTCCTCCAACTCCAGGCAGTGCAGCTCAAAGCTCCAGGAAAGTAAAGAGGACTTGGTCTTGCAACTTGGACACAGTAAAATAAATCATAGAGCAGAGTCCTGATGCTTTCATTTCAGGCCCTAGCACCTGGATATCTCAAGACCCAACCTGGAACAGAAGGGAACTCACTACGTTGAAGGGAAGGAAGCAGTTCTGGCAGGATTTATCACCTGCTGACTAAAGAACCCTTAGGTCTAGAATAAATATCAGCAGGAGACAGGCAGTAGTTGCCATGGGCATTGGGTGATACCTAGTACCTTGATGGCTTTTGTTGTGATCCAGCACATTCCCAGTAGTGGTGGCTGTAGAGAGAGACCCCTGCTTGAGGGAAGGAGAGAGAAGAGTGAAAAGCACTTTGTCTTGCAATGTGGATACCTGCTCAGGCACTGTAAAATAAAGCACCAAAGAGACTCCCAATTTCTCCAATTCCAGGCCCTAGCTCCCAAATGGCATTTCTAAACCAGCCCTGGGGCAAGAAGGGAACCTGCTGCCTTGAAGGGAAAGACACACATTTGGCAGGATTCACCATCTGCTGACTAAAGAGCCCTTGGTCCTTGAATAAACCTCAGTGGTACCAGGCAATAGTTGCTACAGGCCTTGAGCAAGACCTGGCACTGAGTACTGTGCCAGCTTCAGGTGTGACCCAGCACTGTCCCAGTGGTGGTTATGGGAGTGCTTGCATAATCTTTTCCCCAATTCTGGGCAGCTCAGCACAGACAGTGACTCCATTTGTTTGGGAGACAGTAAGGGAAGAGAACAAGAGATTGCTGGTAATCCATAGAATTCCCCTGGATCTCATCCAAGACCATCAAGGTGGTACCTCTACAAGTCTGCAAGAGTCATAGGGTTACTAGGCTTGAGATGCCCCCTAATGCACATGTAGCTGCAATGACCAAAGATGTAGATCACAACACTTAATGTTCTTTGAATAACTGGAAAACCTTCCGAAGAAGGATAGATACAAACAAGCCCAGACTGCAAAGTTTAGAATAACTACGTAAGTCTTCAATGCCCAGACATTGATGAACATCCACCAGCATTAAGGCTATCTAGACAAACATGACCTCACCAACTGAAATAAATAAGGCACCAGTGACCAAACCTGGAGTGACAGAGATAATCAAACTTTCAGAGAGATAATTCAAAATAGCTATTTTGGGGAAGCTCAATGAAATTCAAGATAACATAAGGAATTCAGAATCTTATCACATAAAGTTAATTAACAGAATGAAATAATTCTTAAATATCAAGTGGAAATTCTGGAGCTACAAAATTCAATGGAATGCATCAGAGTTTTTTAGTAGCAGAATTGATCAAGCAGAAGAAAAAATTAGTAAACTTGAAGACAAGTTTTATGAAGATACACAGTCAGGGGAGACAAAAGAAAATAGAATAAAAATAATGAAATATACTTAAAAGATCTAGAAAATAGCCTCAAAGTGGCCAATCTAAGGGTTACTGGCCTTAAAGAGAAAGTAAAGGAGATAAGAGTAGAAAGTTTATTCAAAGGGATAATAACAGAGAACTTTCCAAACCTAGAGAAAGATATCAATAACCAAGTATATGAAGGTTATAGAACACCAAACAGATTTAACCCAAAGAAAACTACCTCAAGACATTTAATAATCAAAATTCCAAAGGTCAATGATAAAGAAAGGATCCTAAAAGCAGCAAGTGAAAAGAAACAACATACAGTGGAGCTCCAAAACGTCTGGCAGCAGACTTTTCAGTGGAAACTTTACAGGCCAGGAGAGAGTAGCATGACATATTTCAAGTGCTAAAGGAAGAAAAAAAAACTTTTATTCTAGAATATTATATCCAGCAAGAATATCCTTCAAACATGAAGGAGAAATAAAGACTTTCCCAGGCAAACAAAAGGTGAGGGATTTTATCAATACCAGACCTCTCCTGAAATCAATGTTAAAAGTAGTTCTTCAACCAGAAAAAAACGATATTAATGAGCAACAAGAAATCATCTGAAGGTACAAAACTCACTGGTAATAGTAAGTACACAGGCAACTACAGAATATTATAACACTGTAATTGTAGTGTATAAACTACTCATATCTTGAGTAGGAAAACTAAAAAATAAACCTCTCAAAAATAATACCTACGACCACTTTTAAAGATGTAGACAGCATAATAAAATATGAATAGAAACAATAAAAAGTGAAAAAGCGGGGGATAAAGTTAAAGTGTAGAGCTTTTATTAGTTTTTACTTGTTTGTTAGATTGTTTGCTTTTGCAATCAAAGCTAAATTGTCATCTGTTGAAAAATAATAGGTTGTAAGATGTTACTTGCAAGCTGCACGGTAATCTCAAATCAAAACACCTACAAAAAAAAAAAGCAAGAAATAAAAACATACCACCAACAAAAAGAAAATCACTCACAAAATGTAAAAGAGGAAGAAAGAAAGAAAAAAAGATAAGTCCACAAAATAACCAGAAAAATCCAAGGTGACAGTATTCCAGAATAGACCATATGTTAATCCACAAAACCAGTCTTAAAAAATCCAACAAATTGAAATCATTTCAGACATCTTCACTAAGCACAACAGAGTAAAACCAGAAATTAATAATAAGATGTACTTTGGAAATTATACTAACACATGGAAATTAAACAATATGCTCCTCAATGACCAGTAATAAATAAATAATAAATAAATAAATATTATTTATTTAAAAATAAAATTTAAAAATTTTTTGAAACAAATGAAAATGGAAACACAACATACCAAAACACAGGGGATACAGCAGAATTGGTACTAAGAGGAAAGTTTATAGCAATAAGCACTTACATCAAAAAAGCAGAAAAACTACATTTTTATTTTTATTTTTTTATTTTTGAGATGGAATCCCTGTTGCCCAGGCTGGAGTGCAGTGGCACCATCTCAGCTCACTGCAACCTCTGCCTCCCAGGTTCAAGCAATTCTCCTGCCTCAGCCTCCTAAGTAGCTGGGATTACAGGTGCCTGCCACCACACCTGGCTAATTTTTTTGTATTTTTAGTAAAGACGAGGTTTCACCATGTAGGCCCAGCTGGTCTTGAACTTCAGACCTCAGGTGATCTGCCTGCCTCGGACTCACAAAATGCTGGGATTACAGGTGTGAGCCACTGCACCTGGCCAAAACTTCAAATAAACAACCTAAAAATGCTTTCTAAAAAACTAGAAAACCTAGAGCAAACCAAACATAAAATTAGTAGAAGAAGATAAATAAAGATCACAGTAGAAATAAACCAAACTTAAAAAAAAAATCAATGAAACAAAAAGTTGGTGTTTCAAAAGATAAACAAAATCTACAAAATTTTAGCCTGACACCCCCACTGCCAAAAAAAAAGAGACAAGGCCCAAATAAATAAAGTCAGAAATGGAAAAGAAGACATTACAACTGCCACCTCAGAAATTCAAAGGATTACTAGAGACTATTAATATCAACTATATGCCAGTAAATTGGAAAACCTAGAAAGGAATGAATTAAACATAGTAATGTTTAAAATTGAACCATGAAGAAATCCAAAACCTGAATAGATTGAAGCCATAATAAAAAAATCTCCCATCAAAGGGGACTTAATGGCTTCACTGCTGGATTCTACCAAACATTTAAAGAAGAACTGATACTAATCCTACTCAAATCATTCTGAAAAATAGAGGAGGAAGGAATACTTCCAAACTCATCCTATGAGGCCTGTATTACCCAGACACCAAAACCAAAGACACATCAAAAAAATAAATAAATAAAAAGAAAGAAAGAAAACTATAAGCCAATATCTCTGGTGAACTGATACAAAAATCTTCAAAAAATTTTAGCAAAATGAATTCAAACACCTTAAAAAGATCATTCATAATGACCAAGTGGGATTTTTCCCAAGAATGCAAGGATGGTTTAACATACACAAATCAAACAATGTGATGCATCATATCAACAGAATGAAGGACAAAAACCATATGATTAGTTCAATTAATGCTGAAAAGGTATTTTATAAAATTTAACATCCCTTCATGATAAAACCCGTCAAAAAACTGGGGATAGAAGGAACATACCTCAACATATAGTAATAAAAGCCATACGTGACACACTCACAACTAGTATCACACTAAATAGGAAAAAAACTGAAAGTATTTTCTCTAAGATCTGGGAGAAGATAAGGATGCCCACTTTTATCACTGTTATTCAACATAGTACTAGCAGTCCTAGCTACAGAAGCCAGCCAAAATAAAGAAATACAGAGGATCCAAGTGGGAAAGGAAGAAGTCAAATTATCCTTGTTTGCAAATGATATAATGTTATTTTTGGAAAACCCTAAAGACTCCACCAAAAAGCTATTAGAACTTATAAACAAATTCAGTAAAGTTGCAGGATGCAAAATCAACAAACAAAAATCAGTTGCATTTCTATATGCCAACAGTGAAATATCTGAAAAAGAAATCAAGAAAGTAATCACATTTATGATACTTACAAAGAAAATAAAATCCTGGATGGAATTCCCAGAGTTAACCAACAGGCTCTCTGACATTGCAACTGCAGAAGTACTTGCCATTGCTGCCTTTGGTCAGTGAACCAGAGAAAGACCCTGATTGGTTTATTTGCACCTCTAGTATGCCGAAGCTACTCTCTACAGAGAGAAGGCCAGTTTCTCTTCCCTGTGAACCCTTGAACCCCTGCTCTTCTCTAGGCAGGGCCCCTGGTTTGGGCCCACAGCACAGTCACTCTACCACTGGCTGAACATTTTCACTGTCAGAGGCTTTGTGTCTCTCTGGGGTGGAGTTCCTGGAGGCAACTGACAGCCCCTCTGCCACTGCTGTTGTAGTGCTACCCACCTTTGCTGCCACCAGGCTGGGGAAGAAACAAAAAGCCCAAATGTTTTATTTGCACCTCCAGGACACCACAGCCACCCTATAGAAAGGAGGCCAGACTGTCTTCACTGTGAGTTCCCCAGGCTCCTGCTCTTCACCAGGCAGGGTCCTAACTTAGGCCTGTAGTGTAGCCACTCCACACCTGGCTGATCATTTTGATTGGCAGTGGTTCTGTATTTCCATGGGGTGTAAGTTCAAGAGGGAAGTGGCAGGCCCTCTGCCATTGCCACTGCCAAGGACCCTGTCCCTGCTGCCACAAAGTGAGGAGGGAACAAAAAGCCTGAGCTTTCCCCAAGGTAGCAGCATATAGCCCAGGAGTGCCAAGCTAAGGTCTATGGCCAAAATTCAAGTGAGAGGGAAGCTCACACTCTCAGAGCACTGAAAGAGTGCATGGCTGCAAATGCGAGGAAATATAGAGAAGCTGCAAATCCTTAAAGAAAACAAATTCTAAGCAAGAATTCCATATCTAGCCAAACCAAGCTTCATATGTGATGGAGAAATAAAATCCTTTTCAGATTTTATTCCCCTTTGCAAATGCTAAGGAAAATCATTACCACCAGACCTCGATTACAAGAAGTACTTAAGGGAGTGCTAAATGTGATAACAAAAAACTGTTATTGGCCACTACAAAATATACTTAGGTACATAGACCATTGACACTATAAAGCAACTACATAATCGAGTCTACCTAACAATCAGCTAACAACATGATGACAAGATTGAACTTGCATATATCAGTATTACCCATAAATTTAAACAGGTTAAATGTCCCATGTCAAAGGCACAGAATGGCAAGCTGGATAAAGGCAAGGACCCAAATGTATGCTGTCTTCAAGAGATCCATCTCACATGCAATGAGAGATACCATAAACTCAAGGTAAAAGAATGGAGAAAGATCTATCAAGCAAAGAGAAAAAAAAAAAAAAAAAACGAGGAGGAGTTGCTATTCTTATTTCAGACAAAACAGACATTAAACCAACAACAATCAAAAAGGACAAAGAAGTACACTATATAATGATAAACGGTTCAATTCAATAAGAAGACATAACTATCCTAAATATATAGGCACATAACACTGGAGTATCTTAATTAGTAAAACGAGTTCTTAGAGACTTACAAAGAGACTTAAATAACCACAAAATAATAGTGTGAGAATTTCAACAACCCACTGATGATATTAGATTATTGACATACAATACTATCAAAGATAGTTGGGGTCTAAACTTGAAACTTGACCAAATGGACCTAACAGACAACTGTAGAACACTCCACCCAAAAAGAACAGAACATACATTTTTCTCATCTCCACTTGGTACATAGTCTAAAATAACCCACACTCGGCCATAAAGCAATTCTTAATAAATTTAAAAAACCCAAAATTATACCAAACATACTCTCAGATCAAAGTGTAATAAAATCAATATGAAGTACAATAAATCAATATGAAGAATATCTCTTAAAACCATAAAATTACATGGAAATTAAACAATTGGCTGCTGAATGACATTTGGGTAAACAATAAAATAAAGACAGAAATCAAGAAATTATTTGAAACTAATGAAAACAATAAAAATACATACCAGAATCTCTGGGACACAGCTAAGGTAGTGTTAAGATGAAAGTTTAGAGCAGTAATGCCCACATCAAAAAGTGAGAATGTTCTCAAATTAACAACCTAACATCACACCTAGAGGAACTAGAACAACAAGAGCAAACCAACCCCAAAGCTAGCAGAAGAAAAGAGATAACCAAAATCAGAGCTCAACTGAATTAAGTAGAGATGAGAGAAACCATACAAAAGACCAATAAATCCAAAAGTTTGTTGCTTAAAATAATAAATAAGATTGATAAAGTGCTAGCTAGACTAATAAGGAAAAAAAATGAGACAAGATCCAAATAAACACAATCAGAAATGACAACGATGACATTACAATTGATTCCACAGAAATACTAAGAACCCTCATATACTATAATGAACACTTCTATACACACAAACTAGAAAACCTAGAAGGAATGGATAAATACATTCAATCTCCCAAGATTAAACCTGGAAGAAATTGAAACCCTGAACAGATCAATAATGAGTTTTGAAATTGAATCAGTAATAAAATACCTACTAAACAAAAAGCCCAGGATCAGATGGATTAACAGCTGATTTCTTCCAGACGTATAAAGAAAAGCCACTACCAATCCCACTGATATTATTCCAAAAAATCAAGAAGGAGGGACTCCTATCTAATTCTATGAGGACAGTATCATTCTGATATCAAAACCTGGCAGAGACACAACAAAAAAAGAAAACTTTAGGTCAATATCCCTGACAAACATGGATGTGAAAATCCTCAACAAAATACTAGCAAATTGACTCTAGCAGCACATTTAAAAGCAAATCCTTCACAATCAAGTAGGTCTCATTCCTTGGATACAAGGTTGGTTCAACATGCACGTATCAATAAATGTGTTTCATCACATACACAGAACTAAAAGTGAAAACCACATGATCACCTCAATAGATGCAGAAAAGGGTTTGATAAAATTCAGCATCCCTTCTTGTTAAAACCTGCAACAAATTAGGCATCAAAGGAACATACCTCAAAATAATAAGAACCATAAATGACAAACCCATATCCAATATCGTACTGAATGGGCAAAAGCTGGAAGCATTACCCTTGAGAACTGGAATGAGAAAAGGATGCCCACTCTCACCTATTGTAGTCAACATATTATTGGAAGTCCTAGCCAAAGCAATCAGGCAAGAGAAAGAAAAAAAGCACCCAAATAAGAAGACAGGAAGTTAAACTATCTCTCCTCGCAGATGATATGATTTTATATCTAGAATACTCCCATAGTCTCTGCTTACTAGCTCCTAGATGTGATAAACAACTTTAGCAATGTTTCAGGATACAAAATCAATGTACAAATATCAGTAGCATTTCTACACACCAGTAATGTCCAAGCTGAAAGTCAGATCAAGAATATAATTCCACTCACAATTGCCATAATAATAATAATAATAATAGTAATAGTAAAATATCTAGGAATAAGGGAGGTGAAAGATCACTACAATGAGAATTACAAAACACTATTGAAGGAAGTCAGACATTGTCACAAACCAATGAAAAAGCATTCCATGCTCAATAATAGGAAGAATAAATATTGTTAAAATGACCATACTCTACAAAGTAATTGAAAGATTCAATGCTATTCCTATGAAACTTCCATGACATTCTTCACAGAATTAGAACACTATGCAGCCATAAAACAAAACAAAACAAAACAGAATCATGTCCCTTGCAGCAACATGGTTGGGGCTGGAGGCCATTATGCTATGCAAACTAACACAGGAACATACTGTGTTACAAACCAAATACTCTATGTTCCCACTTAAAGTGCAAGCTAAACATTGAGTACACATGGACACAAAAAAGGCAACAATAGATACCAGGGCCTACTTGAGAGTAGAGGTTGGAAGGAAGGCAAGGATTTTAAAAAGTACTTATCAGGTACTATGCTCATTATCTGGATGATGAAATAATCTGTACACCAACCCCTGTGACACACAATTTATCTATGGAACAAACCTAAACAGGTAACACCTGAACCTAAAATAAAAGTTAAAAGGAAAATGTTTCCAGTTAATTACTTGAATCCACAAAGTTAAGCACACATGAGAAATAAAATGTTTAACATTATAAAATTTTAAATATATAATTGTTCTCCTTTCTTTTCTAAGCTTATTTAAAGCAAAGAAACTTATATAAAAAAAGAATTATACTACAGAACCACAGTAACCACAACATCATGGTACTGGCAAAAAACAGACATATAGACCAATAGAATGGAATAGAGAACCAAGAAATAAATCCATACATCTACAGTAAACTCATTCTTGACAAGGTACCAAGAACCTACATTGGAGAAAAGAGTGTTTTTAATAAATGGTGCTTGGAAAACTGGATATCCATATGCAGAAGAATGAAACTAGACCACCATCTCTTGCCATCTACAAAAATAAAATCCAAAGATGAAAGATTTAAATCTAAGATCTGAAACTACGAAACTACTAAAAGCAAACATTAGGAAAGCATTGATCTGGGCAAAGATTTCTTGAGTAATACCCCACAAGTACATGTAACCAAAGCAAAAGTGGACAAACTGGATCCCATTAAGTTAAAAAGCTTCTGTACAGCAAAGGAAGCAATCAACAAAGTGAAGAGACAACCCACAGAATGGGAAAAAAATAGCAAACTATCCATCTGACAAGGGATTAATAACCAGAATACATAAGGAGTTCAAACAACTCAGTAGGAAAAAAACCTAATAATCTGATCAAAAAATGGGCAGAAATCTGAAAAGACATTTCTCAAAAGAAGACATACAAATGGCAAACAAGTATATAAAAAGGTTCTCAATATCATTAATTGATCATTACAGAAATGCAAATAAAAACTACAATTAGATATCATGTCATTCCAGTTAAAATGGCTTTTATCTAAAAGACCAGCAGTAGCAAATGCTGGCAAGGTTGTGGAGAAAAGGGAACCCTCATACACTATTGGTGGGCTGTAAATTAGTATAGCCACTTTGGAGAACAGTACAGAGATTCTTCAAAAAACTAAAAATAGGAAGGGATCCAGTTTCAGCTTTCTACATATGGCTAGCCAGTTTTCCCAGCACCATTTATTAAATAGGGAATCCTTTCCCCATTTCTTGTTTTTCTCAGGTTTGTCAAAGATCAGATACTTGTAGATATGTGGCATTATTTCTGACGGCTCTGTTCTGTTCCATTGATCTATATCTCTGTTTTGGTACCAGTACCATGCTGTTTTGGTTACTGTAGCCTTGTAGTATAGTTTGAAGTCAGGTAGTGTGATGCCTCCAGCTTTGTTCTTTTGGCTTAGGATTGACTTGGCGATGCGGGCTTTTTTTTGGTTCCATATGAACGTTAAAGTAAAAAAAAAAAAAAAAATGTCATAAGTCAATTTGGGGAAAAGAGGAAGCAGGATAACTTTAACAATCTGTAGAAGTTCCACTTTTCCCATTAAGGTCAACTAAATTAAACTGAACAATTAAAGGAAAAAAAAAAAAAAATAAAAAAAAAATAAAGTAGTCTTGCAAAAAAAAAAAGAAGAAAAGAAAAAAACCTGAATTTGATTGAGACTTTAGATCAATTGATCAGTTTACAGGAAATACCAGGGACAGAAGTACATGGTAGGTAATACCACGGCATTGCTGTCAGTATAATCCACACTGTGGTCATCTCTACACAATGGGCCTGTCAGTTTCGTCAACCAAATAATTGCCAAAAGAGGGAATCTGTGTGGGAGCAACTTTATATACAGAAAATGAAGAAGCATATCAACTAATTATAGAGTATGTAGCTTATTTATACTGTAATTCAAATAAACAAACTTTTAAATAAAATATGGGGCCTTGGAAGACACGAGACTATATCTTAGAATTATCAATGACAGAATACATTTTAAAGATAAAATTGATATTGTGCTATGTTTATAGGAATTCTTATATTTTAAAGAAACCTACTTAGGTATTTACAAAATAAAATGCCATTCTGTATGGGATCTTTGGTAAAATAATTTGAAGTGAAGAAAGGAATTTTGAATATTGATAAAAAAGATTGGTGGTTTTGCAATAATTTTTGGAGCTGACAGGTACATTGGTTTTAGCATACTATGTTACTCTCTCATATATATACGTATATATTTGTTATTTATATATACATTCATTTCCATAATAAAAAAGATAGACAAAAAAAAAAAAAAAAACTAAAAATAGAACTACCATATGATCCAGCAATCCTACTGCTTTTGTATATATACCAAAAATAAAGAATCTCAGTATATCAAAGAGATATTCCTACTCCCAGGTTTATTGCAGTATTATTCACAATAGCCAAGATTTGGAATCAACGTAAGTGTCCATCAGCAGATGAATGGATAAAGAAAATGTGGTACATATACACAATGGAGTACCATTCAGCCATAAAAAGCTGATATCTTGTCATTTGCAACAGCATGGATAAAACTGGAGGACATTATGTTAAGTGAAAGAAGCTAGGCACAGAAAGACAAACTTCACGTATTTTCACTCATTTGTGGGAGCTAAAAACTAAAACAATTGAACTCCTGGAGACAGAGAATAGACTGATGGTTACCAGAGGCTGGAAAGTGTAGGGGTTGCAGGAGTAAAGTGAGGATGGTTAATGGGTACAAAAATATGGTTAGAAAGAAGAAATAAGATCTAGTATTTGATAGCACAACAGGGTGACTACAGTCAACAATAATTTATTGTACATTTAAAAATAACTAAAAGATTATCATTGGAATGTTCATAATACCAAGAAAGGATAAATGCTTGAGGTGAAGGATACCCCATTTACTCTTATGTGATTATTAAACATTGTATGCCTGTATCAAAATACCTCACATATATCTCATATACACATCTACTATGTACCCACAAAAATGAAACAAAAATTAGATGGGAAGCAAAGAGTGGATTACATCACCCAGGGAGAGCATTCAATTTGAATGGAAAATAAGATGGAATATTGGATAACACCCTCCTTTGATGGGCACAGAAAAAACAGCACTAAAAACATACCAGAAAGGATTAGCCAGAGGGTTAGGAGAAAATGATATATTATTAAAGAAGAAGTAATGTTTTAATAATGTGAAATCTTTATTGCTGATGTGACCTTGCTAAAAGCAGTTTCACAGAAATGATGGGATAAAAAAGTGAGTAGGAGGTGGGAGGAAGGTTAAAAAAAAGTGAGGATAATAATCAGTTGACTGCTAATGAACGAGAGAGGGAATATCTTAAGGATTTTTGTTTTGTTTTGTTTTGTTTTTTGTGGGGGGAAACGGGGTCTCGCTCTGTCATCCAGGCTAGAATGCAGTGATGGGATCTCAGCTCATTGCAACCTCCGCCTCCCAGGCTCAAGCAATTCTCCTGCCTCAGCCTCCCGAGTAGCTGGGATTACATGTATGCACCACCACATCTGGCTAATTTTGTATTTTTAGTAAAGATGGGGGTCTCACTATGTTGCCCAGCTGTTCTTAAACTCCTGGTTTCAAGTGATCTGCCTGCCTCAGCCTCCCAAAGTGCTGGGATTATAGGCATGAGCCACTGCACATGGCCACTTCAGGAATTTTTAAATACAGAAATCTAAACTTGGTGGGCCTGCCCAAGTTGTTTTGTTTCATTTTAAAGTATTTTCTCAAAATGAAAAAAAATAAAAACAGCCACTTTCTTGATAAAATCCTGCTTAATGAGGCTTATTTCTGTTTGAGTTTGTAGCATGTTATGCAAACATCAAAACTGCGAAGTTGTGGAAGTGATCATCATTAACCTGATGACCATTTTGCTATAGGGCCAAGAACAGATGGAGCCAGTGGGATCTCCCGACATTCTTTCCAAACTTGGAAAATCCAGCCTGCAATATGACAAAATGGTATTTTCACCCCCTGGGACTTAGTAAGCCTTTGTTTTGAATAACAAATATGTTTAACACATTAATGTCACCATCTATCTATGATATAATTAACTATAGAAAAAAAACCTACACATGCTAACATTATTGTCAGGCAATTAAACAAAATTCCAGGTAGATTAATGTTTAATTTAATGGGATAACATTTGAATTAAGATCTTGTGACATTAATGATATCGAGAGTTGCCAAGAGTGAAGGGCCGTGTCATGAGTCGGCTGCTACACAAACATCACACTGAGCCTTTATAATGGGGAATTGGATGACTCGAGACCACAAGGTCTCTAAGCATGACTGGAAACCATGGTCAAAACCTGACATTTGAAATATTGCTGGTTGTGGGAAGAAAGAACTTTCCACAGACCAGGCAGATGGTCATCATATACCACGCACAGTTCTTCTTTCCCTCCACCCTATATCCCTGTCCCTGTCCCAGATGGGAGTCCACTACCACCAATTAAGGCAAGTTGCCTGCAAAAGTTCTTTATGTTTCATTGGTAATGACTCGATAAAGCAGGTGTAACTTCCTCACTTCACAAAGGCTGAAACTGAGCAGAGTGAAGTCAGGCAACTTATGCAAGTCACACAGCTAGTGGACTCAAAGCACAGTGTGGCAGATGCCAACATTCATGCCTACAACAGCAAAGTACCACCTCCTAGGAATTCATTAGTACTTACATTTCAGGCTTGTGTTTGGGGTTGTGTTTGGAATATAATGTTTCACATTGACATCTCTCGTTTCTTCATCTTTCTTATTCCTAGAGCTTATCTTGTTTATATCAAGTAACCTTTTCTTACAATTACCTCACATAAAATTTTTACTCTATAGTTTGAGAGCTTTATAACCATGATCCATTTTACTCATTTTATCTCATTCTTTTTAAAAAATCTGATTTTTTATAACATTTTGCTTGTGTTTCCTATCATAATGTACAAGGCTGCTAATTTTCTCCAGTTTTGTTCTATTTATTTCACTCTGCTCTATTCTCTTTCAAAATCATTATTTTTCCAAATTATCTTTCCAGTACAGGTTCTATTTCCTCCAATTTTTTAATGTTTAATTGTAGTTTTTACAAATGTAAGGTACAGTTCCTATTGTCTTTCTGTCCAGTTTTACAGGTGTTATTTAATGTGCATAATACTGTATACTGTTTTGTGCTTCCCATTTTACAAAGCCTAGGTATTATCTCAACTAATTATCCTTTCTCATATACATAATCACCCTAATTGAATTACAAATTCTATCATGTTCTTTGTGAATTAAATAAATCTGGGATCTGCTAGCACTGAGTGTTTTGTAAATGGATGTCTACCAGGCAGTTCACACTTATGTTCAATCACATTCTCCCCTACAGGAGAGAATTTCAGATAGGCGTGAAGCCTAGGACAGCTGAAGAGTGCTTCTGGAAAACAGACCTAGACTTCACCCAGTCACAAAATAAATTCACCCCAATGATCAGGTAGCATATATCAAGAGCATCCTGAACAAAGTCGGGGATTGTATGTAAAATGGGATGAAACAAGTCCTTACAAAAATGGCTCCATGTCACATCTCAGCGTGGAAGGCATCATCTATGCTCCAGTGAGAACTTTTAAAGCTAAACCTCTGACTATAGCTTACTGTGTTATCTATTGCTTTATGTAACATCCGCTTCTGTTTCCATATCCTTCTCTGTTAATGACATTTCACATTATCTGTGTCTTTACACATTTTTAGTAGCTACATCACTGTCTACTGCAAACCCACAGGATCCTAGACCTGCTCTTTCTCTAATCTTCTGTATCTTAGTAATGGGCCAAAAAACTTGAAATCATACTTGATTTTTCCTGGCCCTCAAAGCCTACATTCATTCTGCCAAATCATGTAAGTCCATCTTTAAAATTTGTACTGACTGTGCATTTCTTCTTACCTCCATTACTATCACCCAAGTTCAAAATCCTTTCTTATTTTTCACCTGAGTATTGCAATATTTTCTTAGATGACCCTAACTGATCTTGCTGTTTCTACTCTTGCTTTCCTACAGTCCATTCTCTTCATATCTGCCAACATTACCTTTTAAAACTACAAACAAGTTCAGGTTACTTCTTCCTTGCTCAAAGTCTCAAATATCTTTTTATCACACACAAATCAAAGGTGGCCTTGAATGGTCTGGGTCCTGCATACCTCTCCAATGTCATCTACAGCATCTCTGAATTTCTCGCACTGCTCTGGCAACAGTGGTCTTCTTTTTCTCTAATACACTAAGCTTATTCCTTCTTTAGGGTCTTGACTTTTGCCTTTCTCTCCAAAACTTATATTGTGTGGCTTGCTTTCTCACTTTATTCAATATTCAACAAGTCTTTAGAGAGGTGGCCCCTCTGACTACTCTATCTAAAACAAGAATCCCATTTACATACTCCTCTCTATCAGTTTTGCCTTATTTTGTGTTTACTTTATGGCACTTTTCACTACTTGATATTATCATTAATTTCATTGGTTTGTTGACTGGCACCTTCTCCACTAGATGATAAATTCCACAAGGTCAGGAATTTGGTCTGTTTTTGTCTTCTCTAATTCCAGTGACTAGAATGATTCTTGTTACATGGAATGTGCTCAATAAATGTTTGTTGAATAAACTATTATTATTTACATCCACCTTTACAGGAACATTTTGAAGGAGAACGGCCTAACAGGGAGGTGTCCTAATAGCACGATAGATGATGAAAAGAAGACGTGATACAGAGTTAGACAGAGTTCAACTTAGACTGGCTGAAACAATAAGTTTGCCCTTAACTATTTAACCATTTGATTTTTGAAAAGTTACTTACCTCTCTAAATCTGTTTTTGGTTTGTTTGTTTGACTTATAAATAGGAATGATAATACCTATTTTTCAAAGCTTTTGTAATGACAAAAATAATTCATATGGAAATATTAGCATTATGCATGTCACTGCAATTGATCAGTTCCTTCAGGGCTATCATCAGTCGGGACACAGTCCTAGGGTGAGGAAATTAACCTCAGTTTGAGTTCAAATGACAAATATCAATTTAATAAAACAAACTCTTTTCATTTCAGGAAATGGTGATGTTCATATTAGAAAAAGGGTCCAGTAACATTTGGAAAAATGTCTGCTTAATATTACTCTATCTAAGCTTTGTCAAACTTTGTATTTTAGTAAATTACTCAGTAAAGTTTGAGCATAGTGGAGCACTTTCTCATTGGATTAAAAACATTCCATTTTTAACTGTAAACAAACGTTCTTAATTTACTATTCTCCATAGGTTAAGACATTTATTAATTATAATCTATACTAAACTATTGAAAGAGATGATAAAGGAATCAAAGAAATTCCAAATCCCTCCAGAAATGATTTAATATTTTTTTCCTGATTCAAGAAGCCAAACTTATTACTCTACAAATAGCTTTCACTTTAGAAGACTCTAACTGAATATATAAAATCTATTAGGTATATTATCATTTATATGAAAATTTTATTGTGTTCAGATAAAATGTGCACTTCCAATCTTACTAGAATTTCCCCCTAATTAAATAAACATATCACTGGCAGATTCAAATAATTTAAAATGTTTTGTTTCAGACACATAATTTTTAAATAATAAAAACTTTCTAAGCTTTCAAAGAAGGATTTTCAACCTATTACACTTATTTTATTTCTAGGAACAGAGGCTAAAAGAATGCATCTCCCATTTTTAAATAATCATATACATATGTGTGTATATATATATGATATAACGTATCCTGTACATATATATGTATGTATAGGACACATTAAGGCAACTCAAAAATTAATTTTAAATTCTCCAATCTAAAAACAGTAAGAGACATTGTTCCTTACAAAAGTGCTATTTTATTAGGCTAACTTGGTCTATGTAATAAATGTCATTTTTAGTTTAGAGCAAGAGTGATTTAGAGCTAGAAAGATTTAGAATTTAGTTTTTGTAAATAATTATGAAGATTGAAACTATTTGATATTTATCAAAAGGCTTCAGGAATATTCTGCTGCCAAACACAGAGATTCCTCCTTTGCGAGTGATGTTTGTTAATACATTAAATGAAGGCATGTAGGAGAATATGAGATATGCACATCATTCATGTGTTCATTCATTCTATTGTTTATTTGCTACATATTTATTGAGTGACAGCTATGTGTTCACCATGGCTCTAAAGAATGGGATATAGCAATGAAGAAAGAAGATGGTGGTATGCATAAGTAGATGTTCCTATTCAAGTTTAAAGAACATGTCGAGCTCACATTGAATGGTGTACAATATACAAATATACCTCTCAGAACACAAAACATTTTGCATATCAAACCTGTCTTCCAGGGGATAACCCTTAAGCTAAAGCTAAATTAACAAAGTACCAAAATACGGAGTCATTTAAATTAATTTGGTTGAAAAGTTGGTCATCCAATTATATTATATCATATAGATTGAATTGTAGATAAATTGAAAGCTAGTTTTTTTGTTTTATTTTTAATGGGACATGGTGCACCTTAGATTTGGTCATCAGCTACTTATATCATGTTTGACTTTCCAAGCTTCAAATCTGGTACCCTAACAATTGGACCAGTTCTATAAACTTACTCCTTTGTAGGATGATATTAATGTTTTATTCAGTTTAAATAAATCTTGACTCTCCTAGGCTTAACAGGATTTTTCAATGTGTTATATTTTGGAGCTGGCATTGTATAAATATGAAAATAGTCATATGCTGCTGACTCCGGCTGTTTGGTTAGCTTGAGCAATGAACTGATAGTCACAGAAATTTATATCACTGTCATTAACTTCAAACACTTGTAAGCTACTCAACTTCTGGTAGCATGGAAGTGTTATATCAGTTGTATAGGACTGTTAAGCCACTTTAAAAAAGTCTTTGATCTGCTGGGCGCGGTGGCTCAGGCCTGAATCCCAGCACTTTGGGAGGCCAAGGCAGGCAGATTACAAAGTCAGGAGTTTGAGACCAGCCTGGCCAATGTGGTGAAACCCCGTGTCTACTAAAAATACAAAAATTAGCCAGGCATGATGACACATGCCTGTGGACCCAGCTACTCGGGAGGCTGAGGCAGAAGAATCACTTGAACCCAAGAGGTGGAGGTTGCGGTCAGCCGAGATCATGCCACTGCACTCCAGCCTGGAGACAGAGCGAGACTCCGTCTCAAAAAAAAAAAAAAAAAAGTCTTTGATCATATTTGTAACTAAAAATTAAAGACTCTAATGTGATATAATATAAAATGAAATGAAACATGAAAATACCACTTTAACAAATAACCCAGGATAAAAAGAAAATAAAAGAAAAACTAGCTAACTGACTAAGAAAATTAATTCTTTGTATCTTAAAGGGTAGTTGGCAGTGGGTCCTGGCTAACTGAAGAGCAGATACAGAACTCTGGAATACTGAATCATACCATGAATTGACATGAACTACATTTTGGCTATAATAATATTAGCATCTAGAACAAAAGAAGGTTGGACAGAGTGCACAGTGATCTCTCTACTATAGATCAATTTTGTAGGCTTGCTTGTCCTGTTGATGATAAAATAAACTGCTCTTATTCTATGATGAATAAACCCACAAATACTCCAGGACACTTAGATGGGTTGAGGAGTAATTTAAGTATGTGGTACACTTGGGACATAACAGGGTATAGCTAGTGACTGCTCTGTAAGCATAGCTGTCTGGGAAGTGGAAAACACTGTGATGCAATGTGGGCTCTGAAGGACAGTATCTAAGTTAAGAAAAGAGCAGCTATATCACAATAACACAATGGTACCTTAGAACTGATTAAATGATAAAAGTCATCTAGTTCAAAGGAAGAATGAGAAAGGTTATTGCACAGTAGGTGGCAGAGTTAGAAATGAAATGCTACTCTGGTTCTCAGGCAAATATTTTAGGCCCAGACTCATAATTTCATTCTAGAATTTATTTGTAAGTTTATTTTCTAGACATTGCTTTATCATTTTTCAAAGATTGCAAATAAAAGCTTAGTATCAATTAAATAAAAATATTTGATTCCTAAAACAGAAATTAAAAGAAAGTTTTCTACAAAAGTGCATATTTCCTCAACAAAACTCTCAGTATTATATTAAGAAAATCACTTAGCAGGGATGAAACATAAAAACGTATACTATCAATTTACAATAAGAGATATAACAAGAGTGTGTGGATAGGAACATAACTGTCTGTTATTTAAACAGAGTGAGAAAAATAATGGTTTTCATCAGCTCTAAAACTCATGGAACTTCTATCTGAAAATAAACCATGCTGAGAAGCCTTTAAGAAGTTAAATAGCAGAAACTCTCTTGAGAAGTAAATGTTAAAATTATGGCAATATCCCTTAGAGTTTTCACTTAGAATTAAAGCTTTTCTTTTCTTTATTTTAAAAACTTTTATTTCAGGTTCAGGGGTACATGTGAAGGTTTGTTACATAGGTCAACTCATGGCATGGGGGTCTGTAGTACAGATTCTTTCATCACCCAGGTCTTCAGCCTAGTACCTAATAGCTATCTTTTCTGCTTCTCTCCCTCCTCCCACCATCCACCCTCAAGTAGACCCAAGTGTCTGTTGTTTCCTTCTTTGTGTTCATGAGTTCTCATCATTTAGCTTCCATTTATAAATGAAAACATGTAGTACTTGGTTTTCTAGGGAACTACATTTCTTCTATACCTTTGTCATGTTGTAAATCTGTTTTATTATATTGTGTGTTACAGTTCTTAGAGCAAATTTCCTCTGAATGCCGTGTGATGTGGTTTCTTGCCAAAAGGGAATGTTTAAAGTAAAGTTGAGTAAATCTAGTTTATCGTCATGCATACCAAAACACTGCCTAGCTCTGATAACACTCATCTCACTTCTTTCTTTTCTTCCTCTAAAGCGTCATTTTGATCCCAGTGTTGCAAAAATTAATGTTCTAAATTCATATTCCCTATTGTGTTTCATATATGCTGTAATTCATCTAGTTTTCAACAAAATACAGGTTGTGCATCCCTAATCTGATAATCCCAAACCCAAAATGCTCCAAAATAACAACTTTTTGAGTGCTGATATGATGTGGAAAATTCCACACCTGATCTCACATGATGGGTCACAGTTAAAATGCAGTCAAAACTTTGTGTAATGCACAAAATTATTAAAGAATATTGTATAAATCATCTTCATGCTATGTTCATAACTGTATATAAAACAAATGCATCCCTGGTTACTCCTGGGCCTCATTCTCAAGGTATTTCAATACATATATATGTAAACATTCCAAAATCCAGAAAAATATAAAAATATGAAACACTCCTGGTTCCAGTGTTTTGGATAAGGGATACTTACTCTACCTGGCTTAATCGAGTGTAAAGTCTTCATATAAAGAGACATAAGAGATCACAGATGGCAGGCCCTGTGGGAGGACACCTGAAGTGCACTGGTTGCTAGGGCTGGAAGCCTGAGACTAGACATTTAAATTTTTCCTGTGCTACTTGGTAGCTCTGTAACCTTAGAGCTAGTCCTTTTTGCCATCATGAGTCTCAGTTTCCTCATGTACAAAGTGGTAAGAATAAGTGAGGAAGATATCTGTCCTACAACTTTTTTTTTTTTTTTTTTTTTTTTCTTATTTCAAATATTTTATTATTTCTATATCTCGAATTTTACAATTTTTTTTTTTGTTTGTTTGTTTGTTTTTTTTTTTTGTATTTATTATTATTATTATTATTATTATTATACTTTAGGTTTTATGGTACATGTGCGCAATGTGCAGGTAAGTTACATATGTATACATGTGCCATGCTGGTGCGCTGCACCCACCAACTCGTCATCTAGCATTAGGTATATCTCCCAATGCTATCCCTCCCCCCTCCCCCCACCCCACAACAGTCCCCAGAGTGTGATGTTCCCCTTCCTGTGTCCATGTGTTCTCATTGTTCAATTCCCACCTATGAGTGAGAATATGCGGTGTTTGGTTTTTTGTTCTTGCGATAGTTTACTGAGAATGATGATTTCCAATTTCATCCATGTCCCTACAAAGGACGTGAACTCATCATTTTTTATGGCTGCATAGTATTCCATGGTGTATATGTGCCACATTTTCTTAATCCAGTCTATCATTGTTGGACATTTGGGTTGGTTCCAAGTCTTTGCTATTGTGAATAATGCCGCAATAAACATACGTGTGCATGTGTCTTTATAGCAGCATGATTTATAGTCCTTTGGGTATATACCCAGTAATGGGATGGCTGGGTCGAATGGAATTTCTAGTTCTAGATCCCTGAGGAATCGCCACACTGACTTCCACAAGGGTTGAACTAGTTTACAGTCCCACCAACAGTGTAAAAGTGTTCCTATTTCTCCACATCCTCTCCAGCACCTGTTGTTTCCTGACTTTTTAATGATTGCCATTCTAACTGGTGTGAGATGGTATCTCATTGTGGTTTTGATTTGCATTTCTCTGATGGCCAGTGATGGTGAGCATTTTTTCATATGTTTTTTGGCTGCATAAATGTCTTCTTTTGAGAAGTGTCTGTTCATGTCCTTCGCCCACTTTTTGATGGGGTTGTTTGTTTTTTTCTTGTAAATTTGTTGGAGTTCATTGTAGATTCTGGATATTAGCCCTTTGTCAGATGAGTAGGTTGCGAAAATTTTCTCCCATTTTGTAGGTTGCCTGTTCACTCTGATGGTGGTTTCTTTTGCTGTGCAGAAGCTCTTGAGTTTAATTAGATCCCATTTGTCAATTTTGGCTTTTGTTGCCATTGCTTTTGGTGTTTTAGACATGAAGTCCTTGCCCATGCCTATGTCCTGAATGGTAATGCCTAGGTTTTCTTCTAGGGTTTTTATGGTTTTAGGTCTAACATTTAAGTCTTTAATCCATCTTGAATTGATTTTTGTATAAGGTGTAAGGAAGGGATCCAGTTTCAGCTTTCTACATATGGCTAGCCAGTTTTCCCAGCACCATTTATTAAATAGGGAATCCTTTCCCCATTTCTTGTTTTTGTCAGGTTTGTCAAAGATCAGATACTTGTAGATATGTGGCATTATTTCTGACGGCTCTGTTCTGTTCCATTGATCTATATCTCTGTTTTGGTACCAGTACCATGCTGTTTTGGTTACTGTAGCCTTGTAGTATAGTTTGAAGTCAGGTAGTGTGATGCCTCCAGCTTTGTTCTTTTGGCTTAGGATTGACTTGGCGATGCGGGCTCTTTTTTGGTTCCATATGAACTTTAAAGTAGTTTTTTCCAATTCTGAGAAGAAAGTCATTGGTAGCTTGATGGGGATGGCATTGAATCTGTAAATTACCTTGGGAAGGATGGCCATTTTCATGATATTGATTCTTCCTACCCATGAGCATGGAATGTTCTTCCATTTGTTTGTATCCTCTTTTATTTCCTTGAGCAGTGGTTTGTAGTTCTCCTTGAAGAGGTCTTTCACATCCCTTGTAAGTTGGATTCCTAGGTATTTTATTCTCTTTGAAGCAATTGTGAATGGGAGTTCACTCATGATTTGGCTCTCTGTTTGTCTGTTATTGATGTATAAGAATGCTTGTGATTTTTGCACGTTGATTTTGTATCCTGAGACTTTGCTGAAGTTGCTTATCAGCTTAAGGAGATTTTGGGCTGAGACAATGGGGTTTTCTAGATATACTATCATGTCATCTGCAAACAGGGACAATTTGATTTCCTCTTTTCCTAATTGAATACCCTTGATTTCCTTCTCCTGCCTAATTGCCCTGGCCAGAACTTCCAACACTATGTTGAATAGAAGTGGTGAGAGAGGGCATCCCTGTTATAAAGTTTTTAATGAAGATCAATGCAGAAAGTGCTTAATAAATCTTTCTTTTGATGCTCTCACTCTCATATTTCCCCCCACATTCAACCTAGTTCTGTTGTCAAGATTTACACATCTTTTTGTAAAATCTAAATTGCTGTAGAAACATAGGGTAGTGTTATTCTATCCAGCAATGTGCCAGGCTGCTATGCAGGGCTTTGCTACTGGAGAGCCTTTCCTTTTATTCAGTTTGGTACATAGAGAGGTTCCACAATGTCAATTATTATTATTTTTATTCATTTTAAAGACAGTTTCACTTGTGAAACATGTAACCAACACTCTGTAACTTCACTAGGATCACAATAACCTAAACTTTGTTTATGAATTTAAAAGTATCTTTCATGAGCAAATATATTTATTCTGGTGAAACTATGTGAGGACCAAAGTCACTGAAAAGTTTATGACTTATTATAACTGTAAAAATAGAAACACAAATTTGGCACACCAGTGCATATTTTCAGTTTTTAAAAGCTACATTTTAAAAATAAATGTATAATAACTGTGGGGTCTGCACTCATTGGACAAGAAATGTATAACGAAGCATGACTTTGGAAAAATTACAGCATGCACCCATTCGGCAATATGACATGAATTACAAATATTACAAAGTGAATTCATTCTGTTGTTTTCTTTTTCAATGATTACTTATTCTGTCATCTGTTAATACTGATCATAAATTGTGTCACTTCCAGGAAAGGTTCTCTAATTACAAAGTGAATTAATTCTGTTGTTTTCTTTTCAATGATTACTTATTCTGTCATCTGTTAATATTGATCACAAATTGTGTCACTTCCAGGAAAGGTTCTCTAATAAATCCAGAGGAACAAATAACACTCTCCCAAAGAAAGCTTGTTTTACTCCACAGTGAGTCATCATGGACATCACCTTTCTTTCGCCATCGTATGAAAAGATGTGCAGATATTGGCTCTGCACTTCCACATCCAGCTAAATCCCTCCTCAGCTCTGAAGTCTGGCTACACAAATCTGTAACCATCTTCTTGTTCTGGGAACTCTTGTGACATGGTTGTCTAAAGTACATAGTCTATCAAAAGCGTATATTAACTTACCTTGCTTTGCATCTTTCTAAATATAAATTCTGACTACAACTAGGTGTGATTCTCTTACATCTAATACTCCTCTGCAACTTTTGTCTCAGCATAGTAACCGCCTAATTGGGCCAACATACAAATCCTTGAGGAAATTCATGAAGAACTGATGGTTAAGAAACCTTCCTGATAATTTAACTCTTGCTTCCCTGAGCAGATTCACTCCTTTCATGACAAGGAAGGTGTTTTGATTCCTCTAATTTCTTCAGTTTAACACACTGATAGACCAGAGGGACAGAAAGAAATTGCTTAATAAATCTCTCCATAGCTGTCCTCACTCTCACATTTGCCCTCACACTCAACCTTATTCTACTATCAAGAGTCATAAAGTGCCATCGGCACCTGGCTCCTCTACCTCCTTGTGATGGCCTCTGTCTTCAGTTGGAGCAATCAATTAGAAAAGCTCATATATTTCCCTTTTTCAAGTAACTGATAAAATCTTATGAGGCCTGCCTTTCTCTACTCCTGTTAGCAAGTAATTAACTTTGGAATTACAAAACACCAAATCCCCAAAGGGCAACAATAACAATCACAGAATGCAGCCAAAAAACACATGAAAAAATGCTCATCATCACTGGCCATCAGAGAAATGCAAATCAAAACCATGATGAGATACCATCTCACACCAGTTAGAATGGCAATCATTAAAAAGTCAGGAAACAACAGGTGCTGGAGAGGATGTGGAGAAATAGGAACACTTTTACACTGTTGGTGGGACTGTAAACTAGTTCAACCATTGTGGAAGTCGGTGTGGCAATTCCTTAGGGATCTAGAACTAGAAATACCATTTGACCCAGCCATCCCATTACTGGGTATATACCCAAAGGATTATAAATCATGCTGCTATAAAGACACATGCACACGTATGTTTATTGAGGCACTATTCACAATAGCAAAGACTTGGAACCAACCCAAATGTCCAACAATGATAGACTGGATTAAGAAAATGTGGCACATATACACCATAGAATACTATGCAGCCATAAAAAATGATGAGCTCATGTCCTTTGTAGGGACATGGATAAAGCTGGAAACATCATTCTCAGCAAACTATCGCAAGGACAAAAAAACAAACACCACATGTTCTCACTCATAGGTGGGAATTGAACAATGAGAACACATGGACACAGGAAGGGGAACATCACACACGGGGGCCTGTTGTGGGGTGGGGGGAGGGGGGAGGGATAGCATTAGGAGATATACCTAATGCTAAATGACGAGTTAATGGGTGCAGCACAGCAGCATGGCACATGTATACATATGTAACAAACCTGCACATTGTGCACATGTACTCCAAAACTGAAAGTATAATAATAATAAAAAATAAAAATAAAAATATAAATAACAACCACAGAAACCGAAACCAAACAAAGAAAACCAAAAAGCCCCAAAGATCAACCTTTCAGCCTGAGGCTGCTCATAATACACATTGCAAAGATCTTCATTCCTCTCTTAAAAATGTAAAAGAGGGAAATGACACAGGGTACCTAACATATTGTTCTTGGGCTTTGATATAATTTGCTTGTGAAGAGTTGATAGGCAAGACCTGTTTTCTAATTAGGTAAATTTGAAAAATCTCAAAATGAGCTAATCTCGCTGGTTCTAGCTGAATCTTTGGTTTAGCTTCTGAGTTGCTGGAACTTGCATTCTAATTTAGTTCTATCTTCCCAGTAAAACTGTCCTGAGAGGTCCTGGACTGTTGCCCCACAGTGCAATGGTCCTGGGAAAGTGATAGGGCACCAAACAGCTTCAACACCTACCAAATCAGTTAGCAGAACATTGCAATCAATGGTCCTTTCCTAAAGATTAATAATGAATATCAGTGCATTAAGATGTAGATTATCTTTGTATAAAAAAAAAAAAACCGCAACAAACAAAACACTTTCCTTTTCTAATCTTATGCAATTCCTCCAGCATTCTAAAGGCATGCTTTATAAAGTACTGGGATACATATCGAAAACATTTCTTAGATGCTATAAATAAATTCTCCCTTCATCTGAGTCTTAGAATTCATCTACTAATTACTTTAATAATTTAGGAGGCTTGGATGAATTGGAAAGGGCTCAAATTTATATTCACCCAAAGGAAATATGGATTAAGAAGATTGCTTTCTTATGGACCTTTTCTCCAGAGATAGTTGCCTGAATTAAGGATGAAAATGTCAGGTCAAACTCATTTCTTATTACAATCTAGCAATCTAAATGGCAGCTGTTGAGATGAGTCCAGAGGGGGTTACATTCAGATTTCTAATCAAGGGAACACCTTTATTGACTACTTAATAATCGATTCTTCTTTGCATCTCTTTAACTTTCAGGGGAATAATTTTTACTAGATTAAAGTGGTCACTCTCTTTTTAAAGAAACTTTGACCCTAGGTATAGCCACCCCTCTCCCCCGACACACACACACATACACTTTGGTATTGATATCTATTTTAGTGATTTATCTATCTATATAGCAAGCTGTTCCTCCCAAAAAGAACAGTATACATAATGGAAAAGTTACAAATATATACATTAATCATTTTCCTCTTCAGAGCATAGTTATGCTTTTTAATTCTCCTTTACATTTCCTTACCTAACTGAAAAGTCTACAAAGGTAAGTTACTAAAGAATCTCACATACACATACATATACCAACAGTTCCTACTCTTAGGTAGAATAAAAAAAAATTATATGCATCTTTCAAAAGAAGTAAAAGTAAGTCAGAGAGAGAGTTTCTACTTTTAGTTAGAATCAAGAAAAAATTACACATACTTTTAAAAGAATTCAAAGTCAGTCAGAGAAAGAAAATGTCCAATAGAAAAGAAATACATTAAAACTAAAGACAGTTGTAATGTCTCCTTTTTTATTTCTGATGTTGTTTATTTGGGTCTTCTTTCTTCTTTTCTTGGTTAGTCTAGTTAGTGATTTACCAATTTTGTTATCTTTTCAAAAAAATTATTCATTTTGTTGATCCTTTTTTTTCAGTTTCCATTTTGTTTAGTTCTGCTTTGATCTTTATCATGTCTTTCTGCTAATTTGGGGCTTGTTATTTCTTGATTTTCTAGTTATTTGTGGTATAACATTAGATTGTTTATTTAAAACCTTTCTACTTTTTAAGGTAAACATTTATTGCTATATACTTCCTTCCTAGTATTGCTTTCACCATATCTCACGTTTCCATTTTCACTATTTCAAGAAATGTTTTGATTTCCATCTTAATTTCTTCATTGACCTAATGATTGTTCAGGAACATACTGTTTAATTTCCATGTATATGTATAGTTTCCAAAGTTCCTCTCGGTATTGATTTCTAGTTTCATTCTATTGTAGTTTGAGAAGATACTTGATATAATTTCAACTTTTAAAAATTTGTTGAGACTTGTTTTGTGGGCTAACATATGGTCTATCAAGAATGTTCTATGCGCTGATGAGAACATTGTATATTTGGCAGTTGTTGGCTAAACTGTTCTGTAAAGGTTTGTTAGGTCTATTTGGCCTAAGTCAGCTAAACAGAAATACAAAAGATCACCAGAGACTATTAGTAACAACTACATGCTAACAAACTCGAAGGCCTAAAGAAAATGGATACATTCCTAAAAACATACAACCTACAAAGATTGAATTAAGAAGAAATAGAAAACCTGCACAGACCAATAATGAACAGTGAAATTGAACCAGTAATAAAAAGTCTCCCAACAACAAAAAGCCCAGGATTAGATGAAATCATTGCCTAATTCTACCAAATGTATAAAGAAGAACTAATACCAATCCTCCCCAAGTTATTCCAAATAATTGAAGAGGAGGAAATTCTTCCTAACTAATTCTATGAGGCATTCTATGAGGCCAGTATTATCCTGATACCAAAACCAAACAAGGGCACAATAAAAAAAGAAAACTATAGGCCCAAATTCATGCTGAATACAGATGCAAAAATCCTCAAGAAAATACTACCAAAACAAATTCAACAACACATCAAAAATACAATACATCATAACCAAGTGAGATTTATACCAGGGATGCAAAGATTTATAATGAGGATGTGTGAATCAATCAACATGATACATCACATAATCAGAAAGATGGACAAAAACCATATGATAATCTCAATAGATGAAGAGAAAATATTTGATAAAATTTCATATCCTTTCATGATAAAAACTCTCAAGAAACCAAGAAACTAGGCAATGAAAGACCATACCTTGAAATAGTAAAGGTCATATATGATTAAGCCACAGCTACACAAATTTAATATTTAGGAAAACTAAAAGACTCTACCAAAAAATTATTAGAACTGATAAACAATTTCAGTATACACAATGGAATACTAATGGAATACTATTTGGTCATAATACAAATGAAATCATGCCATTTGCAGCAACATGGATAGAACTGGAGGTCATGATGTCAAGTGAAATAAGCCAGGCACAGACAGGCAGACAAATTACCACAGGTTCTCACTCATATATGACATCTAAAACACTTTATCTCATCAACACACTATAGTAATAGAATAGTAGATACTAGAGGTTGGAAAGGTGTGAGGCTAGGAGAAAGAAATGAAGAGAGGTTGGGAAATGAGTAAGTACAGTCATGTAGAAGAAATAAATTCTAAAGTTCAACAGCAGTGACTATAGTTAGCAACAATGTAATATATATTTCAAAATAGCTAGAAGAGAGGACTTGAATTATTACCAACACATAGAAATGATAAACACTCAAAGTAATGGACAACTCAGAACTACGACTTCATTATTGTTCATTCTATGCTTGTAACAAATACAAGTACACCATAAATATGTAAAATATTATGTATCAATAAATGAAAACAAACTAAAGACAAAAATAATAACTTGTTTAAAAATGAGTCTAAAGAAGTGACTGACACAAGTTCTGGGGAGCTAATGTGCAACACGAATGATGATGATGGATGTGTTACTAGACTGGATTATGATAATGATTACAAAATATATGTATATATGGAATCATCGTGTGGTATATCTTGAATAGATACAATTTTTACTTCTCAATTAAATATTTTAAAATAAAAACAAAACAAAGCAAACAAAAAAGAGATGACTGACAAATGCATTCTTTACATTTGAAGATCTACTTAATTGTGAGAATTACTCACGATGTTTATATCATAAACAATGTACAGAGTAGTACACAAATTACCTTTGACACATCTTTAAATTAATTTAACTTTATATATTTTAAGGAACAAATAGATATTGGACAGCGCAAATTTAGTCGAAACCCTAGTAATGTATTATAGCAACTTGTCTTTTGAAAGAGTATAGCTACTAAGTAATATTTTAGCATATATGTTTCTACTAATTTAACAATTTCAAAACTGAACAAAAGTTTAAGTATAGGCTATTTGCTTGTGTATTGTCCCTCCCACCCTGTAATAGCATGCTTAGTGTAAATGAAAAAAATGCATTTGGCTACTCAGATTGCATTCAAATTTGAAGCTGAAGAGATTTGTTCTCTTCAAGAAACAACCGGGTGTCAAGGTTCCCATTAGTCTCATTAGACTTTTCCTCTGTATTGTATACCGTGGACCCAATTACTAACTGACATGGGGTAAAATGACAAATTATCTCATTATTAATGAAAAAACCCATAAAATTATTTCCATATTTAAATCACTTGCAAGATTACAGTTCAAATGACACAATAGCACTGCACAATTTAAACTCACACCTTTCTGTAAAGCTGAAAAGCAGATTAAATTTGAATAATTAATTTTAATGTTTTCATTTATATGTACTGCATTAAAATTTTACTTACTCTGAGCCATTAACGATGGACTGTAACTCAATTTCTAGGATTTAGAGATTATTTCAGCACAGATTAGCTTTGGTATTTATACCAGGCAAACCTTGTCAGAGGCAATGCAAAATTTGTAAGTATACTTCATTCTTAATTGGCCTGATGCAGCATGCTATGACTAAGCAGACCACTCACAGTAAATCACTCTCCAAGTTATCGTATTTATTTTCTGGAAAATATTCTTTGTTAATTAAATTTCAATCACTTTTTAAATACAACCTAGTGCTTTGACATTACTGTTAATAGCCTATCTTAAAATCAAACATCATTTAGAACAGCCAAGAAAAATGTTTTAATAAGCTTCCTTTAGCATCAAGTGCCTCATTTGCTCTTTCCTTCTGTCTAGTAATATATCAAGTTTTCAATCATTTATTAATTCATTTAATTACTATTGGCTGAGCACCCATTATATATAGGGCCCTGCCCCAGGTTTGTTTCAGGGTATAAACGTGTAAGTGCAAAACCTAGTCCTGTTGTCATTTACCCCACAGTAAGGGTGACATGGTATAAGGCAGGCAGCGTGGTAAAAGCTGGAGTAGGGAGAAAGGGCACTGACAAGGAATCAGAATCCAGGAGTTCCTGTCATGAATCTCTGACTTGGGGTCTAAGTAGAAGAAAACCTCAATCCATAATAGTTCAAATATTTAGTGAAAATTAGTATTTCACACAACATGAAATATCAAAATAGAGTAGCTCTAGGGTTGCTTAATTCAGGGGCCCATCAGCGCCCTTAAGAACACAAGTCCTTTCTATTTTTTTTTTTTTTTTTACTCTATCACCTTTTGAGTATTGACTTTTATCTCTCTAAGTAGCTTCTTCAATATTCCAAGATGACTGGCAAAATTTGGGGCATTAAGAGCCAACATGACAACACTCAACCTTTAGTATTCAACAAAATGACATTTACCTAAAGAAGAGCTATCTCTCTCTCTCTCTTTTTTCTTTTTTTTTTGAACTCCTACTTTTAGCAAGGAAACCTTTCCCAGAAGCCCTCCAGTAGATATTTTTGTGTCCTGTTGGCAAGAAATGGATTATGTCCCCACACTTAAATGTATCCCTTGAAATGAGTTTACCTTGAAGGACTTGACTTGCTACAGTGACCTTGACTAAGCAACTCAATCTCTCTAAACATCAGCTTCTTTCTCTACAGCATTTTCTCTCTAGTCCAGGGGTCCCTAATCCCTGGGCCATGAACCGGTACTGGTCAGTGGCCTGTTAGGACTTGGGTTGCAACAGCAGGATGTGAATGGCAGGCAAGGGAGCAAAGCTTCATCTGTATTTATAGCCACTCCACATCACTCCCATTACTGCCTGAGCTCCACCTCCTGTCAGATCAGCAGATCATCAGACTGTCACTATCTCCCATCACCCCCAGATAAAACTGTCTAGTGGCAGGAAAACAAGCTCAGGGCTCCCACTGACTCTATATTACGGTGTGTTGTATAATTATTTCATTATATATTACAATGTAATAATAATAAAAATATAGTGCAAAATAAATGTAATGCACTTGAATCATCCTGAAACTGTTCCCAACCCAGTCTGTGGAAAAATTGTCTTCCATTAAATCGGTCCCTGGTACCAAAAAGGTTGGGGTCCACTGCTCTGCTTCTAGTACTCCCTCTGTGCACCCATGCTACTGAAGTCATGCACTTGCCAACAGAATCAAAGATATATTATATGAAAGCAATTATGCCAGCATAATGTATTAGGCAAATATTTGGCATCATTATTGTATGTAATATGATTATATGTAATAGGATATTATTTTAGGGGATACTCTAAAACCATGTACACACAAGAGTGGGCCTTTGCCACAGTGAGTTTAAAGTGTGTTCCTTGCAGCCTTTGCCACATCACTAAAAATGGGCAAATCACATTTTCTTAAAGGAATTAATTGGGACTGAACAATGGCTCATTGGGTTTGGGCTTCTTGTCTGAAAAAATATGACATAAATTTGGTTTCATAAAAAAAAATTCTATTACCTTGCTACTCAACGTGTGGTCTCTGGATGGGCAGCATTGGCATGACCTGGGGCCTGGTTAGAAATGCAGAATATATGGATTTCTTTCTCACTCCAGGAATATCCAAGATGATCTCACTAAAGGATGTACTGACTCAGAATCTGCATTTTAACAAGATGTCCAGGTAATTCACATGCACACTGACTTTTGTAGGACACCACTGTTGGAGAATACAAGATTTCTGTTTTGATACCACAGATATTTTAAATCTCACTATTTCATTAGAATTATGCTAACATTGATGCTTTATGAAAAGAGCATTTTCTGAAGCAAATTGCACTGAGCCAGTTTAATTATTTAATCAATTTCCTTTTCACAGAATATTTGTTTCCATCTTTCTTTTTTATCTTCATAAAATTATTTATTCTATGTTTCAATTTTACAACAGAGATTCAGTTCAGTCATCATTTTTTTCATGGAGTTTTATTATTTAACCTTCTGTCTCTGCATTTTTCTTGTGGGCATTTCTATCAAGTTCAATTTTCTTGGATTAAATTTATTAGGTCTAACTTTTTTCAAAATATTTGATTATTCTTTTAATATTTAGTCAGTACAAAATTTTGCTATCTCTGGATTTAGTCAAAGCCAATCTTATTTTCACTTGATTATTTCCAACAGTAATTTTCACCATGTACTAAATAAAATCTGCTTCAAATCATTTAAATAATTGCAACTATTTTGATACATCATCTACTAAGTTCTTAAATAGAAAAACCAGGCCTTATCTTCATTAGGCTCAAAATGTCTCATGTAAGAATGTATCTTGTCCAGCACTTTGGGAAACCAAGGCAGGCAGATAGCTTGAGCTCAGGAGTTTGAGACCAGCCTGGAAACATGGCAAAACCCGTCTGTACTTAAAAAAATAAAAAATACAAAAAATTAGCCAGGTATGGTGACATGTGCCTGTACTCTGAGCTACTTGGGAGGCTGAGGTGGGAGGATCACCTAAGCCCAAGAGGCAGAGTCTACAGTAAGTTGTGGTGGTGCCACTGCACTCCAGCCTGGGTGGTGGGCTGAGACCCTGTCTCAATAAATAAAGAAATAAGTAAATACAAAGGGACATATCTTGCTTTAGCTCTGGTGTCCTTTGAGCTCAAGCTAGATTACATTAGCTATGTTATATACAATATGAAGACATTACCATGGAGAACAGTATGTGTCGCTTACTATAAGAGTGTCTACAACTTAAAATACTACTGAAGTATAAGCTCCAAAAGGGTAATCTATATCTCATTAATGTTTATCCCCCTGTAAGAATCTGTGGTGCATCACAAGTGTTCAAAACATTTGAGTTGCAGAGAGAGATTACAAACACACCAGTCTTCAAACATATGCTATAAGAATTCAGAGAAGGGAAGCTTGGTCCTATCTGTGTTTCTAGATAGTTTTCATGTACTAGTTGGCATCCCTTCTGGAAGGTATAGCATAATCCAAAGATGGAGATGGAAATGTCTAGTGCTTTTTATGGGACACCATCCATTTTTATTTTATTTTATTTTATTAAGTGTAAAATTCTTATGAGATAGCCTTGAAATGTAAATTTGGAAAAATAGGGACACTTTGAAGGGGAATCTGAGCATGCTGATCAGTGAGATAATTGATCTGGTAGCCAAGTGCTTGTTATACAGGATAGACAGCAGGGAGTGGGATGAGAGAGGGAAGTGGTAAAGAACTGATAGTGTAATTAGTATAAATGATATTGCAGAGGCAATATGAGTCTGAACTCAAAAAAAAAAAAATCTGAAGTGAAATAAAAAGGGTAGATCCTGAAGACACTTTGTAACATTGGTGCCCCTGACCCTTGGGCCTCTTGTTTCCATGCTGTATGTTTTCTTTGAGGAATTTAACCTTTCCTGAAAGTATTTGTCTACTCTTTCCTGAACTGTGGACAACATTGAATTCACTTAAGACTGACTCCTGGGCATTTCTACTACCATGTTTTATATGAACTCCAGTGTCCCAAGAATAATCCTCCATGTTTTCTCTTAAATTAAGATTTCTTCTTTTGGTGACTGCATTGTGAAATGTAATAATTGGCCTCATACACTACTATCCACGCAGGACTATCAATTTTATCATGTAATTCCCTCCCCCATTTATTTCCTGCCTATTCCTACTGTCCTTGCTTCACTCAGGGGCTTATTCTTTCCCATCTGCCTTTATAGTATTTTCCTAACTGGTCCTCCTGTCATGTCTTCATCCTCCAAGTCCATTCTTCAAATAGTAGCCAGAGTAATCATTCTGGGTTGCAAATCTAACCATGTCACCCTTTGACTTAAGATCTTTCAATGGTTCCTAAATCTTGCTTTCAGGAAACGTAGTGAGTTATTATTGAAAAGGCAATATGATTTAAAATCAGACATGTAAACTTAAATCTTGATTCTACCATACATTAGTCATGTGGCCTTGAGTAAGCTCTTTATCTGACCCTCAGTTTCAAAAAATTTACTTTATCTAAGACTATTCTGAAAATTAAGTGAAATTATACACACATACACACAGACACACACAAACACATGACATAATCAATGGATACTTTATCAGAAAATGTTTAAACTTCAAAAAAAGTCCAAAGTTTTCTGATACTCTAAACATACAAACACATATATGTATGTATATGTGTGTAAAATATAGTCACACACATATATATATTCATGTAAACATGGAGTCTTAAATATATACACACAGATATACTAGTATATATACTATTGTTTTGTACAATTTTAAACTTGAATAAGATTCATGATATGGTTTGGCTGTGTCCCCACCCAAACTTCATCTTGAATTCCCACGTGTTGTGGGAGGGACCGGGTGGGAGGTAATTGAATCATGGGGGCAAGTCTTTCCCATGCTGTTCTCATAACAGTGAATAAATCTCACAAGATCTAATGGTTTTATAAAGAGGAGTTCCGGCTGGGTGTGGTGGCTCATGCCTGTAATCCCAGCACTTTGGGAGGCTGAGGCAGGTAGATCACAAGGTCAGGAGATCAAGACCATCCTGGCTAACATGGTGAAATCCTATCTCTACTAAAAATACAAAAAATTAGCCAGGCATGGTGGCAGGTGCCTGTAGTCCCAGCTACTCCGGAGGCTGAAGCAAGAGAATGGCGTGAACCTGGGAGGCGGAGCTTGCAGTGAGCCGATTGCGCCACTGCACTCCAGCCTGGGGGACAGAGGGAGACTCCATCTCAAAAACAAAACAAAACAAAACAAAACAAATAAAGAGGAGTTCCCCTGCACAAGTTCTCTCTCTTTGCTTGCTGCCATCCATGTAAAACATGACTTGCTCCTCCTTGCCTTCCGCCATGATTGTGAGGCCTCCCCAGCCATGTGGAACTCTAAGTCCATTAAACCTCTTTATTTTGTAAATTGCTCAGTCTCGAGTATGTCTTATCAGCAGTGTGAAAAAGAACTAATACAATCCATCTATATTGAAGTCCTAAATGTAGATATATACATATTTACCTTCCATGAAAAATAATAGAAATAAAAGCATAAAAATGAAAATTCCCTCAATGCTTTTATCAAAGGGAGTATTAAACTTTCATAAGGCTAAGTTATACATTCATTTTGAGAAATTTAACCCTCAAAAGGGTTAAGATTAAGCTGATAATACTGAAATAACAGCAAGAAAAACTTCTATTATGGCAGGCTGCATTAATTAAAGTCTGTGTCTACAAGTCAGAGGCAGGGACTTCCTCACAGGGCACTCTACTCACAATGATTGGAACATTTATGGAGCATTGTATTCAATTCTGGAGACAACACTTTAAAAGATCTATTAAAAAAAATTGCACCCAGGGAAAGATAAATAAGTTTGCTAAGGATACCATATCCTATTTCAAAAGCAAGTACAAGAAAGTGGCAAGAAACTCAGAAAAACTTTGTTTAAGGAAGATAAATCTAATAATTAGAATAATCCAGCAATGAATGGAGTTATCTGATTGAAATTATCTGGGTACTAGCTTGATGATCACATATCTATAAAGGTTATGCTTAAATGACTCCAAACATCAGGTCTTACTTGGATTTGAATGACCTAAAAGTCCCTTTCTAAAACAATGATGTAATTTTCAGGCAAAAAGATAAATGCAGTGCACCACTAGTTATGGTACAAAGATATTTTTGTTTATATTTTGTGTTTATTTGTGCACTTTTAGTTCAGAAGTGGTTTTTAAATCTCCTATGTAGCACACTTTATAATTACACATATCTTTGCGTATCTAAAACATAAGTAAGTTCTTTAAAAATTACGTTTCTCAGAAAGATCAAAGCATTGATCTACATTTTTTTCATGTTCATCCTCATAACCTTTACTTCACAAACATTAAACATGAGGTTAAATGGTGTTCCTTAAGGAGTAAATGCATCAGGAGTTATTCTAAAAATGTCTTGTCTACTAAGCAAAGCAATTTTCCAAGATACAGTTGGGATATGATAAATAGCACAAGAACATGTATACTGAATAGAACATGTATACTGAATTTGTTTATTCCTAGGGCTGTATTTATACTGTCATAATATAGAAGAATTTCAAACATACTAATTTAAATGTGTATCTTAAAGTAACTGACAGATTTTGCTGCAATGCTATACATTTTCAGCCTACGGAATTTGGTTTTCCCATAAACTAGGCAGCATTTTCTGTCCTCTCCAGGTTCTATTCATAAAGAAACACTAGGATACCAATTCTGAATTCTATAATAGCAGACTCACAGGGGACCTAAGGGCTGGGAAGCAATCACGGCCTAGTGAGTGGTGTTAGCCTACACCTCCTGACTGCCTTCCTCTCATCTTCTCACACAACCTCGACCATTTTCAGATTCTCCCACGTCTTCTGGCTTCAGTACACTTCTGTATGCTTGACTAGAGTCAGTCATTGTACCAGTGTGCTAGGGCTGCCATAACAAAGTGCCACCAACTCCTTGGCTTAAAAAAACAACATTTTTTTTTTCTCACAGTGCTGGATGGAGGCTGGTAGTCCAAGATCAAGGTGTTGCCAAGGTTGGTTTCTTCTCAGGCCTGTTACTGGCTTGTGAATGGCCATCTTCTCTCCATGTCTTCACATGGTCTTTCCTGTGTGGGTGTCTGTGTCCTAATCTCCTCTTCTTTTAAGGACACCGGTCATATTAGACTCGGGCTTAACCTTATGACATCATTTTACCCCAATTACCTCTTTAAAGATGCTATCTCAAAATATAATCACATTCTGAGATAGCTGGGGTTAGGACTTAAACATATAAATTTTGGGGTGACACAATTCAGCCCACAACAGTAACAAATAGTAATACACTAAGCTGATTTTTAAAAATATGAAACAAGTAATTGTTTGACACATATTTTTCAAGCTTTGACTGGATGTTTTGGCATTAAGAAATTTTGCTAAATTCAAAAAGATGGATAATAATTTTTTACTTTAGAAAATTGTATTTTCAGACAAATTTTGGATACATTTTTGTGGCTGTGACTTAGTTGGTAAATCTACTCATGCAACACTTATTACCATGTTAAGGACTAAATGCTTAGTTTTCTTTGGAAGGTAATTCGGTCATGAATGTGGAGTCTTCATGAATGGAACTGGTATCCATGTAAGAAGAGACACGAGAGCTTCCTCTTTCTCTGCTGTCTACCATGTGAGGACACATCAAGAAGATGGTCATCTAGGAACCACGAAGAGTGTCCTCACCAGAACCCTACCATGCTGGCACTCTGATCTCAGGTTTTCTAGGATCTAGAAGAGTGAAAAGTAAATTTCCTTTTTTTAAGTCACCCAGTCTGTAGTATTTTTGTTATAGCAGCCCAAACTGACAAAGACACCAGACAAGCTCTAACTAAAAATGACACAAAAGCTTTTTTAATAACTTGAAATAATACAGAGGGATTTCAGTGTAATTTCCAACATGCTGGATATGTTAGCACAGAATCTCGTTGAAGGCTCCATGAGCCATAATGAAGAGAAGCACAAAAGCAGTATTTGAAAAGCATACCTGTTCTTGAGACAGGACAAAATCAGTGTTTTCATTTTCTTACGGAAGAGCTTCTCAGAAAAGAATTCAGGTAAGATTGATAAATGCCATTCCCCATTTAATTAAAAATAAAGTTTTATCTGAAATGAATTAAACACAACTACTGTTTAATTAAACCCAAAACCTTTAATAGGATCACTCCAATAAGATCAATTAACATTCTCTTCCATATTGAACATAATTATAATGGCAATTCTTGTAATCCACTGGCATAACCTTTAAAACTTGCTTGGTCTTTAAAACATATGTGGCATTTCCTTAAAAATCCAAACAGCTAAATCATAAAACCACATACTAAGTTTAATGTTAGTGCTCATTTTAAAATTAAAACTATTCATAAAATAGAACTATTAAATCTTATTTGACAACTGGTATTTCTGAGTTAATTGAGAGTTTTGCATGAAAAATAGGTTCCAATAGGTGAAATAGGAGAATTAGATCTTAAATTAGTGAACTGGCATACAGAGCAAATATAAGAGGAATTTGAATCATCACATTCTTTTTTTAAAATAAACTAAGTTTCCAGTCAGGTTTTTAAATATTTGCCTTAATTTCTGAGTCACACAGCTTATGTAGACATAGCAAAATTTTGTTAATGCCAATAATAGTTTGGAAGAAAAGCTTTCATTTTCAAGCACTGTTCTGAAACATCCAGGAAAATCTGAAGAAACAGAAAAAATAATATTAACATGACCTTCAGCCACTGCTACTTTGTGATATGGTGATTACTAATGGGACTTTTTAAAGTATGCCTTACACTTTCAGAATTATACATGATATCATTTGCTACCAATATTTGGCAATATTTGCCAATATGCTGTTATGTTTCTCCCATCAAAAATAAAATATTTTGAAATGTGCTCTATATGACTGGAGAGTGGTTGAGAAGATGTGCAAATGTAACATCCAGCAGTGCTCAGGGACTTCCAAGAAGTTTGGCCTTGGGCATGCTCACCAAGGCATGGTAGAGCTTCAGGGTCCTCAGGTTTGAATGGCCCCTCTGTTAGTTTCAAAGGCCATATTTTCAAGTCTTCTGGCTGTCAGCCCAGCAGGTATACCCATCAAGGAGTTTCCAAGTTGTCCTTCAGACTCTCTCCATGTATATAATTTGCTTCTCTGATCCACTATTCCAGTGTAGGATGCTTCTCTTATCCACTATTCCAGTGTAGGATGCTTCTCTGGAGATGATAACTGCTAACTCCTATGCTTTCTCTACTACTTGCATGTTGCATGGTTCTGCCCCTTGCTAATTTGGTCATTAATTTCAACTTGATTATTTCCTGATCAAGAAAATAACTTTACATATGAGAAATCAAATCACTTGACCATTGAGGATTAGTAATTTATTTTCTTCATCTTTCCCATACTTAAATTTTTTTTCTAATGTAACTTCAAAATTGTTCTAGACAATCTACAAGACACATAGAATTCAAAGATATTAAAATACTAGGCCAGGCATAGTGGCTCATGCCTGTAATCCCAGCATTTTGGGAGGCCAAGGCAGCCAGATTGCTTGAGCTCAGGAGTTCAAGACCAGCATGACAAAACCCCGTCTCTACCTAAAAGAACAATAAAATTAGCTGGGTGTGGTGGCACACGCCTGTAGTCCCAGCTCCTTGTGAGATTGAGGTGGGAGGATGATCTGGGCCCAGTAGGCGGAGGTTGCAGTGAGCCAAGATCCTGCCATTGTACTCCAACCTGGGTGACAGAGCCAAATCTTGTCTCTAAAAAAAAAAAAAAAAAAAAAAAAAAAAAAAAAAAAAAAAAAAAAAGAGGATAAAAGAAAAGATTTGGAAAAGAAATTCAAAGAATCTGGTGTTTCTGGAGTTCTGACACACTTCTCTGTGAGCTGCCAGCTATCACCCGATAGTTATACTCTGTGGGATATATTAAGTTAGTGATCTGGACTCTGAGTTGTATGTGACGTTAAATTTTAATATGATAGTTCAGACAACAAAGATAGGAAACTCTTCAGGGAGGGAATAGGGGGCACTAGCTGGCCAGTGGCTGTGATCAATCCAGCAGACAGCAGGGCAAGATTCTGAGCCCACAGGAAAAACTCCAGATTGAACTGGTGGACATAATATCTGTGTGTAGCTACTGCATGTAATTAGAAGACCAAAATTTTGGTAGATAAAAAGGCTTTGGCATTCAAATTTACTCATTTTAAAAGAGTAATTTGTTATGTATTTCCTAAATAGTTGCATCAATTTTACTAAAATTAGAAGAGCCACATATTGCAGGTGCATAATTACACTTGCCATTAAACACAAACACAGATGCACACAACAAAATTAGATGCAATCATTTCATTGAGAAAAGAATGCCACTCCTTTCTCATTCCACAGTTTTTATTTAAAAAATTAAACTAAGCTTTGATTTTTCTCAAAGACTGAAGGATATGCTGTCTGTGATTTTTTTTTTATTTTGTCCACATTTTAGGTGGAAATTAGTGATGAGGTTATTCTAGATTAATGGAAACTTTATCCAACAGTAGGCTAGGCTTCCTTCAGTATAGTCATAAAAATAATCACTATATCACAGTCAACTCTACACAGTAGACACTGCAAAAAACAAGTCTGTCTTCAACCCATCTTAGAATGGCCCTTGCTATAATTTTACCTACCGTATCCAAGTGGGGAAAAAGACAAGGGAGGGTGTTCATTCATTGGTTATGAGCCTGGCAGTATGGTCACACCTTTCATAGATGCCATCTTATTTCAGTTCTACAATAATCCCTTGAGGTAATGTTGGCTCCATTTTTTAAGATGAGGAGTCCTGGGGTGGTGAACTCATAGATCCAGCTAATAAGGATAGTAAAATGCAGAGCTAGAAATTTGAATTGCAGTAATTTGGATTTAGTTTGGTATTTTACCTCCTCACCCCTGGGAGATACGTTTTCTCTAGTCTAAGCCAGGCTGGCCATGTTACTGTTATCAAGTCTCACGGTATAAATCCTGTAGGCCTAAGTGAGTAAATTTCTTCTAGTATTTGGACTTTTGGAAGACAAATTTTATAATGATTTATCTTAAATAAATTTTTCTGGGATATTTTTTGTCATAGACTGTAAGACCATACTGATTTTTTTTTTTAATTGAGATTAAAAACTTAGAATGTTTTTCAAGGTAATACGACTTTGGGAATGATTAAACTGAATTCCACATCAGAATTCTCACTAGCATTAGTCCTAGTAAAAATAATTCATTGGAGTATATATATATATGAATAAAGCTTCTTATTCTAGACTTGATGCAACTTTAGCGGTACCAGGGAGCAAAGTTCATCTTTATGTCATTATAATGACTAAATCTTAGCAAAGATCCTGCTGATTAATTCAGTTTTCTCATGGTAGGATCATAATATCATTTCCCTTCTTTCCAATTCTTATTACACAAACTTTTCAGTTTTAATATTAAATAATGTATTTTAAACTTTTTTAGCTAGTGGATTAAGCAATAAAACCAGTTGCATTTTTAAAAATAACGGTTATCCCTTAAAATTAGATTCATTTAATCCACTCTAAATAGTTATGTGAATATTTCTTGAAATGCGGTCACTCATTGGTATAACTATTGTATTAATATTCTACATTTCATTTTACTATTATGCTATCACTTTATTTAAAATGGTATGCGGAGTATGTGGGTTAATGTAACAAAAGTTCCTATCAAATTGTAAGAAACTAAACTTCTTTCAGTTTCTCAAACATGTTATACTTTCTTTTACTTCTTGGACTTCACATAAGTTCTTTCTGGAACTTATTTTTTAACTCAATCTTCCTATTCCCACTTGTAGACACAACTAAATCCTGATCATATTTTAGGTTTCTGCTCAAATATCCTTTCTCAGTATATCTTTCAGAATTCTCAGACCAGATCTCTGGTATATGTTCTAAGTAAGTCTACTAATGTACTAGTATATACATTTTTATTTTATTTCTTGTTTATAGCTCTGTGTTTATTGGCTATAAACTTTTTAAGGGCAGGAAACTATTCTTCTGTCTTCATTTCTGGACACCAGAATCTGGTCCTAGAATTCATGTGATAAACATCTGTTGCATGAGTGGTAAGTGATACTGAGTTATATTGCAAACGTGCAAGTTTGGTTAAAAATCTCATAGGATAGTGTAACAAAATCATTGAAATGAGAACCAGTGATCACTATTTGTGCCATTCCCTCCTGATTAACCTGAATGATGATGTGTAATGATGCTGAACATCCAGGAGACCTGTCTCTTCTAGGGATGGCAATGGGGAACACGGCATGTCTGGTTCTTGGGGCAGGTATGGGCAGATTCAGTGCTTCTCACTATGAAGGATTATTCTGCACTGTATCTAGATTAGATCTTAATAAGATTTAAGGTCTTAATGCACAACTGTAGACACCATACTCTCTTTCTCTGGATTCCTGGCAAGTATCAATAAGAAAGACAGTCATATTTGTTTCCATTTGTGTGATATCCTTTTCGCTTTGAAAATAAGAAAACTGTGCTCCAGAAAAGACAGATCTTTTGCCCGAGGGCTTACGATGTTAGTGACAAAGTTGAACCTTTCTAAAAAGCAAAGTCAAACCTTTCTAAACAGCATATTTCAAGACATTTTGTTGAAGCCCAGTAGTACCTTGTCGCCTCTGCCAACAAACCTCAAGCAGGTGGGAATTTTAAGAAGTCCCGCATTGAGCATTGATATAGAGGTGATTCAACAAGTCACTAGAGACTTGAGGGATTCTAGCACAATACAATTGCAAAATTGTAAAACCTTAGCTCTGTGAAAGAACTGTTCTCATTTAGAGCTGCTGAGTTTTAATAGTCACTGTATTTGTATTAAACCGAATTTTTCTCTTTCCTATGTTTAGTTTCTGCTTGTCAAGTAAAAGATCGATGTTTTGGACAGAGAAGGTGACAGGGTTGGCCAAGAAGATTCTGCTTTCCTCAGCTCCTCTAAGTGAGCGCCATCTCATTCAAAAACAGATCAAGCTAAATGTGAAGCAGGAGGCATTTACTGTGCTCCACTTCCCAACTGCCAGGGCCTCACAAGAGGTAACTTCAGGGCTGCGCTGCAAGGCTGTATGGGTTGTGTTTGCATAAGGGTACCCAGCTGAGAGGATGAGACTGACTGAAAAGCATCCTGGGCTGCACTCATATCAAGGTATGCCCCAGCATCACTGATACACCAGAGGAAAGAGCACTTTTGCACAAATGCACCCTATGCGTATGAAGTGGCCCACACTCACTCATTATCTTGGGCTGGGATATTCCCTTCTTTCTCCCTACTGAGCTACTATGATTGGACCTGAAAGTTCCTAAATAAAGCTGTGTCCTAAAAAGCATTAATTGGTAACTTTAATGCTATTGCTCATCTCCCCATTTTCTTTGTAGTTCTATGCACATTTTGTTTACCAGCAGAAAAAAATAGTAAGTTTGATTTACTCATTTTTGGTTAGAAAATTGCTTCTACTTTATTTCGGAGATATAAAAAAGTAGGTAAACTGTTTTCAAATCATAAAGAAAATACTACAAAATAAAACAGATTTCTCTAATATGTTTTGCATTTATTCGACCCATTTTTAAAAACCACCTGGAAAGTGAATATATTTATGCGATATATAAACAGATTTCAGTATATTTTTTTAAAAAAAAACAAAGAATGAAACTTCCTAAAGAGACTTTATACTTTCCATATTTAAATCTTATTAGCATTTTAATTAATGACATTACTTATAAGCAAACACTCTTAAATGCTGTATTTTCCTGTTGCATTTTTTTCCCCAAGAGTTGAATAATGGGAAGAACACTGTAATTCCATGGTTATGTTTCTGTAAACTTCCATGGCTGAACAAACAAAACAATCCCCAAATAGTGGATAGACTTTTCTAAAACAAAGTCTTTCACCATGAATTAAAAAAAAAATTATTTGTCATTCTCTGCCTCTTGTTGATTAGTATGATCTGACAGATGAATTTAAAGTTGTCCATTAATGTGAGCAGTGAGCTTAGAAACAGCGAAAGGTGCTGGGATTCTCTTTTCTTTCTTTCTTTCTTTTTTTTTTTTTGTTTTTGAGACAGGGTCTCACTCTGTCACTCAGGCTGGAGTGCAGTGGCATGATCTCGGCTCACTGCAACCTCTGCCTCTCAGGTTCAAGCAATTCTCATGCTTCAGCCTCCTACACAGCTGGGAACACAGGTGTGTGCCACCACGCCAGGCTATGGAATTCTCTTCTCCATTTCATGCTCCTGAGTGGCTCTCCTTATGCGGTAGGTCAGGGCCAATCTGCACCCAGCCTATCTCCCAATTTCACACCTGTATTTCAAATGTAGACTCCAAGGAATAGGGAGCTGGGAGTTTTTGGTCCCTATTCCTATTTCCCACAAAGCTTCTCTAAATGATCATTTTGTCATAAATTATGGTGTGCTTGCTCTACAAACACAGCTTAAAGGAATATCTCCTACCTCTGCCTCTACCTTCTCCAAGACAATTCCGACAAGATGTACTTCTTAAATCCTTTTTACATGGAACTTCTGGACTCTTCACTGAAGGGCTCAGCTGTGGCCAGAAGATGCCTGACTATGTATTTGCATCCATTACAAACACCTTGTTAGACCAGGATAGTTCCCCCAAGGGAGTAGCTTTCAAAAGAAGGAAAGCTGGGCTTTTAAAACAACGGATAATCTCAAAAGGGGTGTTGGTGGTGGTGGTGGGATGTCCCAGCGTTTTTCACTGATAGTTAAGTAGAGTTGCTGTGGAAAAATCGAGGGGTCTAGGTGTTTTTTGGAATATACAAAATAATCAGATTCAAAGCTAGGCACACAAAGTGTCCTGTTTTCTCATTTATCTTTGTCTTTTGATTTCAAATAACAGAGCCACAAGATTTTGGATAAAACTTGGCTCCAGTACTACTAATCTCTAGTTTCTATGTTAATGCTAAGAAAGAGGCAGGGGAAAGAACTCAGATGGGCACTTAACATCCTTCCAGGCACATGCAGGATATTTTATAGGACTGATCCCATTCAGCCTTTCAACAGCCCTCTGGAATGGGCATTTACTATATTTCTCAGATGGAGAAATTGTTGCCCAGGGGTAAAATGCTATTCCCAATTTCACATAAGTAGTAGCTAAGGGGATTAAGATTTGAGTTCAAATCCTAAAGACTGTGTGTTTGTTTTTTTTTTAATTATATGAATCCATTGAGCTAAAAACAGCTTTGAGGATTTTAAATGCCATCCAGTGACAATTTCTACAAACTGTAGACAAAGGATCCCAAATGTCATTTAAAGTCATTTAGGGGCATTGCTGGTAACTTTAACCCATTCCCCAAATAGAAAATATTATGCTGAGTTCCTATATAATAAAGGCTACTGAGTTGATCACCTGAATTTATCTGTGGATCCAAAGGATTCATCTGATTCCCAGCAATCCACTAAACACAGGACAGCCAGAATACAAAATAGCATCTTTCCCACCAGAACAAAATAGAGATTAAAACTTTTGATGTGGAAGTCCATTTAAGCATATTTGCTTGAAAGTTAATAAACTATTAGACTTTTCAGTATCTATTCACCAGGAATAGAGGCACAATGCAAAACAATTACAGATGAGCAGTCTGCTAAAATCATTATCTATTGACCAAAAATCATCATTATATCAGCATCATAACTTAGATCAATTAGATGTACCAGGGAAATGAAAGCAAATGAGATGGAGTGAAAATAGGATTGCTGAATTTGGCAAAATAAAACAAGAAATGTCTATCAACTTTGAATTTCAGATAAATTACATTTTTTTAAAGTATAAGTACATCCCATGTAATATTTAGTAAACACTTATACTAAAAAATATTCACCATTTATAATAAATTTAAATTTAACTATGTTTAACTGTATTTTTATCTGGTAGTGTTAAAGCAAATGCTATATACAGTTTTACAGGGAACCTAGTCATTCTAATCAATAAAATAATAGCTAACATTTTCATATCAATTATCCTTTAAGCACTTTATAAATGCTAATTTACACAACCCTATAAAATAGGTACTATTATTCCTATTTAGAAAATAAGAATATTGAGACAGTAACAGATGGATTTGCCCATTGTCATGCAACTAGTGGCAGAGAAGGGGTTTGAACCCAGAAGGTCCTGTTATAGAGTTTAACACTCTAACCACTTCAGATACTGTCTCTTATGAAATGTATCAGTGAATTCAAAATCCTACAAACTGCACATAGATTGGTAACTCTTGAAAATATTATTCAACACAATATTAACGTGCATCATGCACTTACTTTACTCAAGGCCTCTTTAACAGACAGCAACAGTAAACTTAATATTCCATCTTCACTGATCATATCTTCTCTCTTCAAATGGTACTTCAGAAATTGGTAATACCTCATGGTCATTGTTAAGAATATCTGTTATTGTGTTACATATATCAAAGGGCAAAATAAAAAAAATTGATTTAAATTTCATAATTTAATTTTATATATAAAGGGAACATATAGATATATAATTATATATATATAGAATATATATATATACTAGCCAGAGAACACTTAAATTACAGATATGAAAACAGATCTTCTTTCTCATAAATTTTAGATTTGATTCTATATATGGATATTTAATATACTTTATTTCCTACAGAGTTAAGAGAAATTAAAGATTTATTGTTGGATTTATTCATTTAATAAAAGATCAATATAAGCTTGGATTTTTATCATTTGCATACTGGTACCGCATAATTTCTTTAATTTGGAGTGTCCTGATACTTTAATCTTACATTGCAATTAGATTAATGCTCAAGCAATCTTCAAAAGTCAGTATATCTAAGTAAGTCCCATTAGAATGGGACTTCAGGCCAGGCACAGCGGCTCACGCCTGTAATACCAACACTTTGGGAGGCCAAGGCGGATGGATCGCTTGAGCTCAAGAGTTTGAGATCAGCCTGGGCAACATGGCAAAACCCTATCTCTACAAAAATACAAAAATTAGCCAGCCTTGGTGGTGTGTGCCTGCGGTCCCAGCTACCTGGGAGTCTGAGGTGGGAGGATTGCTTGAGTCTGGAAAGTGGGGTTTGCAGTGAGGCAAGATTGTGCCACTACACTCCAGCCTGGGAGACAGAGCAAAACAATGTCTCAAAATAAAAACAACAACAACGACAAAAAAACACAAAACAAACCAAGAGGTTGCCTTTAAACGAACATGTTTCAAATAATAAATAACCAATTCCTTTTTTCTTGAACATCACCTTGCACAAGAACCCAAATATATTTGTCCAAAAATGCACATTTCTATGCCCAACACAGACCTAATAACATCAGAATCTCTGGGGATAAAATTTAAGAATCTGCGTTTTCAGCCAGCCCATGCCACCAGCTGATTCTGATGCAGGAGGTCTCCAAACCACGCTTTGAGAAAATGACTTTGACACCAACATGTAAGCAGATACAGGCAGCTGGTGGTGTGCTTTTTCCCACTGAGATCTTTAAAGCTGCTTTATTTTTAGAATTTTCCCTATTTGTCATTACAGAGCTTTAAGACAGCTTGTAGAAAATGTGTATATATGTGTATATATATATATACACACACACTTATATACATACACTTACATATATACTTATATGTATATACTTATGTACATATATGTATATACTTATATACATATATTTGTGTATATATCTATATCTACCTATATATATATAGATATAGATAGATAGATAGACAGATATAAAATTTAGTGTCGCAGTCTAAAGGACTTTGGATCCATTACCTTGTATTACAGATTTTCCCACATCATAAGGCATATGCCTAACAGAACAGATGGGTCCTGTGGTATTTAACAAATGGCCATCAAATCCTACAGCTTTGGGGATTAAAACTCTGCAGTGCTTTTTCATGAAATAAACAAAGACTGAACCTTTAATAGGTGGTAGCATGTTAAGAATGGGGTGAAAAGTGACTCAGAGTTTAACTCAAATAATAGTTGTTCCATTTATTTACCTTAAACCTTCTTAACCACATTTGGTTTTGCTAATTATGTTGCATATAGAATAGCAATAGTAATTATATACACCCAATGCCATAATGATAATACAACCCTGAATGTAATTGCTATCAAATTTTGTTCCATACTTTATTTTAAAACTATAGGACAAGGTATCATAAAAATAGAAATTAATAATGTAATTAATAATGGCTATAAATACCACTTTGCTTTTTTTTCTTATGATGGGTAACCTTGTACAAAAACCTTCTTATCATTTTCAATAGCATTAAAAAACAGTGCAAATGGAAATTTTTTTTTTTTTTTTTTTTTTTTTTGAGACGGAATCTCGTTTTGTCACCCAGGCTCCAGTGCAGTGGCTTGATCTCGGCTCACGGCAACCTCTGCCTTCTGGGTTCAAGCGATTCTCCTGCCTCAGCCCCCCGAGTAGTTGGGATTACAGGTGCCCGCCACCATGCCTGGCTAATTTTTGTATTTTTAGTAGACATGGGGTTTCACCACATTAGCCAGGCTGGTCTTGAACTCCTGACTTCAGGTGATCTGCCTGCCTCGGCCTCCCAAAGTGTTTGGATTACAGACGTGAGCCACCGCTCCTGGCCTGACACTATTTTTTTAATTGAACCTATTCTACTGAGTAAAAGTAAACAGATACACCCCTGCTTCCTTTAAATTTTTTTTTTTAAAGGACATCAAGCATGAGAGGAGAAAATATATTGGACACAGAAATCTTATTATTCAAAGAGCCTATAGTATGGCTTGTTAAATGAGGAAAATCTGTAAGGCAAAAGATAATGATGCTTTCATAGCAGAGTTCCTGTTACTCAACACATGGGAAAGACTACAAAATGTCTACTGCTTATGTTTGGTGTCCCATTTTAAAATGGTGAATATCCTAATATGTATTCTACATAAAAGTTTAACGTATGTCAGAACCTTTCATTGGAACCAGGAGACAGAAATTTACTTAAGAACATAGAGAAATGAACATAGAAATGAACACAGAGGAGGCAAAACCAAAGCATGTGAATATTTGCAGAAGGACAAACTAAAGTTAACATAAAGACAAGTAGTAGCGATGATCCTCTGTCATTTTAAGCAAGAGAAAACAGTTTTAAAGAAAGTTAAATGCAGTTTAAGAAACGGGACAGAAAATTTTTACAACTTGAGTGACAAATAAGTATTTGTGTACTGTTGTAAACTTCTTTGAGGAACTGTTTCTCAGCAAGTAAAAGTGTTCACTTGTTACTTTCCTTGCTTAGAGTGGTCCATGCATATGACTCATTTTATTCATGACAGGGGTCGACTATTTCTCAGGTATATCTGGGCTAACTTTAGCTTATGTGCACCATTCTGAAGATGAAATTGATAACAATGCTTTGGATTCATTTAGATAATTTCAAATGCTCGGTTTACACAGACATGAACAAAAAATTGATGAAATTATTTGTTATATGAAGTAGGAACAGAGGCATGCAGTGAACTGGAAAACCAAGTTTGCAGATACACGTATTTTGCATATATTGTGCTGTACTGAAAAAATCATGTTGATGCAGAAAAAGGCTGTTAAGGTTAAACCACATTCTACGTGATGTCAGCCACAGACAGCCATGAAAAAATGGAACTCAACAGAAAAGGGAGAAACTGGATTTTTGGGTCAAGTTCTGCCATTTGCAGGATTAAGTCATGTAATGTCAGCAAATTGTATTTTTCATGTTTTGAGACAGGGTAATTTATACAAATAATATGTACACATTATACATGTGTATACTTATGTACACATATTATTAGAAAGATACAGTAAAAAAATAGAAAAACCCTTTGAAATCAACAAAGTGCTATAGAAATACAATTTAATTATTACATGATATTCCAAAGCGGTTCCTATGGGATATTAGGGTAGTTATTTTTATTTTTATTTTATTTATTTTTATTTTTTATTTTACTTTAAGTTCTGGGATACATGTGCAGAATGTGCAGGTCTGTAACATAGGGATACATGTGCCAGGGTAGTTTGCTGCACCTATCAACCCGTCATCTAGGTTTTAAGCCCCACATGTGTTAGGTATTTGTCCTAATGCTATCCCTCTCCTTGACCCCACCCCTCGACAGGCCCCTGTGTATGATGTCCCCCTCCCTGTGTCCATGTTTTCTCACTGTTTAACTCCCACTTATGAGTGAGAATATGTGGTGTTTGGTTTTCTGTTCCTGTGTTAGTTTGCTGAGAATGATGGTTTCCAGCTTCATCCATGTTAAAAAGCACTCCATGAAAAATAAGTTGGAAAATCATCAACTAAAAGAGTTCAATGACTCTCTTTCCTACAGGACTCTTAAGAGTCTTTACTATGTTAATATGCATGTGAGAAATTCAGAACGTAAAAGAGGATATGGAATTTACAAAATGTATTTCAGCCCAGAACCATTTTTTTTTTTTTTTGGAATTACTGCTTACCTTATGGAAGTAGTGATTTTCAGGATACATTTTGGAAAATGCTGATATGATTTGTCATTCAGAGAGAAAGAGAATGTAATTTGTTTTAAAGGACTGCATTTTTAGGATGAAATTTTCCTAATTTGATAAGTTCAAAATCAAAGCAGGAAAAGAAGGTCATTTTGAAAACTGGGTCTGCCATCAGAAGAACCCAAATCTGGTAGTGGAACTATCTGAAGAAAGGGTCATCCGGGTAATGGAAATTTTGTGTTGAGCTAGTAGTTTTGGATTCACAAAAAGGACTAGGAACCAAGAGCTCTGCGGGTGGTAGAAAGCCTAAGGTGGAGGTCAGCTATGGCAGCAAGCTAGACCCACGTGTACTAAGAAGCCAGAAGTCAAAGTGGCAGCAGTTGGCACCATAAGAGCCAGGGCAGTTCCTGAAACTTCAACAGAGATGAGGGTGGGCTGCCGAGAAACAACCAATTACCCTTCAGGGGGCAGGCCAGAGCTGGAGTGCAAAGCCAAAGAGTAGATATATTAGTACATTTTCACATTGCTGATAAAGACATACCCAAGACTGGGTAATTTACAAAGAAAAAAAGATTTAATGGACTCACAGTTCCACGTGGCTAAGGAGACCTCACAATCACAGTGGAAGACAAAAGACATGTCTTAGATGGCCACGGGGAGAATGAGAGAATGAGGGCCGAGAGAAAGAGGAAAACCCTTATAAAACCATCAGATCTCATGAGACTTATTCACTACCATGAGAGAGGTATGGGGGAAACTGCCCCCATGATTTAATTATCTCCCTCTAGGTCCCTCCCATAATGCATAGGAATTATGGGAGCTACAATTCAAGATGAGATTTGGGTGAGGACACAGGCAAACCATATCAGTAGATAAACCAATCAACAAGCAACCAGCAAAGCTCAGGTGGAGAAGTCAGGGGAGGAGAGCAGTAAGACACATATCAGAAACTGTCAGAAGTAGAGGGCAGGTCAAATGGCAAGAGCAGCATAAAGATTCTTTGACTAGGCCTGGGCAAGGAACCTAAGCAATTAGTTCAGAAGTCAAAACTTTGGTTGGCTTTAATACTAAGGTCACAATCTCTTCTAGTGAAAAAAAAAAAAAGTATATCTATTTTTTAAAATATAAACTAATTCCAGAAAGTTATTACCTAGAAGCTGCAAGTAGATAAATGTGTCCTTAGTCACATCTTAAATAATCTCAGAGAAGAATTTTACCAAAGATCAATACAGAAAAGGCTTTGTCTAGGTCCAGAAGACACACTATGCTAAAGAATTATAACAGCGGCATAAAACGAACAAAGACATTAGACATTTGAAAGTCACTTCACTGAGGCATGTTTTCCTTACACAAATGCTAATTGTATTAATTAAAAAGAAATGAATGCAAAATTTTCTATAAATAAATTTTATTTTGATATCAGCTAGCAAATCAATACTTCATAAATGAGAGACATTTACAATCATAAATGTAAACAAAAAGTGAACTACCTATTATTATAGCATCACTGGCTTTGAGGAAATATTATAAAAATCTCTAGGATAAACCAAAGCAATTGAGCCAGGTGAGCTTAACTATGAGCAAGCTCGCTGGACAGAGCGGGGTTCTCTAAAATATAATGTATGAATAACAAACATATCGTTGGGTTGTGGGCAGAAAATATTAGAATTTACATTCCTATTTCCTACTTGTTTTATTTTAAACCAAAAATATAGGAATTGCATTTTCCAAATATTTCATACATGTGTATGTGTGTGTATCCAATGCTCAGTAACACTGGAAGGGATATACAATTGTTACAATGTGGCACCACAAATTTAGAGGGCAAGCTGAATACACAGAATCTGCAGAGCCTGGCTGGACCCACCAGGAGCTCTTATTCAAGAGAAGATAAGTGACCAGAGCTATGCTGGTCAGGACTGGGCATTGGAGAGGCTTCCTAATGCAACAGATATCCCCTGAAAAAAATGAGTCACTTCAATCATTATAATAGTCTAGAAAATACTGTGGTAAAAATCATCTCATTGGCTTTCTGACAAGTGTTGAATCCCCTTTAGACCATTGACTGGATGTGCAATCTTTAACAAGCTTCTCTGACTCTTCATTATAAAACAAACATAACTTAGCTCACGGAGAGGGCTGCTTTAAAGACAAAATGAGATTACTGATTACAATTGATTCTAATTTTATTTAAAAGCCTTTACAAATGCTCATAATATTTGAAACAGTATTCCCAAGTTCTAAATTTTACTCATTAGCATATTTTCAGTTCATATTTTTAGAAGAGAATGGTTACGATTCTTACAGCTATGCTTTGTTACTACAAAGATAGCTAATATGCCACAAATGAAAATTCATTTGCACACACAGGAATCAGAAGTCATCTAATTTGCATTATCATAAAACAGGAGCAGGCCTGCTGTGCACATGAAATTCTTTTAATTTCTATCGTGGTTTTTCAATGGTTTCAATACCACTTCTAAGTAGAAGCATTCAACATCCTACACTTCTGTTTCTTGCTTTTGGAATTTTGAATGAATGACAATTATGGCATCAGTAATCATACACGCAGGCAGACATAATACTGAGTATGTCTTTCAGTTCCTTGCACCTGACATTGTGTTTCGTTATAACAGATGCCCCACATATACTTATTTTAATTCAAAAAGTATAAAGTCATTTAAAATAACCTCCAAACCATAAAGGTTCCATGCATTTTTTAATGTACCATAGAACTTGTCTTTCCGAGATTGTACCCTGTATCTGGGGTTAATCTATTTCCTTCTCTTTGGCACCAGAAACTATTACTTTGGGCCTTTTTCATGATTTTCTATATGTAAGTGCTTGTGTGTTAGTATTTAATAATCACTTACTATATCTTACTTCCTTGTCTTATGGAAGTTTCTGTTTTCTAAGCTGTTTTTAGAGAGATGTGAGACACTAAACCAAATAAATGACTCAAAATTAGAAGGGATGGAAAGGTAGGGGCAATATTTTGAGTATTAAGTAAATATGTTATTCATTGTACAAAAGTTAACTTTTTATGGGTTTATTTGAAGGTTAGATGGCTATATTTGTATCAATAATTGTTATATGACTTTTTATTGGCTTCATACTTGTGCTACCTTGCGAAGAAATTAGCTAGTGTCTTGATAATTTTCTGATTTCTTTGGATTCGTCCAGTCATCATTTAGACACCAGAATTTTACTTGTGTAAGGGATTTAAAAAGGAGAAGATAGGCTGGGGCTGATCTTTTTTTGTAATATCTCCATTTTACATAAAAAAAGAAAGAATATTGAAATCTCAGAGTATTGATATAATTTGTCAGCCCTCACATCTATATTTTGCACCTCATATTATGCACTCCTTATACTACATTGATATTGGCTGCACTTTTGTTTGCACTTAAGTATTTTCTGTACAAATGTCCTTTCAATTTTGCTTTGTTTATTAAAAGTTCTTTTTTCTAATTGGATAGTGGGGATTTCCCTTTGACATCATAAAATTATAAAAATCAAAAAGATTTCTTATTCACAGTATGTGGTTTAAAAAATGAAAAAATACATAAAGATGACTTACAGCCCTAGCAAAGTGTGAGCATCCTTCGACTGACTTAGCACACTCCAACATATATCAGTACTATAGAAGAATGGAAGCTGTCTCACAATCACATACAAGTTTCATTACTTGACCTCTTTTAGATCTTCTTTTTAGGTGAACCTTCATAAATGATAAATATTGGAACTGTGAATTGGAAATCAGAATAATCCTTCATATTGACAAATGTTTCCAGTGGCCTGGTGGTCACTTAGTTTTGAAAACCTTTCCTTTAGTTCTCCTGTAAATAAATTGTTCAGAAGGCAAAAGAAGTTAATGGCTTTAATGAAGTTATAAATTTTATGTTTAGAATACTCCCTTTTAAAAATCTGACATGGACTAAATTAAATAAGGCTTATTTAATTTGAAAGCTTAAATTCAATTGATTTCTTATACATTTTCACAAAATTAGTATTGAAATGAAAATCTGTAGGGTCAGACGCAATTTTGACAAAGGTCAACACTAAAATGTTCAGTCTAACAACTCTATTAATTCTACTAATTTGGTTGAAATACTATGCAGACTACCTTAAATTAGCAAATGTCTTATGAAATAGACCAAAAGGTCATTTCTTAGGTGGGATTGTGACATTTTCCTTCCTGTTAGTCCTTTATATTATGTTACCCTTTATGAAATCTGAAAAACGTTTTAGTAGATTTAATTATGAATAGTAAATTATCCGTTTTCTATAGTCACCACAAATACAGCAATGAATACATATACAATGTATTCATTATAACAAAATTTGTAGTATTTTACTTTAAAATAAGTTTTTAGTTAATCCAAGTTAATTCTTTGAGTGCAGTTTGCTTAGTTGCATGAACAAAACCAAAATGAATCAGTATATTTCTTCACAATTAATAGCATGATCATTAGCAATGTCCCTGCTTCTCATTGAGTATCTTTAAGCATCTTAACAATGTTTAATTTCAGTTTGTCCAATCTGAGCAGAAATAAGAAAAGAAATTAATCTTTCTGTTGAAGGCCAGTGAAAATAGACATAAAAACACAGCTTTAGTAAAAAATACAGTTTCAGTAGAGATATTGGCAAATGATAAATTACTCACTTTAAATTATTACTACTGGGTAAAGAAGCTGAAAAATCTGATGCTACCTAGATAAAGACATTTCAAAGTTTTTATGTGCCAATGCCAATATATATAATTTATCAACACAACCTACAGTTTGCAATGATCTAACAAGGTATTATTTTACATTTCATTCTTTTACTGGAAATTCCATTTTGGAGGAATACATATGCAAATCTTCATTTTTGATTAAAATTGGTGGTGTCAAATTCTGTTCTCCTGAGGTACACAATCCACCAGAAAGGAAAAGAAGGGATCTATCCAATACTGAGTACCTACTGCATGCTTCCACTGTTCTGTTATTTGTTTTATTTAATCCACTTTAAGAGTCATCACAATTTCTGACTTCTTTGTTTGGAAACTACCTACGGAAGCTAATAGTCTCAACCTAAAAACATCTCTGTGAGTTAAATGTTACTCTATTTTTATAACAAAGATTAATATCTATTCTAACCATGAGTTAGGCATGTCCAATTAGGAGTATGGAATAATTGGCTCAGAATGTTCCAATTTCAACATTGGTAAGATTTTTTTGAAAGTTAAAAACTAAAATTTGACCTTTGGGAGGCTTTCGGAAAACACATTGGTAAGCTTTATTGCTCAAAGTATTAGTTGAATTTTAAAGTTTTACAAAACATCATACACAGAGGTCTGAGAAATGCCTCTGTTTAGGGCTGCCTGAGGCCCTCACACATTTTTGCCATGTTCAGATAGAAATAGCATAACGATTTTATGATTAGCAGCAACTCAAGAAAGCTAACCAATTAGGTAGGATCACCTCTTAAAAAAAATCACACAAGAACATTTGCTTGAGAAGTTCCAGACATTTTGATCTTATAGAAGTGACTAGATGAAACATTAGAGTAATAAAAACAATAGAATGTTAAAATGAGATTTGAGGCAGTTCCAAGATGGCAGAATAGGAACAGCTCCAGTCTACAGCTCCCAGTGTGAGCGACACAGAAGACGAGTGATTTCTGCATTTCCAACTGAGGTACCAGGTTCCTCTCACTGGTGAGTGTAGGACAGTGGGTGCAGGACAGTGGGTGCAGCGCACTGAGCGTGAGCCGAAGCAGGGCGAGGTATCTCCTCACCTGGGAAGTGCAAGGGATCAGGGAATTCCTTTTCATAGCCAAGCAAAGCTGTGACAGACGGCACCTGGAAAATCGAGTCACTCCCACCCTAATACTGCGCTTTTCCAGTGGTCTTAGCAAACGGCACACCAGGAGATTATATCCTGCACCTGGCTCAGAGGGGCCCACGCCCACGGAGCCTCGCTCATTGCTAGCACAGCAGCCTGAGATCAAACTGCAAGGCGGCAGCGAGGCTGGGGGAGGGGCGTCCGCCATTGCTGAGGCTTGAGTAGGTAAACAAAGTGGCCAGGAAGCTTGAACTGGGTGAAGCCCATCGCAGCTCAAGGAGGCCTGCCTGCCTCTGTAAACTCCACCTTTGGGGGCAGGGCATAGCCAAACAAAAGGCAGCAGAAACCTCTGCAGACCTAAATGTCCCCATCTGACAGATTTGAAGAGAGTAGTGGTTCTCCAAGCATGGACTTTGAGATCTGAGAATAGACAGACTGCCTCCTCAAGTGGGTTGCTGACCCCTGAGTAGCCTATCTGGGAGGCACGCCCCAGTAGGGGCAGACTGACACCTCACACGGCTGGGTACCCCTCTGAGACGAAACCTCCAGAGGAACGATCAGACAGCAACATTTGCTGTTCACCAATATCCGCTGTTCTGCAGCCTCCGCTGCTGATACCCAGGCAAACAGGGTCTGGAGTGGACCTCCAGCAAACTCCAACAGACCTGCAGCTGAGGGTCCTGACTGTTAAAAGGAAAACTAACAAACAGAAAGGACATCCACACCAAAACCCCATACGTCACCATCATCAAAGACCAAAGGTAGATAAAACCACAAAGACGGGGAAAAAACAGAACAGAAAAACTGAAAATTCTAAAAATCAGAGCACCTCTCCTCCTCCAAAGGAACGCAGCTCCTCACCAGCAACGGAACAAAGCTGGACAGAGAATGACTTTGACGAGTTGAGAGAAGGCGGCTTCAGATGATCAAACTTCTCCGAGCTAAAGGAGGAAGTTTGAACCCATCGCAAAGAAGCTAAAAACCTTGAAAATGATTAAACGAATGGCTAACTAGAATAACCAATGCAGAGAAGTCCTTAAAGGACATGATGGAGCTGAATACCATGGCACGAGAACTACGTGACAAATGCACAGCGTCAGTAGCCGATTCAATCAACCGGAAGAAAGGGTATCAGTGACTGAAGATCAAATGAATGAAATGAAGCGAGAAGAGAAGTTTAGAGAAAAAAGAATAAAAAGAAATGAACAAAGCCTCCAAGAAATATGGGACTACATGAAAAGACCAAATCTACCTCTGATTGGTGTACCTGAAAGTGACGGGGAGAATGGTACCAAGTTGGAAAACACTCTGCAGGATATCATCCAGGAGAACTTCCCCAACCTAGCAAAGCAGGCCAAAATTCAAATTCAGGAAATACAGAGAACGCCACAAAGATACTCCTCGAGAAGAGCAACTCCAAGACACATAATTGTCAGATTCACCAAAGCTGAAATGAAGGAAAACATGCTAAGGGCAGCCAGAGAGAAAGGTCGGGTTACCCACAAAGGGAAGCCCATCAGACTAACAGCTGATCTCTCGGCAGAAACCCTACAAGCCAGAAGAGAGTGGGGACCAATATTCAACATTCTTAAATAAAAGAATTTTCAACCCAGAATTTCATATCCAGCCAAACTAAGCTTCATAAGTGAAGGAGAAATAAAACCCTTTACAGACAAGCAAATGCTGAGAGATTTTGTCACCACCAGGCCTGCCCTAAAAGAGCTCCTGAAGGAAGCACTGAACATGGAAAGGAACAACCAGTACCAGCCACTGCAAAAACATGCCAAATTGTAAAGACCATTGATGCTAGGAAGAAACTGCATCAACTATCGAGCAAAATAACCAGCTAACATCATAATGACAGGATCAAATTCACACATAACAATATTAATTTTAAATGTAAATGGGCTAAATGCTCTAATTAAAAGACACAGACTGGCAAATTGGATAAGGAGTCAAGACCCATCAGTGCACTATATTCAGGAAACCCATCTCACGTGCAGAGACACACATAGGCTCAAAATAAAGGGATGGAGGAAGATGTACCAAGCAAATGGAAAACAAAAAAAGGCAGGGGTTGCAATCCTAGTCTCTAATAAAACAGACTTTAAACCAACAAAGATCAAAAGAGACAAAGAAGGCCACTACATAATGGTAAAAGAATCAATTCAACAAGAAGAGCTAACTATCCTAAATATATATGCACCCCATACAGGAGCACCCAGATTCATAAAGCAAGTCCTTAGGACCTACAAAGAGACTTAGACTCCCACACAATAATAATGGGAGACTTTAACACCCCACTGTCAACATCAGACAGATCAACAAGACAGAGTTAACAAGGATATCCAGGAATTGAATTCAGCTCTGCACCAAGTGGACCTAATGGACATCTACAGAACTCTCCACCCCAAATCAACAGAATATACATTCTTCTTAGCACCACACCACACCTATTCCAAAATTGACCATATAGTTGGAAGTAAAGCACTCCTCAGCAAATGTAAAAGAACAGAAATTATAACAAACTGTCTCTCAGACCACAGTGCAATCAAACTAGAACTCAGGATTAATAAACTCACTCAAAGCTGCTCAACTACATGGAAACTGAATGACCTGCTCCTGAATGACTACTGGGTACATAACGAAATGAAGGCAGAAATAAAGGTGTTCTTTGAAACCAATGAGAACAAAGACACAACATACCAGAATCTCTGGGACACATTTAAAGCAGTGTGTAGAGGGAAACTTATAGCACTAAATGCCCACAAGAGAAAGCAGGAAAGATCTAAAATTGACACCCTAACATCACAATTAAAAGAACTAGAAAAGCAAGAGCAAACACATTCAAAAGCTAGCAGAAGGCAAGAAATAACTAAGATCAGAGCAGAACTGAAGGAGACAGAGACACAAAAATCCCTTCAAAAAATCGATGAATCCAGGAGCTGGTTTTTTGAAAAGATCAACAAAATTGATAGACTGCTAGCAAGACTAATAAAGAAGAAAAGAGAGAAGAATCAAATAGATGCAATAAAAAATGATAAAGGGGATATCCCCACCGATCCCACAGAAATACAAACTACCATCAGAGAATATTATAAACACCTCTATGCAAATAAACTAGAAAATCTAGAAGAAATGGATAAATTCCTCGACATATACACTCTCCCAAGACTAAACCAGGAAGAAGTTGAATCTCTGAATAGAACAATAACAGGCTCTGAAATTCAGGCAATAATTAATAGCTTACCAACCAAGAAAATCCAGGACCAGATAGATTCACAGCTGACTTCTACCAGAGGTACAAGGAGGAGCTGGTACCATTCCTTCTGAAAAAATTCCAATCAATAGAAAAAGAGGGGATCCTCCCTAACTCATTTTATGAGGCCAGCATCATCCTGATACCAAAGGCTGGCAGAGACACAACAAAAAAAGAGAATTTTAGACCAATATCCCTGATGAACATCGATGCAAAAATCCTCAATAAAATACTGGCAAACGGAATCCAGCAGCACATCAAAAAGCTTATCCACCATGATCAGTGGGCTTCATCCCTGGGATGCAAGGCTGGTTCAACATATGCAAGTCAACAAACGTAATCCAGCATATAAACAGAACCAAAGACAAAAACCACATGATTATCTCAACAGATGCAAAAAAGGCCTTTGACAAAATTCAACAGCACTTCATGCTAAAAACTCTCAATAATTTAGGTTTTGATGGGATGTATCTAAAAATAATAAGAGCTATTTATGACAAACCCACAGCCAGTATCATACTGAATGGGCAAAAACTGGAAACATTCCCTTTGAAAACCGGCACAAGTCAGGGATGCCCTCTCTCACCACTCCTGTTCAACATAGTGTTGGAAGTTCTGGCCAGAGCAATCAGGCAGGAGAAAGAAATAAAGGGTATTCAATTAGGAAAAGAGGAAATCAAATTGTTGCTGTTTGCAGATGACATGACTGTATATCTAGAAAACCCCATAGTCTCAGCCTAAAATCTCCTTAAGCTGATAAGCAACTTCAGCAAAGTCTCAGGATACAAAATCAATGTGCAAAAATCACAAGCATTCTTATACACCAATAAGAGACAAAAGAGAGCCAAATCATGAGTGAACTCCCATTCACAATCGCTTCAAAGAGAACAAAATACCTAGGAAACCAGCTTACAATGGATGTGAAGGACCTCTTCAAGGAGAACTACAAACCACTGCTCAACGAAATAAAAGAGGACACAAATAAATGGAAGAACATTCCATGCTCATGGATAGGAAGAATCAATATCGTGAAAATGGCCATACTGCCCAAGGTAATTTATAGATTCAATGCCATCCCCATCAAGCTACCAATGACTTTCTTCACAGAATTGGAAAAAACTACTTTAAAGTTCATATGGAACCAAAAAAGAGCCCACATTGCCAAGTCAATCCTAAGCCAAAAGAACAAAGCTGGAGGCATCACGCTACGTGACTTCAAACTATACTACAAGGCTACAGTAACCAAAACAGCATGGTACTGGTACCAAAACAGAGATACCGACCAATGGAACAGAACAGAGCCCTCAGAAATAATACCACACATCTACAACTATCTGATCTTTGACAAACCTGGCTAAAACAAGAAATGGGGAAAGGATTCCCTGTTTAACAAATGGTGCTGGGAAAACTGGCTAGCCATATGTAGAAAGCTGAAACTGGATCCCTTCCTTGCACCTTATACAAAAATTAATTTAAGATGGATTAAAGACTTAAATGTTAGACCTAAAACCTTAAAAACCCTAGAAGAAAACCTAGGCTATACCATTCAGGACATAGGCATGGGCAAGGACTTCATGTCTAAAACACCAAAAGCAATGGCAACAAAAGCCAGAATTGATAAATGGGATCTAATTAAACTAAAGAGCTTCCGCACAGCAAAAGAAACTACCATCAGAGTGAAAAGGCAACCTACAGAATGGGAGAAAATTTTTGCAATCTACTCATCTGACAAAAGGGCTAATATCCAGAATCTACAAAGAACTCAAACAAATTTACAAGAGAAAAACAACCCCATCAAAAAGTGGGCAAAGGATATGAACAGACACTTCTCAAAAGAAGACATTTATGCAGCAGACAGACACGTGAAAAAATGCTCATCATCACTGGCCATCAGAGAAATGCAAATCAAAACCACAATGAGATACCGTCTCACACCAGTTAGAATGGCAATCATTAAAAAGTCAGGAAACAACAGGTGCTGGAGAGGATGTGAAGAAACAGGAACACTTTTACAATGCTGGTGGGACTGTAAACTAGTTCAGCTATTGTGGAAGACAGTGTGGCGATTCATCAGGGGTCTAGAACTAGAAATATCATTTGACCCAGCCATCCCATTACTGAGTATATACCCAAAGGAATATAAATCATGCTGCTATAAAGACACATGCACACATGTGTTTATTGCAGCACTACTCACAATAGCAAAGACTTGGAACCAACCCAAATGTCCAACAATGGTAGACTGGATTAGGAAAATGTGGCACATATACACCATGGAATACTAGGCAGCCATAAAAAATGATGAGCTTATGTCCTTTGTAGGGACATGGATGAAGCTGGAAACATCATTCTCAGTAAACTATCGCAAGGACAAAAAACCAAACACCGCATGTTCTCACTCATAGGTGGGAATTGAACAATGAGAACACTTGGACACAGGAAGGGGGACATCATACACCGGGGCCTGTTGTGGGGTGGGGTGAGGGGGGAGGTATAGCATTAGGAGACATACCTAATGTAAATGACGAGTTAATGGGTGCAGCACACGAACATGGCACATGTATACATATGTAACAAACCTGCACGTTGTGCACATGCACCCTAGAACTTATAAAGTATAATAAAAAATATATATATATATATAAAGAATGTTAAAATGAGATTTGAATACATATGAATTTCCAAAAGGACACATAAGAATTCACAATTAGGCATAACAGTATTTTGGGGGCTGAATTTATAATTGTATTGCCAGATATCTGATTAGGTTTTAGAAAAACCTATTAAACGGAAATAAAACTCTATTAGAGGGTCACATTTTTAGTTGGTATATAAAAGACATTTCTTAAAAAAGTAGCAAGAGATTGATAATGAAGGAAGGGAATTTAAGTGGCAGACATGGCTTTTCTTCTGAAGAGCTACTGCTCAGAACTGATGCATTTTAGTTAAAAATATACCTAATTCAGAGGTGTCTGATTTTATAAATAAATTCAGGATAAAAATTGACCTCTATGTTACCTCTATAAAAACAACTTAAAAAGAAAATCACCCCATACATTGTTATCTATGAAAATGTTAATCTTATTTTCAACAAAAACACTAACAAGCATAACAATATACAGTTGAACAGATTATATTCTCTTGAGGGGAAAACACTAAAAAATAGTCACAATTCTGGGCCTTTTTCTTGCATGATGTCAGACAATAAATAAATAAAAGGAAAAGATGTCAATTTACTTTGCCTTGGAGATTCTGAATATGTTTTGATACAACAAAAATTAGACATATATTAGAAGAACTAGTCCTTGAATTAACACAAAGTCTATTATGAACAGAATGAATCATTTTCAGCATGCAAGTGACTTTAAGAAGACAGTTGAAAAATCATCTTGAACAAAGTGATAGATGGAGGCTCACACTGAAGATTACGCCCTGATTCATGTGAAAACATTCGTTTAATTTTTATCTTTCCAAAGTAATGTACCATTCGCAATCCCTTTATGTGGATGTTTCTAGAGTCTACCAACCTCCTGAGCTACTTATCGGGTGTAAAATAGTTTGCCTTATTCCACATGGCATTATGACTCACAAATAATATTAAGCGATACGCAGCCAATCTGATACATGACTGGAATATTTACAATCTTTAGAATATATAGCAATGAAAAATTTTAAGTTGATCATTGTCAAGTCTAACAAATGGAAAGGAGATTTTCTTCAAAGTAAGAACCTGAAAACTTCATGATGGCTATATATTATAAAAATTTAGTTTCCTTATTTAAAAAAAAGGTCAGCTCTTCAACAAGAAATTTTAAATGTATCTTTTAAATATTGAAAAATTGAGAATATGTACCAGTTGGCCTCTTAAATTGGGGATCAAACTTATATGCTATGTTGGCTCAAACCAATAACTTGAATTATTTTTTGAATGAATCATTCATTTATTCATTCAACAAATCTTTATGGAATGCCCACCATGTGTTAGGTTAGTTAGATGCTGAACAACAAGTTAAGAAAGTCAGGATAGGCATGGTCTCAGCCTCTTGAAACAAACAGCCTAGCATAAAAACACAATTTCCAATACAGTAAGAAAATGGTATAGTGACAAAATTACAGACGACGTAGTAGTATACATGAGAAAGATTTAAGTCAGACGTGGGCAGAATGGATTTGGCAGCAAAATCCTCCCAGAGAAAGGTACATCCGAACTGAAGCTGAAGGATTTAAATACAACAGAAGGCAGATAATGCTGTGGGTAGAGGCTCTTTCCATTCATTTCTTATAGCAAGAGGACATTTATAAAGGAATGGGAAGAAGGAGATAGTACTTGGTTTGAGTACAAGCAAATTTAGGAGAGTAGGGTAAGAAATGAACTGGGGCCGAATCATGCAAAAACTGTTAGGTTATATTAAGGAACTTGCACCTTATTCTGAAACAGAGGGAGTAATGAAGGGTTTTAAACAAGAGAGTAAGATAATCATATTTACCTTTTAGGAAAACACACACACACACACACACACACGCACATACACACACAGTTTACTACTTTAGAAATGAATTTTTAGAGAGTAAAACTAGAAACGGAAAAGCTGGTTAAGAAGCTTCTGTGAAACCCAGGTGAAAGAGGGTGGTAGCACTGATGATAGACGTAGCAGTGGGGGTGGTAAGAAGGGAAACGATTTTCAGATATTTCAGTCATTTTTTCATAGTTGAAATTACCAATACTTGCTAAATCAGTTAATGTGAGTGTATGGAGCTGGTGAAAGAAATGTTAGCAGGAAGATAATTGGGAGAAGGGTGACCAAGAAAGGACATTGGGAAACATCTGCTACGAGGATGGAGGAAAATAGAAAATGGTGTGAGCTAAGCCAGATAACAGGAATATTTTAAGCAAGGGGTAATATCTTAATGTCTTAAGCAACAGTGTGTTGCTCACTTATATGTCATCACTATTTATCATGTTATATGATGCTTTCTAGGTTCATCACAAACATTTGTTAAATAAATAATTTAATTTAGTAAGCAGTGCTACTTATAAGGTTGGGTGCTGGGATGATATATTAGAAAACATACTCCTTATCTTCAAAAAGTTCATAAAACGGTAATAGGAGAAAGACTTACATTATTACCTATAATATGTGCTAGCTAATGAGAGCTGAATAAAGCTCTAGATCAATAAAAAATGTTAAGGGAAAGTAAGTAAAAAAGTGAGTATTTCTACTTGTGAGTATAAGAAAAAGTAAGGCCAACTGAAGAAAAAACTGAAAAAAGAAGCTTGATGTGGTGGCTCATGCCTGTAATCCCAAGACTTTGGGAGGCTGAGGCAGGAGGATTGGCGGAGGCTAGGATTTTGAGATTGGCTTAAGCAACACAGTGAGACACCTGTCTGCCCAAAAGAAAAAAAAAATTAGCTGGGTATAGTGATGTGCACCTGTAGTGCTAGTTATTTGGTAGGCTGAGGCAGGAGGACTGCTGGATCCCAGGAATTTAAGGTAGCAGTGAGCTATGATTGCACTACTGCTCTCTAGCCTGGGCAAGAGTGAGCCCTGTCTCAAAAAAGGAGAGGAGTGGAGCAGAGAGGAGAGAAGAGAAGAGGAACTACTGCAAATTTCAGGTAACCTGATAAGAACAGTTACAGATTTGGCAAATCTTGTTTGATAGGGGTGGAATTTGCTATGTTAAATTGTTTTCATGATTTCTGGGAATGCAATGAACTACTAGTTTTTAAACTCATGAATACAGCATAAAAATCAACAAGAACAAAACTCGTATCTTTCACTGTAAAGTGATCTCATTACGGAATTGAGTTGTCTTACTTTTTGCCACAGAAGCCACTAACAAACCTGTGCATATTTAAACGTGCTCCACAAATAAGTGAATTTCATGAAGATTGTTTTAAAAAGCACTGACTGTAACCTTACTTCATTTGCAAATGATAAACTCTGCAGTATCTATGGTTTCCTTCTATAAGCAAGATCTGTTTTGAGAATGTAATCAAATATCTTCATTGCTTAGCAATCACAGGTAAGGAGCTAATATGTCATGAGTCATGATTCTGTGTGAACAGTTTGCAGGTCAGTGGCATGATTTCAATGCCCTTTGGATTCTTGCTGTCATGCTTTCAAAGCCAATATTAATGCAAAGTATTAGAATGGATGAGAGTTAAGATGCAAGTGCTCTCCTAATCAATCAATTGACATACACATAGTGTGATCTGGTACAGTCTCCCGCATCAAGCTTACACTAGCATCTATAAACCAACACCAGCGTTAAAATAGCCCACAGACATGGTTTCATAAGGAATTTGTGTTTTACCAATTTAGTTAAGCCGAAGATGAAGGCACATTTAAATTAGCGTGAAGGTAACGACTCTGACACTCACCTAACCAACAGGAAATCTTCTAAGAAAGAGGAACAGTGGGTAGTGAAACAGTTTTGGAAAAATTTACCTGTAACCATTGTGACTGGTCATTGTGGCCAGAGGTCCAGGCATTCACTTTGCCTTGCTTGTCCAGCCGAGCTTTCCTTGGTTCCCAAGTGAACATGTCCATGTTGAGCGTTCTGAAGATGCTGGAGGCAGTGATCTGATAGTCTTGTATATGTCCTGATTTCATACCCAGAGGCTCAGAACAACCTGAAAGAAAATGAGAAGGGCTCCATGAGAAAAATAATTGATCACCCTGGAACTTTTCTGCATTCATTTTGGATAGGCAAGAGACGATTAAACATAATGCTATTCATTCCTCCAAAGAGAAAGCATCTAAATCCAAAAAAAAAAGCTATAATCAGAAATAAATCTGAAACAAAATCGAAAAACAAGATAGCCAATTCAAGCTATTTTGTCTGAATATATTTTGGAAAAATTGAAAACAAGACAGACAATTTAAACTACTTTTCTGTGATAGATGATTTTGCAAAATGAAAACAATGCTGAAATGCTCTCTCCTGTCTCATTACTGGAGGCCTCCTGACTGCTCCCTAGTTTTCAAGTTTCATTGTGTCTTTAAAAATGGGACATTTTCTCACAAAGTATATTTGTTTTTCTTTTATTTGTTTTCACATTACTGCAAATGAAAATTCCCTCAGTACAAAGTCATTTTCACAAGCTGCTCCACTGTTGTATTCTAAACCAGACAGCATTTTGTTTTTAAAGAAATATGTTAATCTTCATCACTGATTCTTATAGCACCAACATGGCTTCTTCTGTAAGACAGGAATCTAGTATTTACTGAGGGTATGCCATGTGCCAGGCATTGTGCAAGCGTAATTTAAACTAATAGATAACAGAAGATAATAAGATAATTCTAGCAAAAACCACCACTGAACAAACCTTTTAACACATTATTTTATTTCAATCCTATTCAATAACGTATAAAGTTTAGGTATGTTTGTAAGATTCTCAAATCTACCACATATATTTTTGAGTTTAATATGGTAAAAATTTTGGCTTGCTTGTCCTTGAAAAATTATATGCATGTACATATGTTTGTGTGTGTATAAATATACACACAATTTCCCAATCTTGGATTGCAACTGTGACAAAATACTCTTTACAATTTTTGTAACAGAGAGCATGATTCTATCATCATATGAGCCAGGGGCTGAGTCTTCTTCATGTGAAACTGTTAAATTTTGGTCAAGTAACTCACAAGGTAAGTTTGATCATCAAAGAAGCAAAGATGACAAGAGGACACCACTCCAACCCAATACTTTCTCCTCACACTCTACTGTCTCCCATTTCCCAGCTGTGTAGCCTTGCCCTGTTATTTAACAACTTTCTACCTAAATTTTCTCATCTGTAAGATGGTGATAATAATAGAAATTACCTCAAGGAAGTGTTGTAAGAAATTACTTAATAAACATAAAGTACTTAGAAATAGTGCTGGCACACAGCATTCAGTCAATGTTAACTATTTGTATGATTTCTGTAAAACTCATCCCAACAGATGGCAATGGTAAGTCCCCAAATATCAGCATATCAACAAGTACTCAATAATATTTAATTATTGGGTACAGTTTCTAAAACTAGACCTTTTTTGGATTCTAAACTACAAAAGAGGTGCTTTAGAACTCTTCATTGATCAATAACTCTTAGCTATAACTAATTGCTTTCTGTCCTGGTCAATCTAGATCACTTCTTCCTTCTTGAGGCTCCCCATATTTTCCTTCACCTCCACCATCTAGGAAATGCATATCCTATGAAAACATGGAAAACATGACATGGAGGGCTGTGTGTCTTAACACAAGTGCATTTTGGTATAGGAGATAAGTATCTGAAGCCTCATATTAAAGATAGCTGTAATGCCTACCTGTATATTCTGGGTGAAAAAAAAGTCATAACAATTCTCTAAGAGTCTAGAAAGTTCTAACAGGCTTAATGGCAACCTGTTTATCTTCAGGAAGTTAGTTTCATAGTGGCATGCATTATCTACATTGAAAAATTCTGACTTGTTCTTTTATTCCCATATTTGCCTCTACCTGCATCCCACCCCCCAAGTCTTTGAAAACTTTGCTTAGTTTGCAGGAGATACAAGCGAAGAGGAATGGTAGTTGGTTCCCTCCTTTTGTGATATAACATAGTATTGAAGTACTGGATAGAAAAGGAATGCCTTTACTTTGACCACTTCTGCTTAGCCATAAAATTCACTTTATATCCATTCTGTTGTCTAGTATTTATCTCAGAATTGCCAAATTATTGGTTCATAGAATGAATGAATGAGTATTCCTCCTCTAATTAGGGTCATAATCTATTTTATTCCAAATATCTTAAGTCATACTTCTTTCAGAGAATTTAGGAGATGATCTTCAAAAGTGTCTGAGAAGAGATTACCTGCTCATCTTCTAGGCAGGGTGAAATATTTTAATAGCAATTTACTGAATACAATAAGGCTTTAAAGTGTTGCACTGGATTGTGGGGAGTAGTTTGGTACATTACATTAGTGTTTATTTCCAAGTGTTACAGCTAACCTCTCTGCCAATGTGCCTCATGCCACAAATTTTACTTCTTATCCATATGATTTCATGCATATAAATTAATTAACTCTTTTACCAGTGTGGCCAGCACTTGAACAAAATGAAGTATTAACAATGAAATTGGTATTTCTATAATGAAGTGCTCTAGTTTTTTAAAGCATCCATTGAGAGATATTACTCTCTGCATGCAAGTTCAAAATCAATTTGCTGTGCTGGGAGATGCAGCACTGCTTCTTTTTGAGAAAATAAAACCTGTAAAGTGTCAGGTGCAATGTCTTATCAAACTTGGGAGTAAAATATATTCACATCTTAGGGGTGTAACCGTGCCATGTGTGAAAGACTGACCCTCATGAATCAAAAGACTGAAAAATTGTGGAAGGTGATGTTAAGCAACTAAAAACCATGTGGCTTGCAGCAGATCTCATCATATTGTGGCTTCCTCTTGATTGCTTTATGATAAATGGCTTAGGGATGACACTGGTCTGTGGTGATATAGTGACACGGAATACAAACACTGTACAGCAATAAGTCTGCTAAGATTTACTGGATCTTAATAACTGGAGTAAACAAACTGCATTAAATTGCCAAAATAAGGAAAAGATCTCGTTAGGAAAATTAATGGTAGTAAAGCAAATGTTGGTTGCTTCAAAAAATACACCAACATAGAATATGAAAATGTGATTCTTAAAATAGGCTCACTTGACCCTACAAATTAATTCTTAAAATGTATTGGTCTTATTAAAAATTGGTTATTTAAGAGTAAATTTTATTTGCTTGAAAATCAATCCTTTTTTTAGGCAACACAAATAAATTTAGGAAGAGAAACAGATATAAAGTATGCGCTTTAACCTATAGGCAACCTCTTGAATAAAAAGCTCACAGTTGTCTCTTTGCAGGGACTTGTTCTCCTATTTTTAATTAAGTGGTATTGTTTTAGATTTGGTAAAGGTTTTTCCTCCCTTCAAGTTTACACTAAAAAGCGGAGCACACATGCACTTTTAGTTTTCTTCACAGTTATTTGAACAAAATAATTTCAGGCCACTGCAGCAAAGATAGTTTGTAAATTGTGATGCCAGAAATATAAGAACAACTACCAAAAATATAACAAGTGAAATGCCTAGATACAATTTTCTATTTCATTCAGAATCTAGCTATATTGAAATGGGGCCACTGTAAGATCCACACATTAAGTCCTCATCTTTATATCTAATATTGATGTTCCTGGGGGACAAGAATTATTTAACTCTGAGTCATTTGATAGGTTATTCTTGAGTTGGATAACCACTATTTGTACAATAAGCAGGTTGCTAGCTAAGAATGATCCAAGAATGAATTTATATTAGCAATCTTGGTATTGAAGTATTGAGGAATGAGAAGTTAAATGTTTCATAAAACCTAAAAAAAAGTTCTTATGGTAGACAGACAAAGATAAAGTTGTTATGATAGATGGACAAAGATAAAGCATACTTTTCTGTGTTATATAGCTTAATCTTAACTGCAATTTATGAGGTGGGGCAGATTCCAGTTTTTACTAAACTTTTTGTCAGAAAACATAGATCATAGTTATTATGCAAAACAATGAGACACATTTAAAAGTGACAATTTTCCCGTGAGAATTCCTTGTGCTTTCTTTGAGCACTCAACAAAACACATTACTCTTTCTACATTAATTCTACCCTGTGGCATGTTTTAGAACTTGTTTATTCTACACATAAACACACACTGGTTTTCCCTGAACCATGTTGTAGACATTTTGCCCCAGAAATAAATTTCTATGGTTGTTGAATTTGCAGGTTAGTAATAAGCTACATACAAATATGCTTTTTGTTTTCTTTAAATAGAATACAGAAATAGTTAATTTGAGACTTACCCGACAGTTCACAGCCAAGAAGTTCCATTCGCAAAGTGCAATGTCTTCGACAAACTTGGGGATAGAGTCTTACATACTGAGCTTTTATGGGGGGTGTGAAAGAGTTAGCATATGGAGTGTTGTTATCAATGTTTCCACGAAACACCTGTGTAAAAACAATACAGAGTTTAAAATTATTCATTGCAACAGCTTATTTACCTATTTTTACATATTGACCCTACCTATACCTTATCAAAAATAATTGTTCAAAGAGCAGATTACATTATTTGGGAGCATGGAGCATTTGAGAAGTGCCTTGCCATGAGCACTGAATATAAAACCCAACCATAAACTCCTAATTAAAGCCATAAACCACTGTGGCTCATGACATGATCTATATTCCACTGTGATGGTCTTGTCAATTTTAAGGCCAGTCTTTCAGAACCAGGGCAGCGCTCTTCTCTTTTTTTGAGAAATGGACACCTTAAATCCTTCAATTTAATCTGGGACTGTCTGCTCATTTTGCTACTTAGTATTCATACTTTTGGGGGTAGAATCCAGTCTTTGCCACTGCTTCCTGATCATCCAGTCTCTCTAATGCTATGATTAGATTTATGATGCTTTAAGGTTTGACTCATGAAGATTATATCTTCATCAACCAGTCCCAAGTACTTGGATAATAGAATTCCTTATTAAAATTTCCAGCTAAAAACTATGTTTGCCTCTAAAATTCAAGTATTATAATGTGTCATTGTAAATTCATTAAGGCTTATTCTTATTTTACCTTTTATGTAAACCTGATAATCCAAAAACCTTATTTAAATTCATTTAAGAGGGCAATTTAAAAAATATTTTATATAATTTATTAGAGTCTCGTATAATGCCTGATTTTAAATGGAATGATCTCCAGTCCTGATATTTTTAAAATTAAAATTTCTGATGAAGAACTAAGAAAAGAATTGGGAATATCATAGGAAATGGAAAGGAGGTATTGAATATTGAATATTATATTCAATATTATATTATATTGGAAGAAAGATTTGTTACTTAACAAAATAAAATATTTTAGAGGTATTGAATATAATATTCAATATTCAATACCTCTAAAATATTTTATTTTGTTAAGTAACAAATCTTTCTTCCAATATGAAGCATATAAAGATATATATTTCTTCTATCATTTAGGTCTTTTCTTGCTTTTAAGAAAATAGTTTTCATTAATATAATAGTTATTTCATTAAGAAGTGCATTAATCGGCCGGGCGCGGTGGCTCACGCCTGTAATCCCAGCACTTTGGGAGGCCGAGGCGGGTGGATCAGGAGGTCAGGAGATCGAGACCATTCTGGCTACCACAGTGAAACCCCATCTCTACTAAAAATACAAAAAATTAGCCAGGCGTGGTGGTGGGCGCCTGTAGTCCCAGCTACTCGGAAGGCTGAGGCAGGAGAATGGGGTGAACCTGGGAGGCAGAGTTTACAGTGAGCCGAGATCGCGCCACTGCACTCCAGCCTGGGCGACAGAGTGAGACTCCATCTCAAAAAAAAAAAAAAAAAAAAAAAAAAAGTGCGTTAATCAGAAAAGCAATAAAAATGAAATAAAAATGTATCATTAAAATAAAGCTTAATTGTCATACAAAAGACTGTGTCCACCTGTGTCAAAGTATTTGTAGCACCACCAATTAAAATCTGTGAAAATCTTAAATGTCAGGCATTTTAAGTTTATAAATTGGAGAATTACTACTTCCTTCACCACACTAGCCCAGTTAAAAACAAGACTCATTGGTAATTTATTTTCATCAAAATAAGTCTTCTCCTGAAGACCTTATCATTTGATAATCAATGATTATCAATGACATTTTTCTTTTAAATTAAGTAGGTTAAATTATTCTTACCATGTCTTCATTGGTGCCTTTCACTTTGTACATTGCCCAAGTCTTTCCATCATTACTGTAGGCAATTTTGTAGGATTTTGTATACTCTGGGCTTCCAATCCTCTTGGCTCCTTGGGTAATCACACCAGTAACTCTCATTTTCCTTTGCAAATTTATCTGAAAAGACAAGCACAATCAACAATAATCTTATTGCTTTCAGGATAACAATACTGAAAATACGAATTTTAGAAATGGAACATTGTTAATGCAGATTAATAATAATATAAAAAGCTAATAATTTTCATGTAGTTTTTATGGATAAATGTTTACAATAGATATATATTAAGTTTAGCTTCAAAATCCCTTTCTGTAATGGAATACTATTTTTAATTAAACAAATATTGGTGAACAGGCTTTGAAAAGGGCAATGTGCCCCAAAAACATAAGTATAGAAAGCATCTGGTTTCTCACGATATGCAGATGTAACTTAATAAACTGAAAACTGGGAATATTCTCTTGTCAAAGTAATCTCAGTGTCATTACTATAAAACTCTATTGTCAACGTAACTGTTAATGTGTATAAACTGATTTAAGCTTCTAGAAATTTCCATTTACAATAAAACATGACAATTTCACTGAGATCTTTGGATACCAGAATTTTAAAAAGTAAAGACAAAAATGATGTCCAAACCAAAAACAAATAAGTATCCCTTAAGTTTCTGGATCTTTACGCTGTAGTCTGTGGAGCATTTTTTAAAAAAATTAAATGATTGCTTTTTTCTTCATTTTATTGTTAAGTAAAATTTCTAACCGGAATTTTCTCTCTCCATATTTTCTCCACATTCCAAATCACTTTACAACCGTTTGCTTCAGAAGTAACATACATCAAATAAAATTGTTATTATTCTTCCCATATTTAATAGAGATATCTTTTTGACACTTAACATTTAATAACTAAATCAAATGCTACAATGTAGAAAAGTGCCTTATTCATATATAGTAAACATTAAAATTTCATATATGGTAAACATTAAAATTAAAATGCCTTTATGATGTTTATAAAATCTTTTAAATGTTCTTGATAAATTGCTATAAATCACCCTCTCCAAAAATATAAATCGGAAAAATTTAAATATGTCATGCCATAATATTAATGACTCAGATATTATTTTCCAAAGAAAACCAGAAAATCTTCAGATTCATGTAAGTGATTAGAGTTTTCCACTGTAGGATGAGACTTTGAGAGTTAGCATTTGAAATGGTCCATGGTGTGCATGATGAAAACAGCCACTCTATCACCATTGTCTCTGAGTCTCCCAAAGTCTCATCTTCCCCGTTGAAACCTCACAAAATCGTTCCCTCAACGATTACTCACAAGGTGATTCTCAGTCTTATTCATATATAAAGAAAATCTGGAGTTTTGATGAGTACAATTTTTGTGTTAAAATTCTGGGCCAATAGTCCCTTTTTTCCTTGAACCATTAATGCTAAGTGGATGGACTCAGATATTCAAGTTTGGTTTTCTCATTTTGATGTTCAGACATCACACAACAACAATAACCATGAGTACATTTTAAGTTCCATTCCTCTTTGGAGGTTCAAAAAGACAATATCCCTCATGAATGTAAATTTTACTTACTACTCTTAATATTTATCTCCATTTATCTCCATTAGTCCTTTAAAGTTTGATTTTGGAGTTTTAACTGTGCAACTTGAAAGAGGGAATGTTTGAAAGATGTTTATTTCAGTATGTTAGGTCAATTAGCACATCACTATGAAAGAGTCATATTCTTTCATTATCTTATGCATGACATTTTCTTTTTTTTTAATCTGAGACTCTTTGCAGTTTAAACACTTCCAATACATACAACATACACAATGGACACTTTGAATCATGTTTTCTCTCATTTTGGAAGCCAAGTTTCACATCTGATGTTGCTGAACATTCCTTTTTCAATTATCTTTTATCTCATTTCAATTATCTTGTTTATACCTGTTGTAGACAGCCAAATTATCTTTGCTAGAGTTTTGGCTCATAAGCTATAGACACTAATTTTCTAAAGCTTTAATTGTAGATGCATAATAGGATCAAAAAATAAAAACCTGAGTTTGTATTTTTCTCTAAATCATTAAAAATCATGTAAAAATTCTTTTTGCTCTAATATTTAGAAGCTCTGCATATATATTTTAGGAAGATGGAATTGCAGTTAGTTAAGCATCACTCAGTTTGGGTTGTGTCTAACTTTTAGTAGATATTTGTAATTAAATTTTGGCACTGTTTCCATTAAACACAAAATTAAAATGAAAAAATTTATAAGAATACAGGTTCAGGCTCGCTAAGTTTTAGTACTTACAGGTTTTAAACTTTTGACTTTTCATGTATCTAGCACTATTAAGCTTGGAAAATAATTCAATATAAGGAAGCTAAGCTGTCACCATCATAGTCATATTCAAATTTAATACCAGTAAACTATGTTGCTATAGGAAATAAACTAAGTAAGCCTTTGAGGAAATATATAGTATGATTTTAGAAACACCTCCACTTACAAGTATCTGCAAGTAATTCCTTTCCATCCCATTCCAACATTATTTTGTGATATCTCTGTAAAATAACAATGGCTAAAAGGTGATATTAATTTTATTCTCCCTATATGAACTATCCCACATACTATGTAAAAGGTCTATTGAAGATTGCATCAGAAATGCCTAAATTATTCTCTATGAGCTTGGTGGATGTCTGAAAAGGAAATAAAATATTTTCATTTATGTATCTGATTTCAGAGAAATTGTTGTTCCACTGGTGGTAGGAACACTGTGTATCCTTAAAAAGCAGAAGTGCCTTCTAAGGTATTTTGAGCAAATGGTGGCCTCCTACATTATTATAAATAGAATGATAATCTGAATCTAGAACGCTTAGAATGTATGCTAAGGGTATGCAGAAGGGAGGAATGGACTGATGGGGGTCTCAGTCTTGGTTTTGTCACTTCTGACCTATATAATCTTGAACAATTTGTCTAAGCTTTTTGAAATTTAATTTCCTCCCTGTAAAGGAGGTTTTTATAAAATATGTGAAGGTTATATGATATGTGCATGTAAAATATTAACAACATCTGCCACCTAGAAAGCACTTAGAACATGTTTTTTATTTTAAGTTTTTGGGTTTTTTTAACATGAAAAAGAGCAAAAAAGCATTTCCTTTACATCTTCTGCCTTAACCACTCAATGCAAGAAAATTTGGATTTTGAGAAGTGTATTATAAAAGCCGATAATCATAATGATATGGGGTGGCGACAGGGAAGTGCTGGGAGGAGAAGGGCAGGGACCCTGGCAAGGGTTCCACCCTCGGGCCTGTGCCCACAGATCTAGGTGAGGACAAACACTCGTGTTTTCATGCCCAAATGTTGCATTTTCCAAGAGCACCTGGCCCGCCACGCCCTCATCCTGTGCCTGTAAAAGCCCCCAGACCCTAGTGGGCACACACACAAGCAGCTGGGCACTGAGAGGAACAGACCGGCAGAAGAGCACACAGGTGGCTGGATGTGGAGAGGAGCAGAGGAGCAGAAGAGCACCACCGACAGGCACCGGTAGATGCCAGCAGGCCATCAACTGGCGGAACGATGTGGATACCAAGGGGAATTTGTCCAGGGCAGTTGGAGGAGAGTCCTGTCGCTGAGCAGCCCAACTCCAGAGGAAGACCACCTTCCCACTCCATACCCTCCTGGCTCCCCATCCACCTCCCTGAGAGCTGCTTCCACCACTCAGTAAAACCTTGTACTCATTCTCCAAGCCAACATGTGATCCGATTTTTCCCGGTACACCAAGGCAAGAACCCCGGGATAGAGAAAGCCCTCTGTCCTTGTGATAAGGCAGAAGGTCTAACTGAGCTGATTAACATAAGCTGCCTACATATGGCAAAACCAAAAGAGCACACTGTAACATGCCCAGTGGGGCTTCAGGAACTGTAAACATTTACCCCTAGAAGCTGCTGTGGGGTCAGAGCCCACGCTCCCAACGACCTGCCCATCTGTCTCCTCCCCCTAAGGGTATTGCACAGTGAGACACTGAAGAAGCGAGCCACGTCCCATCACACACCCTGCAACGGGGACAAGGGAACTTTTCCTGTTTCAATAACAAGCATGTAAAGACAATTTTGCAAACAACTTTCAAAGCTATATACTATATACTAATAAGACATTTAGGGCTACTGTGGTTGTGTGTGTGTGTGTGTGTGTGTGTGTGTGTGTGTGTGTGTTTAAATCTAATCATGAGTCTTACCATGGGGGATGGGATTAATGGGTTCTTGACAAGAAAGCAACTAGCATGGGCTACTGGCCCTCTCTACTGAATCCAGCACTTAAGATGCCCTGGGACAGAACATTGCTGATCAGGCTTTGAAATTTATCATACTTGAACACAGAAACTATGGTAAAGCCTTAGTGTAAGTGGAAATTTGAGATCCCAGTGTATGTTTGTGTGTCTGGGGTTTATTGAGGGTAACTCCAAGGGCTCATAAAGGTTATCAGGCTTGGGAAGAACTTTCTAGATGTTCTATTTCTCTTTCTCATTCTCATTTTGCTTGTTGAACTCTTTCTGATCTACCCAGTTCCAGCCCACTACCAGTGAGAAGCAGTGGAAAAATGTGGGCCAGGCTTAGAGGGGAGTCTGTAGGCACTAGCAGGCCTGAGTGTTGTACCCTCTGCCCTCCACATCGCAGGTTATGGACTAAGGAGGTAAATCAGAGTGATGAGGTCCTGGTAAGAGCAGTGTCTGAGGCAGATGAAGTATTTTGCGGGAAAGGGGACTGTAGAGTCAGTACAGGTTATAATTCTGCTATAAGGTATCCTCTCTACATCAACTCAATCCACTTGTAGTAGCTGAAGCTGGGACATGAATTTTACCCTTCCTTCTAGATACATCACTAGCTAAGGTATTAATAACAAATTCTCTAGGGAATGTAAGCACCATGATCGAAAGGAAAAAACAGAACTAATGCTAGAATAAAATGTAGTCTAATGGAGAACAGATTCAGACTTTAAAATTCAAAAGAAATCCCTGAAAAGACAAAGAAGATTTTCTGAAACATAAGACAGGAACAAGCATATAAATAAGAACCAGTTGGTGATACTGGATAATTGGATATAAAAAGATAATTGTCTAAATAAAATTCCCAATGGAGTGGTTTCAATAGCAAAGAAGCAAAGAGACATAGCTGAAGAATAAACTAGTAAGCAGCAAGACAGTGTTATAAAACTCTTTCCAGAAGGGAAGAGGATGGATTGCTGAGACTTCTCATATTGGGAGATGATGCAACTAACAATTTACTTTGAAAATTCTAGAGAAGCAAGAAATAGTAAAAACTAATTTAAAAGTTCTGCAAGTTTGCTTAATATAAGATCAACATATAACTATTCTACACCAGCAATTATTGACTGAAAATATAATCAAAATAGTGTGATACCAGCACACATGGAGACATATGAATAGAACAGAATAGAAAACCAATAGACTCCAATATGCAGGAAACCTTTGTATATGAAATAAATAATATTTAAATGAGAGGAAAAAAGACAGATTATTAAATAATTGGGACAATTTGATAGATTTCTCAAATAAATTTAGATCATTGTCTAACATACTATCCCAAAATAAGTTCCACAAAATAATCAGAGGAAAACACAGAATTAAAAACAATCTCAGAGATAAAAATGGGTTTCTATTCATGACACTAGATTTAAAAATGTTATTAATTAAAGTAAAAATTTCTGCAAGATTAAAAGCAAAATAAATACAAATGACAAATGGGCATTAAACTTTTACAAATTATATCATAGCAAGTGGTTGATCAATCAGAGATATTAGATTATACATATTGATAGATAAAACACAACTAACCCAATAGAAATGAACAAAGGATTTGATTAGTAGCCATTAAAAGGAATGCATATGGATTTTAAACATATGAAAAGATAATCATATTCATAAAAAAGTAAATTAAATCTACACCAAGTAATCATAATTCACCTATCAAAAACAAAAATAAAAATGTTGGACTACACAATATTAGCAAGAATATAGAGAACTACACATGTTTATATCTATGAGACTATAAATGACAGTTTTCATGTGATAGTGTAATGACATCATATTTATGAAAGACAATTTGGTTATATGTAACAATGACAAACACACATCCTCTTTAACTCAGCAATTCTATTTAAAAAAAGTATCCTACAAGTATGAGTAAACTGATGTTGGCAAAAAGTTATTCCCTACAGCACTGTATATAAAAAAACACAATTTCAAACAATTTAAAGTATCTATCAATAGGCATCTAAGTAATTTTATTATGAAAAAGTACAGAAAAGAAGATACTATTTACTTGTAAAACATAAGAACAAGAATGAAGGAGGAAGGGAGGAAGGAATAGAGGGGGTGAGAAAAGAATGGAGGGATGGTGGAGGGAGAGAGAGATCTTAGCATAATGCTGTGGAAAGAGTAGTAAGACTTCAGCAACAGGACAGTGTATTGCATACTACCCAAAATTTTAAAAAGTAAACATTTTTATTACAAGAACATCACAGGTAAAGTTCACAGGAAGGTGACAATCTGGGAGAAGATATCTGCATGTCTAGATTTGACAGGGGCTGCTTCTTCTTCTTCTTCTTAAAAAGTAAACAGAACCAAAGACAAAAACCACATGATTATCTCAATAGATGCAGAAAAGGCATTTGACAAAATTCAACAACGCTTCATGCTAAAAACTCTCAATAAATTAGGTGTTGACGGGACGCATCTCAAAATAATAAGGGCTATCTATGACAAACCCACAGCCAATATCATACTGAATGGGCAAAAACTGGAAGCATTCCCTTTGAAAACTGGCACAAGACAGGGATGCCCTCTCTCACCAATCCTATTCAACATAGTGTTAGAAGTTCTGGCCAGGGCAATTAGGCAGAAGAAGGAAATAAAGGGTATTCAATTAGGAAAAGAGGAAGTCAAATTGTCCCTGTTTGCAGATGACATGATTGTATATCTAGAAAACCCCATTGTCTCAGCCCAAAATCTCCTTAAGCTGATAAGCAACTTCAGCAAAGTCTCAGGATACAAAATCAATGTACAAAAATCACAAGCATTCTTATACACCAATAACAGACAAACAGAGAGCCAAATCATGAGTGAACTCCCATTCACAACTGCTTCAAAGAGAACAAAATACCTAGGAATCCAACTTACAAGGGATGTGAAGGACCTCTTCAAGGAGAACTACAAACCACTGCTCAAGGAAATAAAAGAGGATACAAACAAATGGAAGAACATTCCATGCTCATGGATAGGAAGAATCAATATCGTGAAAATGGCCATCCTTCCCAAGGTAATTTATAGATTCAATGCCATTCCCATCAAGCTACCAATGACTTTCTTCACAGAATTGGAAAAAACTACTTTAAAGTTCATATGGAACCAAAAAAGAGCCCTCATCACCAAGTCATGCTACCTGACTTCAAACTATATTACAAGGCTACAGTAACCAAAACAGCATGGTACTGGTACCAAATCAGAGATATAGATCAGTGGAACAGAACAGAGCCCTCAGAAATAATGCCGCATATCTACAACTATCTGATCTTTGACAAACCTGAGAAAAACAGGCAATGGGGAAAGGATTCCCTATTTAATAAATGGTGCTGGGAAAACTGGCTAGCCATATGCAGAAAGCTGAAACTGGATCCCCTCCTTACACCTTATACAAAAATTAATTCAAGACGGATTAAAGACTTAAACGTTAGACCTAAAACCATAAAAACCCTAGAAGAAAACCTAGGTGTTACCATTCAGGACATAGGCATGGGCAAGGACTTCATGTCTAAAACACCAAAAGCAATGGCAACAAAAGCCAAAATTCACAAATGGGATCTAATTAAACGCAAGAGCTTCTGCACAGCAAAAGAAACTACCATCGGAGTGAACAGGCAACCTACAAAATGGGAGAAAATTTTCGCAACCTACTCATCTGACAAAGGGCTAATATCCAGAATCTACAATGAACTCAAACAAATTTACAAGAAAAAAACAAACAACCCCATTAAAAAGTGGGCAAAGGACATGAACAGACACTTCTCAAAAGAAGACATTTATGCAGCCAAAAAACATGAAAAAATGCTCACCATCACTGGCCACCAGAGAAATGCAAATCAAAACCACAATGAGATACCATCTCACACCAGTTAGAATGGCAATCATTAAAAAGTCAGGAAACAACAGGTGCTGGAGAGGATGTGGAGAAATAGGAACACTTTTACACTGTTGGTGGGACTGTAAACTAGTCCAACCATTGTGGAAGTCAGTGTGGCAATTCCTCAGGGATCTAGAACTAGAAATACCATTTGACCCAGCCATCCCATTACTGGGTATATACCCAAAGGATTATAAATCATGCTGCTATAAAGACACGTGCACACGTATGTTTATTGTGGCACTATTCACAATAGCAAAGACTTGGAACCAACCCAAATGTCCAACAATGATAGACTGGATTAAGCAAATGTGGCACATATACACCATGGAATACTATGCAGCCATAAAAAATGATGAGTTCATGTCCTTTGTAGGGACATGGATGAAATTGGAAATCATCATTCTCAGTAAACTATCTCAAGGGCAAAAAACCAAACACCGCATGTTCTCACTCATAGGTGGGAATTGAACAATGAGAACACATGGACACAGGAAGGCGAACATCACACTCTGGGGACTGTTGTGGGGTGGGGGGAGGGGGGAGGGATAACATTAGGAGATATACCTAATGCTAAACGACGAGTTAATGGGTGCAGCACACCAGCATGGCACATGTATACATATGTAACTAACCTGCACATTGTGCACATGTACCCTAAAACTTAAAGTATAATTTAAAAAAAAAGTAAACATTTTTATTACAAGAACATCACAGGTAAAGTTCACAGGAAGGTGACCATCTGGGAGAAGATATTTGCAATGTCTAAATTTGACAGGCACTTCTTCTTCTTCTTCTTCTTCTTCTTCTTCCTCTTCCTCTTCCTCTTCTTCCTTCTTCTTCTTCTTCTTCCTCCTCTTCCTTCTTTCTTCTTCCTTCTTCTTCCTCTTCTTCTTCCTCTTCCTTCTTTCTTCTTCCTTCTTCTTCCTCTTCTTCTTCTTCTTCTTCCTCTTCCTCTTCTTCTTCCTCTTCCTTCTTTCTTCTTCTTCCTCTTCCTCTTCTTCTTCCTCTTCCTTCTTTCTTCTTCTTCCTCTTCCTCTTCTTCTTCTTCCTCTTCCTTCTTTCTTCTTCCTTCTTCTTCCTCTTCTTCTTCTTCTTCCTCTTCCTCTTCCTCTTCTTCTTCTTCTTCCTCTTCCTTCTTTCTTCTTCTTCCTCTTCCTCTTCCTCTTCTTCTTCTTCCTCTTCCTTCTTTCTTCCCCTTCCCCTTCCCCTTCCCCTTCCCCTTCTCCTTCTCCTTCTTCTTCTTCTTATTTTGAGACGGAGTCTTCCTCTGTCACCCAGGCAGGAGTGCAATGGTGCGATCTCGGCTCACTGCAACCTCCACCTCCTATGTTCAAGCAACTCTCCTACCTTATCCTCTCGAATAGCTGGGACTCCAGGCATGTGCCACCACTCCCGGCTAATTTTGTATTTTTAGTAGAGACGGAGTTTCTCCATGTTGGTCAGGCTGATCTCAAACTCTCAACCTCAGGTGATCTGCCTGTCTCGACCTCCCAGAGTGCTGGGATTACAGGTGTGAGCCACCGTGCCCGGCCCACAGGGGCTTATTACTAAGTACACCAGTTCTCAACCATTTGGTCTCGGTACTTTTTTAAACCTTGTACAAATTATTAAAAGCCCCAAAGAACAAACACGTGCAAAAGTGTGCATGCACACACACACACACAGACACACACTCACATGCCATTGTGGGTTTTATATATATATATATGTAAATATTTATCATATTAGAAATTAATACTGACAAATTAAAAATATATTAATTCACCTAAAAATGACAATAATGAACAGGTTAAATATTACCATAAACACTACATTTTTATGAAAATAATTATATTGTTCAAAAACAAACAAAAATTTACTGAGAAGAAAGAGTTATTTTATATTTTATCAAATCTCTTTGAAATCTAGCTTAAGAGAAGACAGGTTCTCATATTTGTTTCTATATTCAATCTATTGCAATATGTTGTTTTGGTTGCAACACAGGAAGAAAATGTAGCTTCATACAAATATGCAGCTAGAAAAGAAGACATGACTTAGCAACTTTTCCAGATAACTGTAGATATTCTTTGATACCATACCAAGACTTGAAAACTTTGCTTTTTAAATTTTAACAAAAGTAGTTTGTTAAATTTTAGTTGCTTTGTGGAATCTGAAATCTATCAATGAAGATTTTGTATTCCTTGTGTTAAAATCCACTGGTCTATTTTGCACTTTGAATGGATTTTTCACCCATGCATGGTTTTGTAGCATTATACATTGGTCATTTGCAACACACTGGCTCACCGAGCTATGTAGATTTTCTAAGCGATGACACATTTCACTATATAATACAACAAACTTGCACTGGTTAATATCACCACCAATTTCATCAGAAAAGTTTTTAATTATTGGAAGGTATGAAACTCACATTGATAGTTACAAGTTTTCCAAAATTATAAATTTCACTTGAAATTTCCAATTTTATAACTAGCAACAAAGACTGTCCGCTGTTTTCATTGATGTGGCAGGATTGCTTTATTCATTTTCAAGAAAATATCTGCCTGATATCCAGGTATGAATAACCATATTTGGTCTGTCAGTTGTTCTTTGAAGTAAACATGATACAAAAAAGTAGGGGAAGGGAGTTGTTTATCTTGAAACTCACACAATCTTGCAAAGGCTTTTCCTGTAGACAATGGTCACATTTCAGTACTCAGCAAAAGTGCTTTATGCATAAACCCCTTTTCATCACACAGAATATTATAGAATTAACAAGGATTGACATTTAATAAAATAATAAAATTAGTTATCATTACTGCTTCATCAAGGATGTTCTTAAATGAATTGGATACTCTCTTTTTTTACTCATAAGTGTGTAAAATAGAGATAAATACACTGATGACTAGTATAGTTTGATGCTATTGTCATGATTTGTGCCAAGGCACTAGCAGTTTTACTCACCACTGTTTGTGGCATCAGTACAAATGTTAACAGAGTAAAAGTGGCAAATATCATCTTAGAAATATTATGAAAATTGTGTTGATTTGTGAATCTCCTGAATGAGTCTTTGGGATCCCCTGCTTCTTCAAGGGATATGTGAACTGCATTTTCAGGTGAGAATAACTGATCTAAAATATACAAGGGTGTATGAGTCCATTTTCATACTGCTATGAAGAAATACCTGAGACTGAGTAATTATAAAGAAAAAGAGGTTTAATGGACTCACAGTTCCCATGGCTGGGGAGGGCTCACGTGGCAGAAGGTGAAGGAGGGGCAAAGTCATGTCTCACATAGTAGCAGGCAACAGAATGTATGCAGGGGTCTGCCCTTTATAAAACCATCAGATCTCATGAAAGTTATCCACTATCATGAGAACAGCATAAGAACAGCATGGGAAAACCTGTCCCCATGATTCAATTACCTCCCACCGGGACCCTCCTCTGACACATGGGGATTATGAGAGCTACAATTCAAGATGAGATTTGGGTGGGGATCTAGCCAAATCATATCTAGCCAAATCATATCAAATCATATCTTCTCCCTTCTTTCTTCCTCTTCCCCTCCTCCTCCTCTTTCTTTTCTCTTCCACTTCTTCTTTTCTTCTTTCTTTTTCTTCCTCTTTTTTTTTTTTGCAAATCACATAGACACACACAATGCAAAGAGATGAGGAAATCAATAAAAAATGGAGCAAATGATATTAAAGGTAACTCAGAGAAAATCTTCACTATTAAAGAAATGCGATTTTGTTAAAAAAAGATACAACAATTTACAGCCAACAGAATGGCAAAACAAAAATATCAAATAATATCAAGTATTGGTGAAGTATTCTGATGCTGATGATGGGAATGTAAACTAGCATAGTCATTTCCATCTGTTAGTTGTTAGTAAAATTAAGCAACCCTATTTCCGGGTATTTTTCCCTGAAAAACTTTTGCATAAGTGCTCAAGAAGAAATCCATACACATATCTATTGTAATAACTTTTATGTTAGCAAAGGAGAGCAGCTTAGGTGAGTATCCCCAGAGGAATCGAATATTAAAATATAAAGTGTACCTGTGTGTATGTGTGTGTGTGAGCTCTCACACAATAAATATACTCTCTAAGAATCAGAAATGATGAACTGGGTTTTTATACGAATATCTAAAAAACATAAGAATATGTGAAAAAGAAACAAGATAATTAAATACACACAGTACCATGTATGTAAATTTAAAAACACACCTTATGATATAACATCATGTACTCTCCAATAATTGACTTCAAATCAACACAAAGAAGGTAGAATGAAAGGTTACACATCAGCTACTAGGTTGGGCTCACATAGAGGAAGAGGAATAGGAAGGAAGGTGGGAAGAGAATAACAATTTAATATTAAATGGGAAGATACCTTACCCAGACTAATGGTAATAATGTGCCTTGAAATAGGGAGGTGTAGTCTTACATCAGTGCTGGCAGGTGAGATCTGAAGTGGGGGAAAAATCATTGGTTTCTCCTTTACTTTTCTGTTCTCAAGGAAAATGACTTAAGTATGGCCATATTATGCAATAGTACAGTTACCTACAAAACTGATAGGAATGTTGAATACAGAGGTCCTAAATCCATTGGAATTTCCTGGGCGATAGAAACCTCTTTTGTTCTAATGTGGTGACTCTTGATAGGCTCCTGAATAGCCTTGGGATGAGAGTGGTGGCCAAGGGAACCAATCATGTGATTGGAGGTGTGGAACTTCAGCCCCACCCCCGCCCTGTCCTCTAGGAAGAGGAGACGGACTGAAGGTTGAGGTCACCATTACTGGCCAATGATTTCATCAATCAGGCCTAAATAATGAAACTTCTATAAAACCTCCAAAGAACAGGTTTCAGACAGCTTTCGGGTTGCTGAAGACACAGAGGATGCTGTAGGGTGTCACATCAGAGAGGGCAAGGAAGTTCCCCATCTCTTCTCCCATATCTCACCCTATGCTTCTCATCTGCTTGTTCATCTGTATTCTTTGTAATATCCTTTATAATAAACAAGTAAATGTGTTTCCCTGAGTTCTGTGAGGCATCCTAGCAAATTATTTGAACCCAGTGAGGGTGTAGTGGGAACCCCAATTCAGATGCAATTAGCGTGTGAAGTCTTGTGGAACTATCTTGAGGAAGTCTTGTGGGACTGAGCCTTTAACCTATGGAGCGCGCAGTAACTGGCGTTAGTGTAAGAGTGTGCAGTAACTGTAGAATACCCAGTCAGTGTCCACTGAATAACTGGTTGTTGGTGGGGAGAATCACCTTTTTGTGACCAGAAGTAAAGTGTTCAGTGAAAGAGTAGGAAATTTTTTTCTTTTTTTTCTATCTCAAACAAGTATGTTTTCAACTGGTCACAGTGAAAACAATTCTGCTACTAGGGCTTCTGCTTCGGAGCTGGCAATACAAATATGTCTCAGGCAAAAAGAACAGGTAACCATCTGTTTTGGGTGATACCAGAAATAACTTGAGCTTCCCAGCCGGTTCTAAATAGACTTCCAATGATTTGGATTGCAAATATGTCACTTAAGGGATTTAAAAAAATAAAGAGATAAGCATGATCACCAAAAGTTTCCAGTTAAAAAGCACAGTTAAAAAGTTACAGGGATTTGCAACTCCCCTGTTCTTTCACATTATCTTATTAATATAAAGTATTTTATCAAATGCATCATTAACACATTCTGTGAAGGCTTGGGTGGTGAGAAGCATCATGAACACACCTAAGGAGGAAGGCTTTGGAGGTGTTTAGGGATAAAAAGAGTAACTCTGGTTCACGCCTGTAATCCCAGCACTTTGGGAGGCCGAGGCGGATGGATCATGAGGTCAGGAGATCGAGAACAGCCTGGCTAACACGGTGAAACTCTGTCTCTACTAAAAATACAAATAAAAAAAAAAATTAGCCCGGCGTGGTGGCGGGCGCCTGTAGTCCCAGCTACTCGGTGGGCTGAGGCAGGAGAATGGCGTGAACCTGGGAGATGGAGCTTGCAGTGAGCCCAGATCGCGCTGCCACTGCACTCCAGCCTGGGTGACAGAGTGAGACTCTGTCTCAAAAAAAAAAAAAAGTAACTCAAATATAACTAGTCCTAGTGGCTACAATAGAGTCTCTCTTAAACCACCTCCATATCAGCAACAACCTGAGCACTGACACTCTTCACTGCCGCTGTGAAACATAATTGCTGCTCTACACATCTGGCACTTTGGGCTGTTCTCTGCTAAGCCAACTCTCTTCTGTTCTTGCAGATGAATTGCACACTCATCAAGGGTCATTTGTGTTTGTTCCCCAATCGGTTTTCTTTTCAAGTTGTGATTGTTATTCTACTTATGTAATCTAATTAAACATAATTGATAAAATGTGACTGGAAAAGAAAAGGTTTTTTTCTATGAAAACATGAAAAAGCTTTCCGAAAAACCTCAAAAAGGCATAGTACTAACGAGTCTATAATATTGGGATAATTAATTGATATCTAGGATTCTATACTTGAATAGCTTCATCAATATGTTTAAACAATGAAATAAAAACAAGTATCAATTATAAATTTCTTGATGTACTTTATCTAAGAAACATAGTATGGAATTTAAATGCTTTTTTATTTTAATCAAAGTTTTTAGTAACTAACCAAACACTAGTTCTGATGCTCCCGATAAGAGGACCTTGAAACTATCCCCCACGTTCTGAATGCTGGTTAGCCTTTGACGTGTGTTCAATTAACTTAACTGTCCTCTTTGAATAACCATGGGAAAAGAACACATATGCATAAACATAAAACTATAATCTCTTTATGATTCTCTGCACCTGGTAAAACTTCCAATTAAAATGAAACAACCCATTCACTACACAGCATGTAACAGGAGCAATACACCACCAGGGGTGAAAGCTGTTGGCATTTCCAGGAGTCTGGGCCAGGTATAACCATTTCGTCAGAATTTCCACCTGTTTCTGAAGGGCTTCCACTATATTGTACTCATCTCTCCTCTCTTGGTACTAGCTGTTAGAGTTTCTTCACATCTTTCATCACTCACAGCTACACATTCAGGAGTGAACTGAACTGGGGCTACATGGTTTTGAAGACTTCAGCTTGTATTTCAAGTTTGATGAAATTGTAAATATGAAGGTAGTCTTGAACTCTTGTAAATGAAGATAAAGTTGAAGAAGAAACAAGAGGAATAAAAAGAGCAAACAATATCAGCACGTGAGTAGAAATGCTAACCCCAATAAAAACCACATTAGAAACAATGAAATTAAGGTCACTTTGCTAATGAATATTTTTGAAAGAAGCCAGAGTGTTACCAAAAAGAAAAAAAAAAGTCTTTAATGCACAATCTCAGGGGCAGTAAGTGTGCTATGAAGGGGAGAGGGAAGAGGAATGCTGTGTGTGAGGCTTGACTTTCTTACATTTCTATAGGTGGCTCATGCCAACAAGCATTGGCTCTTTAGTTGTTGTGAAATGGGCTATACAAAAGCAAACAGCAAAATAATCACCACAAACCTGTTCAACCGAAAGAAAAAAAACCAGAAAAATAATTGCTGTTGAAACATTTTAAGGAGTTTATTAATTAAAAACTTTTTAAGAGAGAGATGGGGAGGCACATTACTTCTAAGAGCTGACCCAGGCATGAGGGACAAGAATCTCACCACAGGGTCCATATGAATGCTCTCCTTGGCATTTGCCACCACACTGAGTGGATTTCAAACTGAGTACAGTGCTGAGTGAATAAGAAAGAAAAATAAAAATGGAATATCCAATTACTTTAAGTATGTCCTAACCCAAAGCAGAATTCTCTAATAATCATATCTCTATCCAGGATGGTAAAAGTTTAGCAGGCAGATGAGAATGGATTGCCAGTTATGGTCCCTGATTTTTCTTAATCCAGTATATTATTTGCAGCATGCAAATAACAACAATGCCAACAGAACAGTTTCCAAGTTTTGCTGCGATAATACTCTACACCTTTCCATGTGTGGAAATATTATTGGTAGTGGTAGCAAGTATCCTGGTATTTTAAATTCTGACTTGGGATCAATTAAACATCAAGACAAAAACAAATATCACAAATAAAAAGTTAAAAGGTACTTCTGGGAAACAGAAAACTGTGATGTTCTTTATTTTTATGCACTGATGATAAAAGAAGTCTACAAAGCAAACATACACTCTAGTGCAAAGGGCGACATGTTTTCTAGCATATTAATTTCTAGCATGGTAGAATGTGAATGAATTAACCAAAAAAAGAAATGAGAGAGCTAAACAGAAGGAGTGGGTGCCTTTGGAACACATACACAATAGATATTATCAAGGGACAACTTAGCATTCTACATTCTTTGTGTTTTTCTGGCATTATTGTAATTCAAATATATACAATCTTAAATTTGCATTTCAAAAATAAAATAAATACATTTTAGGAATTAAATCTCATTGTCACATTGAAATACATTAACATACGTTCTGAAAAATAACAAAAGGGCTTTTATTTTATGGTTTTTCTTGAGAATTTAAGTTTATGATTCAAAAAATGTGTGTCAAGAAACTAAATATTCCTTAGTTGTTTCTCTTATTGAGTTGTTACTATAGACCTAAAGGTAGCTGCTAGGAATGTTTTATGCTGAACTAACCAGATTATTGAATATTAGACATATTAGGAGTAAGTTTTTAATATGTTGTCCAAAATCAGACCTACACTGTCAATATTCCATAATCTCTTAACATGTCCCCTGATACAAAAGATTCATTGCAGTCTGTAATGAAGTTTACCTGGAAGAGGTCATATCTTTTAATCCTTCCAGCTGCTTATACATTTCTATAGCAGGGATGAATTTTTAATTTGCATTGTATTTTCATGGGCACATGGGTACTACATTTAAATATTTAATTATTTTAAAAATAAAATAGGAAAGATAAAATAGCTTAAAGTGTATTCATGCTCTGAATAACTTTATGAGTGAATAGATCCTGAAATTTGAAGTCAGTGTTTTGCACAACAAATCAACATTTGGGACTGGACTTACTGGGTCGGGGACCTCTTAGGGATAACGGTGGTGCTATGAGAATGTTGGAAAGATGAGAAGCAAAAGCCGGGAATTGGGAGTCCTGTACTGTCTTTGGGGTATGCAAAGAGGCTCCTTCTTTGTAGGTGCTGATCAGAACAATATGACCGCTGAAGGGCAAAATTTCCTGTTTTGACCCCAGGATGTTAAAAGAAAGAACAATAAAAGTTTTGTTTCTTCTAAATAAAGTTTTGTGATCTAACAGTTGATGACTCTAGCCAAGAGCAAGATGTTTGTCTTCTGAAAACCAGGCTTGTAACCCACCCATGCTAGGGTACTAGCTAACATAACCTTGGGCATTTTTTTTTTTAAACTTTTTAAGCCAAAATTTTTTCATCTATACAACGGTAGTAAAATGCTCTCCAACTCACAGGGTTATCTGAGTCTTAAAGTTGTCCATTAGGTACCCTGCATCTTTAAGCCTTTGGTTGTTTGTTATTATTACCATTCTTGCTCAGAAAAGAGGGAAATTAAGTTTATCATTTACAAATATAGAAGAAAGACGAGTAACAAAGAACTAAATGATTTTTCAATTCACACTGATCAAGTCCTTTTGACTTTTTAAAATTAACTTCCTTCGAAATACTTTTATATACATGATAGAATATTTCATTTGTTCTTTATATTAACCCTAAAAAATAAATTGGATGATTCTGGTCTTCAGTATGGTACAAGTACGGGAAGAAGATGTGGAATTGTGGTCATCTCTGCTTCCTTGGAAGTAAAGAGCAGAATACACAGAGAAAAACCAAACTCACAACTTCTTAATAAGGTAGGAATATACTTTACATGTTTTCAAAAAATAGTTTCAAACACTTCTATATAGCAAGAAATAAATTATTTGAAATTTAGGAGGAAAAATATAGAGTATATCTCATCAGTTAAAAATAATAATTTTGCCAAACAGATGTTGGCAGTTAGGAAATCTTTTAAAAACTCACATATTCTATATTTTATGAAGTTTTATTTCTACTTCCTCTAAATAGCATAATACAATCTGATCTAACGTTTTCTAACGTTGAAGAATAAATTATTTTAAACTGAGAGAACATCATTCTTTTATTTTTTTGATTTCATTACTCTGACCTAAATTTAGAAAACAAATTATTTTTAATGACCAAAAGCTACCTCATTCTCATCACTGACTAGACTCATTCATAAAAGAATTGCATCTGTAACACAAGTTTTACAGTTAATTTTATGAAGAGTGAATAGAACAATATACATGTTTCTGGCATTCACAAATTCCCACAAGGTCATTACAACTTATTTTTCCAGCTGTATCTCTGATTATTATTACACGTGCATTTTGCTTTTAAATAACAACTAAAAGTATTTAATTCATCAATTTTTTTTGCCTGTCTACAGAGTCCAAACACTATGGTAGATGCATGGAAATCTATAAAGACAGGAGAGATCTCTGCACTTGTCACATGTATTCTAGAAAAGAAAGGACGCATAAACAACAAATTGAAACACAAGAACATTATAAATGATAGAGGAACAAATGCTTTGCCAAGTGAAAAATGTATGTGTTTTATTTTGGTAAGAGGTGGAAACCACTGAAGTTTTGAAAACAGACAATAATCTAAGAATGGAGAAAATCTACAGTTCAATTTTTAAAAAAATCTACAGCTCAATTAAAAAAAATTTACCTTGCATTGTAATTTACCTTGAATTATTTTGAATGTCCTAATAACATAATTAGGGAATTTTGTTAGCAGAAATTTTACATAATTTTAAAAATCATATGAGTCTTAGGATTTGTGATTTATAATTTTTAAATGTAAATATGTGAAACATATAAACATGTGGGTTAGAACATGCTCCTTTAGCTAAGAGAAGTTTGTTATTACTTACCTTCTGAAGCCTTCTTCTGTCAATTCGTCAATCTCCTTCTCTGTCCAGTTTTGCACCCTTGCTGGAGAGGTGTTGTGATCATTTAGAGGAGAAGAGGCATTCTGGCTTTTGGAATTTTCAGCGTTTTTGCGCTGATTTTTCCTCATCTTCATGGATTTATCTACCTTTGATCTTTGAGGCTGATGACCTTTGGCTGGAGTTTTTGTGTGGGGGTCTTTTTTGTTGATGTTGTTGTTGTTGTTGTTTTCTGTTTGTTAGTTTCTCTTCTGCCAGGCCCTTCTTCTGCAGGTCAGCTGCAGTTTGCTGAAGGTCCACTCCCAGACCCTGTTCACTTGGGTATCACCACTGGAGGCTGCAGAACAGCAAAGACTGCTGCCTGCTTCTTCCTCTGGAAGCTTTGTCCCAGAGGTGCACCAACCTGACGCCAGCCAGAGCTCTCCTGTATGATGTGTCTGTTGACCCCTGTTGGGAGGTCTCTCCCAGTCAGAAGGCACGGGGGTCAGGACCCACTTGAGGAGGCAGTCTGTCCTTTAGCAGAGTTGGTGCGCTGTGCTGGGAGAATCCCCCTTGTCAGGATCAACTGCTCTCTTCAGAGCCAGCAGGCAGGAAAGATTAAGTCCACTGAAGCTGCGCCTGCAGCTGCCACTCCCTCCATGTGCTCTGTCCCAGGGAGATGAAGGTTTTATCTGTAAGCCCCTGACTGGGGCTGCTGCATTTCCTTCAGAGATGCCCTGCCCAGTGAGGAGGAATCTAGAAACACAGTCTGGCCACAGCTGCTTTGCCACGCCTCCTTGGCACTGTCAGGGGAAAACCACCTACTAAAGCCTCAGTAATGGCGGATACTCATCCCTTCACCAAGCTCATCAACCCAGGTGGACTTCATTCAGGCTGCTGTGCTGGCAGTGAGAATTTCAAGCCAGTGGTTCTCAGCTTGCTGGGCTCCATGGGAGTGGGACCTGCTGAGTGAGACCACTTGGCTCTCTGGCTTCAGCCCCCTTTCCAGAGGAGTGGCCGGTTCTTCTGTCTCACTGGGGTTCCAGGCACCGCTAGGGTACAAAAAATGACCTCCTGCAGCTAGCTCAGTGTCTGCCCAAACAGCCGCTCAGTTCTGTGCTTGAAACCCAGGGCCTTGGTAGTGTAGGCTCATGAGGGAATCTCCTGATCTGCGAATTGCAAAAATCCGTGGGAAAAGCGTAGTACCCAGGATGGGTAGCACAGTCCTTCACGGCTTCCCCTGTCTGGGGGTAAGGCAGGTCCCCCGGCTCCTTGCGCCTTCTGGGAGAAGCGACGTCCCACCCTGCTTCTGCTTGCTCTCTGTGGGTTGCACCCACTGCCTAACCAATCCAATGAGAAGAACTGGGTACCTCAGTTGGAAATGCAGAAATCAACTACCTTCTGTGTTGGTCTCGCTGGGAGCCGCAGACCAGAGCTGTTTCTATTTGGCCATCTTGGCTCCTCCAAAAAGGGCTTCCTTTTTTACACTTAAGAAATTGTTAAGGGACTAGCACTATCATATTCTGCCTTGAATCTAGTCGTGAACATGGTATTTTGCTGACTCATATTAGGTATGAGACAGTTAAGTTGCGAGTGATAGAAAACCCAAACTAACTATGTCTTAAGTAGAAAGAGGCTTCTTATTTGGGTAAATGTGTGACTACGCAGAAGGGGCTGATAAATCAGGGCCCCAGGTATCCTCTGTCTCATTACCCAGTGTATATACCTGATCCCACGGTCCAAGATGGCAGCCCCTGAGTTCCTGGAAGGATGGAGGCAGGGATGAAGAGGGGAGAAGAGGTTGTGTGTGTGGGTACTCCCTGTTAAAAAAAATTCCTAGGAACCACCATGTGACACTTTTGCTTATATGCCTTTGACCATTTGAGAGTGTCATCAACAATAGTTGGCCACATCTATTGTTGGGAATGAGAGGTTGGGAAATATTTTTAGCTAATAATCTCTTTACTATGAAAACAGATGGGAAGGATGTTGGGTAACAGTTAAAAGTCCTGACTATAACTCTTAATAAATATTTGTTGAATTATTGAGAACATGCATTATTAATCACTGGCTTTATGGCCAATACATGACTAAACATCCTTTGTATCATCTTCACAACAATTTTAAGAGGCCATCTATTTTTGTTGACTCTTTGTATATAAAGAAGACATACCTTAGAGTGGCCCAGTAACTTTGTTCAAGGTGACAGTCAATGGTCAGTAGAACCCAGGATCACTGATCTTGAACATCCTCTTCCTTCACCATATAATATAACTGCTTATGTAAATGTGCTTCACTTGCATCAGATTTAAACATCCAGAGAACAGGTAATGTGGTTTATCCTCACTTTATTTATTAATTCATTCAAATATATTTACCGAGCATATAAAAAATATTCTCAGTCTTGGGGATATGAAAAGGATTATGATAGCATATCTGTTTCACTTTTTTATGAAAGGTTAGTCACTAGTCACCAATCACTGAGATTGACGAGAATACAAAGTGAGCCAACAAATAGTATTCCTGCCCTCATGCAGCTTACCTAATAAACAATATCTTACTTGGTCTAATTACTAGCTGTGGCAAGGGCTGTGCTAGAAAAGAACAAGAAGCTGTGAAAACATATATGAGAATGGAATCTAGTTGAGGAGAGGGATAGGGTTAGGGAAAGCTTCCCTGAGGAATTGGCATCTAGACAGCCATTGGCACATGGGAAATAATAAATATATTGAATGAATGAATAAATTCATTAATTTAAATGAAGTTGGGGGTCTCTTGGGAATATGTTTTTTCTAAGAATGGAAAAAAAGAATGAAGTACCCTTCAAGAAGTCCCATGTGGCTGGAACTCACAGAGTAAATTCCTCACACTTCCCAGAACATAATTGCTTGTTGAATGAAATCAAATAGCTTTTTCTCTCTGAAATGTCCACAGAATGAAGTAGAAAACTTCCATATAAGATAATTTGAAATGTTTTCTCCACTCCAATAAGCCCACATGGGCAGAGAAAACTTATATATTGCCCAAATAGCTCTCCACAAATAGTAGCTGCTCAACAAGTATTCGTTCATCTACTGTAGATTTGAGACTCAGAAAAACATTCCAAAAAGTATCAGATAATGCATTGATGCTTCAAAATTTATGGACATCTTTCCAAATCCAGGTTAGTGCATGCTCTTAAAAAAAAGAAGCTAAGATACATTGGCAATTATATTTAAATGTCTGGGGTTCTTGTTTGTTTGTTGTTTGTTTTGCTTTGTTCGGTGAGATAATCACATTTTGGTTTAAGAGCTTCTGGAAAGCTGACATTACGTAAAAATACTGGCTTAGGCTGGGCTTCTGCTAGGAAAAATAAGATAAAAATATCCACATATACTTCTAAAATTCAGTACTTCATCTCTTAACAACACTAATGATAGTAATAAACTAAGGAGACCTGCATTGAACATAGTTTTTCTTTTTTTAATCTGAGAAATGAAAATACAGCCCATGTATTATGAATTCAGAGAAATAAATGTTTCAAAGAGATTGAAGCATTAAGTATATAATAGAAGCAAGAAAATGTGAGAGGCTATTTGTGGGAGGAAAAAGGAGAGCTTGATTATTTTCTTCAAGAGCCAAACTCATAACAAAATAAAGTGATCTATACTAAGTACACTAGCATTAGGATGAAATAGCTACTACTTTAATTAAATATATCAGTTTTGGGAAAAACAGCAGCAGTGGCAGCAAAAACATTAAAAACAAATACACAGAGAAAATGTAACCAACATATGATATAAAAAAGAAATGTTCTGAAAAAGGCATTAAAGGAAAATAAATACACTCATTTAGAACCTCAAAGTTCAGTGTATCTCTTCTCTAGACTCCTGCAAAATGATACTTTCAGGCGAGCTATAGTCTCGTCTCAGATACTGTTTTGATGAAAATGGAAATAGGAGAAAATGAAACTTCATTTAGAAGTTCCCAAATGTTCCCTAAATATCTCTTTCAACTCTAAGTGGATGTCACTCAACCTCCCACTCCACTAGATGGGGCCATGGGACTCATAAATGGCCAACGGCTTAGAAGCAGAAGTGTCACATGGCAGTGGTGTGTCCATTTAATCCACTTCCACTCTCTATCCAGAGCAGCAAGTAGTTTTCCAACTTAATGCTATACACCCTTATCAGGATTTTCTCCAAGTTAATAAAAAAGCCGATGAACTCCTTTTCTTGAATTTGATAGATATCTTAGTAGTTAATGATGCATCTTCAAGCTTTCTTACCATTTCATCTTTTATTTTTATTTCAACAGCTGCCAGTCTAGTTTAGGCCCTCCTTATATCCGCTTCCGGGCAGTTAGCTGTAACAGCCTCCTAGCTGGTATCCTTGCTCAGAGGCTCCCCTCTCTCTAAAGCACAGTTCAACAATTATTCCATTAAATTTTATTGAAAGCTTCGTCAGCATTCAGGCATTGTGTTAGGTATTCAGAACACGGACCACTTACATGTCCTCTTCCTAAACTCTAGTTCTGACAGTATCAATACCCTTCCATAATCAAGTGCCACCTTAGTCTAAATGTGATGTATTTTCACATTTTGGCGTCTCCTTACCTTTTCAATCTTTTATCCTCCTGTTACCCCTACAGATATGCAACTCTTCAGTATAATAAGACTTGACTCTGATGTCCGTTGAGCTTTCTCCATCCCCAGTGCAACGTTGTTTATTTTATTCTCTCTGTCTGGAATAACTTCCTTAATGTCATCCTCAAAGATGCTAAATATGCTAAACCATCTTTAATAATTAAAATGTAAATGGATTTTCGATGTTTTCATTATATTCCAGTTCCATAGAAAACAAGTATTTCTTCTTTAAGAACTCCTAGGATCCAGTTGAAAATTTAACAATAAAACATTTAAAGCCTGGACTTATGAGGTTGTGGCTATTTTCACAACCTTTTTACTATTTAATCATAACTTAATTATTGAAGGCCTCATGTTGTAGGCAAAAATCCAATCCCTTGGAAACAATTAGGCATTATCATTTTTAGTTCTTGGAGGAATGTGGATTCCACCTAAGGATGTCACTAGTATAGGCAGGTTAATAATAAAATACCATCAAGGCAGCATAGATTGTTATGTTTTAGATTTGTAATGTCTTGATGCCATCCATTGCTTTAAAATGTTTCACACTGATGTCTCATTTTGAAGAGCAATATGCTTTTCTCCAACATTTTGACTTATTTAATGAAGTTGTTTCTAATAATAAAAGGACACATCTTAGGTGAAGTATGTCTCTCTCGCTAGACTATGAGTTCCATCAGGGTAGTGATTTCTACATTTTCTCGGGATAACCAATATCAAAATTCACTGGGGGTATCTGCCCGTTATGTGTTCCCCTGGGTTCCAAATCTCACCTCCTAAATAAGAAACTTTAAGGTTGGGAACCATGTTTAAAAAGCTCTTCAGATAATTTTTATGTGGTTAAAGTTTGAGAACCATTGCCCCAGGCTAGAGATGAACGTACTGCTTGTTTATGGAAAATTCAAATTTTGGCCAGGCATGGTGGCTCATGCCTGTTATCCCAGCACTTTGGGAGGCCCAGGTGGGTGGATCACGAGTTCAAGAGACCGAGACCATCCTGGCCAACATGGTGAAACCCCATCTCTACTGAAAATACAAAAAAATAGCTGGGTGTGGTGGTGCATGCCTGTAGTCCCGGCTACTCGGGAAGCTGAGGCAGGAGAACTGCTTGAACCCGGGAGGTGGAGGTTGCAATGAGCTGAGATCACACCACTGCACTCCAGGTTGGCGACAGAGCGAGACTCTGTCTCAAAAAAGCAAAAAAAAAAAAAAAAGAAAAGAAAAAAGAAAATTCAAATTTTATGGGATATAACAGTTACTTAACAAAGCCTTAAGAAAATCCAAGACTGCGCCCCCTCAAAGTAAAAGGGAACTACCAAGAGTTGTCAAAGACAGGATAGTGCAGAGGTTACAAATGCTTTAGGGCTGCCCCTCACACCAGCTGCCCGGGTTTGACTCCCAACTTTTCAACTTACTAAGTTTAGTAAACGTAGACAATTTACTTAGCTTTCTGTGCCTAGATTTCTCCACTTGAATAATGGGGATAAGAACAATACCAGTTAGATGGAATTACAGTCAATACATGTAGAGCAGCTGAAACTGCAGCACATCGTGCTGAAGTGCTGTTAGATCTTAAAGCTAATACATAATACTATGGACAATGAAACTAATTTCTAACCTAAATATGGCAAATATATAACTTTTTCTACAATTAAGTCTAACTACATTCAGTTAGTTTTATGCAACAACAACAAACTTCCCTAAATAGAAATGGTTTTAAATTAATAGCCTCCTCAAAAAAGTAAATCTTTCGGAATCAGACCAGGTGGCTTAGTACTGTCACATTTTCAACACAAGGAGGTTTTCAGTGAGGCACTGGGGCAGAACAAATTTGCGCAGTGTCTGCTGTGGACATAAGGGATTCCTTCAGCTCTATGCAAATAGTAATCCCACTAGTTCCCAGAAGATAAACATGAAGAAACAATGAAACCTTTAGCTCAGATGCTCACTGACCTCTGTTTCTCTGAATTTCTCACCTTTGGGGACTTGAGAACAGGCTGCCAGTAAACTTTCTATGCTCTTGCAAGAAGCCCTGATGCAGTTCTATTAGAATTAATTGTTACATTAGAGGCAATACGAGAATCTAATTCATAAATAGCATTTCCCATAGGCAGGTCTCATAAGCAGTTTTAATACCTTTGGTTGAGATAGTTTCAGATTCACAAGAGAATACTGGAGAGTGCATTTACCAATATAGGAGAAGAGTTACAATAAGAAACTCTCAAAAATGATAGGAACTTAGGGTGCTAACTCCTTTAGTCCTAAGTGCCAGAAATTGGGATACAGAGTCCAGGGCCAATCCAGCTGGTCATGTGAAGAGATATGAAGACGGAACCAGAGTCAATTTGCCATGAATGTGACTGAGGTAGATTGTAAAACCAGAGGTTCTCAATTTTGAACTTTTTTTTATGATAAAAGCAAGTTGCTATCTTCAATCAATTCAGATTTTTTCCATTTCACTCTACCATATCATAAACTAAAAAAAAAAAAGAAGGTATTTTGGTAATATTCATGAAACAATGGAAACCAACTGAACTAGAAGGCATTTAAAATCTCAAACTTTGTAAATATAATAGTGAAATTAGAAAAGTTTTCCTCATGGTCAAAATGTATAGCAAGTATATTTAAAAAGTCTTTTATATAATAAGGTTGGTTAAACTGAATTGTCTACTGAGAGTCTGCTAAACTCATGCTAGTAGATGCTAAAAACTGTGTTAAAGCAATTCTCTATAACTCTTTATGTTCTGTACTTTATGAGAAACAGTAATAAAAATAGTTTATGTATCTGACATTTTTGCAAGGGTAAATATTACAAATTTCATAAGCTATAAATATACTAGTATTTTAAAGCTTCTTTTCTAAAATAAGTTAATCTTGGAGAAGATAAGTTTACATTAACAATATTACATCTAAAGTTTCTAAACTCTTAGGCGTGATTATAATAACACATTTATAAAAATGTGCAAGAAGCTAAATCAAACATTTATTCTTTTACCATTTGAGAAAAAAACAAAAACAAACAAACAAACAAAAAACAGAAGTGGGATAGGAGAAGGCACAAGTTTTACAAGGTTTAACTAGTAGACTTCCTGGCAAACGTCCTACAAATATTGGCCCAAGCCCATCTAGCCTTGCCTCTAAAAGTGGTTTGCAGTGATTATGGAGTAAAGTATGGGTCATTAGGATTTACTGCTCTCTGGATTGGTGAGGCACTCCCTGTATAAATATAAATGCACCACATGTGGTACCAATGGATCATGCTTAGCCAATTAAAATGTGAATATATAATAGCTGAACATAGTAAACTGAGTTGCCAGGGCATTCTTAGTATCACACAGTGCAGAATAATTACCATGTGAAAACAAATACTGTCTCCTTTTTTTTTTTTTTGTTAAGTATTCCCTATTCTTCTATTAGTCAATTATTGACATCTATTTAACATAGTTTTAACTCAAGGTGCCATGGGAATAGACTTAAACCAACTCTGATTCCTACTCTCAAATTGTTTATGGTATAGGAGGAGAAGGAAAAGCAAACAATGACTATAAAGGTATTTTAGTTACTATGATTTTAATATATAGTTGACCGAGTGGGATAAAAGGATTGTAGTCACTTCTACCTTTGAAGATAAAAGGCAGGGCTTTCAGGAATTACTTTATAGAGAAGGGAATGATGGGGCTGAATCTAAAGAAGACTGGAGGCTGGTCAATAGATGAACCATGCAGTGCATGTATTGAACGCAGAGGCAGAATAAGCTGGATTAATTTGAAGAACAGCAAGAAATTCAGTTTAGTGAGGCACTGGGTACTCGAAGTGGGAGAGGAAGCAGAAGAGATTACAGATGCAGCCTTTTTTTTTTTTTTTTTTTTTCAGACGGGGTCTCGCTCTGTGGCCCAGGCTGGAGTGCAGTGGCGCAGTCTGGGCTCACTGCAACCTCTGTATCCCAGATTTAAGTGATTCTCCTGCCTCAGCCTCTTGAGTAGCTGAGACTAGAGGTGCCTGCCACCACACCCGGCTAATTTCTGTATTTTTAGTAGAGACGGGGTTTCACCATATTGGCCAGGCTGGTCTTGAGCTCCCAACATCATGATCCACCTGCCTCAGCCTCCCAAGTTGCTGGGATTACAGGTTTGAGCCACCATACCCAGTCCCAGATGCAGCTTTTTAAAAATACAGAGCAACTGCTATATGGTTCATCACGTATTCCAAATAATCTAGAGTTAAGATCTAAAACACAGATTTTTAGGGAAAAAAGGCAAGCAATACAATATGCACTACTACTACTATAACTGTGGTAAATGACCAAATAATTTCAGACAAAATATATTACTTTTCAGGACAGAAGCATTAAGACATTTTTACTTAATGCATAGTGCTTTTTTAATTTAAAAAGAAACATCTGTTTTAAAAACACACAACTATGTATGAAAAACTCATTTCTAATAAACAACTTAAATAGAAATCATAATTTTCCACCTGGGATCATAGTTTTAAAAATATCATTAGAAAAAGCAATATATTAATGTCCAGATACAATTAGCTTTAAAGAGGTGTTTGGTAAGAATGGGAATATAGGTTAGTATATATGGGCATGTAGTATTTTTCTTCAAGAGAAAAGGCTAAAATATTTTCCACTTGAATAAGGCAGTATTAAAAATGAATTAGATCGTATGTAATTCAGCTTCTGTAACTAGAAAAAAGGCTGAAAATGAAAAAAAATCTACTTCTTAAATCCTGGTCTTTTGAAAATGATTTTTGTATCTGAAAAAGCTCCAGGTGTCTATAAATATCAAAAATGTTTTTATACACATTACATACAGATATATGAAATGAAATAGATGATTAGTTCTTTTTTTTGTAGCATTCTCAATCCCACTGTTAACAAAGTTGTTAAAAAAATCCATGTGTAAAATTTGTGCTACAGAAATTTATAACAATTTATGCTCACTTAATTCCCTTTTGGGCCGATATATTCTACATTAACTATAATTTTCTTAAAAATTCAGAAGGTATGTGGTTTTGCATTTAAATATGTTAAGTTTTATAACAAAGAAAAATCAAATAGCCATTTAGAAACATTAACTGTTTCATGACTGATGGATAATGCTTACTTGTGAGTTGCTGTCAAGGCTGTCTGCCTGAAGTTCAGAGAATTTTCATGGGTTACTTATTTCCCATTATCTTTCCTCATTTTCTTCACTGTTCTTTCCTCTCCCTCCAGCCTAGGCAGTCATCACTACTGGCAGTTCCAACAACAAGGTTCCCACATCATCAAGCAAAAGTGTTTTTTATTTTATTTATTTATATTTTTACTGTAACTCAGGCAGTACAAACCCAAGATTTATAAGGAGACGAGACATATTTTTACTGTGCAGTCTGAGCATGACCTGCACTAGGCCTGTGGAGCAATTTAGAAGTTTCTATTTTTACCAAGTGTAAATTGGTACCAGTAGAGTGGGGCACTGCTGAAAAGATACCTGAAAATGTGGAAGCAACTTTGGAATGGGGTAACAGGCAGAGGTTGGAACAATTTGGAGGGCTCAGAAGAAGACAGAAAAACATAGGTAAGTTTGGAACTCCCTAGAGACTTGTTGAATGGCTTTGACCAAAATGTTGGTAATGACATGGACAATGAAATCCAGGCTGACGTGGTCTCAGATGGAGATGAGGAACTTGCTGGGAACTGAAGCAAAGGTGACTCTTGTTATGCTTTAGTAAAGTGAGTGGCAGCATTTTGCTCCTGCTCTAGAAATGTGTGGAACTTTGAACTTGAGAGAGATGATTTAGGGTATCCGGCAGAATAAATTTCTAAGCAGCAAAGCATTCAAGAGGTGCATTGGGTGCTGTTAAAGACATTCAGCTTTATAAGGGAAGCAGAGCATAAAAGTTTGGAAAATTTGCAGTCTGACAATGCAACAGAAAAGAAAATCCCATTTTCTGAGGAGAAATTCAAGCCAGCTGCAGAAATTTGCGTAAGTAATGAGGAGCTGAATGTTAATCCCCAAGACAATGGGGGAATTGTCTCCATGGCATGTTAGAGGTCTTCATGGCAGCCCCTCCCATCATAGGCCTGAAGGCCTAGGAGGAAACAGTGGTTTTGTGGGCTGGGCCCAGGGTCCCCGGTGCTCTGTGCAGCCTAGGGACTTGGTAATAAATTGTTACAAATTTCTGTAGTACAAATTTCACATACCGATTTTTTTAAGAAGTCAATAATTGGGGTTTGGGAAACACTGCTTAGATTTCAGAAGATGTATGGAAATGCCTGGATGCCCAGGCAGAAGTTTGCTGCAGGGGTGAGGTCCTCATGGAAAACCTCTGCTAGGGCAGTGCAGAAGGGAAATGTGAGGTAAGAGCCCCCACACAGAGTCCCCACTGGGGCACCCCCTAGTGGAGCTGTGAGAAGAGGGCCACCATCCTAGAGACCCCAAAATGGTAGATCCACCGACAGCTTGCACCGTGTGTCTGGAAAAGCCACAGACGCTCAAAGCCAACCTGTGAAAACAGCCAGGAGGGAGGCTGTACCCTGCAAAGCCACAGGGGAGAAGATGCTCAAGACCATAGGAACCCACCTCTTGCATCAGCTTGACATGGATGTGAGACATGCAGTCAAAGGAGACCATTTTGAAGCTTTAAAATTTGACTGCCCCAATGGATTTTGGACTTGCCTGGGGCCAGTAGCCCCTTTGTTTTGGCCGATTTCTCCCATTTGGAATGGCTGTATTTAACTAATGCCTGTACCACCACTGTATCTAGGAAGTAACTAAGTTGCTTTTGATTTTATAGGCTCATAGGTTGAAGGGACTTGCTTTTTTTCAGATAAGACTTCAGACTGCAGACTTTTGAGTTAATGCTGAAATGAGTTAAGACTTTGGGGGACTGTTGGGAAGGCATGATTGGTTTTGAAATGTGAAGACATGATATTTGGGACAGTACACAGGCAGAATGACATGGTCTGGCTCTGTGTCCCCATCCAAATCTCATTTTGTGGCTCCCATAATTTCCATATGTATGGGAGGGACCCTGTGAAAGATAAGTGAATCATGGGAGCAGGTCTTTCCCATGCTATTCTCATGATAGTGAATAAGTTACAAAATCTGACAGTTTTAAAAACAGGAGTTTCCCTGCACAAGCTCTCTCTCTTTTTGCCTGCCATCATCCACCTAAATGTGACTTGCTCCTCCTTGCCTTCCACCATTATTGTGAGGCCTCCCCAGCCATGTGGAACTGTAAGTCCATTAAACCTCTTTCTTTTGTAAATTGCCCAGCCTCGGGTATGTCTTTATCAGCAGCATAAAAACAGACTAATACACCAAGTGACCCATGGTTTCAATGCACATTGAAGTTTGAGAAATAACTGTTTTTCCTCTCACAAATTCTATGGCACATAGAAAGGGAACATATTAAGATCATAGCCACATTTCTAAAAAGGTAAGAGAGTTCCAAACCCAATTTTCTCAGTGATAAAATACTATAACTGAAAAAACAACTGAATTAACTTTCAAAAGAAAAATTGTGACATTGCCCTAGTATTATACTTTATCATACACATTAAATATATCAGCACACAACAGTAATACATGGTATAATGGAAATTTCTTTCCTTGTATTATATAAATATTATGCTAATGTAGTTTTTACTTTAATAAAAGTCCTAATAAAAATAGGCTGTTTGGATATAATTTAATTCAAATGGAGTAGTTAGCAAACCATGTAAGCCCAGACCACATATATTTTGTGTTATGTTTACCCAGCTTACTTGTATCTTTTCTGGATTCAGAGCATCCTGAAAGTGGGTGTTATCTTTTCTCTACTGCCTAGTAGTGGATAGAGTGTAGAGTATACATTCATGAGTAAATGTTTGTGGAATACATGAATAAATTAATAGCTGGAAATTCAATGTATATGTATTCTAGAAAAACACACACACACATATATATATAAATAAAAATAAACCAATAAATTTAAAAAAATAAAATTAATATTTTACTACAAATAGCTATAAAAGAAAAGAAAAACACAGAGAAATTGAAACTGCATATCTTGAAAATAAATAAGAAATAGTTATACTGGCTGACCCTCAGTTAGTTAGCAAAGCACCCAGAATTTAAAATACACTTGTTATAATCCAAGACATATTTTTATAATTGTGCAAAGTTGCTAATTCTAACATGTTAATCAGAAATAAAAACTGATATTCTAGGATGCCAATGAGCTAATGTTTAATGTAGTGGTTAATTATTAGTTGGAAAAAATCTACATAAAGAAATAAAGCTCCAAAAAACTAGAAATCTGAAAAAAAAAAAAAAAACTTGTTTAACTGCATTTAACAACTCTTTAAATCCAGAACCAATTATGAGCATTGTGGTACTATTAATAATTGCATGCTGAACATATAAATGTAAAATGGCAATTTCAATTTTCGTTTCATCAAGACAATGAAGAAAATGAAATTGAATACTAATTAGTGCAAGTTTGTCATACACCTGAAAGATTAGGGGGTTACTGTGCTCATTATAAGTGAGTTTAAGCAAAGTACTCAAAGGTTTCATTTGAAGGACTGAATATAAATAATAGAATTAGGTGACAAGGGAAATTAACAATGAATGATCAACACGGAAACTCTGGTATATCATTTGATTTCACAGAATGTCTTATAGGTGATTTAATCTTACAAAATTGATAAAGTTTTTTCTTCTAAAAAATAACTTAGAAAATATATTATTAAAGAATGCATTAACAATATATATATTTTGAACATAATCAGTAAGTAATTACTGAATAACAATGTTGAGACTAAGAAAATTACTCAAAACCATATGATCACATGGAAATTAAATAACCTACTCCTGAATGACTTTTGGGTAAATAAGGAAAGTAAGGCAGAAATCAAAAAGTTATTTGAAACTAATGAGAACAAAACTACAACATTTCAGAATCTCTTGGACACAGCTAATGCAGTGTTAAGAGGAAAATTTATAGCACTAAATGCCCACATCAAAAAGTTAGAAAGATCTCCATTTAATAATCTAACATCACAACTAAAAGAACTAGAGAACCAAGAGCAAACCATTCCCAAAGCTAGCAGAAGACAAAAAGTAACAAACTCAGAGCTGAACTGAAGACTGAGACATGAAAAGCCATTCAAAAGATCAACAATTGTAAATGGGAGTTCACTCATGATTTGGCTCTCTGTTTGTCTATTATTGGTGTATAGGAAATACCTAGGGATATAACTTACAAGGGATGTGAAGGACCCTTTCAAGGAGAACTACAAACCACTCCTCAAGGAAATAACAGAGGACACAAACAAATGGAAAAACATTCCATGCTCATGGATAGGAAGAATCAATATTGTAAAAATGGCCTTACTGTCCAAAGTAATTCATAGATTTAATGCTATCCCCATCAGGCTACCATTGACTTTCTTCACAGAATTAGAATAAACAACTTTAAATTTCATATGGAACCAAAAAAAAAAAGCCTGTATAGCCAAGACAATCCTAAGCAGAAAGAACAAAGCTGGAGGCATCACGCTACCTGACTTCAAACTATACTACAAGGCTACAGTAACCAAAACAGATATATAGACCAATGGAACAGAACAGAGGCCTCAGAAATAATGCCACACATCTACAACCATCTGATCTTTGGCAAACCTGACCAAAACAAGCAATGGGGAAAGGATTCCCTATTTAATAAATGGTGTTGGGAAAACGGGCTAGCCATATGCAGAAAACTGAAACTGGGCCCCTTCCTTACACCTTATAAAAAAACTAACTCAAGATGGATTAAAGACTTAAACATAAGACCTAAAACCATAAAAATCCTGGAAGAAAACCTAGGCAATACCATTCAGGACATAGGCATGGGCAAAGACTCCATGACTAAAACACCAAAAAGCAATGACAACAAAAGCCAAAATTGATCTAATTAAACTAAAGAGCTTCTGCACAGCAAAAGAAACTATTGTCAGAATGAACAGGTAACCTACAGAATGGGAGTACATTTTTGCAATCTATCCATCTCACAAAGGGCTAATATCCAGAATCTACAAAGAACTTAAACAAATTTACAAGAAAAAAAAAAACATCAAAAAGTGGGCAAAGGGATATGAACAGACACTTCTCAAAAGAAGACATTTATGCAGCCAAAAATCATATGAAAAAAAAGCTCATCATCACTGGTCATTAGAAAAGTACAAATCGAAACCACAATGAGATACCATCTCACACCAGTTAGAATGGTGATCATTAAAAAGTCAGGAAACAACAGATGCTGGAGTGGATGTGGAGAAACAGGAACAATTTTATGCTGTTGGTGGGAGGGTAAATTAGTTCAACCATTGTGGAAGACAGTGTGGTGATTCCTCAAGGATCTAGAACCAGAAATACCATTTGACCCAGCAATCCCATTACTGGATATATACCCAAAAGATTAGAAATCATTCTGCTATAAAGACACATGCACATGTATGTTTATTGCAGCATTATTCACAATAGCAAAGATTTGGAACCAACCCAAATGCCCATCAATGATAGACTGGATAAAGAAAATGTGGCACATATACACCATGGAATACTATGCAGCCATAAAGAAGGATGAGTTCATGTCCTTGGCAGGGACATGGATGAAGCTGGAAACCATCATTCTTAGCAAACTAACACAGGAAAAGAAAACCAAACACCACATGTTCTCAGTCATAAGTGGGAGCTGAACAATGAGACCACATGGAAACAGAGAGGGGAACATCACACACTGGGGACTGTTGAGTGGGGCAGCTAGGAGAGGGATCGCATTAGGAGAAATACCTAATGCAGATGATGGGTTGATGGGTGTAGCAAACCACCAGGGCATGTGTATACATATGTAATAAACCTGCACATTTTGCACATGTATCCCAGAACTTAAAGTATAATAAATTAAAAAACATCTGATAAATTTCTTAGCGATACCTATATTTCTTTGAGAAATTGTGTTTGTTTTTCAATAAATACACCAATTTTGATTTCAGTCTGAAAAATTCAGCTCAATTTACTCTGATAGTTTGGAAATAGTCCTGTTATGCTATTCCATTTAAATTGTTAAAGGACAAAAAACCAACACCGCATGTTCTCACTCATAGATGGGAATTGAACAATGAGAACACATGGACACAGGAAGGGGAACATCACACTCTGGGACTGTTGTGGGGTGGGGGGAGGGGGGGAGGGATAGCATTAGGAGATATACCTAATGCTAAATGACGAGTTAATGGGTGCAGCACACCAGCATGGCACATGTATACATATGTAACTAACCTGCACATTGTGCACATGTACCCTAAAACTTAAAGTGTAATAAAAAAATAAAAAAAAAATAAATAAATAAATAAATTGTTAAAGATATTATTACTATTAGAAAACTATAGAACATGAAAACTTAAGGCCCTTTTTCTTTCACCAAAAAAAATTAGTGGAAACCAAGTCATCTCACTTTTAGCTTGAATTGAAAACAAACCTACAACACCAATAGTTTTATTTTTAATTTGTATAATCCTTTTAGAATTATTAATATTCAATCTGAGTTCAGTACATTGTTGATTGGACACCACAACATATCCTCCAATGGTAATTTAATGAAAGTTACTAGTCCGACCTGTGTTGCAATAAACATACAATATTTTTGTATTTGAGAGCTTAAAAATACTGGTCATAAAGAAATTGTAAGAGCTTTGAACTAGGCTAATTATATATTTTGTGTAATCTTTATAGTTCTGACAACTTGGATAAGATACTTAACCTGTTTGATTCAAGCTGTCTAAATTTATAAAGTGATGATAATTACACCTACTATATGGAATTATTCTGAGAATTAAATTTAAAAATCACCCAAAGAAGATCAACAAATTCGAGAGGTGGTTACTGAAAAAATTAATAAAATAGATAGACTGCTAGCTAGACTAATAAAGGAGAAAAAGGAGAAGATCCAAATAAACACAATTAGAAATGACAAAAGAGATACTACAAATAACCATCAGCAACTGCTGTGAACACCTCTGTGCACACAAACTAGAAGGTCTAGAAGAAATGGATAAATCCCTGGAAATATACACCCTCCCAAAACTGAGTCAGAATGAAATTTAAATGAGTAGACAAATAATAATCTCTGAAACTGAATCAGTAATAGATAGCCTACCAACCAAAAAGAGCCCAGGCCCAGATGGATTCACAGCTGAATTCTACCAGATATACAAAGAAGAGCTGGTAGCATTTCTACTAACACTATTCCAAACAATCAAGGAAGAGGGACTGCTCCCTAACTCATTCTATGAGGCTAACGTCATCCTGATACCAAAACCAGGCAGAGACAAAACAAAAACACAAAACTTCAGGCCAATATTTTGATGAATATCAATTCAAAAATCCTCAACAAAATACAAGCAAATTGAATCCAATAGCACAACTAAAAACTTATCCACCACGACCAAGTAGGCTTTATCCCCATGATGCAAGGTAGGTTCAACATATGTAAATCAATAAGAGTGAGTAATCACATAAACATAATTAAAGACAAAAACCACATGATCATCTCAATAGATGCAGAAAAGGCTTTCAATAAAATTTAACACCTCCTCATATTACAAACTCTCAATAAACTTGGTACTGAAAGAACATACCTCAAAATTAAGAATCACCTATGATAAACCCACAGCCAACATCATACTAAACGAGCAAAAGATGGAAGCATTCCTCTTGAAAACTGAAACGAGACAAGGATGCCCTTTCTCATCACTCCTATTCAACATAGTATTGGAAGTCCTGGCCAGGGCAATCAGGCAAGAAAAAAAAGTAAAAGGCATCCAAAATAGGCAGATAGGAAGCCAAAGTATCCCTGTTTGCAGAGGACATGATTCCGTATCTAGAAAACTCCACAGTCTAGGCCCAAACGATCTAGAAAACCCCACAGTTTAGGCCCGAACGATCCTTAAGCTGATAAACACCTTCAGCAAAGTCTCAGGGTAAAAAATCAACATACAAAAATCACTGGCATTCCTATACACAACAACAGTCAAGCCAAGTGCCAAATCAGAAATGCCATCCCACCTACAATTGCTAAAAAACGAAAACAGAAAAAAACCCTCCTAGGAATACAGCTTATCAGGGAGGTAAACAGTCTCTACAATGGGAACTAGAAAACACTGGTCCAAGAAATCAGAGATAACACAAACAAATGGAAAAAAACATTTCATGCTCATGGATAGGAAGAATCAAAATCATTAAAATGGCCATACTGCCCAAAGCAATTTATAGATTTCAATGCCAATCCTATCAAACTCCCAATGACATTATTCACAGAATTAGAAAATACTATCTTAAAATAGTCAAGACAATCCTAAACAACAACAACAAAAATAAAACCCCCACAAAGCTAGAGGTATCACATTACCTGACTTCAAACTATACTATAGGGCTACAGTAACCAAAAGTACTGTTTTGATACGGGCACAAAGACAGACATATATTCAAATGGAACAGAATTGAGAGACCAGAAATAAGGTTGCACACCTACAACCATCTGATCCTCCACAAAGCTGACAAAAACAAGCAATGGAGAAAGGACTCCCTAATCAATAAATGGTACTGGGATAGTGGTTAGCCATATGCAGAAGATTGAAACCGGACCCTTTCCTTACACTATACACACAAATCAACTCAAGATGGATTAAAAAATGTAAAACCCAAAGCTATAAAAACCCTGAAAGACAACCTGGGCAATACCATTCTGGACAGAGAAACTGGCAAAGATTTCATGACAAAGACACCGAAAACAATTGCAACAAAAGCAAAAAATGACAAATGGGATCTAATTAAACTAAAGAGCTTCTGCACAGAAAAAGGAACTATCAACATGGTGAACAGACAACCTACAGAATGGAAGAAAACTTTTTCGAACTATGCATCTGACAAGGGTCTAATATCCAGCATCTATAAGAAACTTAAATTTTCAAGAAAAAAACAAACAACTTCATTAAAAAGTGGGCAAAGGACTTAGGCAATTTTCAAAAGAAGACATACATGCAGCCAACAATCACAGGAAAAAAACCTCTCAAACTCAGTTATCATTAGAGAAATGCAAATGAAAACCACAATTAGATACCATCTTACAACAGTCAGAATGGCTATTATTAAAAAGTAAAAAAGTAACAGATGCTGGCAAGGTTGAGGAGAAAAGGGAATGGTTATACACTGTTGGTGGGAGTGTAAATTAGTCCAAAGATTGTGGAAAGCAGTGTGAAGATTCCTCAAAGAACTAAAAACAGAACTAATATTCCACCCAGCCACAGCATAACTGTGTATATACCCAAAGGAATATAAATGGTTCTATCTTAAAGGCACATGCACGCCTATGTTCACCGAAGCACCATTCACAATAACAAAGACATGGAATCAACGTAAATGCCAATCAGTTGTAGACTGGGTAAAGAAAATGTGACACATATGGACACCATGGAATACTATGCAGCTACAAAAGAGTGAGATCATGTCTTTTGCAGGAACATGAATGAAGCTGGAGCAAACTAATTATCCTTAGCAAACTAATGCGGGAACAGGAAACCAAATACCACATGTTTTCCCTTGGCACCACTTACAGCGGGTGCTAAATGATGGGAACACATGGACACATAGAATGAAATAACAGATAGTGGGACTTACCTGAGGGTGAAGGATGGGAGGAGGGAAAGGACCAGGAAATATAACTAAGGGATACTAGGCTTAATACCAGGGTGACAAAATAATCTGTACAACAAAACCCCATGACATGAAGTATACCTATATAACAAACCTGCACATGTACCCCTGAACCTAAAATAAAAGTTTCAAATAAAAGAAAATCGGTAAAGTTTTGTAAAAAATAACATTAAAAATATATTATTAAAGAATGCAATTATAAAATGAATACACTGAATATAATTCCTAAATATTTATTGAACAACAATTATTTTTAGTTTTTCACCCATTATATTTGAGGTTCTTACTCTAATATAAAACCTTTCATATTGACTTTAACTGTTTTTCTCTGAGTTCATTATCATCTTCAGACCAAAAGCAAATTATCATCATCCCACTGACCCTAAAAGTAAAATAAGTTTTAACTATTGTTCTTAAGAGAATAAATCTAAATTTCTCTCAGTGTTGACCACTGTCCTGTTCAGTTAAGGTTATTTCTGCCTATAGCCACTGGGATAAAGGGAATTTAAACTTCATGCAATACTTTGAAAGGAAGAATGATACATAGTGTTAAGCAGGCAATACTGGGACAAAGTAAAGTGAACAATTGGATATGAAACATTAATAAGGTGTTTCTCAGAGTAAACATTGCAAAAGCATGCTACTTATGGTTTATAGAAAGATGGCAATCATTGAAGCTCACAAACATAATTTGCCAAACAGAAAGCCTGATGTAAACTGGCAATATCATCTCTCAACTCTTTAGAATTTTGGCTATAAATTATTGATGTCTAAAGTTTTATCATGACCACAGTCCTACAAATGCATTTCAACTAGAGTGATTAAAAATGTCTCTGGAATGATTATTCATTAGTAAATATGATATAATTATTTTCTATTATTCTATGCATATTTTAAACCTTAATTGATCCTTCATGAATGTGATAAAAACTGTGTAAATGTGCCATTTCCACTATCTGGAGTTCATTTTGCACATGTTGCTATAGATTGAAAAAGTCAAGTGTAACTTAAGAAGCAATTTTAACAAATTCATGTAAATATAAATTCATAAAACAAAACAAGAACTTCAGGCAACCTTATAGAGCTCTATAGATAAAAGAAATGTTTATGAGACACATAAGAATGCCTAAGAAACCTGAACAAAGAAAGTATCTGAAGGAGATTTTGGCCCAGTTTTTCAAGTATGGAAGTCTTGCCTCTTAGTCATAAATCAATTTTCCTTTATACCAAATGCCTGTAAACTAGTCCTTGTATAGTACACCTAATTATGTCACATCAGGGATTTCCATGTTTCTTTGACTTAGAATATGTAGTAAACAGGACAGATCAATAACCTAAACGAATCAAAATTCTGCAATATCTCCCTACTCCACTGAAATAAGGCTAATACCTTTTAGTATGACTCCTGAAGCACGGCAAACTCATACACTGAATTTGAACACATCCCTCCAGCAACCTTTACTCTAGTCATGATTTTCTACATAATATTCCCCAGATTGTCATGTAGCATCTTTGATCAGGCTGTTCCCTGGATGTTCAGTCTCTACTGAAAGCCATCCTTCTCAGGCCTAGCTCAAAAGCTATCTGCCCCAGGTGAGTTTCTCAAGATAATTAATGAATTCTTCCTCTGACCACAGAATACTGAATTCTTCCTCCCTTTAGTATACATCAATGACTTGTTAGATGGTTATTAATGTGCTTTCCCCAACAGAGGTTTACTGTTTCACAGATACCAGTTTTGATCATCTTTCTGTACTCCGAGTACATAGTTCATCTAAAGGCTCAAAAAGCATTGAAATGTACAGAAATATAAGCTCTGGGCCTTGCTACCCCCTCTGGGAAATCACTTAATATTTCAGTATATTGTTGTTTTCTCCTGTTTTAAAAAAATAGCTGGTTGATGAGAGTGAATAATACTATGAAATGAAACACCCTCAGCTTGAAAGAAGGTGCATTTGAGGTATTGTTATTATGATTCATGGTATATTTTATACTTGCATTTGTGGACCCACTTCTTAGAGACAGAAAACATAGATGTAATTTTTATGTTCTTAAAGTATCCTAAACTGCTGCTAAATGTTAACACAGTGGTAACGAACACACAGTATACAGAAAGTCTCCTTCTTTGATATGCACCTTAAAATAGTGATATTTATACCTGAATATTTTTAACGTTTTTGACCTCTTTAACCAGCTTCTTAATGGAATGTGCATGTTTTTTACTTTTCAGAATTGGGAGCTAATTTGAACTCTTCACTAAATTACCCTTTCCTCTGACCATAAGGAAGAGTCACACTGAGTTCTCTTTTGTCTGCTTTTTAAAATGACCAGAATCATTTAAAAATGACTTGTAACATTAACCTTGTCCTATCCCATCTGTTACCTGAATCCACGGCCATCTGTCATTTTCTGCAGCTGTCCACGCATTTATAAGCCCCTTCTTATTAAGACGTGCATAGTAGGGATACCATTTTTGGAGTCCAAAAAGAGCTCGGTGAGTAGAGGAAGCCGTGATTTGCTGGTTTGATATAATTCCACCTTCAATTCCCAATGGGCCTGAGCATTCTGGAAACAAAAACAGGGAAAAATATGAATGTATTAGAAATAATGCATATACAACATGTGTCTGTTCGATTTGATAGGATTTTTTTAAATGATTTGAATTTGCACCACCATGCTATTTACTCTTCATCCCCTTTACAGATCTGTTATTGATCTCTAAATTAAGGAAATAATTCTTGCTTCTCATGACACTCTCTTCCTTCTTTGCTTTGAAAGTAGTCACTTAATAGACACTTCCCTTCTGCATTATGATTCTGGTGTCTGTACTGATAGCTTTTGGTTGTTGATCACGTCAGCAAAAGCATAATGCTCTTAAAAGGCTTATCTCATATTTTATATTCCTGGAGATTAGCATGCCTCACAAATTATAAGCTCTCAAAGAATATTTTTCCATCCATTATTTCTTGATTATCATAAAGCTGAGCTTTTTGTCAAAGTTATTTTTGTACTAATTTAGCATTTCTCACTACTATAAACTTTATAACTTAAATTTTTATACCCACCATCAGTTATGCTTCCACAACAAAAGGGAAATGTGTAAATCTGTTAACATTTAAAAATATTATTATAATACCCCATGATATATTATAAATTATAAAATATATGTAGACAAATTATTTTTATAAAGAGAGCAAACTCTCTGACAACATTATACATGACAATGTGTACAACTCAGTAAATCAAGATTTTAAAGTACTTATTAGCACTTTAGTTTCAAATTCACAATTCTACATATTGGGATTCTGCATGTATATCTTTACATTTGCAACTGAGAAACTTAAGAAAATTTTCCAATGAAATTTTAAAATACTAAGATTAAAGCACATTATGCTCAAATGATATGTTCTCAGATACCAAATGTGTTTAGTTTTTCAAATTAGAAATGGAGATAAATCCATCTTTAAAAAATTACATATATATTTGTATTATATATAAAATTATATATAAATTCTTAATTGATTTATAAAATTTCAGCAGAAGGTACATTTCTTTTAAATTCAGTTTTGAAAATTCAGAATAAGTAGGGATATGATATAAGGAAAAGATGTTCTTAATTTCATTAACATTTCATATACTATACTGAATATTTTGCCAATTTAGATTCATATAATATATACGATAATTGTATTATAAAAATATACTACAATAATTTGTCAGAATTTCTGAAAATAAGAAAGAAGTTCATTGCTACTATTAAATATCAGTATACGAAAGTCAACTTGACTGGTGATTATGACCAAGTACATTTTAGATTTTAATTACTATCAAAATCCAAAGTTTGTCAGTAATTAAATGTTTACTCTTAGATTGAGGTTGAAAATATGAAAAAAATTAGGAGCCAAATTATAATATTTTTGAAAGTCAGTAAGATATTTCTCATTATTAACCATATTTTTAATTGTCATAAACATGCTTCTTTTTCTATTCCATGCTCAGATAGTAAGTAGCTCTGATGGCTTTCAAATTTTTAATTTTTTTATAAAGAAGATAAAAATATACAGATAAGTAATCATCTTAATCAGACTGTATTAGTAAAGACAACATTAATACAGTAAAAACTGCATCTTTGCCATTGACAGAAAATTACTTGGTATGATAAATTTAGATAATAAGATTTTTTTTAACATGTAATTAGGACTGCTTAGCACTTTATGAAAGTATACTATATCACTTTAGAATCATTAAATTAAGAAGCCATTCATTAGTAGAATTGAAGTCTTAAGACCTGCAGATAATAATCTGATTTTCACATTCCCAAAAACTTAACGTTAAAAGTTCAGATATTAATTCTTTGGACCCTTATTTTGCTTTCCATTTTATCTTTACAGACTTCACAAACGTACTAAGAAACTTTCATGATGACACTGTGATTTTAATAATGGCAGGAGCCTAGCTTTTTAATAATATTGTCATCAAAGCGGTCTCAAGCATCTTGTCCTTGGTTTGTACAATGTTTGGATGGAAAAATGAAACAGGCAGGGAGAACTTTTATTGCAGGCCATTTATTGTAGGCCAGTAAGTAGACTAGCAGAGCTAGAGAGCCAGAATTGATTAATGAGCTGTATGGCAGACTTAAAAATAACTCTGTGCCATTTAGTTGCATACCTCTGAAGACCTTATGCTGAATTAGATATCTTCACAGAATTTGTAACTATTTTAAAGCAGAGAGTAGATCTCAAATCACAATATCCTATAATTCTACTCCGTTGTTTAATCTATCAGCCTCCCTTTAGTAGCTAACATATCAGGAAATTCATTTGCTCTGAACTGTTGTATTATCATATAAGCCAAACACCAATGAGCGATTTTGAAAATATATATGCACAACTCACTCTGCCATAAGGTTCCAAATCTTTGCTATGCTCTTTAGTCCTGCATATTAATTCTTTCATAAAAACGTAATTCAGGCTGGGCGCAGTGGCTCATGTCTGTAATCCCAGCACTTTGGGAGACCGAGGCAGGTGGATCACCTGAGGTCGGGAGTTTGAGACCAGACTGACCAACATGGTGAAACCCTGTCTCTACTGAAAATACAAAAATTACCTGGGCGACATGTGCCTGTAGTCCCAGCTACTCAGGAGGCTGAGGCAGGACAATCGCTTGAAGCCAGGAGGCGGAGGTTGCAGTGAGCTGAGATCGCACCACTGCACTCCGGTCTTGGTAACAGAATGAGACTTCATCTCAAAAACAAAACAAAACAAAAAAGCAAAACAAAAAACCCTCCACAATTCAAATAATATATATTGACATGATATAGTTATATAGGGCTATATCTTATACAATGTATTTTTGCATGAGCTATCTCATTGCCATGATGTCAAATTTACAAGTATTACCAGTCCTCAATTCTATATTGTTGCTTTAAACAAACAAACAAAAACAAACAAGAATACCCCCCCAAAAAAGAACAATTTCCAACATTTGCATACCATACTCTGTCACTTACATATAGTCAAAAAAGGCCACCAAAGGAAGCATGACTGTGATGGGGATTCTTGAATGAAGTGGGAGTCTGTGAGTTGTCAAGGTACTGCCTTGAGTTAGTGATTCTGCATTTTCCTACTTTTTAAAATTGGGGTTATGATGACACTGAATTTATCAGTTGTGAAGAAGACAAGATAATAAAAGCTTTGCTTTTGGAGCTATAAATTGCTGAAAAAATAATGAGCTTGGTTCTGTAAGGTTATTTGCATGCTTCTCTTCAGAGGACCTCAACTGAAGTAATCCTGGCTTTTTAGCCCCTTTGGAGTAGGAGCTAGGTATTTCTGACTGTTACATCCTTAGATGCTCATGGTGGCTTGTACACAGAAAAAGCCCAATAAATATGCACTGAACATTGTTACTGGGGGCTTTTTTTCTCCTAAACAGTAAAGTAATAAGCAAATCCAAGCCTTAGATTTATTTCACTCTACAAAGTTGTCACAACAGCAGATTTTCTTCACTAATCATGTGGACCACGATCAAATGGATGTCATCACAATAAAAGGTTCAAAATCCAATTTCCTTTTGCCTGTGCTATCCACTTCCCCAATATCCTATTAAATTCAACAGTTATAAAAACTAGTGAAGGAATTACAATTCAGAATGCAAATGATTATACACCTAAGATTAAGTGACCTTAAGCAATTAATAACAGGATGCTTAAAAAGAAAGATAATATGAAAATATACATTGCTTTTACTATCAACAAATGATAGAAGATATATGAAATGATAACTGATGAAGTAATTAATGTCAGATGAGAACGCTGAAGTTTGAAAAGTGTACCCACATGTGTTTTCTCATATAATCTTTGAAATAATACTTCAAGAAAAACATGTTATCAGGCTTATTTCATGAATTAGAAAAATTGTGAGGATGGAAGTTAAGCTTGTAAAAGATGACTATGTAATTTAATGTGGAGAGTTCAGTAATTCTTCAAAATTTGACTTGGATCTTTTCCTTCTGCTATATTATGTGAGGCATACATACTTACGCATCCCAAGGGAGGCAACAGGAACATTAACATGGAATGAACACACAAGATATCACTAGTAACACTGAGGATGTAACAGAGCTTTCACAAGTTGGGATCCACTATAACAGTACATGATAATGTATGGCACTGATATGGTATGCCTCTGTGTCCTCACCTAAATCTCATGTTGAATTGTAATCCTTAGTCTTGGGGGAGGGACTTGGTGGGAGGTGACTGGATCATGAGGACGGGCTTCCTCTTTGCTGTTCTCATAATGGTGAGTTCTCATGAGATCTGGTGGTTTAAAAGTGTGTGGCACGTCTCTTTTCACACTCTCTCCTGCTGCCATGGGAAGACATGCTTGCTTCCCCTTTGCCCCTCCCCCATGATTGTAAGTGTCCTGAGGCCTCCCAGCCATGCTTCCTATACAGCTTGTGGAATGGTGAGTCAATTAAACTATTTTCTTCATAAATTACCGAGTCTCAGGTAGTTCTTTATAACAATGTGTGAATGAACTAATACAGGCATTCAGTCACAGAATTAAATACCTAGAGTTTATAGTGTGTCTGTCTCCTAAGGTGTTAAAATTAACCTGATACCATCATTGGCCTATACTCCTCTTATCTAATATGGATAGGCTAATTTTGTTCTTATTAATTTATTGACCTCTAAGTATATGCTCATCCACCTGTCACTCCATCCATTCATTTAATTCAGTTTTGAAAATACGTGTTTATTGAAGCCCTTCTACATATTAGGCACTTTTCTAGGTAGTGGTGACATAGGGATAAATAAGGCAGAAAAGGTCTCTGCTCTTAAAAGATTCATATTCTAGTGGAGAGACAAATAATAAACAAATGCTTAAACAAGAAAATACCATGAAACGGTATGTGCTATGAAGGAAAAAAAAGAAGGGTGAATCAAGTGTGGGTGTCAGGTGATCAGAGATGGCCTTTCTGAGAGGTTACACCAAGTCTCATCTCTGAATGGGAAGAGGGAGCTGGCTATGTTTACAGTACTGGTTTCCTCAAGGGGCTTCAGTGTAATGGGGAGACACAGAGAAATAAGAACATTTTTATATAATATGGCAGATGTTGTGATGGTGAATGCAGAAGATTCAGTGGGAGAAGAGAAGATGGAATAATAACCTAGCTTGGGGCTCTGGGAATGATTCCTGGAAAAGAATAGGAGCTTGCATAGTGGAGAGAGGAGACAGGATAGACACAGGCGGGGAACAGGCTGCTATGATGAGGGAATTAGAGGCAGTTCAGTATCACTAGATCAAGATGGGTTGGTGGGGGAATGGTTAAGAGATGAAGTGGAGAAGTAGAAAAATGCTAGATTATTTTGCAGAAGCCTGTGATGATAGAATTTGGTTCTGTTAGTGATGGGGAATTTTTGAAGGACTCTATGGCCACATTTTCATTTAATTTAGATCATTCCCACTGTGCCATAAAGAGTAGATTTAAGAGGGGACAAAACTATGTCCAAAGAGTGAGCTACTACAGTTGCCCATGTGAAAAATAATGCAGATCTGAAAGAGGGGTGGAGAAGAGGAAGAGTTCAAAAATATTTAAGAGGTAAAAGTAGGCAGAACTAGTAATGATTAGATGCAAGGTAGAGGAGGGAAGTGGAGTGTTTGAGTTTCAAAGGGTCCAGAGAGCAAACATAGGTGTTTCCTTTCATTGAGATTGGCCATGTTTCACAAATAACACCACTGGACCAAATTCCTCTCTTAAAATTTATCAAAAATCATTCTTGCTGTTGGATTAAACGTGGGAGGATCTGCTTGTCTTACCTTCCTTCTCTTGCTATACTGATTTTGGTGGGCTACTCTCAACATCTCTCATATCAACCAGGCTGCAGGGACAGGATTGAGATGTAAAAATCTGCTTCTATGCTCAAACCATGTCCAGTACTTCCCTGGTCCACAACTCATCCACATGTTTATGTGTGCCCATCTGTTTTCTCACAAGATAGAGAACCCCTTTGTAGGCAAAGATTATATTCCTCACAGTATCTAGCAGCAAGCTTCAATTTTAGTGAACATTTAATAAATATCTGTAGAGGGAATTACTTCTAAGAAATAAATATGAAAGGTAAATAAACAATACAAATGGCAGGTAATATGGTAGCATTTTATTTGTATACTTCATTTTTAATTAAAAATCATTTACACTTACATGCTCTCAAAGGTACACAGATATAGAGGCCTTCTTTAGAATTTTTTTATGATGAGTGAAGAAGAGCACTTGTTTACTAATTTAAAAGAAAAATGTAACTGATAGTGGTCTGGGTCTCTTCTCTTTCAAATCGCTGCCACACAGCATTACCAGGTATTTCTGAAATTCCCCATTGTTACCTCTAGAGAGGGCATAGTGGCAATTCGATCAATGCTGAATACAAAAATAGAATACAGTAGTAGAATATGGTAGTGTGCATTTCCTGGCTGCAAGATCTGTGTTTATGCATCCTTGGTATTGTGCTTGCTTTTGTCAGGTACGACAATAATCCTAAATTAATGAGTCCATTCAACATTGGCTACCAGAGAATTTCAGGCACCTTTTATAGAGTCATTTAAAATAACTACATTGCCTGAATTGTCTGAGTAGACCGGAAATGCCTTCTGACCTGACACCCTGCTGTTCAGACTAATACTGAGCAAGTGAGTCACCTGGCAGGTTGAGCAGGAGCAGCTGGGCTAGCTGGGGCCAAACTTCAAGTGCCTCCCCAGAGTGACTTTTCTGCTTTGGCCAAGTGGGATGTGAATAAAATAGCTTCAAAGTGGAGTCCTTCTCACTCTGCAAACTCATTCTCTGGAGTATGGCAAAGAATGGCTTCTGCATTTTATTGATCTTGCAGCTGACAAGTAAGCAGTGCCTCAAGATGTCTCACATCTTGTTCCTGAGTGTGCTGATTAAGCCTTTCAAATAACTGAGATGCACAGCTGAATCCATAACAGGAATGTACTGCTTTCATTTGCTCTATCTCAATATCCAGACATCTTCAGAATGAAAGGATTTCAAATTAAAGCCATGTAAGAAACAAATCTCTTTTAAACATCTCCAGTCCTCCCTTTCTCTGAGCATCTCATCTTATACGAGTGAGTCCTCTGCTGTGCTTAATATAGCGTGATAATTGTGCTGAATGCAAGCACTGGTGAATGGATTAGTGATGACCTCCAGTACTGCAGAAATTAATGCTGATTCAAATGTAAGTTTTCCTCTGTGCCACTTGGACCACAGCCTTTCTTTTATTCCTAGCATTTGTTTTATTTTAGAGTTGTCTTGAGACCAGGCTTTAATTGGTGAGGGAGGGATCAAGGCCACTCTTTCTCACGCTGTGGCCTGAGAGTTTAAAGGAACCCTAAAAGTTTTTTTTTTTTTTTTGGATGAGTCTTGTCAGCGAAGCCCCCATGCATTTGATTTGATTTCTCTCAAGGCTATCATCATTTTTCTGGTGTGTTAGGAAGTTGTATTAGAAGAAAGAGGTCAGGGGATGGAGTGAAGATGAGAAGTTTAAGAAAGGGTGATTCGGGAACAGGGCCTGAATATTCCAGTTCAGGTGTAGGAGATGGGGAAATGGCCAAAAAGTTTCCCGGATACAGAGTGAGAATGTGAAGGTAAACATGCACAATACAGCCTTAGCTTCACTTACTCATTCCCAAATTCCTGCAGAGCACCCACTGGGTGTCAGCCTCTGGTTATGGCACTGAGAATAATCACCTTCAAAGGAATTAGAATGAAAATTCCACTTGGTGATGTTCATCTCTCTCCACACTGAGATTGCTTCTTTGTATCAGGGTATAAACATTACATACAGTCCCAGTAACCTTCCTTAGGAAAACTAGTAATTGAGAAATCCTTAATACTGTTTTCAAAAATTAGTTAAACTTACTTGGATTCCATATAAAATGCATGTGTACCTTAGAGAAAAGGCTGTTTCTTCCTATCAGATGGGCAGCATAGCTTAGATAAATGCTAATTTTCCTCACAATTGTGAATACTGTGATTCTGTGGTATTTCGCTGGGAAAGCATTCTCTCAATTTTATTAGGACCTATATTCTATTATTTTCCATATTGAAAGCTCCGAAGGTGTCCAGGTTAAATGAAGAGGAACAGCAATTTGTGCATTTTTTTTCCTCTGAGACAATACACTTATTACAGGTAGAGACGATGCCTTTTGCATTATTTAGGTTTGCAAAGCACTTAGCACAGTGCTTACAAATGGGCAGCTCTCAATATTATGGGTTAAAGTAAACTAAAACAAATCATTGCTTTTTGGAATTACTTTTCTTTCTTTTTTGAAGGTGGGTTAGTCTTCTGAATGTAGATATTATCACTCTAAGGATTCAACATACTGGGTGGGTGTTAAAATCAGAAATGCTTTCTTTGTATACTGGTAGGCTTAAAAATATATAAGAATCAGCTCTTGGAGGTAGGGGAAATACTGTATTTGGAATGAAAACCACATTTGTAAAGTCACAAATGCAATTATCAGCCATCTAGCTATTTCATTTAAAATGTGGCTATGTTTCTTCACACTGTGTGTTATCTCAAGCCAATTACGATATATTATCAGTTTAAATTAATTGTTTTCAATTCAGGAAAAAATGAAGCCCAAGAATAAGCTAAACTATAATAAAAATTGTCTATTAATACTTCTCAAACTGATTTGTGTATTGATGCAGAATAATGGTTATTATTTAAATAGTAGGGCCTATGAACTCCAGTATTCAAAGGCCAAAATTCTTATTGAGATAATTCACAAAAGTTGACAAAATCTAAGACGATTATCCTCTTATCACAGTAAACAGTTCTGCTGTAGGACAACAGAAGAGTTAATTGTAGTTTGCTTAAGATGCATTCTTTTAAAATGGAAGAGTATTTGGATTTTTCAAGTGGTAAAAACAATATGGATTGATGAAACATTTGTCTGTAAAGTCAAAAGCCTGAAATTCAAAAACCTGTAGCTGTACACCTGTTCTTGCTTTCTGACAAAACATATATCTACATAGGAAAGAGCTAAGAAGGGTATAATGCCAAGGTTAAAATGCTAAAAGAGGGACTGAGTTGCTTGAAGAAACATGAGTCGAATACCAAATGTAAATATCCAAACAGTGCTGTGTAGAAGACAGATTCCCATGCTTTTAAGTTATTTATATGTTTTAAGATTTTTTGGCAAATGCACATCAGGGTAAGTGCCCTAAGGCATTGCCTTTGATGTTTGGTTATAAAGCAATATTACTGCCATGTCAGGCACTGATTTTTATTTGAGAGATAAATCATAGTTCCAAACCCAATTACCAGCTATATCTAGTTATTTTGTTTTCTGTACAGTGTAGTTATCTTTTCTTCACACTGGATGTTAATTTAGGTCAAGTATGAAATTTTAGTGTTTCAGAGGAAAAAAAAAAAAAAACCCAAGAGATGAAACAGGAGGCCATTGCAGGTGCCAAGGAAAGACATACTGAGCTCTGTCTAATACTAGTACGCTTCGAAAAGTCGTGGAAGAAATGACAGAGAGCAAAATGGAGCCTAGAAAAGTATAGTAGATGATTTGTTCATTTGAATTCTGGAGACATCTATATTATACATTTACTTTTAAAAATGTAAGAAAATGGTTTTCATTTAGAAGATAATAGGTAATACCTGCATAATCAGAGAAGTATTAGGTTGGGTCAGGGACCTAAACATTCTTGCAATTAATTTCAAAGCCTGCTCTCTAAGTCACAACCTCAGCTGTGCTGTGTTTCGTCTTTCCAAATTAAAAAAAAAAATTGCCAGCATTTCCAGTATAAAGTTGAAATAGAGGATGAATTCTTGATAATATGCATTTACTAACTGAACCTTCCTACAAATAAAATTGCCACAAATATTTTAAATATTGTATTTACAGTGGCTTTGGTAATCCTGAAAGAAATAATTCAACATAGAACTTTAAACATAACAAATGTAAAGCTACTAAAACAAAGGATGCTTTACCAATTTTATAAAAGAATATCTAGAAGGATTTAATAGAGTAACAATTTTATTATAAACCTGTTGAAGCTAAGCCAGCTTTTCATACATTATCTCTTATTCAGTAGAGATTCATACTGGATGTGTTTTATCAGTAATGAATATGGATCAGCCTATTGAAATACAAAAATTGACTTCTGTTTCTTTTCAAATTTATTGTACGTAATAATAAAGTATACTCTGACATTATGTAGTATACAAGTTAAATACTTATTTTTGTTGAACAATATTTGTAGTAAAAAAAATATACAGAATTTGCTAGTACTACCCAATAATACATACATACATACTAAATCAAGATTTAAATCTTTAGCTGCTGAAATGGGTATGGAATATTAGTTGTGTTCAACAAAATATCCATAATGGGATAGATTACTATTTTCTAAAATGTTGCAGCAGAATACATTATTGCTATAGAGTTTGGCCTAGTGATTAAGTAAATAAACAAATATGCTTCTTATAAACATATTAAAAATATATGACAAGTTTTAAATAATCCTATGCTTGTCCATTATGAAGTAGTAAATTTTGGAAAAAAAAGCCCATAATAGAATTACCTGCTTACCTTAAGCTTTTAAAGAAAAGAGGACTTAATACTTTTTTTTTCATTTTGGCTTTATAAAAAAGACTAATTTCTTCAGAAGCTTTCATCCTACAAATGTTGGCTAGGTCACCACACTAGTATGTTAATTTATGGGATGAACCAGGAACTAAGTAGGGACTATAAAGTCACAAACATAAAATGATGCATATTCATTACCACAAAATAAAAATAACACAATTAATTTCATTTCTAAAAAATTCTGTACAAATGAGAATAGTGACTGAATTTTCTTAGAAATCATTATTTTTAGTCCAATGCTTCAAAAAACAGTAAATGGATATTTTTTAACTGAATAGTCTTATGGATACAGCAGGATATAGTCATTCTTTTAATATAAAGGGAAGATAAATTGCATAAAAATACACAAAGCAAACCAGAAACATAAATTTTACCTTACATTAGTAAGAAAGTATCTTATTAGTTGAACATTTTTAATTACTAAAATCCTCTTAAACTACAACACCATCAAAAAAAAAAAAAACAAAAAAAGGAAAGATTGTGTGAGTGAGCTAAAAATTGCTCAGGCAGGGGGTTATGATAATATATCCTTAGTGCCTTCATATTTTGAAAAGTTACAAGCTCAGCTAACTACAGCTACATAGATAAAAGATAAAAAGAAAATAGAATCACTCAGTTTATATTTATAGATTAATTAGATTAATTTATAGGTGTACAAATTCATCAGATCATACAATTTACAAATGCAGGTAATTTAATTGGAAAATAACTACGGTAACAAGTATAGTGTAGTGGTAACTTATAATGTACATAAAGCACCTTATTGAGTCTTCACAAACTTTCTATTATATCAGTTTATCAAAACTGTCCCTCATTGGAATTTTGGTTAAGGACATGAAGGCAAATACAGGTGCAAAAATCTCTACTCTGAACAGAACCCTAAAGAAAAAGTGTGTCCTACTTCAAGGAAGCATTTCAGTTGTGACACCAGAAAGTTTAGAGTTGGAATTTCTACACCACCACTTAACAGCTGTGTGGCCTTGGGGAAATTGTTTAATCTTTCAGCAGCTCCAGATTAATCCAGTGGTGTACAAATTTTGATGCATATTAGGATTACACAGGAAGCTTTAAAAATTCCAGTGCCAGGCCACATCTCATACAGTACCAATTAAATTAGAATGCCTTGGGGTACGAGCCAGACATATGTATTTTTAAAGTTCTCAGTGATACCAATATACAGCAAAGTATGGGAACTGTGCTGGTTAATCATGTGTATTCCAGGGAGAATAACACCCATTTTACAGGTTTGTTTCATAAGTTCGAAACAATACATGGTTAGCACATAGTAAATATATGGCAACCAATATGCCTTTAGTAAATGGTAGCTTTTACATTGTTGTTGTTTTACTGCAATAAAACAAAAATAAGAGATAAAAAGTCATAGTTGGAGGAGACTGACCTCTTTTACTACCTGGAGACACATGGTTTAAACATATGCTACCAGTTCAGCCATGTTTTACATGCATTCATTTTTTTTTTCACAGAAATAAAAATGGAGTAGAACATCTACTCCCATTTCCCAAGCAAAATGTTATTCAATAATAAAAAATGTGAATACATACATAAGCACAATTATTAATCATGAGCTGTTACCAAAAATGATTCAAACTATCATGCCACTTGGCATCTCCTTAATACCATATTTATCACCAGATATTTCTGTCACCAAAGCATTCAAATTGTCAGATAAAAATCTCTGCCTGGGGGAAATATAAACTATGGCTTCTTGTAATGAATGAAAATGAAATGATTCCCCACAGTATATTGCCAGACTCACTGGAAATAAAAATTACTAATTAAATAATCTTAGTTTAAAATAGGTCTGGGTCTGTCAAGCACTTTTTTTCATTGTGGTACAAAATGAGGATGTCCTATGGAAAAGTTTCATATTAACACTTTGATAAATCAGATTACAACTCTGAAAAGCACTTTTATAATTGAGTTTTTCCCCCAATTTAATATCTGAGTAATCTTATCTTTAGGATAAATGGAGATAAAGTTTTACCTGCTGGCAGTTTTGTTGGAGCAATCAAAGAAATCTCACTTCTTGAATTCCACAAATGAGAGTAAAGTAACAAACCATTTCCCCCCAAATTGAATAATACCTGATTTCTGTATCTTCAGCATATCCTTTTTTTGTTTCATCATGACTTATATTTGCAATAAATTTGAGAAGAATGTTAATATTCATTGTTTCCGATTTCTAACGACATAAAGGGGATGTCTTGGGAAAAAATTTCACAAAATGCCCCTTGGTACCCAGCCAACTCTCTTCATAATCTGTTTTCGAGATTTAAAAAAAAAACTATGCACAACTATTGATTTCTTATGAAGTGTCATATAAAGAAAGTAAAATGAAGAGACAGTTTCAGAAAAAAAGTATGGTAAATTCAGGAATTGCACACCTTTGCACAAGAGTTGTCAAAAGCACATGATAAAAAATTTCAGGTGGTACAATGAAATATTCTGGCTTTTTTGTTCTATATATATGAGTGAGGCTTTTATTTTGATACAGAAGTCAAGTGGTGGCAATAACCACTTAAAATCTCTAAAGAGCTGAGTGATTATTCTTAATATATTTGCATCTTCCTTCTCCAGTCATCAACCTCAGCATTGCCTAGCACTTGGCTGACTAGTGGTTGAAGATGAGATGGATGGAAGGAAGCTTGATAAAACACTACTTTAAATATTTTATCATTTTAATAAAGATTGTTAATATAACACCTGGAGTTTAGGACTCTGTTTCCTTACTCCTTCAGATGACACAGATGCCGTGGCACGAAAATCATCTAAAAAGAGCAGTTTTTTTCCATTGTCATTATTAATTACTTGTCCATGACTAAAAATTCAATTTTATAAATAAAATTAGAAATTCCTAACCTTCCTATTAGTTTTGTTCTTGAGTATATACAAATATCATCCTGACTGGAAGACAGCATTTTGAAAGTGTATCAGTAGCATTAGAAAACATAAAGTATAATAATAATAATAATAATAAAATAATAATCAGAAAATCCAAAAAAAAAAAAAACAAAGATAGTTTAATCACATGAAACCAAAGGAAAATGTCTTTATACAGGTCTCTTTTTCATGAAGACATGGGCCGAGTATGATCTTTTCAAGGTTTGATTGCACACTCTGAAGCCTGTTGGGGTTAGAAATGTTAAGCACTAAGTAAAAAAAAATGTGAAAAGGAATAATCATAATACTAAACACCTGTGTTCCTAAAAGGTCTGTAATTTCAGCAGAAAGATTGCCACTGAGTCCTCATTCATACATGCCAATGGGTAACAGTGACAGTAGGGAGGGGACTACTATAAAATGAAAAGTAAATTAGGCTGTTTTAATGATTTAGAATTATATTGTGCTGTTGTCTACAGTATAGATTATCTGTACAATTAGTTTATTAAGGAGGTGGATCTTCTCTAGTGATTATACTCTGGTGTACATTGACTGAGCATTCCTTACGAATCTGGGTCTAACCCCTCCAACTTTGTTTCATTACTATCTGCTTAGTTGCTGAAAGTGAGAAATCAAAATACTGATAACTAATTCAGAAGTTTCTATCTGAAAAGATTTTAAAACAACAAAAATTAATATTTTAAGTGAAGTTGTGAATAAACGGTATTAGTTATATCAGCTATTAAATTATGTGCTAATTTCACTGCTTAACTCATTCTCCTATTTGTCCTCTCTTTTCTCATCTAGCCAATTCTGTTGTAGCCCAGAGTCTCACTGCCAGTACCACTGCCTCCTTCTTATGGAGTCCCCTTTATTGATCCTACACACTGCATTCAGAATAAACTTCCCCATTATCTGACCAGTTCACTATCTTAGATCGATCTATCTATCTACCTATCTATCTACCTACCTATCTGTCTATATATATATAGTATATATATATATAAAAAAGTATATATATAGTATATATATATATATAAAAGTGTATATATAGTATATATATACAAGTATATATATAGTATATATATACAAGTATATATATAGTATATATATACAAGTATATATATAGTATATATATACAAGTATATATATAGTATATATATAAAAGTATATATATAGTATATATATAAAAGTATATATGTATAGTATATATATAAAAGTATATATATAGTATATATATAAAAGTATATGTATAGTGTATATATATAAAAGTATATATATAGTATATATATAAAAGTATATATAGTGTATATATATAAAAGTATATATATATAGTGTATATATATATAAAAGTATATATATATAAAAGTATATATATATATATAAAAGTATATATATAATGTATACTTTTTTTTCAATAGGTCCCCATTGGTCAGAAAAAAAAAAAATCATCCTCTTGGCTGCTTGAAATTTACCTTCTAGAAATATCAAACTGCAAACCTTAGACTGAATTTTACTTAGATGACAGTGTAGGAAGTATTTTTGCAGCTCATGCCTCTGTCCTTTTCTTCGCTGTCCCAGCATTCCCCCAAACTGAGTTAATTGTGCCAATCCTGGCGTACAAAAAGACTCTAAGCATATGTGTATCATAGCACCAGGGATTTAAATATACTTTTAATGGGCATTTATGTATTTATGAATTTGTCTTCCACATTAGATTGTAAATTCTTCCAAACAACAGTTATATCTGGGTCCTGTCCGATAAACGGGCCTATTCCTCGCATCTTATAAAGAGCCTGGCAGTAACAGCTGCTCAAAAACATCATTGACCAATTTAATTGAGGCAAACAGACAGTATCCCCCTCTAGGATGGCTCCCTACCTTGCAATGCAAACTCTTGTAGCATTTTACACATTCTCACCTCAAGTGCACTTCTCTCTTGTAAATCTCCTCATCCAATATCTTTCTCTTCTGCAACAAGATAAGTAATATCTAAACGTGTTGATTCCCTTGTTTAGGTGGACTGTCCATACCTCTTTCCTGCTCCCCTTCCAAAGGTATGGATTTATCTTTTCTCTCACAGACCTTCCTAAAAAATACAAATTAAGCCTGCACATACTTACTGCAGAGAAAAATATGTCAGGCATTTTGGCCTTAAAACAACCCCATGGAGAGTATCTTTTCTTTATTATTATTATACTTTTAAGTTCTAGGGTACATGTGCACAACGTGCAGGTTTGTTACATATGTATACATGTGCTATGTTGGTGTGCTGCACCCATTAACTCGTCATTTACGTTAGGTATATCTCCTAATGCTATCCCTCATGGAGAGTATCTTTATTTCCAATTGTAATTGAGGCAATTGAGACTCAGAGAGGTTAAGTAACTCCCCTAAAGTCTTAGAGCCAGGATTTGAACCCAGGTACATCTATTACCAATGGGTCATAATAAACATTGTAATGACACGCTGGGGGTGTTCTGTTTGCTGCATATGCCTTAAGGAGTGTGGAGAAACTATAAAAAATGATGAGCAGGGCACTTAGATGTCTTGTTTATAAAGATGTAGGACAGTGATCTAACTCACTTTGTGTTCTCCGTCACCGTTGTTCTGCCGTGGTTGGACTAAAGATTCAACATGGACTGTTATTCATTCAACACTTAACTAATATTTATTGAGCCTCTTCTTTGTGCAAAGCAGAGGTATAACATTTAATACTTTAGTTTTCTAAGACTGAAGCGATTTTACAGCTGAAGCAGGTTATTAGAAACTAAAGTCAGAATAATTTTATAATGAGACATCTGTAGACAAGGAACATGGTGAACTGCCTACCTCAAGAACTTCTACAGCCTTATTTTTCCTCTCTCTCACTGTGTATTTTCTCTTCACAATTTAATAACTATTTTCACATTTCCTCTTGTAAGAAAGCCTATTACAGCATAGTGCATTTTTCTCTGTTTAAGAAAATGCCTCAGGATAAACTGTGGAGGCAATCATTTTCAATGCTAACATCTTCAAACATGAAACCAGCATCTGGGCAATTATGACATTAGTCTGATTTAGCATTAAAAGGTAAATGTTTATGTATAAATTTCAAAATTTTTATCATTACTTTATCAAGAACTTTGTGTCCCAACCACAGATCATTTTTGTTGCTGTGGTTAAATTTGTCTCTAATAGTCTTGTGTTTCATGTATGTACACAACAATCCTTAGAATAAATAAGCAAATACCAATTAAACATTCATATATGCATAAACTTGGATTTTCCCTGTATATTTCTCTTTTCTATCATATTCACGTTAATGTAGAACCAAGGTTCATTATCTGTGCCAACAGATTAGAAAGTAAATTGAGTAAAATAAATCAGTTGATTATGTTTACTCCACATACCTTGCAATCATTTGAAAAGTTAGTTTTAACTCCCATTTCTCAAAAGCATGACTAATTAATAACATGAATTATTAACTGGAACATGATTTTTATAGGTTTTTACTTCTCTCTAGTACTTTATTGTTAAGGTAGAATGCTAAAAAAAATCATTTCAATGAGTAATAAAAGCAGCCTTGTAGACAATTTACTTGTCTATCCAGCTCCTAAAATTTCAAAAACTGTATGTACTGTCATATTCTTGGAAGTAGTGGAGGTGTGACTAGAGTGAAAAACAGTAGTTCCTTTTTACTTACATGTTGTTAAAAAGTATAAGACCAATACTATGCAATTTTCTACTGTTTTTTCTTTTATAAAATTCAGTTTAAACTTGGATTAAATGTATCCAGTTGCCTGTTCATTATGTTTAAACAAGTGTTTATCTGCTTCCCAATTTTACACCAACCAAAATAGATGAAGGTAACTTTCTCCCTAGAGAATTCTTACCAAACACAGAGAAATCTTAGCCACTCAACTGCCTGAACTTATCAAATGCCCAACTTATCCAGGTATGCATAAAATACTTATGCAAGTATTTCAGGTGTTACCAAAGAGAAAAGTAAGTACACTGAAGAAACAATGTCTATTTTATCCACAAATTTTAGATCTGAAAAGGGATTTGGCCAGCCAGACACAAGGGAAGACACGTTGTAGAAAGAACCAAGTAACAATATGTAAATATTATATGCATAGCCTCTGATGGTATGTTACATGTGTCCATTTAAATGAACTCCATTTTAGAATGAAATAAATTAAATAACTAATTTTGTGGTTCCCAAGTATTCCTGTTCAGATATGGAATACTTTTGTAATCAGAAAACATATGTTTAAGAAAATTTTAATGGACCTTTTGTTCAAAACAGGTGAAATGCCAACAGTTTTCCAAGTGAAAACTCTATCGGAGATGTTATTGCCACCTGCTAAGTGGCACAGAGATGCCCACTAGAAATTAATTGATAGATAATTGTGCATTAGAAAAATTACTTTATTCTTATCATATTGGCTTATGAACTTCATTGGACAGAATTTTATGTATTACTTTGTAATATTGTTAGGTTAATAATACTGCTACCTAAGGAACAACAAAAAAATAGTTTTACTTTTTATGATTAGACCAAATACCAGAAGGACACAGTTAATAGTTTTGTGGGAACTTTTGTAGTGTTTTGCATAATGAATGAACTCACCAAAACTCCTATGATAAAATCCTCCTGACTACTCAAAAGGTTAAATTGTATAAATAGATGATATTTTCCTATACTATGAAGAACAGTTGAATAATACTAAATGAATTGTTTTCCTTCTCAGGTACACTTATAAATTGACTGCTTTTTTGGTGTTAACCTTTTCATGCACAATCCTTTGAACTATTAATATGAAGAATATTATCAAATTTAAATTGATCATTCATGAAGACAAGGATGCAGAGTAAAAACAGAGAGAAGCAAAAATTCTAACAGACTATGGGGTCTACAAATAGGAATAATGAGAATGAGACAGTGAGGCAGAAACCCGAGTAGTATGTAAGCCTTCATCGTAATGTGGTTAACATACAAACTTGAAAATAGTCCTCATTTTACAGAGGTAAACTGAATGGGTCTGTTTTCTTGGAATCAAAAATACCAGACAAATGTATGTCAGAGCAATATTTCCAGCGACTTAATATCAGGGATTATGTGTCAGTTATTTTGATGTTTGTCTCATCACTTGCATGATGTTATTGCCACAGCCATTTTGCAAAATGTGTAAGTTTTTAGAGGATAAGTCACTTCCATTGTTTTAAAATTCCGGTTTGACACCCAGAAGTCTGCAAAAGCTTAACTTCCTTAAAGAAAGAAGGTCAAGTAAATGAGAGCGTCATATATGTCCGGGAAGCATACACTTCCTTAAATAACTCTAGGTGTGAGTGAACTCTGATACAAGAAAGGAACTAAATCAAAAAACAGAATTACATGTGTGTTTAGTGACAGTATCGTGATGATTTGAAACTGATGTGCACATTAACTAGAAATTTCACTAAGTTAACAGGAGGGCATTTTCCCTCCCCCTGCCCCAAGTACTGAGTGATCCCCATTACTTTATACATAATCCTACGATTCTGAACAACTGGCATGTTTTGGTGAACTCTTATACCAGCTGCATTATTCTAAAGTGATGGCGTATAAGGCATTGGAAAACCAAATAACTAAATCGATTATGAAATTTTACATGGATAATAATCAGTTTTAAGGAGACTGAAAAGGTTCAGTTGAATATGCTCAACTTTAGATAGCAGCCCCTGAGTAGCAGGTGATGGGGAAGGGGATGTGGGGTTGAAGAGGTGATGGTTGCTCTTTAGTTTACCTTTTTTCCTTTTAAATGTGGGTTCGTGTCCACAGGGTAGGTAATTTAGAATACATCATCTCTCTACAGGTTACAAAGTGCCTAAATCTGCACAGTTAAGGAGAAGCAGGAATGAATTCAATAAAAGCTCAACCCTGCTAGTAAGACCTCTGTAAATACAATGACAAAAATATTGCTTACAATTTCATTGTCTGCTATTTTACTTACATGTTTTTATACATGGAGCTAGAGAACAAAATTCAGCAGAAAGGCCAGGACTGGACATTCAATGAAAATGGCTCATTGACAGCTTTTATCTCCAAAAGCTTCATCTACATTATTTTGGGAGAAAATATCTTTTGAAACAGATAAACCATCAACTCAGGTTTCTAAACCTTTTTTATAGTATGGACCTTTTTGTCAGTCTGGTGAAGCCTAAAGACCCTTCTCAGAATAATGCCTTCAAACATATAAAATGAAATACAAAGAAATTGAAGGCAATCATCCAAATATTTAAAAATATGTGACTTATCAGTGTATATGCTGATCTATTAATACATTAAATAAGTAGCAGATCTACTATAGTTTCATATTAGTGAAAAAGTCAATGATATTTTACATTTGACATGTATTATGCGAAATGAAAATATCTTTGATTTCTATTAGTGACAAAATCACAGGTACCGCTAACACTATGATTGGTTGTTGCCTATATTTGTAATTGATGAAAATTTTAAATTTCAGTCATCCAATAATACAAATAAACAGATGATTTTTGTTTTCTCATCAAAGGACACTTCTGTCCACCTATCCTTTGTGGTCCTTACCTAGGGTTAAAAACCTTGCATTAAGCACTTACAGAGTGGGACTGAGAATGCCCTTATATTAATCCTTGTAGGAAAGTGCTAATGTTCTGTTAAACGGAAAACTATTAACAGCGGCAGAATCCAGAAATAATTCTATTGGAAAAGGAAATAGCATTATTAAGTTACTGCCAAGTAAGTATGAGGCAACATTTATAATACCAAATTGTCATTTCAGGGATGTTTAAAAACTTTTGTGTCTGCCCAAGTGTACCAGAGAAAATATAAAGCAAATTTTCTTTTGAACAAACCATCACAAATATCTCTGGATTTTTCAGAGCTAAGAGCTGCGGTTTCAATTTTTCGGTGTTTCGTAGTTAGATAATAGTGCTGAGTATTTATAGGCTTCCTTATATAACTATAGTTCTATCCATTTTTCTTGTCAGAATAGTTTATTTTCTGTCCCTGCTCCTGTTTTCCTTGAATTTTAGTATTGGATTTACTGACTTTGCTCTGGCTCTCCTTCTTTTTATAGAACCATATTCCTCAAGTTCAATTTATTTTTGAGTTGGATACTTTATGTTTCCATTCCCTTTGGAGCTCTAAAAAGAACGTGTATTATTGACCAGATAAAGCTATTAAGGTAACTATTATGAAATTTCTTTTTAGGTCTTTAGTCACCTTAATGGTTCTTTGGGGTTTAAGATACGCTCAAAGTAGAGTGCACCATAACCTGGGAGGAGCAGCCTGTGGCTATTATTTTCTACTCAGCACCTGCTCATTCTGGAACACTTGCAATCTGGCATTCTTCTCTACAGCCACACAATTATATAAGGGCCATTAATGGTTTTAGCTTCCACATTAAAAGTATCTTTCCTTAGGCCTGCATTTTCTTGACAAGTTCCTATTCTGGAAACACTCTTTTCCTTGCTCTAATTCTGTATTCCTCTTCTGTTTCTTGGATTATCCTTTTATTTTATTTTATTTTTGTACTTTTGCAAATAGAACTTCTTTTGCCTGATTTAAATTTTATCCTTAGCCATTTATACTTTTTACTCTCTTACTTTCTCCCTTGGCAGTGCTATCTAATTTTATCACTTCATCATTCTCATGTGACCTGTAAATCTGAATCTTTGTTACCAATGCTTTCCTTAACTACAATATGCATTTTTAATAACTAGCTGTACTATCTTATCAGGATGTCCCAATTGCACCTAAAATTCAATATGCCTAAGCAGTGAAAAAGGTTGCTGTGCCCTCATTCTTCAGTTGAAGAAGATTGCTTTGAAGATGGGAACTCAAAACATGTATTTGGCTTTACGTCCTACATGCTGGTGGAAACCATCACTTCCAAGTATGCTGATTCAGTTGAAAACTGCAGCTAGGGTCACACTAGCTGTTGCTGTCATTGCCAAACTCAGCTCCATAGTTGCCAGTCAAGTTTTATTGCAATCATTTGAAACCCTTGAGAGCTCAGGAAATCATGCCATCATTTGAAAAATTGTGCACATTTGGTGAAAGATCAGGAACCATCTACATTCTTTCTTCTCTTCTGAGAAAGGCGTTTGTCTCTGCTGTTTAGCAGTGTGATAAAAGCGGAAATCCCGGTGGTTTGTGCTATAATTTCCCCATTGTGAAATAACCAATTGAACCTCACTCTGACAGTCAGGCCCAAAATTTCACCTAAGTACCCAAGAACGCCACATTAACATGTAGAAGATATTGTCTGGCCCACAAATTACATTTTAACAGTGTTGCAACTTTCTAGTCCCAGGATGACTTCTTTTCTAGTAGTTTCCTAACAGAGAGGTTTTTTGTGTGTTTTTTGTTTTGTATATATTTTATTTGGGTTCTCCCCCTGCTCTTTTTGTAAGGGTGAGGGTTGGAGTGATAGCTGAAAAGAGTGATATTTTCAGTTTGAGAAAAATGCAATATTTTTCAATCATCCACTACAGTTATAAATTTTATGAGAACTAAATCAAGTTATGCCGTTCTCAAACTCTCTTGATGTCTGAGTACTTCATCTTTCTTTGTCTTTGAACTGGAAAATATAAGAGCAAGTTTTATCCTGGAGAATAAATACAAAACTAAATTATAATCCCTGGAAATATATAGTTTAGCACATAAGGGGAACGTTGAAATAATTTGAAAACAAAAAGGTCTTACTGAATGTTTCAGTAATTATTTGCAATTAAATACAAAACTGTCAGGTAATGAGAATACGACTCCATTTATTGGAAGTATTTAACAAGTCCTACATGGTCTATTTGGACATTTTGCAGATACTTGTTTGTCTTTCCTTTACTACATTATCACTTTAAGGTACAGTAGGTGAACCTTCAAAGTGTGATAATTCTGTACAAAACTGTTGTGTAACATTTGGAAAATCAGAGGCATCTGACTGAAGATAGAACTTCCATGTCAGACACAAATAATCCAATTTGCTTTTGTTATTGAGTCAATTTTTTGGGTTTATTGTTTCAAAAACTTCATCCTGCAGTAATGTTGAAATCATTTCTTTCTTTATTGATATACTTGCACAGTGTTCTGGATTTTTTTAACTCACAAAAACATGTTTTAAAAGAAGTGAGAAATTAAGTTAAAATAATTATATATTCAAGTATATATGGTTACAGTTATTTATAAATGTATCCCTATATATTTATAGGTAGATTTTAAATGTTATGCACCTCAGATTTACCCATAGTCATTCCTTTATTTATTTATTTTTAATGTTCACAAAAGGTATCAGCCTGAGGCAAACTGTCCTTCTGTCCCACTGGAGTTTTGGATTAATTTTTATTTTATGTATTTCAAGCAAAGTAGAACAATCTTAAGTTAAATTAGCCAATGCTTTCAGAGACAAAAATCATTACCAAAGTACCCTGTTCAAATTTCTAAAACACAGCAGATATTTGTTATATGGAATAAAATAAGATTAAAATTAAATATTTATTTTTATTTGTTTCTCTTTGATTTCTTGTTACATTTACAACTTAAAATCTATTCTGATGTTTTAAAAATCCCTTGTGGTTGCACAAAAACATATTTATAAGATGAATTTTTAGTATATAAACATGGTTTGGCATGGATAGATCACAACCCCAAATGAAATTTCATGACTCTATATTGTTAAGGCCTAAAAGATAAGATATACTAAAGGGGCTATCACATGTTGGCTAAATAACAATCTTAACTCATCCACTAAATATTAAGATTCTTAAAGACAAAGGATCTGTTTATTCTTGAGGATAAACAAAGGATCTGTTTATTCTTGAGGATTCTCAAAGGATCTATTTATTCATTGTTCTCTTTGTAAAATTCTCATCTCCACCACCCCCTCCTCTTTCTGTTTGAGTATATACTATACATTCTTATGGTCTCAGCTTACATGTCACTTTCCTAAATCCCCCAAACAGAAAAGGCTTCCGTGTCATAGGCTCCCTCTTTTTTGCCCTCATGGCACTTACCATATCTTATCATTAAATAAGACATAATTCTTTTTTCGCTCTCATTAATCTGTATATTCTATGAGAGTAGGAATTGAATTCATTTCAATTACCATTGTTGTCCCGGCTTTAGAGGGTGAAACAATTTGTTGAATGAATGAGTTTATTCATGTATGTTCTTGTAACCTTGTACACAGTTATGCTAAGAAAAGCTCAGTAAATATTTGTGGCTAGTTTATTTGATCATATAATTGAATACATTCACTATATTGTAACATCAGACTTAGGCAGTTTTCTTGTAAAACTTATGTGTGTTTTCATTCTAATTTTCACTTCCTTATAGACACCTTTTTAAAAAAAATAACTTACTTCAGAATTTCTCTGTGTTTTCCTTTTGTCTTATCACAGCTGGATAGGGAAGAGTAGGAATTTAGTATTATATAATATAAAACTATAATCTCTGACCACTTTTGACCACTTTTTAAGAAAATACTGGAATTATTAATTCTGCTCTTGTCATTCACTAAAATCACTGCAAACATTCATTTGCTTGTCATTTGCTAAGACACCTGATCAAATAAACTGACATCTTACAACAACTGCAAACATACAAAAAGATAAATCAAATTGGGTATTTGTGGTTCATATGTTATGACAGCCTTTTATAAAAAAACACAGCAACTATCTCCTATAATGATTTTGGATAAATAATATTTATTTAAACTTATATTAATGCCACAGGAATTCTTAAACTTATGTATCTGTAAAACATGGTATGTAGGCATTATACCTAACATCTACACTGCTTGTTCTCAAGGACAAACACTAATTTACTAAAGAAGGACATGTTATTTGCATAAATAATAAAACTTAAAATCACACATTATGACAAAAGAAAAGGTGAGATATACAGGTTTTTTTTTTCAAACAACTAAAAAATCCTATGTGTATATATTTATGCAATTATTTCTTTATTTATAACAGTTATTGACCTAGGTGTTTTACTAGGTATTTTACATATGCTCTGAATTTTAATCTGCCCATCAATATACATCCATCAAAAGATAGTATCAATTCCATTTGCAAATAAAGAATCTGAAGCTCAGAAGGGGCAATGTACTTGTCAGGACATATAGTTACAAATAGAAAATGTTTAAACTTCCAGTTCTATTTGAATGTAAAGCCTGCACTCTTTCCTCTTACGCTGTTGTCACTTGCCAAGGCCACTCATCAAGTGTAAGTGTTTTTAATATGTAGAGTATAATAACAGCATCCCTTTACCCTACAAAAGACAGGATCATATCATGCTTAGGGCTGCAGGCTCTGCAACTGCAATGCCTGGGATTAAGGCCAGGTTCTGAAGTTTACTAGCCAGGCCAACCTATGCAAATTATTTAATCACTCAATAGCTCAGTCTGCTCTGTAAAATGGAATCAGTAACAAAGAGTACCTACTACAAAGAATGCTGAGAGGATTAAAAAATCAATATTTAAAGTACTTAGGAAGGTGCTTGACACGTAGTAATGCTTAAAATCAACATATATGAATTGGTGAAAAGATATAGTTTAGTAAACAAAAAAGATTTGTCTGTCATTATTTACAAATTTGTCTTTTAAAAAGCAATAATTAAATATTGAGCATAAAAATACAAATCTCATCATGTATTTATCTCTGCAATGTTTTAGCAATTTTCAGTGAATAAGTATGCACTTAAACAAATATACTTGGTAGTACACATTGATATCAAAAGAAAGAATATAGGGGCTGGGCACCGTGGCTCACACCTGTAATCCCAGCACTTTGGGAGATTGAGGCGGGCAGATCTCCTGAGGTCAGGAGTTTGAGAGCAGCCTGGCCAATATGGTGAAACCCCATCTCTACTAAAAATACAAAAAAATTAGCCAGGCATGGTGGCAGGCACCTGTAATCCCAGCTACTTGGGAGGCTGAGGCAGGAGAATTGCTTGAACCTGGGAGGTGGAGGTTGCAGCCAGCTGACATTGCACCACTGCACTCTAACCACCTGGGAGACAGAGAGCGACTCCGTCTTAAAAAAAAAAGAAAAAATATATTATATATATTTTTATATATATTTTATATTTATATATATAATATATATTTTTATATATTTATATATATATTTATATATAATATATATTTTTATATAATATATATTTTATATATTTTTAATATATATTATATATATACACACACAGCATATATTGTCTATGTTTATGTGCTTGGAAATACTAGTTAATTTATAATGATGGCTAAAACTGTTAAAGCTGCTCAAATAATGAAGATAAGAAAATATTAATTTACCACTTTCAAAATATATTCATAGGTATTATTTTAATATCCTCATAATATCACAGAATTCTTAAACAACTATATAATTATCTACATTATTTTATTAAATTTGCAAAAACTGGATAATTATGATATTTGGAAACATCACTTAGTCCTTACTAGAAGATTTTAGTTTTAATTTTTAGTAAAACCCTCTGAGATCACCCAAGTGTTTGTTTGTTTGTCATAATTGTTTGTGGATGTTGCATTATAAGAGCTCCCTTGAAATCTATCTTACTTTCCCAAAGTAGTGCCAGTGATAAAAATGAATTTGAGTGCCATTGCTGAAATTTAATAATGTCATATTTAAACAACCAGGAGGGAAATGTATACAGGTATTGTGGGCCACATAGTCCAATAAATGAGAACAATCCTACTTATTTTTATATTAGTTAACTGAAGTGTTATTAATTTTCATTGCACTTAATCTAGTTTAAACATCATGTTCAGTTAAACTTAGATGACAAAGCTTATCTGTTCTTATGAGAACAGTTTTCTCATTCCAATTCATCATCATTTTCTTTTCAAGCTGTTTATGGAAATAACTGTCAGAACACTTGAGCTTATAACATTTAAAAGGAAGGAGGGGATGCGCTCAGTAGCTCATGCCTGTAATCCCATTACTATGGGAGGCCAAAGTGAGCAGATCATTTGAGGTCAGGAATTTGAGACCAGACCAAAGTGGTGAAACCCCATCTCTACTAAAAATACAAAAAAAAAAAAAATAGCCAGGCTTGGTGGTGCGTGCCTGTAGTGCCAGCTACTAGGGAGGTGAGGCAGGAGAATCGCTTGAACCCAGGAGGCAGTGAGCTGAGATTGTGACACTACACTCCAGCCTGGGTGACAGAGTGAGACTCCATCTCAAAATAAATAAATAAATAAATAAAATGAACAGGGGAATTATATTAGGACTTTAATTAGAAGAATTGCTGTAATGCTGTGATAAATACTACAGGAACATCTAAATGATTTTCACATATTAAATGTAATTTCATGTAAAATATAAAAATAATAAAACTTAACCAAACCTTGTAATAAGTAAGTAAATAAATAAATAAATAATAAAACTAAGACAGAATTGAGATCTTCCAAAGTAAATAAGTTGTATGAATCACATCTAGAAGTCTAAACTGAAATTACTTAAATCAGAAATATGTATTATTGCCTTAACTCTCCTATAACTATAATTAGAAGATAATTATTTAAAAAACTACAGGAAACTTTTTTTGCCTAGTATTAAAAGGTTTATTATTAACATGAAATAATTTCATTGTTATTGAAAATGTTCAATAGGTAATTGATTTGCATAATAATTTTTACCACATAATTTTGCCACAGATCATAATAGAGTTAGATATAAATTTATTCCTTACAAAGTAAAAGTGCTTAATAGCTAAATTAATTAAAGACATACATTATAGTAAATAATTCACAGTTATTTTTGTAATATTTATCAAGGGAATATCTCAACAAAAACATCTTGCTTTTAATTGTTTAACTTAAAATAAATATATTTGAGTTTTTAAAATGTGGTATATCACTAGTTTTGAAAATATTTCATTTAATTGTATTGGCAAAGGCAGCCTTAATATACAGTTTAAAATTGAAAGTCTGGTAAAAAATGAGGAAAAGGCTGCCCTCTGGGACTTGCATGATACAAAGTCCAGAAGAAGGGTTGTCAATCATATTCCAGGGTAGAAACCAGCACAGGAGTTATCGTCTATGTATTGTCAACAACTTCCAAGATCTTACCTTCAAGCAGCTTAGAGCTGGTACCTCCTGTAACCTGTAGGCGCTTCTATGTACCCCACAGTAAGCAAATTCTCTAAGTTCTCAATGTGCAAAACTAAATCATTACCCCTTTTTACTCTAGATTTTCTAAAAACTCTTAAGAGACTACAGAAAAAAGTAGAACCATATCCTAAGAAACCTAGACAATAGGCAGAATAAAGATCCTTAATTTGTTATATGTCCTTAAAGTTTAATAAAATAAAAGCAAACACCCCAATAGGAAAATATTTTAGGGAACTCCCTAGGTGACTGATCTCTTTGTCAGGGCACGGAGAATAGAAGAAATGCTAGAATGCCAGATCATATGACAGTTGAAAGGAGGCATGCCACTATCACATGTATCTTCAAAGAGATGTCTGAATTTAAATATAAATGTTACATCAATATAAAGTTAATTCACAGAAAAGCAAAGGTTTTCATTAAACACAACATGAAAAACTGGTTGGAAGACACTAGGCCCAAACTAATGACAGGGCAGGGGCATCTCTCCCTCTTTCATAGCCTTACTGTCTGTCTCATAAACCCCTCATCCCCAGCCTATCCACTCGACCTGTTTCCCAATTCCTCCATGCCCTAGAGCTCCACATTCTAGGTCTCCTCTTCTAGGATATCCACACCCTCAGGTGCCACTTCTTAGGCTCATTCATCACTGCAGAGTGACACTCATCCCTAGGCAGGGTTCTTATGATATGTCCCCCATTCAATCCTCCTTTTAGGAAAATGGGAAGGCTTCTCCCCCGCAATTGTTCCCCTAGTCAGGCCTCCTACGGGTCCGAGGTGGTCTTACCCTGCCTAGACATGCTCTAATCCAGGTATTGTTTTAAACTATGCCAAAGTTCCTTCCTGGAAGGTTCTCTATTCAGGTACAAATTCTCTATTTTTGCTGAATGAAGGTGAAATAGTCACTGACATCAGTTTTTTTGTTCATCATGATATTAATAAGATGTTCACTGACAGACATCTTGGAGGTGCTTTTTAGCACAACTTCCAGTGTTGACTGAGCAGCCATCTTCAAGTTCCATGAAACAAAAATAATTGCAAGTGCTGTGCCTGGGACAGGCCAAAGAGAGGCTGAACCTGAGCTTGAGTTAACTTAGTGGGTGGTTAAATGCTGTATGGGAAGGTTTCTAGGTTAGTTGGTTGGATGACTATTGATCTAGTTGGTTGTATGGTCAAACTACTTACTCAGCCTTCCCTTTCCATCCTTCTGTGCCCTGCACCTTTCTTCATCAACTCATGCTCAATGTCCTTCCTCAATTACTTTAAGCTTAGAAAGTTTTTTTTTTTCCCAATTCAAGATTTTTCTATGATATTCAGAGTTTAATTATTTTGTGCGGTTTGTCAGGACTACAGTAATGAGCATCCGATTTTATATCATTATTTTATTTATATATACTTATATATCAAATTATTCAACAATATTTCCTATTTTATTTTATAAATACCATGGCCAAAGAGAAAGAAAGAAAAAGAAAATGAGAAATACATTTCATACTATGGCTGAAGAGAAAGAACTATGTGGTATGTGTGTGTGTCTGTGATAAAGAATGGACATGTCATGTATATTCATGTTTATATTATACCTCTCTATTTAAACAGGTATCTCAGTCTTGAGGAAAATACACTGAGTGGGGAATCAGAAACCTGTAGCACTGCTTCTGTCACTAAATAGCTGTGAAAGCTTGGGCAAACAACATCAGGCGTGTCTCAGTTTGTGCATCTGAAGTCTCATTTGCATCTACATTCTGAATTTGCATAATGTTGTTGTGGTGCTCAGATCATACAATATACATCAAAGCAGTAGCAGTATGAACTTTCCTCTAATTGTCCAATAATTATAAGGCTATAGCATTAGTATTCTTATTAACATGTGTTTGGGCCCATTTAGGCCCTATTGCATTGACTTTAGTCCTGTTACTACTTTTTCCCAGTTTTTGTTTTTTTGTTTTGTTTTTTTTTTTTTTTAGGTGAGTGGTGCTTTCTGGTCTTTGTAAACACTTAAGACAAATAACTGCCCTGTCATTTGATGCATCATTTCAAGACCCTACTTTCTTCAGCTTCTAATAAGACAAATAAATAGTGTGCAACATTCTTGCTAGTGTGTGGGACAGCCCAAATGAGTCCTCCTTTATTTTTACCTTTTATTTATAATAGAGGCTAACTGATTTATTTTTACTTCATTTTTTTTAGAGATGGGTTCTCACTGTGTTGCCCAGGATGTTCTTGAGCTCCTGGGCTCCTACCACTGAAGCTTCTAAAAGTGCTGGGATTATATACATGAACCAGCGTGCCCTGTCTATCTGGTTTCAATGCTCTCAATTTACTCTCAGAACCAAAGTGTCACTCTGGTGGTAGAAATTTCAGTCATATACATAATCATAAACCAAAATGGGATCCATGGAACTTTAGCATCTGAGCAAATGTTGTCATTCTTTTCAGGTCACAAGATACCACTTCTATGCATATTGTGCACTAAATGAGACATCCTAGAGAATATGTGTGTGTTAATAACATACCACAAATATGAAAAGTACCATTTCAATGGATTATGCACTCTGAAACAAATAATATTGATTTTGGCCCAGATTTCAAAATAAATGTAGATGATGTACATAAAAATATATATGCATACATATATGTTTGTGTGTGTGTGTGTATATATATATACACACACATACACACACATGCAAATACTTACTGTATTGACAATTTCTTCCCATAAATTCGCCTGGGCACTCACAGGAATAGTTAGCAACAAGATCTGTACATATTCCACCATTTTTGCAAGGCTCAACTTCGCATTCATTTATGTCTAAGGAAAACAGAAAGGACAGAGGAAGAAAATTATTGGTAAAAAATGATTAGATATCGGAAAGTTTTAGACATTTGAAACACAAATGTCTTAGTAATGCTATTCCTTTGTGTGTGTGTAGGCATGTGTGTGTGTTTAGTCAGTAATACAAATGCTGCTTAAAACCAACAATTTATTAACCATTATATTTAATCAATTTCAAATAAAATTCAGAATCCAGATGAAAGGCCAATGGAACTAAACCACTCTCCCATTCTGAAAATAAATATGAGTAGTTTGGAGAAATATTCAGTGTATCCTTAGAATTAAATCAAACAAATTAACCCTGATAGAAAGATGAATTGGTTTCACTTACAAGATCGAGAAACCTCCTCTGCAGCAACAACTGCCAATTAACGCTGTCTCATTTCATCTTAATTCATTAAAATTCTAACCGACAGAGATGTTTTAGTTTCTAAATAGTTCGTCTTTGATGAATACTATGAGAAGCAAATTAGAGTTAATAGCTAAAGCTCGTTACATGCAAAGTATAATAAATGTAAATGGTGATCACTTCCTAATCTCATTCAAGGATTTCTAAAGTTAGGATGACTAAAGGGACTTACCTTTGATATACTACTATTACATCTGATGCAAAATCACATGAAATATAAAACATTGAGCAAATTATACTACTTTCCTTGCTAATTTTGGACAACAGAGAAAACAAATATGACTTTGAACGCAAAAGAAACAATGACTAATTCAATCAATCACAGATATTCACAAATCATTCCCTTTTAGCACAGCACCATGCTGGATTCTGTGGGAGCCAGTACAGTAGTTGGAGAGCACACACCACTCCCCATCTCTTCCTCATCCTATGAGCTATTCCAGTTGAGCTCCCTATCTGCTTTCATTTCCATAACTGTTTGTTGTTTTTGTTTCTAACTGTATTACAGACTTGGAAATTGTCTGTTTATGTGCCTTTAGCCCCTTTCACCTTGTCAGAAAGTGAGCTCCACAAATGAAGTTCCTATCCTGCCCTGTTCTTTGTTTTCCTGAAAATATCACACTCTCTCTGGAAAACTACTGGGGTCCAATAAACATTTCCTGACAAACTTTCTACCAAAACAATAGAAATAGTCATGTGCACAATCTTAAAAAAAATTATTCCAGATTTGTAATGTGCCTTCTGATACCCTGTAATATATCAAATGGTAGTTCTGAAGTCTTGGGTTATTACAATTGCTTAAAGCAAGATGATCATTAAATTACTTCTAAAAGGAAAGAAGGAAAACAGTATTCGAAAATCTCAATTTTGCCCTTTCTTTTGACATTTTTTCTTCTAATTAGTATCCCCTCCAGAAAGCAGAGTTGGTCACCTTCTCATTCTAAGTTCACTGTAGAAAGCCTGGTCTAAATTTCCTTAGGTAATAACTTTCTCTCAAAAAGCAGCCCTTTTGGTTTCTGGTTGACAATCACAGCTTAAGAACAAAGATAATTCATGACTGTGTTCAGAAAAAATAAAAATCATTTGAGTACCTCATAACTTCAAATAATAGGATAAAATCAGAATCTGCTAATCTCTAAAAAGATGGATCTGTGTACTGTAAAGTATGATAGACTTGGCCGGGCGTGGTGGCTCACGCCTGTCATCCCAGCACTTTGGAAGGCCAAGGCGGGCAGATCACAAGGCCAGTAGTTCGAGACCAGCCTGGCCAACATGGTGAAACCCTGTCTCTATTAAAAATACAAAAATTAGCTGGGTGTGGTGGCGTGTGCCTGTAATCCCAGCTACTCAGGAGGCTGAGGCAAGAGAATTGCTTGAACCCTGAAGGCTGAGGTTGCAGTGAGTCAAGACTGAGCCACTGCACTCCAGCCTGTGCAACAGAGCTAGACTCTGTCTCGGGGGAAAAAAAGTATCATAGACTCCTAAATATTTGATACTGAAACTGTACAAAATTGAAGGATGGATGGGAGGGAGGGAGGGAGGCAGTGAGGAAGGGAAGGAGGGAGGAAGGGGAAAGAAAAGGTGAGTATAAGTCATTTCTTTCCTTTTTAAAAATATAATAAAATCTCAGCTCTCTTTGCTCTTATCAAAATTTCACTTAGTCTTAATATTAAACTATATTTATATTGGACTAACATGCAAACCATTTTCATTAAATTTTGTAAGCCACATGAAATGCTACTTATTATTGCCAACTCAATGTATGTATGACAATAACAATGTTTGGCTACCTTGGAACATGCCCAGTATGTCTTTATCTGTATCTTCTCTACTACAATTTGTTTTAGATGAGAACGTGTAACTGGCTAATGTCTTCATATCTTAGAGAAAACATTGCCATATTTTGTAAAGTTAGATGCAAAAATTTATTCTCATGTATACTTAGAGAGAGGAAACTGAGTGGTCATGTCTGAAGGACCCACATAAGCAAAAAATAATTTGATCTTAGACAAGAAGAAAAAGTTTAATTAAGATTAATAAGGATGTGATATAGATGGCAGTCAATTTCCAAGCAGGGAGCCAGAATGAATCACAACTTTGAAGAACAATGTTCATGATATGATGGTGTGTTTAGGTACAGGAGTAAAGTATTTTAGAGCAGAGAAGATGAAGGAGAGTGCTAGAATCCCATGTCAGAGAATGTAGATAGGGACCAGATTATGATGAACCCTTAGTGCAGGCTGAGGGAACTGGGTTTTATTTTTTTGGCAATGATCATTTGGAGCAGGATGAGAAGGATGAGAGGGTATTTCCTTCACCCTTCTGCCTTAGAAGAACCTGGTGAAGCCATATGTGAGATGGACTTGAGAAATGAATAAAGGAAGATGGGACAGAAACCCACACAAGATTTGATGTTAATAGGTACAACATATATTTTAAGTCTCATGTAAGAGGATCTACGTATTTTCTCATTTTAAGATTGAAATATATTATGAGTAAAATCAAACCCAGCTCCTGCTGATTTGTAATGTTAATAGAAGGAAGTTCTCATAGCCAATGTGAGAACAATCAAGAATTATTATACATACTATTAACGATACAAAGTAACTGCTGTTTTTTGCTTCCTTAAATCTTCCAAGTCTTTACACCGTAAGTAGTAATTAAAATATGTGAGCATAAATCTAATTGAGACAAATCAACCTTTAAACCTTCCAGTTATAGGCTCATCAGGCCCCATCTATAAATCGTCAGCAAAGCAAGTTATAATTAAGGACATCCAATTCTAAAAAATCAACAGTTAACACCTTTACCCAGAGGTTAAGATGAAGTGGGATGAATTGGAATGGCATTTCCTGAAGTGTAAATGCTTTGTAGACACACTCAATTTGTGATAGAATGACCGTTTCATTGTTTAAATGTGCATTTTTCAATGTTTTTAAAACTCAAAAACTACTTAAATCTAAATTCATAAAAATATAATGTTATCTTAAGTTATCTGTATTTTTTAATATAGTAGCTAAGTTAGTAAAACATTTCCGCATATGTACTTACCCAGTAATACACAAGCTTAGAGGACAGTTGCAAATTACACAGAAGCATTTACGTATTTGTATAATGCAGGAGTTCTGTGGGCAGTGAAGGCTATTTGCACTGTAATTAACACTGCAAGCAATCTAAATGGAAACTGACCTCAATTTGTATAAATCATGTTTAATTAAAGACTAGATAAAAATGTTCACAGAATATAGTGCAATGAAATGAAACTTAAACATATTTGCAATAAATTACATATGCTTATCTTCATCACAGATCAAGACATTATTCCCAGAAAAAAGTCCACATCCATTCCAAATATACTACTAGGATATGCCATTTTATTAACGAAGAAAAAACTGATAAAGCAGCCCCAATATGAATAGAAATTTCCATATTCGGTCAGATTTATAGCTTATTTATAATAATTATATCATTTATAAGGTCTTGCTTCATAAAACAGCTTCAAAATATGACTTTATAATCAAGACAGTCAGCTGAGTCCTGAAAACATAAAACTTTGCTGCCAACCTTCTTGTGTCACCGAGGCACAGTGATGAGAGCTGCACATGAGTTTCCAGATGTAAACTCATGACTCACCCTTGTTTCCTGAAATTATATATATATATAACATTGTAATATATATATATTACATTTTGTTTTGATTTTTTGGTGGAACAAGAAAGAAGAAGGAGAAGAAGGAAGAGGGAGGACAGAAAATAATAAAAGGTAGACAGTTGAATTTCTCTAGAAGGAAACACAAATTACTTTGAACCAAAAAAGTACTTTACAAGTATTCCCAGTTCCTTGCCTCTGTTATAACTAATTACACAGATTGATTGATTGTATATGCATAACTCAGACTCTTTATCAGTATGTCATACATAACCCACATTACAGATTTGTAAATGTGTTTGATCGTCTATCCTCTTTGGCTTGGGTTTTTCGCTGTGAGAAGCCTACTCTGGTAACTGACAAACTACACACACACACACACACACACACACACACACACACACACACATATATATATGTATGTATAATTAAGATCACATTGAGCACTCCTCCCTGAGGCAATTCACCTTATGCACATCCACATCCTGAGAAATGCTCAGTTACACCTAGTCTTCTTTGTCCTGGATCTTTGTCAGAATCATTATTGTACAGATTATAGCCAAAAGCCCATGAAATTGACTTCGGAGTGGTAGGCTGTCAAAGAGTTTTTAAAATGGAAATTATATTTGTTAATTCCTTATTGGTGCCTTCAAAACAATGCATTGTCTGGGCATGATTTTTTGGTCACAGAAACTGTGTGGCTTCTTCTCAGAGAATTATATTTAAAAATTCAGTAATCTAATTCCTCATTACAGATTCTGCTAGTTGGCCAGAGATGAAATAGAGAATTCTTGAGTCTAATACCCAGGAACCTCCTCCTCTGGAGACTTTTAAAACAATTAATAACTAATTAATTAGTTTGTTTTCAACTGGCTTACCTTTGCAATCTGCAGAGTAGGAACGGTAGCAGTTTTCACTTCTGGGACATCACTATCCCAGTTCATCCTTGAGTTCTCTCAGAACTCCTCAGGAAAATGCCATCTGTCCTCAGTAGTTTAGACACATTTATTGCACCAACATGGCTTAGATATTTTGAATACTGACCACCATTTGGACCAGGACATCTAATCATTCTGGGGATAGATATCTATCTAACCTCCTCCTAGAGAAGACAAAGACAATGTATTTCAACCATAAATCTATCTCCTCTTCATAAGTAACTACATTCAGGCCCCCAAGAACATCAAGAAGGAACACGGTTCTTGGGCTGAACATGCTTTTTTTGGATATATTAAAAGGAGACAATGATAGACTGTGACCACCCCCCAGCTTTTTTTCTTTTGCGAAGACAAAATTTCTCAACTTCTTTATGTCTTTCCCTTGGGCTATCTTTCCTCCAGCAATATTGTTATTGACTGCTAATTGGTTGGCAAGACCTTATTTTTCAGAGCCTGCTATTTTTTGATCCTTAACAACACATCTTCCCTGGGCTCCCCGTTAGCTATTAAATATTCTCCAGACCTCCCATGAGTGATTGCCTTTTAAGGTTTGACCTTTTACATTTTTCCTTATTTAAAGCCTATGGTCTTTCAATTTCTCTTTAAAGATTGAATTTCTATTTGAGATGAATTTCTAAGAATTTGATTCTCCCACTCAGATGCTGAACTTAATTATGTCACAATCAGAATTATCTAGATAATTTATTTCCCAGTCATTTCTGTGACCAGTTTAGTATATATTTAAATCTTCTGTTCTTGAACTCCCTTTTGATCTGGCTTTCTGCTATATTACTAGTAATTCATTTTAAAGTAGCTAATTAAAATCAGCATTATTCAGTCAGAACATATCACACACAAACCTTTTATAATAATTTATTGATAACCTTCACTTACAAGAACAGTAGCATAACAAAAGCCCCAAATCCAAGAGATATTTATCCATTGCCTCTTTCTAACAAAGATCATATTCTCTGTCCATCTCTAGCCTGACATCCTAGTATTTATTTTAAGATCCTTCTTTAGATGCAAATGCCTTTGATACTAGTACCCAGGCAATATTCATCCCAATTATCTGGGTTGTTTATATTAATTATTCCAATAAAGTTTTATTTGCATTTACACAGTATGACAAGACAGCTATTCCAAGGGATATAAAAGCCAAAACCAGGGGAGGTAGATGAGGGGCTATCAAGAGGGTGTTATGTCTCTATAACTCAAATATTTGATGACTTTAAATATATATATATGTATATATATATATACATATATATATATACGTATATATATATACGTGTGTATATATATATATATATATATATATATATGCAGAGGCCAATAAGAACAGTAAACATTTTCACAAAAGAGCAAACCATAACAAGGGATGTTACCTCAGTGGCATGTAGCATAGTCACTGGCCCTGCAATAAATATTTGTTAATTGGTAAGAAAGAACGGGGAATATTAGTAACCTTGGGATCATCATGTATGTACTGTAACAGTGAGTCCCTTGCTTGGGGCAGTTGCTCCAGCCTATTTCTAATGGGATTCTATTAAGGAAAAATGAAATTAGAGCAATGCTTCTTTTAAAAGCTGGAGCTCTTAAAGCATATCAATGCACAAGTCATGCACTTAGAGATTCTGACTTAAATGGTCTTGGGAGAGACAAAGGGAGTAATATACTTTTTAAAAGGCATTCCAGTGACTCTGAAGCATAGCCAATGTTTGCAAACACTGAACAGAACCTCTGCTTATGAAGCACATCCATCCATCCACCCTTCCTTCTTTCCTTGCCTCCCTTCCTCCCTCCCACCCTTCCTTCTTTCCTTCCTTCCTTCCTTCCTTCCTCCCTTCCTCCCTTCTTTCCATGCATCCATCCATCTTTAGTTCTACACTAGGTACTAAGAATGCAACAATTAATATGTCACAATCTGTAATGTTTCTGAAGCTCTTACAGTAGAGTAGATAGACAAGGAAATAATCAGTTACAGTGTAAGGTAACAAGGGCTATAACAGGAAAATGCAGTCTCTCAAAGGAACTCCAAATATCAAAACTAAATTGGTTTGGCAGACTAGGGGATGTTGAGTTTTAGAGAAGGAGTCTAGCTGACTAGGGAAAAGTGCTTTTGAATTACATGGAGTTATAAATAGTTGACTCTGTGAAGTTATTTTTCTAAATTAATATGTATTTCATTTTTCCTGATATCAGTAGTCTGCAGATCTATGAGTGACTCCTCATTGTCCCATAGTTCTTTTCTCCAAGTGTGTAAGGTATATATTTCCTGGTTTCCTATTTTTATTATTATTTACACAATTGCATATTTTAATGTTTTATCTAAAATTAACTACTCTATTCTTTCAGCTGCATGTCAAATTAGTTCTCTCTCTGGTTTTAGCAGTCAATCTTAATAATCAACCATTTTGGAGTTTTTCCTATAGTGAGTTATCAGAAACCCCAAACTGGCTAGGTTAGATAGGATTTGTATTAGGAGCTCAGCTATGATTCACATAGCTTGACTTTAACCATTTGTTCACTCATTCATTCATTAGAATTCTGAGGAGCACTTTCCATGAATCAGGCATTAAAATGCATAATTGGATATATCAGTAAATAGAAACAGCTCCTCTTCTAAGAGATCACTCATTTTCTATTCTTCTACACAGCACACAGACAATTACAATACAATATGGTGAAATATGTGCTTTAGAGCATTATGTACAAAATGTACTAAGATTATAGAAAAAGCAGTAGTGTTGCCTAAAGGAGATATGGAAGATTGCTTGCAGGAGGTAATACATTTGGTGCTTAAAGGACGAGCAGGAGTTTTTATAGCTGTATTAAATTAGGAAGAAACACAAAGAACATATTTTCAGAGAGAGCTGAGCACTTTGAATTTCTGAAGCATGCACAGGGACTGTGTGGGGGGATACTCTGCATAATGGTGACTATGTAGTCTGGGACCAGATTTTTATGGCCATATCAATCAACTTAAGGAGTTTGAACTTTAGTCTTTGGATACTGGAGAGTTAATAGAGAACTCAAGAAGGGTGGAAGGTGACATGGGATTGAATAGATCTGCGTTTTAGAAGCTCATTCACATTCTCTAAAATTTCATTATTGGTATCACATTTTGGAAAATAATTCAAAAAGTGAGAAAGGAAATTTATGTTGAGTCCGTATCACTCAGACTAGGTAGTAGGATGGCTATAATCATGTTGGGTATGTTTAAATACTTAGCTTGGTTCGAAATGTATATAGACTTCCTAATATTTACGGTTGCCAGATTTGGCAAATAAAAACAGAGAATGTCCATGCAAATATTTGAGACATACTTACAAGAAAATCTTTGTTTATCTGAAATGCAAATTCACCTGGGCACATTTCATCTAGAAACCCTACTTGAATTGTCAATTGGATGTGATTTCTCCCTATTTTTTCTTCCCTTTCCTATGAGCATTTTAATTTTCAGCATATGGTCATGCTTTACATTTTGTACATTCAGCAAACCCCAACAAAAACTACCTACAGTGGAAAATCATTATGGACAAAGAATCTTCCTTAGGTTTTTGCTGAAATTAAAGTTTGTTGCTTGTATTCTGTTTATAATTTTACAGTTTACCTCTACATAAGGTTTAATAATACAAGTATAGCCAAACAGCACTACAGGATGGCAGTTAATGGATAACAATTAGCACATCCTTCCACTTGTAGATTACTTATTACATACCAAACACGTTCTAATACTTTTATATGTATTAACACAGTCTACAAGCCAATTGTTATTATTATTATGCCTGTTTTACAGATGAGGAAATCAATAAACTGAAAGTGTAAATAAGTTGCCCAGAGTCACACAGGTGGCCAAACTGAGATTAAAGCCCAGATAATTTAATTTGTCTCCAGAATCTATACTAATCACCCGTATGTTTCACCATCACTAGGGAATATTAGTACTCCCACTTCATCACCTCTTCTTACCAGCCTTCAAGGTATTATTTTATGTGCTAAGAAGGACAGACATAGGATAATACATAGTCCTTGTTCTCAAAACATTGATAATAACCTAATATTGGCATTTCTCCTCTAGATTAAAGACTCCAGTCCTAAAATGTTAGTTTGGAATACACTTTTCCCCAATCCCTTTATTTGTCTTAGTAATTTCCTCAAAATCTTAAGTGGCTTGGGTTTAATGGGCATTTGTTCCCTTTTTATTCCTGAAATCCACAACCACTTGCTTATGTAAAAATGAATTTCCTTGCCTCCTACGGTCTTTTATACATATCTTTTAACTTTACACTCATATGAAAGGAGTTACATTTGTTACACAATTTCCTTTTTAGAGGGCATTGATATATTTCATACCTATAGAATTAAAATTTTGTCATTTTTTTCTCGGTCACAATTCACCTTTTGTAAAAATGTTTGAAAAATAGCATATATACTGAAAAGGACACAAAACAGTAAAGTTACAAGAATTATTATAAAGAGACAACCCATATAACAACCACCAAGGGCAAACACCAGAATCCTGCCAGCAGTCCAAAGCCTTCATGTACCACTTTCATTCAAACCCTCCCCTCCACCCACACAAAGGTGACAGATCTCCTGCCTGTTATGGGAGTCGCAGACTTGCTCTTTGTATAGTTTATAATTTTGTCTCCTAAATACTTATTCCCAAAGAGCTTATTTTTGCCTGTATTTAAACTTTATAGTAAAAAAAAAAATTCCATATGTGATCTTCTGTTTGTGGCATCTTTCAAAATGTTGCAGGTGACTGCAGTGAGTTCATTTTCACTGCAGAGTAGAGAAATTGCTCTAGAGTATTTTACCATAAAATGTACCATATGCTTTTTTCTTTCTATGGCTAATGGCATTTGTGGTGGTGTTGGAAATAAAAGCATCAGGGAACATGCATGTACGTATCTCTTGATAAACAAGTATGTTGAATTTTTTTTCTGGGTACACTTAGGAGTGAAATGGCGGAGTCATAATAATGCATATATTTAACTTTAATAGATAATACCCAACTGATTTTAAGGTGGTTACGCCAATTTGCACTCTTATCACCAATTAATACCACTTTTGAAGATACAAACTATATGAAACTTGCAGGTAACCACTTATTTCACTTTATGTGGAAGTGGAGGGTGGAAAGCCTTAACATCAATAAATCTTTTTAAGATACGTTTTTACCAAGTGGGGCTTTTAAGGGAATGAAATAAAACCTTCAGTTCACCAAGTTCAATTACATTTTTTTCTTCAATGACCTTAACTTAAAAAAATAATAAAAAAAACCAAAAACTCACACTAAAAATGTCTAACCACTGAAAGCTTGTAAGTGATGTCACATTTCAATAACAGGCACTGATACACAGTTAAATTTTGTTATACAGAAAGATAATTTTGCCTAACCCTTGAATTAATTTCTTAAAAGGAACCTAATAAATCAACTATTATACACAGATACATGTAGACTCAGATAATAAAATTAAGAATACTTCCTGCTTCTATATTCTGATACCTTTGAAATTTTATATTATGGGCATAATTAAACAAAAATGATGTCCTAAATGAGACTTCTAAATTATCTTATACTTCTAAAGCTATTGTAAGGATTATATTCTACTTCTAAAGCTACTGTAAGGATTCAATGAGGTAAATTATGAGAAAAATATCTTGTAAAGTTTAAAGACTGCACATATAAGAGTCCATATTATTATATGAGTTAAACCATATTCATATTGTTTGATAGAACGTTTCTTGGTTATGGCCCTGGAGGAAAATATAGGTGAATTTCTGATGAGGCTTTCTGTACACACATACTTCTACATTTGGGTTTATCATCAGAGTAAATAAATGGGTAGAATTTTTATAAATATTCCACAGAAGAGTAGCCCTGTCTTGGAGAGGAATGAAAGGCAGCATTTATCCAAAAAATTGCAAAGCATGTGGAAACTTTAATACACTGAATGGGATAATTCAACAAATACTCTTAAGATACTTCTTTCCAAAATGGTGACATTTACTATTTTTTAAACTAACACATCAACTCTTTATCAATTTTGGCGGATAGATCACTGACATCTGTAGCTTAGAGACTTAAACTGTGGTTGGTAAATATAGAAAAGACTCCTTTTTTAAATTCTTAGGAGTTTCAGTCCTCATCAAGGTGAAAGAGCTGGGTGGCTAGATTTCCCTCATTCCAGAATCTCATCTACATAATTATAGGATATTTTGTGGGTTCCTGGCAGAGCTAGAGGCAACAAAACATCTGTTACTCTCAAGGCCACCATGGAAGAATCTGCTTCAAGCAACAAACTCACTGCTGAGTGCCAAAAATGCTGTCTCCAAGCCATTACTTTTTATATATTTTTATCCCACATTTATTGGTAAGTATGCCAAATGAGCATATTTTCTTCATTAAAAGTGATAATTTTGGGATTCATGAGAACTCTGCTTCTGGCCTAGACATAGTAAAAGGGACCAGAATTTTCAGGCAGACCCTCTTGTTTTAAAAAACAACCACCACAACGACAAAAAAAAAAAAAAAAACAAAATAACAACAACAACAAAAAAACCTCAGACAAAATACGTGAGACAACAGTGTTAAACATACTGAACATTAAGATACAAAGGACTCTCCCTCTTGGGCCATGGCATAGGGAGGGAGAATCCAGGCAGAGCCTGGTGAACTCTAGTGAAAGAGAGGGAGCTGGGAGTCTGGAGAGTCCACAGAGGCTAGTGTTTGTAGAACAAAATACCCAACAGGAGAGAACTACACAGAGACAGTCTACCAGAGAGATCTGCAGTCCTGAACACTGCCGTGCTCTCTAAAGTACTCAGCAGAGGGTAGATTAGCATTCACAGGGGAGCAAACTCCTGGGGAAAGAGTCATCTGAATAGACCAGAAGGAGCAATACTTGGAGCCCACACCAGGCCAAGAGAACTGCCAATTCCCACCACTAAGACTGGAAAGCAAACTGTTTCATGGGGCATTGGGCAGAGAACCCAGAATGGTTTTGTCTTAGTAGTGGGGGATAATTAAACCTGGATTAAATAAATTATTGGTCCCACCTAACGAATCTTATAAGCAAGACCTAGAAGGATCAAACTGTTTCCAAATAACCTAACTATATAAGAAAACTAAGCTCAAGAGAATATATAGGACTACAAAGTACTGAGCACTCAGCAAGATAAAATTCATGTCTGGAATCCAATAAAGATTAACACTCAAGAAACAAAAAAGATATAGTTGAAAAGACAGTATATATTAAAATTAGCAGACAAGTAATTAAAAGTTATTAAAACTGTATTCCATATATTGAAAATATTAAATAGAGATGTGAAAAAAGAAAGCCTAATTGAACTTCCAGAGATGAAACTAACAATGTGTGAGATGAAAAATATGCCAGAAAGGAATAATAGCAAATTAGACATTGCAAAAAAAAAAAAGAGTTTTTTAGACGTTTTAAGACATACCAATTGAAAATATACAAAATAAAATATACAGAAAAAAATCTGGGCATCAGTGATCAGTGGAACACATATAGTTAGTTTAAAATAGATATGATTGGAGTCCTTGAAAACGGAAAGTAGAAAATATTTGAATAGATTATAGCCCAAATTTTCCAAATATGATGAAAACTATACTCACAGATCTAGGCAGCTCAATAAATCCCAAGAGTAAGAAACACGAAGAAAGCTACAAAAAGGCACATCATTATTACAAAAGACATCAAAATTATTCTGTAGATAAATGTAGTCTTTTCAAAAAATGATGCTGAAATAATTGAATATATGTAAAATACACTTAGAACTACATACAAAAATAATCACTCAAAATAGATTGTAGATTACAAAGTGAAACCTAAAACTATTTTTTCTATATCAAATCCATAAACTCCTGTTTCCCAACGTCAATTTTAAGAGAATTAAAAGACAAACCACAGATTGGGAGAACATATTTGCAAATCAAAAATATGATAAAGAACTTGTATGTACAACATATAAAGAATTCTCATAACTCAGCAAGAAATCAAATAACTCAATAAAAAGTGGGCAAAACATTTGAACTGACAGTTCCCAAAAGAATATACATAAGAGTGGTAAATAAACATATACAAAGATGTTCAACCTCATTTGTCATTAGAGTATATAAATGAAAACGAGAATAAGATGTCACTACCCAACCATTACAACAGCTAAAATTAAAAAGATGGTGTTGGTGAGGATGTGGAGGAATTGAACTCTCATTCACTGCTGGTCTGATATAAAATAATGCAATCCATTTGGAAAACAACGTGACAGTTTTTCAAATACTTAAACACATGTCTACCATATGATTCAGCCATTCTACTCCTACATATTTATCCAAGACAAATGAGATTATATGTCCACACAAAGACTTGTATGGATGTTCATAGCAGCTTTATTACTATAGTAATAACCCCAAACCTGAGACAACCTGATCTCAAAATAGTTATGCTGAGTGAAATAAATCAGACAAAAATAATACACAGTGTCTATTTCATTTATACAAATTTCTAGAAATGCAACTGATCTATCATTACAGAAAGTAAATCAGTGATTGGGATGAAGTTGAAAGGGCAGGAAGGAGGGATTTCAGTGGGGAAGAAACTTCTGAGGGTGATGTGATGCAAATATTTAGTATCTTAAGTAAGATGATGGATTCACAGGTTCATATATATGTCCAAACATATCACATTGTACATTTTAAATTTGTGTATTTTATTCTGTGATAATTATACTCCAATAAAACCTTCAAAAAGTGATTAAAGTTATTTTTATAACCCACATATTTTTTGTCTGTAAACTTGAGAACTGCATATACACACACACACACACACACACACACACACACCCCGACACTCCATGACAATAAAAGGCCCACAGAATTAATGAGGAACATTAGCCTTCTCAAATTCACAAAAGAAAAGTTTTTGTACAATATACTTTTATTTCGATGTGAGAACCACGCAGCCCAAATGAAAAGAGGCAGGTCTTATGGGAGAGACTGAGTAGTTTAATAAAACATAGTAATAGGAGGAGCTGTATTCACAAAGATGACAAAAATACTGATTTTTTAAGGTAGTTTACTTCCTACTTTGCAGGTTGTTTCCACCACTCAAGAAAGTCTTTGCAAGAAGCCTTAAATAAAGATGAATGGGGGAAAATTAATGTAACTGGAAAAAATTAATATCATTGCAAGATTTTCTATTGCTCTTATATTTTTGGTTTCAGGTTGAATTTATTTTTGTTATCATTGACTATCAGAAATCTGAAGCATATAAGACTATAACGGGGGTTACCTATACCTTCCCTAATGGTTCTTTTCCAGAAAAATTTTCTGATGGAAGTTCATGAAGTACATTGATGGGTATATTTTCTGTACTCCTATGATCTATTCAAGAGATTGTAATTTTCATACAGGAACTATGAAATAATAATAATTTTCTAGTTCTCTTTGCTGCTTCTTTTTTTTGTTGTTGTTTTGTTTTTTTCTTTTTTTTCAGACAGACTCCAGATCTGTAGCCAGGCAGGAGTGCAGTGGCATGATCTAGGCTCACTGCAACCTCTGCCTCCTGGGTCCAGGTTCAAGCAATTCTCTTGCCTCAGCCTCCAGAGTAGCTGGGATTACAAGCATGAGCCACCATGCCCAGCTAATTTTTGTATTTTTAGTAGAGGCGGGTTTTCACCATGTTGGCCAGGCTGGTCTTAAACTCTTGACTTCGTGATCCACCCGCCTCAGCCTCTTAAAGTGCTGGGATTACAGGCGTGAGCCACTGCTCCCAGCCCTCTCTCTGCTTCTGTGAAGGATATAACTTTAAAAACTTATAAAAATATATGTTTAAAGGAGATTTTCATTATTAATTTCTTTTAATATACATTAAGATGGAAATCTCAATTCCATTAATTACATACTGAGTAATTTTACATTGAAAAAGGAAGCCTTCAAGACAACAATTTCCATGGTATCCAATGAACCTGATTAAAATAATGGGCTATCTCCATAACAAGTGCTTAGATAAATGGTCCTATTCTGTCAGAGAGGAATGGGTCTTATTAGAACCTGCATTGCTCTGTTATGCTATTATAAGATTAATGCAGAAAAAATGTTTAGTTCCTTTTAATAAAATCCAATGACTTGTGAACTGGACTAAATATCAGTAAATAGTAAGTGTAAGTGTAACATCTTCTACTTAATTTGGGTGTTTAATTTGGCCCTTAGTATAAAGATTTGAGTTTATGCAGCATCTTACTTCCCTACACTCATTAAATCTCCTTCTGCCATGTTTCAGAGAATAAAGGAGGGCTTACGTAGTTCTGATTAAATAAGCTACAGAGTTATCTTTAGAGGTGCTATTAATATCTTCCCAAACTATAATCCATCCTCGAGGTACTGCAATATTTTAAATATTTTTGTTAAGACATGCAGAGGTAGAAAAAAGACTAAGATATATTGATGAATTTATTTTATTGAATATAAAAATATATATTTTGAAATCTTTAGAACACTCTATAGACACTAATATACCATACTAAATTCATATGTTATGAAAATACAGAGGTTACTGTAATTTTGTACAGATAAGCACAACTGGAACCTTCTTATTATCTATCAGCCATATATTTCTGTGAGTGTACAATTATTTAGTCCATGGCTTTTATTTTATTCTGTTCATTACCAATAGCTAACATTTCTCATTATACAAATGGGAAAATAACCCCTCAAAACTACCTCTTACTTTATACTCCCTATGGAATTTTGGTAAATAATGTATTTAAACCTACTACTTGTTCATCAGTTTTAGCCATTAAGGCTGCTACAACACCCTTCATATCTCTTTCTTGGCTTTAAAGTCCTATTGTTATTCTTCTTCTTCTTATTATTTTTTTTTGAGATGGAGTCTCGTGCTGTCACCCAGGCTGGAGTGCAGTGGCACGACCTCAGCTCACTGCAACCTCCGCCTCCCAGGTTCAAGCAATTCTCCTGTCTCCTCCTGAGTAGCTGGGACTACAGGTACCCCCCACCATGCCTGGCTAATTTTTGTATTTTTAGTAGAGACCGGGTTTCACCATATTGGTCAGGCTGGTCTCGAACTCCTGACCTCAGGCTGGTCTCGAACTCCTGACCTCCCAGGTTCAAGCAATTCTCCTGTCTCAGCCTCCTGAGTAGCTGGGACTACAGGCACCTGCCAGCATGCCCAGCTAATTTTTGTATTTTTAGTAGAGATGGGATTTCACCATATTGGTCAGGCTGGTCTTGAGCTCCTGACCTCAGGAGGTCCACCCACTTCGGCCTCCCAAAGTGCTGCGATTACAGGCGTGAGCCACCACACCAAGCCTTGTTATTATTTTTAACATCAGAATTTGATTTACATTTTACAACATATTCTGTTCTGTAGTCATGTTCCAGTGAACTAAAGCTACAGTTAATTGATATAACAATCACAAAACCTCCATGGCATACAATACTCATGTATTTATTTCTCAGACATCTGAGTGTTACTGGTGAGTGATGTCAAGAGATCTAGAGTGGGCTACACTAAGCTCTACTTTGAGATAAAGGTCTGCTGGGCTTGGTTCCTTGCTGAGGTTTGGGCTGAAGTCAGCTCCCTGTGTGATCATTCGGAGATCCAAGCTGAGGGTACAACAGCTATCTTTTGCTCCTTTGCTGTGGTGATGGAAGAAGTTCCGAAAAGAAAATGAAACATGCAAAGCTTAGGCTCATAAGAAACTTACTGTCATTTCACGTCAATGCCAAACCAAGCCATATCTCCAAACCCAAAGTTAGGGGGTGAGAAAAATATATTTCTCCTTATAGGAGAATTTAAAAGTCATAAAACAAAGGGTAAGAATATGGGGAGGGGCAATTGGGGCAATAATGACCATTTTACATTAATTCCTCAATATCTTGTCTATAATTGGTTGTAAAAATTGGAAGAATGGGAATACTTACCATAAAATAATTATATGTTAATTATTGTAGAATCAAGTAAAAAAAAGTCACTGCACTTCACTAAAAATGTGCCACTTTATGGAGGCTGTTCTAGCATTACAGTCAAATGGACTTCCTTCTGATGCATTCTACCAATTGTTTAAACTCATGACACATTTAATGCTTCGTATTTATAGCTTTCTTTTTCTGGAATATTTAATTTTTTTTTTGCTTGTTAGGAGAAATTTAAACTTATTCACCATGTCCATATTTTTATTGAAATGTACTTCCATACTTCTTGAAGAGGCCTCCTGGGGCCCTCTGCTGCTTCTACTTCTTTTTTTTTTTTTTTAAGACAGAGTCTCCCTCTGTCGCCCAGGCTGAAGTGCTGTGGCCGGATCTCAACTCACCACAACCTCTGCCTCCCAGGTTCAAGCGATTCTCCTGCCTCAGCCTCCCGAGTAGCTGGGATTACAAGCGCCCGCCACCACGCCCAGCTAATTTTTGTATTTTTAGAAGAGACGGAGTTTCACCATGTTGACCAGCCTGGTCTTGAACTCCTGACTTCAGGCGATCCGCCCGCCTCGGTGTCCCAAAGTGCAGGGATTACAGGCCTGAGCCACGCGCCTAGCCTCTGCTTCTTATTCTAAGTTTAGCTGATTCCTTTCTAGGTCTGCTGCAAGCTGCATCCTGGGATATCTTCTCCTTGCTCACCTGGGCTTATTCTGCCCTTTCTTGGATCCTAGGTTTCTACTTTTTATGTCCTCTTTTCATTTGCAATAAAACATCTTTAGGTAATTTTCATGAAAGGAGTAAGTATAACATTATTTTGAGCCTTAAAATTGTCCCAACACTTGAATAACATTTGGCTAGTCATAGAAGTCTAAGTTTAAATTCATGTAACTCCAGAAAGTTAAAGGTACATTAATTTTTTCATTGTCTTTTAATATATGGTTGCTGCCAGAGACATTTGAAGCCAATATAATTTTTGCTACTTTTGAGTTAACCTGTTACATCTCTTAGGGGCATTTTTTCTATATCCAGATTTTATTAGACTGTCTAGAATTGTTGTTTTTCATTCATTGTGTTGGTATGCATTAATTTTTTCAACATGAAGCCTCATTCGTAACACTGGAGTATTCCAATGTAACGTTATTCGTTACTCCATTCCTGTGTTTTCTCTGGAATTAGTCCTGTGTTGAATATCTTAAATCCATTCTCCGTGTTTGTTAAGCATATATCTTCTATTTTTTATTTTATCTAAGTTTTGGAAGATTTCTGTGATTTTAACCTCTCACTACACTTTTTAAAAATGAGTTCTCCAATCATATCTTTTATAACCATCAACTCTTTTTCAAGGTGACATATAGTATTCTTGTTTTATGAATATCATTTTCTTTATGATCCTAATTAAGATGGTTAAAAAGGTCTCTCTGTTCCGTGAATCATACTTTCTTCCTCTTGCATCATTTATTTATGTGTTCATTTTGGATCTTCTGTTTTGTGCAGTTTACTTCAAATGTCTGGTGAACCTTGATTGCCTACTTACACGAATGAAAGACTAGATTGATTTGTATACTTAACTGATGTAGTTTATTCAGTACTTTAATAGTTTTATTTTTCAACAAGCTCCTGTCTTGTATGGAGGACTGACTGTATCCTCTAGAGGGGAGCATAGGCTGGGAGAAAGTAGCAAGGCTATCCTCATCTTGCAAAATAAGGTTTTATTCAGTGTTGTCAACTTCTGCCTTAGGAACCCAAGTTTTCCCCTAGTAAACTCTGAAATTTTGGAGACAGTAGTCTTCTAGGTTTAGCCTTGGAAATCATGCTTTATATGCAGGAGGAATAGGGAAGGGAAGAGGAGGGCAACCAGGGCAACTGTTCCAGAGTTCTTAATTATTTTACCTGCTGTCTGTCTACTCTGTTCTCTGTACCAGCTCACCCCTAGCTATCCTGGACCCTTTCCACTAGGCAGAGAACAGCTTCTACTTCCATTTCAGACTTTTCCAGATCAGGGATGTAGGCTCAAGGACTCCTTCTTTATCAACACAATTCCCTCCTGTATTCTGTCATCTAGAAATGCCAAAATTCACTGGGGTGCTAATAGTCCCTCTCGCTACTTTTAGTCTATTACAAACTTATTCTTGAATTTTAAAAATTCATTTAATCTTCACTGTCACTTCAATGTGGTTTGAGAATAAGGGGATGCTAAATATGTATGCTCAGTTTGCTATCTTAAAAGGCTAAGTTTAAATGTTGCTAATGAAGAGGCTTTTTTAGCACTTGGAAAACAACCTCCTCTCACTATCACTATCTCTTGACTTAGATACAGCTCTCTAGGGAGGGTGGCAGCCCCCAAAATAAAATCATTTCTTCTGACTGCTCAGTCAAATTACAGAAGAGTATATTCCCTAAGAGAGCAATAATCTTGGTCCCAGAGTTTGTTCAGGAAAGCCTCAGGAGAAGTAATTCTTTTTTAAAAAATTTAGCATCCACCAGAAAAAAATCTTTCTTCAACATACATTCGAGACACTTGACCAGAGTACTATCAGCATGTCATAGACACTGAACGAGAAAAAGAGGTTAAACACAGTTGAGTTTCTTCCTTCTCTAGTAATGTCTTTATCCATTTTTTCATGCCAGAAATTAACCATGATCCATAATTTCTTTCAAAAGGTCTTAGAAAAAAAACATAGCAGATTAATAATAAAGCTCTAAGGATGTTTCTTTTACCATTTTTTTTCTATTAAAAAGGTCAAGAGTAATTGATAAGAATCTTTATATAACCTTTTGGTTTTCTCTTTAAAAAGAAGTGGGATCAGGAAAAGTAACTAATGGGTATGAGGCTTAATACCTGGGTGATGAAATAATCTGTACAACAAACCCCCAAGACACACGTTTACCTATATAACAAACCTGCACATATACCCCTGAACTTAAAATTTAAAAAATGGGAGATTTACTCACATCGTTGACTCTGAAACAGTTTTGTACATATTCCAGATGTGAAGTAAGGAATCCAGTAAATAATATTTAAGCTAGTATAAAGAATCAATATAAAGAGGTTGGGGGCCATGGTGTAATTGAAAAATTTACTTTTTTCAATTAAAAATATGTATGTTTGTATGTATGCATGTATGTATGTATTTACCTATGGATGTAATGTATACATAGTTTCTGACATTATTGTCTCATTCTGCATAGTCAACATAACTTTTAAAATGATAAAGTCTGGTTCTATGTTTTCTCAAAATCAATTTCTTGGACCATTTCCATTTGCCCACATAAAATAACTCTGTTCCTAACAGTGTTAAAGCTACCATTCTGTGTCACCTTTGTATGTAAGAAGCCTGTGGAGAGAATGATACAAAAGAAGAAGAAGATTTTTAATCCCTCTAAATTCTTGTTGGTAAATTTGCTTTTCCCTTTTAATTACTTCTTGTAGAGATGTAGTATGAATTAAAAAAAATAACGTAACGCTAAATGTAGAATTTACTAAATGCATAAATATTTGAAAGAAAGAAAATAAAACACAACTTCAGCATTAGAATACTGCCTATTTCGGTGCCAATCGAAGGAGATTTTTCTGAAATTTTCTAGACAATGATAACCGGAATCTATTACAGAACGAAGAAGTGTTGCTATAACAAAGCAGCATGCTGCATATAATTAAAGCATTAAACTAGCACACAGACAAAACAGGCACAACAAGTTTTGTTATATATGAGGAAAGATTCTTTAAAAATTGTAAAACCAGATGTGCCAAATGACTGAAAGTAAAAACAACTTGACATCTGACTGGTTTATAAATCCATCAATTATATTGGATAGAGTGAAGTAATATTTTGGCATTTTCATTTTGTTACCTTTATTCAGCAATTCACAAAAATGGGTAACCTTAAGGGTCTTACCAATTTACCTCTTAACTCTGAAAGTGAATACTGCTCAGATATTTTAAAGAATGGTATCTGCACTGAAGGAAATTAAAGTGAATACGGAGAAAATAACTTATCCAATTCCCACTAGCAATACATACACAAATTCAGCTGCATTCATACATATCTAAATATGTCAGCTTTTTCTCAGAGACATGCCCTGAATTATCCCACAAAATAGAATACCTCGAAGATGAAAGAGCATTCAGAACATCAGCACAGAAATACATCGATTACTAAAACATAATTTTAAAGTGCTTCCAGCATATACAAGATACCTTTATATTCCTCAGTTGCGTAGTGCCTAGTACTACCTTATTATAAAGTAAGCTTTGCATCTATTTACTATTTATCCCTCAATTACATGGTAAAATTGGATAGTTAAAAATAGAAGAACACATAAATACAGAAATCGTTGGCTTCATGTCCAGAAACCTTTATCCTAAGATGTTTAGAAATACGCTTACTTAAAAAACAAAACCTGTATTTGTGATAAGTTCTCTTAATTTTGGTAATGGGGTGTTTAACTTTTAAAACCTGAGGTTAAGAAATTAAATTCTGTCATTTCATGTTTTGGTGTTGCAGTTCCATTCTCAGCATAAGGGATATTGATCTAATAATCATACTCTACTCCTCCAAATATCTAGTCATTTTATATCCCCACAAACTCATTTATTATAAAACCCATAAAATTATTCCCTGTGGTGCCTATAACAAAGAAACAAATTGAACAATAAAAAGGAACAATGTACATTTTTATTATGTTTTAACGATATCCCCATTGCCAGTACATACACAACCAAGTGGAAACGTTTTAGCCACTGGCATTTCCAAAGATCCACTTTCTGCCACTCTGCAACACAAATTAATGGGTAAAAATATCCATTAACAAAAAAGTTAAAAGGCAATATCTATCTATTATAAATAAGCAGTATGTTTATGAATTAATCCATCTTAGCTCACTACATGAAAGCCAGGCACAGTCATTGTTACAGGTATTTCTCTTCCTGCTGCATAAAATTCTGATTGAAATTTTATAGTGTTTCAAAAATCATACATACACCAAGTGTGTAGGTAGAAAGTGGTGTCTTTAAATTAGCTAGAATCAGGAAATATGAATAACATAAACGTAATAAAACTCATTTATTGGTTACTCTTATAAGTTCAAGCTTACCTGACTCCATATATTGTTAAGTATATTTTTTTCATTCAACAAATATACGTTCTAGTCCTTTCTAGCCATAGTCTCAAAACACTTGATCATATATCCCTATAGTAAAATTTTAACTGTAGCACACACTTTCAATAAATATATACTTAAGAATTTATAAATTATATACAAGTATTAATAAATGAATAATTATGTTCACTATAAAATGTATATAGGAAACATAAATTTTTAAATAATGAGATATCATTACAATAAACATTTTTAAAGCATGCTCCCAATTGCAATGGCTTCATGTTATCATTAACTAATTAATATCTAAAAGCATAAAATACAGTATTCCCTCTGGGTGAGTTTATCAATAATAATGGTGGATGTAAACACATATTATAGATCATGTTGATAATTTCAACTTTGGGATCCAATCTCCTATTAGATATAATTACTTTGGCACTGCTTTATCTCATAATATTTTGTATTTAGTTCATAATAGGAGAATAAATGTTAGCTATTTTCTCACTGCTTGTGTTATTGGTATTTTCTTCATTCTGACATTTCTCTGCAGATTTCTTTTCAGGCCAACTGTGGATTTGGTTAGAATTAATTTAATAGATAACATAATAGTCACATTGTGATAAAAGGGTTCTGCTTTGTAGAACTACTACTCTTTCTTCAGAACCTTTGTACTGGTGTTTTTTTGACAGACAACTCCAGTGAGGTGCCTCTGTCAATGCATGAGGTAAACTGTAATACACTTAATACATGTACTTGTTAACAATAAATAAACATACAAGCAAGTTATCTTATTTTCTTTTCACTTCTCAGGGGATTATCTCTTGCACTTTTCTGGGGGTATTCACCCCAACATGGAAACAACTACTCTGTAAGTAGTGTCTAGAAGATGAATCTGGGGATTTAAAATATATTCTATTTGTTTTTAAGCATAAAACCATGTTCAACTACTTATAGCTCCTAGAGAATAATGAATGGTTGATAGAATTTTATTTTTTTAAATTTTAATACTTTATTTTATTGCTGGAATATTAACCACATTAAAACGTGAATTTTGTGTTTTATTTTTTGCTACATTCCCTCCTCCAGAACAGTGCCTGACACACAGCAGCTGCACGTGAAGTAGTTTTTAAATGAATCAAAGCTTATTCAGCTGCAGGTAATGGTTCTTTCCATTGCTCCCAGTTATTCCCAGTTTACCCAGCACTTTCCAACATCCTATCCACAGCCCTGAGAGGTGTCATTTTCTTCTTTTTTTCTTTTCTTTTCTTTCCTTTACTTTACTTTTCCTTTCCTTTCCTTTCTTTTCTTTTCTTTCAATAGTTTTGGGGAAACCAGTGGTTTTGGTTACATGGATAAGTTCTTTAGTGGTGATTTCTTATTGGTGCACCCATCACTGTATGGTGTACAGTACCCATTATGTAGTCTTTTGTCCCTCACTCCCCACCCTTCCCCACAAGCCCCTAGAGTTCATTATACCATTCTTTTTTTTTTTTTTTTTGTCTTTGAATAAAGTTTAATGATTTCTTCAGAAAGGTCACAAACATTTGTTCTTAGATTTATTCTTTTATACCTTACATTTTTGTTGTTATTCCCGCTGAAATTTGTATTTTTTAAATTGCACTTTCTGACTATTCATTGCTGGTAAATAGGAGTGCATCTAATTTTTGTACATTTGTGTCTAACAACCATCCATCATATTAATTATAATGTTTTTATGTAGATAATTACATAACTTTCAAATAGTAATTTTCTTTTCTTCCTTTACAATTACCTTTTCTTTTGCTGGTCTTCCTGTGTGAGCCACAATCTCTCGTAAAATGTTAAATAAAAGTGGTGATGGGGCATCCTTTTCCATTCCTAATTTTAAATGTATTGCTTCTAATGTTTCTTTTTTCTTTCTTTTTATTATTATTATTATTATTATTATTATTATACTTTAGGCTCTATGGTATATGTGCGCAACGTGCAGGTAAGTTACATATGTAAACATGTGCCATGCTGGTGCGCTGCACCCACCAACTCGTCATCTAGCATTAGGTATATCTCCCAATGCTATCCCTCACCCCTCCCCCCACCCCACAACAGTCCCCAAGTGTGATGTTCCCCTTCCTGTGTCCATGTGTTCTCATTGTTCAATTCCCACCTATGAGTGAGAATATGCGGTGTTTGGTTTTTTGTTCTTGCGATAGTTTACTGAGAATGATGATTTCCAATTTCATCCATGTCCCTACAAAGGACATGAACTCATCATTTTTTATGGCTGCATAGTATTCCATGGTGTATATGTGCCACATTTTCTTAATCCAGTCTATCATTGTTGGACATTTGGGTTGGTTCCAAGCCTTTGCTATTGTGAATAATGCTGCAATAAACATACGTGTGCATGTGTCTTTATAGCAGCATGATTTATAGTCCTTTGGGTATATACCCAGTAATGGGATGGCTGGGTCAAATGGAATTTCTAGTTCTAGATCCCTGAGGAATCGCCACACTGACTTCCACAAGGGTTGAACTAGTTTACAGTCCCACCAACAGTGTAAAAGTGTTCCTATTTCTCCACATCCTCTCCAGCACCTGTTGTTTCCTGACTTTTTAATGATTGCCATTCTAACTGGTGTGAGATGGTATCTCATTGTGGTTTTGATTTGCATTTCTCTGATGGCCAGTGATGGTGAGCATTTTTTCATGTGTTTTTTGGCTGCATAAATGTCTTCTTTTGAGAAGTGTCTGTTCATGTCCTTCGCCCACTTTTTGATGGGGTTGTTTGTTTTTTTCTTGTAAATTTGTTGGAGTTCATTGTAGATTCTGGATATTAGCCCTTTGTCAGATGAGTAGGTTGCGAAAATTTTCTCCCATTTTGTAGGTTGCCTGTTCACTCTGATGGTAGTTTCCTTTGCTGTGCAGAAGCTCTTTAGTTTAATTAGATCCCATTTGTCAATTTTGGATTTTGTTGCCATTGCTTTTGGTGTTTTAGACATGAAGTCCTTGCCCATGCCTATATCCTGAACGGTAATGCCTAGGTTTTCTTCTAGGGTTTTTATGGTTTTAGGTCTAACATTTAAGTCTTTAATCCATCTTGAATTGATTTTTGTATAAGGTGTAAGGAAGGGATCCAGTTTCAGCTTTCTACATATGGCTAGCCAGTTTTCCCAGCACCATTTATTAAATAGGGAATCCTTTCCCCATTTCTTGTTTTTCTCAGGTTTGTCAAAGATCAGATAGTTGTAGATATGTGGCATTATTTCTGAGGGCTCTGTTCTGTTCCATTGATCTATATCTCTGTTTTGGTACCAGTACCATGCTGTTTTGGTTACTGTAGCCTTGTAGTATAGTTTGAAGTCAGGTAGTGTGATGCCTCCCGCTTTGTTCTTTTGGCTTAGGATTGACTTGGCGATGCGGGCTCTTTTTTGGTTCCATATGAACTTTAAAGTAGTTTTTCCCAATTCTGTGAAGAAAGTCATTGGTAACTTGATGGGGATGGCACTGAATCTGTAAATTACCTTGGGAAGGACGGCCATTTTCATGATATTGATTCTTCCTACCCATGAGCATGGAATGTTCTTCCATTTGTTTGTATCCTCTTTTATTTCCTTGAGCAGTGGTTTGTAGTTCTCCTTGAAGAGGTCCTTCACATCCCTTGTAAGTTGGATTCCTAGGTATTTTATTCTCTTTGAAGCAATTGTGAATGGGAGTTCACTCATGATTTGGCTCTCTGTTTGTCTGTTATTGATGTATAAGAATGCTTGTGATTTTTGCACATTGATTTTGTATCCTGAGACTTTGCTGAAGTTGCTTATCAGCTTAAGGAGATTTTGGGCTGAGACAATGGGGTTTTCTAGATATACTATCATGTCATCTGCAAACAGGGACAGTTTGACTTCCTCTTTTCCTAATTGAATACCCTTGATTTCCTTCTCTTGCCTAATTGCCCTGGCCAGAACTTCCAACACTATGTTGAATAGAAGTGGTGAGAGAGGGCATCCCTGTCTTGTGCCAGTTTTCAAAGGGAATGCTTCCAGTTTTTGCCCATTCAGTATGATATTGGCTGTGGGTTTCTCATAAATAGCTCTTATTATTTTGAGATACGTCCCATCAATACCTAATTTACTGAGAGTTTTTAGCATGAAGTGTTGTTAAATTTTGCCAAAGGCCTTTTCTGCATCTATTGAGATAATCATGTGGTTTTTGTCTTTGGTTCTGTTTATATGCTGGATTACATTTATTGATTTGCGTATATTGAACCAGCCTTGCATCCCAGGGATGAAGCCCACTTGATCATGGTGGATAAGCTTTTTGATGTGCTGCTGGATTCGATTTGCCAGTATTTTATTGAGGATTTTTGCATCAATGTTCATCAAGGATATTGGTCTAAAATACTCTTTTTTTGTTGTGTCTCTGCCAGGCTTTGGTATCAGGATGATGCTGGCCTCATAAAATGAGTTAGGGAGGATTCCCTCTTTTTCTATTGATTGGAATAGTTTCAGAAGGAATGGTACCAGCTCCTCCTTGTACCTCTGGTAGAATTCGGCTGTGAACCCATCTGGTCCTGGACTTTTTTTGGTTGGTAAGCTATTGATTATTGCCACAATTTCAGCTCCTGTTATTGGTCTATTCAGAGATTCAACTTCTTCCTGGTTTAGTCTTGGGAGGGTGTATGTGTTGAGGAATTTATCCATTTCTTCTAGATTTTCTAGTTTATTTGCGTAGAGGTGTTTGTAATATTCTCTGATGGTAGTTTGTATTTCTGTGGGATCGGTGGTGATATCCCCTTTATCATTTTTTATTGCATCTATTTGATTCTTCTCTCTTTTTTTCTTTATTAATCTTGCTAGCGGTCTATCAATTTTGTTGATCCTTTCAAAAAACCAGCTCCTGGATTCATTGATTTTTTGAAGCGTTTTTTGTGTCTCTATTTCCTTCAGTTCTGCTCTGATTTTAGTTATTTCTTGCCTTCTGCTAGCTTTTGAATGTGTTTGCTCTTGCTTTTCTAGTTCTTTTAATTGTGATGTTAGGGTGTCAATTTTGGATCTTTCCTGCTTTCTCTTGTGGGCATTTAGTGCTATAAATTTCCCTCTACACACTGCTTTGAATGCATCCCAGAGATTCTGGTATGTTGTGTCTTGGTTCTCGTTGGTTTCAAAGAACATCTTTATTTCTGCCTTCATTTCGTTATGTACCCAGTAGTCATTCAGGAGCAGGTTGTTCATTTTCCACATAGTTGAGCGGTTTTGAGTGAGATTCTTAATCCTGAGTTCTAGCTTGATTGCACTGTGATCTGAGAGATAGTTTGTTATAATTTCTGTTCTTTTACATTTATTGAGGAGAGCTTTACTTCCAAGTATATGGTCAATTTTGGAATAGGTGTGGTGTGGTGCTGAAAAAAATGTATATTCTGTTGATTTGGGGTGGAGAGTTCTGTAGATGTCTATTAGGTCCGCTTGGTGCAGAGCTGAGTTCAATTCCTGGGTATCCTTGTTGACTTTCTGTCTCGTTGATCTGTCTAATGTTGACAGTGGGGTGTTAAAGTCTCCCATTATTAATGTTTGGGAGTCTAAGTCTCTTTGTAGGTCACTCAGGACTTGCTTTATGAATCTGGGTGCTCCTGTATTGGGTGCATATATATTTAGGATAGTTAGCTCTTCTTGTTGAATTAATCCCTTTACCATTATGTAATGGCCTTCTTTGTCTCTTTTGATCTTTGTTGGTTTAAAGTCTGTTTTATCAGAGACTAGGATTGCAACCCCTGCCTTTTTTTGTTTTCCATTTGCTTGGTAGATCTTCCTCCATCCTTTTATTCTGAGCCTATGTGTGTCTCTGCACGTGAGATGGGTTTCCTGAATACAGCACACTGATGGGTCTTGAGTCTTTATCCAATTTGCCAGTCTGTGTCTTTTTCCCATTATACCATTCTTAAGCTTTTGTGTCCTCACAGCTTAGCTCCCATTTACAAATGAGAAAATACAATAATTGGTTTTCCATTCCTGAGTTTCTACACTTAGAATAATGGTCTCTAACGCCATCCAGGCTGTTCTGAATGCCATGATTTAGTTCCTTTTTATGTCTGAGTAGTATTCCATGGTGTATATATACCACATTTTCTTTATCTACTCATTGATTGATAGGCATTAAATAGATAAACTGTTCCCAACATAAAGAAGGAAAAAAAAAATGTTCCTTTGACTAGCTTCAAGACGAATGCCTTTTTAAAACCTGGGTTTGTTATGACTAATGCTTAACTCGGGTCTAGTTATCTGGATAAATAGTAAGATTACAGGACAAATGTAAGATAAAGATTCACCCAAATCAAAGAATGAGCACTGGGGTTTCTCATTAACAAAAGAGCTTCACAGTCTATAACATTTCAAACAAAACAAAAGCATCCTTTACCTAATACTAGATATTTGTTTCTACCTCATCCTGAATGAAATCTTGAGGAAGCTGCCATTGTTTTTCTGATTATTTCTAGGGAATAAAAATGCCCTAAGCTTACTTTTAGCTACTAGACAATCGCCTGTACCTTCCATAAAAAAATAAGTCTAGTTTTGTAGCATCTAAAAATTCATAATGATATCCAAGTTGGAACTCCTCATTCCCAGCTTAGGCCTACCTGGGAAAATTGCAGAGGAGAAGTGGGCCCTCTCCTAAAATTTACAGTCTGGGTCACAATGGAAACTCTTACAGGTCTAAATCATTAAAAGTTATCATAAGGCTAATAAATTATTTAAAACATTTGTCTCCTATCTTTCTAACAATGTGGAAGACTAGGTTGGAATTTAGAACTCCAAATTTAGAACTAGGTTGGAATTTAGAATTTAGAATTGAGGACCATAAGAGAAACAGCTGTCAACCCACTCTTCTCTACAGATATCCAAGCTCAAGCATCTGATCACTGTCTTTGCCATGCAGTAATCAGATATTCCATGGCATGTCACTGAGCCCAGGTGTGTGCCCACTAGTGACACAGTGACACATGGGAGGACAGATATGGAGAAGGGGCTCACACAGGGCCTGGAAGTAAGCTGGGTACCATTTGGGCAGATTATTCTGGGGTCTGGATAATCTTGAGCATGGTCTAGAAAGGGGAATAAATCTCCAGGTGGGCATGTTCCCTTGTACCCATGGATGTCTTGCTCCATAGAGAGGAGTGGTTCCAGAAGAAAGCCAGAGCAAGATCTCCAATGTGAGATCCAGGACAAGGGGTCCCTTCTGGCAGTGTCTAAGGAAGGAACTGGGAAGTGAGTTAAGGTGATATTCTCCTCTCTCATTCCACCTTATCCTCCATTCTCTAGTTTGTTTTGACATCTTCAGTACCAAAGTGGACGAGATGAAATCCTTGATGGTCAGGTTGAAACATGGCTTTGGTGATCTGGATTTGGCAGATGTGCTTTGTGGGCTCTTTTTTTCCTGGGACAATGGAAGGTCCTGTGATGACATTTCATCACTGGGAATTTTTTACCTCTAGCTGCCTTCTCTTATGGGCCTTTATGCTCTGCCCCCTGGATTCCCTTGGAGCACCATGTTGATTTCTCAGGGACCTTCTCTGGATTTTCTTCTTGGGCTCCCAAGATAACATAGCTTCTTGGTTTTGAGAAGTCCACATCTGGCCCACAGGAAATCCACACACATTCTTTCCCTGCCATATTCTAGAACTGTACTCCATTCCCCATACCTTTCTCTGTCCTTGATCTGTATCCAGCGAGGACAGCTTAGGCCACAGCCTCTTGTCTTTGGGCCTCCCAAGAAAGGCACTGAAGCAGCAGTCCATATGTAACTGAATATATGACACCATAATAATAAAAGGAAAAGCTTAGTGTTTTATTTCTTTCTGACCTTCCCACAGTCCTTTTCTTCCTTTATCAGTAATAACATACTTAATATCAATCACATTTTTAAAAGTAAATATTTAGGGAAAACAGACAGTGTGTTTTTAAATCGACCAAGACTCTTGAGCTTTGTATTTGAGAAAGCTTTAAAAATAAAAGTTGGGCAAGAAATTTGAACCTCAAAGAGTGACTCTACTTTTAGGTGACAAACCCAAATCATGTTTAAAATCCCTGAAAAACAGAAAATGACCAGGAAGTTCATTTTAAATATACTCTCTAAACCATTTGAGAATTGCAGGCCATAAACTAAGGCAGAAAGATAGCTGGCAATAATTTTTTCTTCCATTTGGTTGCTCTGAAGAGGAAAGAGAAAGACTATGTTCTCAGATAAAAATGTCATTTACATTCTTATAAGACTATATCTTTAAGAGAAATTGAAATGTTATACTCCTATGAGTTTAAAATATCAATTAAAAATAAAGCTCACTAAGAATTAAGTTACTTCAAGGAAATAAGGTAATTTCATGTTTATTTACTTTTTAACATATAAGACCATCAATGCAAAAATACACTAAATATCTTGGATGACTTTATTAATAAAAAAGTCATGGATAGTTCAGAAATTCATCTAATCAAACTTAAAAGACTAATCAGTGCAACTTAAGATCAAAATCAGCCATCCTAGGTCAATCTATCTACGTAACTTAGAATAATGTTAGTAGTAAGGTATTAACATGGACATTGTGACATCTTTTATAGATAGAAAAATGAATAAGGAAAGTTTTAGCAAAACAAAACACATGTATAAACTTGCAGTTTAACTCATCTTAAATGAAGACACTGAGAATGATTATCCATACTAGAAAATGCTATCCATTTTCATCAAAATACTAACCTGTCATCAAAAGTATGATGTCATCAAATTCTACCTTATAAACTTCTAAATGGATTCTATTGCTTTACTGTATTTAAATATGACGAATCATTTATACTAATACATAGCTCTTTAGAAGCTTGTAATAATTGACTGCTTTTAAGAAGGCCAACTTGGACCTCTGAAACTAGCCATAAGGGACTACTGCTGTACATGCTGTGCTATGATTTTCTCATCATATATGCAGATCCCACTGGGAGGAATCTGAAAAAATATTTATTTTAAATATATGCCTTGCTTTTTCCACAAATCAGTTAAATTAGTCTGCAGTAAAATCCCTACATATGAAGAGAGTAGATATAAAAATAAAAATAGATATCCTAAATGATTGGGAAGAACAGGAATGTAGACTAGGATACTTACTGGATTTGAACATTAAGTTTGTCTATGTAGATAAAATAGCTTTTATAGTTCTCATTATTTGATGACATGGGTATCTTCATACTTCAGAAATTATAAATATATGCTTCCTTGAATTTAAATAAAATATATTTAAAAATATACTGGTAAAATATGCTAGCACTAATTCATTCAATAAATATTTATAGTACAGCTACCATGTGACAGACACCCTTAAAAGATATAAGAGAAATATCCATACGTAAAATAGTCATATAACCCTACCAAATAGTGGTAAATAACCCCAACTGGTCGAGTTCAAAAGACAAGATAATTGCAATGATCTCCGTTGCAATTCACCGTGGTATTCTCTAGCGTTCTGCTTTGGTAGTCAAACCATAAACAAGCGTTTACTGTGCTCTTATCACTCACTCATTTATAAATTCATTTACCCAATATATTTTGAGTACCTGCTACGTGCAAATCACAATTCTAGGTTTTGATCAGGAATCATAGATGACTCAGGCAGAAATTATCTTTAAGCTGCCTGGAGTGATGAAAAATATATAAATAAATACAAAACAAGGGAGAAAGAATGAAGAAGTAAGTGTCTTACAAGGTTGAAAGCAGGGGGACTTTCCTGCCTGAGGAAGTAGGAATCCTAGGAGCGTTTTTGGAGGATCTGGGCCTGGCATTATAGATGAGTGATAAGGGCAAGGGCTTTCCAGGCACAGAAAGCAAATCAGCAAGGGCAGGACAATGGGAAATTAAGGATCTTGAAGGACGGATGGCAAGTGGCTAACTTTAGAGAACCATTTATATGTAAAGGGGGATATGAAAATAAATTAAGGGAGTTAGATTAGGGTCAGATTTTTGGCAAGAGAGTAGGTTCAGATTGTGAAGCTGGTGTCCCTAACTGTGCTTCTTGTTATTAAAATGTAAAAAAAGCATACAGCTAGACTCTGGTCCTCAGGAACTTTATAATCTAATATGTACATGTCCAGACAAATGCAAGATCCTCACATTGAATTGTTCCCATATTCCTTTCTTTTACCAGATGATGTTTAGAGTTCTATAAGAAAAGCAACTATACACCTGACACAGTTCAGGAAAGGTCACATATTTAGAGCCATCTCATCTACGACAAAACCATCTTCTACCTGTGTTTTACCTTTTACTTGTGACTACCGTTTCTCAAGGCATCACTTCTCACAACGGCAACTCTTGTGCTGCATTCCTCTTCTAAGTGCTGCTAGCTCCTGCCTTCCAACATTGCTCTTGAAGGATTCACTGCCTAGGCTGTGAGAATGTAGCATGAAGGCATACACAACTGGGAAATAGTAGCTGACAATGGACTAAAGGTATGAGAAGCAAAGTGACTCCAACAAAAACAGTGTGCTCACTGCAAACAACAAATAATGACAAAACCTCCAGCAGCAAGAGAGGCAAATGGCTCTCTCGATAATGTTGATGGAAAGCACTGTTCATGGCTCCTTCATCTTTTAGACAAAGGATGGCACCACATGCAAGGTAACATTAACATAATCACTATTTCTGGGGACAATTCTAAGTGCTGAATAAGTGCTTGTAGACAGTTATGCGTGGGTGGCTGTTCCTCCTACTGCATATTTGTATTGAAACATGTATATGTGCAAATGCAACAGAACCCTGCATTAACCGTCAATTCCACCCACCCTTGCCTCCTACATATTTATCAATCATTTAACAATAACTCATCTTTTCTTGCTTCTGCCTCATTTTGTTTCCATCTGCCCTCTCTCCTTTGCATACTAAACTCTCCATTTTGAAATTTCCATGCCACTGTCACTCCTCTCTCTTCCAAGTAATTGATTTAAACAATCTTAAAAAGTTTTAAAAATTATCTAACAATTATTTGTTTAGCAATCTTTATATACTACATGGCTCCTCATATTCACCAAAAATCTAATAAACACTGACAATCTGACAGTCTCCAAAAGGAGGAGATAATGTACCGTGTTCCTCAACTTATTTGGCCATGAGCCTCTTGTTAGAGGAAGTATTATTTTTCTTCACATTAATTTTATAAGCTCTTAAAGACACATACTATTTAAGAGTTTTTGTTTGGTTATTTGTTTGGTCTTTTTCAAAGCCCAATATCATGGGAGATAGACTGCTATTAGACAATACATTAAATGATTCATTGTTTAACACAATAAGGCTGATTCATTCATTTGTTTACTTAACAAATATTTATCAAGCACCTATGATGAGCTAGGTACTTTATAGGCACAGCAAATTACAGCAAAATGTAAACAAATCAAGTCCTTGCTCTAGAAAAGATGCTTACTTTCTAAAGAGAAGAAAAATATTAAAAAATAAATATAAAATGTGGCAGATGGTGATGAGTGCTAAGAAAATAAAGATGAGTAAAAGAGAGGAACAGTAAAGAGATGGTGGAGGAAGATGTTAAAGAATGCTGTTGTCTTTGGGTTAGTTGGAGGAGGCCACTCTGGAAAATTCTTGAGTTAAGCTCTAAGAAGAAAAGGAAAGGGAGCAAGAATCATGGTTATCTAGCAAAAAGGAGGCCAGGTAAACGATCACAATGCAAAGGCCCCAGACTGGAAGCTGGACTGGCACGTCTGAGGTCAGCAGAGAACTGTGTGGCCAAAGTAGAATCAGCAAGGTAGAGTATAGTTGGATATAAGATCAAGAGAGACGAACAGGAACGGGGAGTGTCAGGTTATTTTTGGTCACTATAAAGACTTTAGATTCTGATTGAAGTGCACTATGAAACCATGGGAGATTTTAAACACAGAAATGACTTAATACTACGTATATATGAAGGTATCAGTCTGGATGTTGTTTTGAGAATAAATTAGGAGCAACTGTAGAGTCTGCAAAATCATTAGGAGCACGTCATAGTGCATAATGCTGCCTTAGGGAAGAAGTGAAGGTGGTAAGAGGTGATTAAAATCTGAATGTGTTCTTAAACTAATCTCAGAGCACGCAGGAGGCATTGAGTATAGATAACTCTTCTAAGGAGTTTGATTGGAAAGTGCAGAACCAGAACAACAGCATTCATGAGTTTGCCCCTTCCTTTCCTCAGACTCCCATGCCTCTCCCCTCTCTCCCCTTCTTTTCCTCCTTCTCTCCCTGCCTCTCACCTCACATACTGAGAAGGTGTACACTCTCAATTATAAGATGTTACTTTTTAAATTGAGGCACCTGGTGTTTCAATCCTCTCTACTGCCTAATTTAGCACAGATAAAATCAGTATCTATTTCTGTTTTATTTTAGTACCGATTTCTTTTACTATGATGAAAGAATAAGTATTCTGAAAACCAATAATACCAAGAATGATAGTTTATCAGCATACAGAACATTTAATTGTACAAAACACTATCACATATACTAAATTGACAGGGCATCACCAAGTGGGACCTGAGAGTAGGCAAGTGGCCCAGTTATTTCTATTCTAAAACCAAGGAAACCAAGACCTGTTATTATCGTTACTTAAAGTTGATATGACTTGTTAAGAGTACAGAAGGAAGGGAAGTTTAAGTATTTTCTACATTTAAATTCTCAGCTCTTTCAACAACCATGCTGTCATTATCCAAATAAACTGCACTCATTTTATTTAGAAAAAGTCAGAAACAATTCCTTTACTTACAAACCAAAAAAGCATTTTCAGATCAAGGACAGAATAATTCTCATCTGGAAATATTTCAATTTAAGATATATCATATAAAATGATTAAAATCTCCTGAATATCTAAGTCTGCTTATTTCCAAACGATGCATTGCCTTAAATTTCTCTAAACTTTTAGGCTATGGCATAATTGCAAAATAAATTAAAACGTTGAGAGCAAAATCAATCATTCTAAAGGCTGACATTAGTAAATATCCACTCTATGCAACTGTGATTTCCAGATTTCCTATTCAAATGTAAATGATGTTCTATTTTTTAAAATCATTGTTGTATTTTAGCATGTAATTATTAGTCTTGATTTACATACTTCTGTTGTGTTTTCTTTAAAATATACTGCATTACACTATCATGACACATAACACACAATTATCTAAAGACAACCAATTTTATGGGTCTTTTAAAAATATCAAAAATTAAAAATTCAACATCCTAAATAGCATCGGATATATTTAAGACATTCCTTGTATCTGTACATACCTATATATGTATGAACATACATATTATTTCTCTTTAAATTTCTAGATTCTATCTTAATGATGCTATTGAAAGATAGAAAAAGTGGCAATTACAATGCATACTTGAAATTATAAGAACAGTATATTACACTGCCCACATCTATAGTAAAAAGGGAGGTAAGAAGAGAAATAATTATAATGCTACTGAAACTAATTAACAAAAATATCCCATAAATATTTATGATGCTGGTCGTAATTGACTTCAAACTATTTTTCAAATATGAACATTGTTTAACTCCTCCCACGTGTTCATTACTACCTTGGTCCAAGCCACCATCACCTCCCAGGTGGTTGCAAGGTTCCACTCTTATCCCCACCTGAACCTATTCTTTACCATCTGCCAGAATCATTCTCCAAATAGAAATTAGTTCATTTACTCCCTTGCTGTCCACCTTCCAAAAGTGTGCTTCCACAATTACAATTACACAAATACAATAAAACTAAAAGTCCTCTCTATGGCTTACAAGTCCTTGACTATTGCTCAGGTCCTCTTTCTGCCCACTCTCTTAATCACTCACCATGCTCCAGACACATACCCATCTTAGGATTCAATACTTGCTAATCCTTGTAGTTCACATGATTAACCCCCTAACTTCATTCACATCTCTGCTTGTTACTTGGTAGGAGCAAGCTTCTTTGGCCAAGCTCTAAAACAGCACTCACACCCCTTTGTTCCATCATCTCCATTCTTACAAAACATAACGAAACTTGTTATTATGCATTGTGGTGCTGTTATTTCTGATTGAAATTTTAGTTGAGATAATTATAGATTCATATCCATTTGAAAAACTATAATACAAAGAAATACCATATATACTTTAATCAGTTATCCTCAATGGTTAACATTTTACAAACTACAGTGTAAAAACAGAAACAAAATATTGACATTACTATGATAGTTCAATCTTATTCAGATTTCTCCAGTTTTACTTGTATTGATATGTGTATGTAATTAGGCTCTATAGGATTTTATCACATATGTAGGTTTCTGCATGTGTCATCACAGTCAATATACGAAATGGTTCAAACACAAGGACACCTCATGTTGCCCTTTTATAACCACACTCACCTCCCTCTGTCCCTAACATCTGGAAACCACTAATCTATCCTCTATTTCTAAAACTTTGTCATTTCAAAAATGTAATTAAATGGATCATCTAGTATGTATTCTCTTGGGATTGGCTTTTTTTTTTTTTCACTCCGCTTAATTTCCTGGAGATTTATCTAAGTTGTTGTATGTATCAATAGGTCCTTCCTTTGCATTGCTGAGTAGCAATTCCATGGTATGTATGTACCACAGTTTGTTTAACCATTCTCCTGTTGAAGAACATCTGTGCAATTCTAGATTTCAGCCATTACAAATAAAGCTGCTATGAGTATCCAGGTACAGGTATTTGTGTGAACTTTATCTTTTTACTTATCTGGGATAAATGCCCAAGAGTGTAATTGCTGGACTGTACGGTAATGCCTGTGTCACATTTTCATTATCCTTTTCTCCATTAATGAAGTTCTATGACAGCAGAGACTTGGTTATTTTGGGTCAGTACTATATTCCACTATCCAGATTAGTGCTTGGCACGAGTAGGGAGTTAATAATATATTTGTTGTACAAGTGAGCTTCAGATCCTCATGAAAATCTCTTGTTTATAGCTGCCCTTACAGGAGAAATGATACTGTGAAATGGTTTATTGGGAAAGACAGTAGAGATGAGAATAAGAGAGGTGTGGCCATAGCATCTGTCTCCAAACAACCTGAGATATCTGAACCCTGAATGAAAGAGAAGTTAAGGAAGAAACGCCGAGCAACTGTGTTCACAAAAAGATTTGTGAGGTTCTGGGAAAAGACACATGTCTTTCCAACTCCCAACAACATAGTAAGACCCAATGCCATTAAAACGGCTAGGCTTGACCTTGACCTTAGACCATGTGCAGTTTCAGTTGGCTAGGTGACCATTAGCAGAGAACAGAGTAGTCTTCCCTTATCACTATGTTCAAGGTCAGAACAACAGCAGTGGTATTCTGAAAAATAGTAAGTAAGTTCTCATTAAATATTTATCAAATGGATAAATAAATAAGTTATTTCCTGACATGGCTGGGGAAGACTTTAGGGGAGAATGAAATCCTACCTAAGCAACTTACTTGGAAGATGATAACTAAGAGCAACAGTAATTTAGAAATCAGTGTCACCTTTAGCTAAAAGGCCTAGGAAATTTGAATTACATGCAATTTTTTAAAAACTGCATTTGTAATACTATTTCTATTCCTGGGAACAATCTCTATAAAATTATGAATCGGTTCTATTTTATTTTAATTAATTAATTAATTAATTAATTTAGAGACAGAGTCTTGTTTTGTTGCCTGGGCTGGAGCACAGTGGTGTGATCTTGGCTCACTGCAACCTCCACCTCCCGGGTTCAAGCGATTCTCCTGCCTCAGCCTCCAGAGTAGCTGGGATTACAGGTGCCCACTACCATGGCTGGTTAATTTTTGTATTTTGAGGAGAGACGGAGCTTCACCACATTGGCCAGTCTGGTCTCGAACTCCTGACCTCAGGTGACCTGTCTGCCTCAGCCTCCCAAAGTGCTGGGATTACAGCTGTGAGCCACCGAGCCTGGCTAAATCAGTTCTAGAAGTTCAGGCCTATTAATATAAATACACTACTTTCATGAGTATAATCTTCTGGCAAAATGTGTCTAACATATTTTTGTTCAGAGATTATTGTTTTTCTGGCAATCATATTTAAAAAAAAGAACAGAAAAGAAAAAATGTTTTACTGTTAATCTAAAGTAGCAATTTTCAAATATTTTGGATTTTATACATATCTGAGTATCACAAAAATCACAAACTTTCTGTCTATATTGGAGTAGTGCCTTTGTGCAAATAGCTATTATATATGTCTGCCATGACAATGGTCTTTGTTGGTTTCCAGCCAAAGGAGAAAAACAAGAAAATAAAAATGCCTTGGAACTCTGGCTATTATAGATAGGTTATGGGCTAAAAGTTGTTGCAGGGGGTGGATCTGATTAAGTGAGGTTCAGATTTTAAGAGAAGTAAGCTAATATATTTTTCTGCCCTGATTCTTTTAATCATTTTGGGGTTCTTGCTATAAGACAATTTCCACTATCGTAAACAAAGTTTGAATTCAATAAGGTTGTGAGATTACACAATCAGTGTGGGATTATAATAACCTATCCCAAGCTTGGTTTCTCTTTGACTATTTCTGTGCTTAGTTTCTTGAAGGCATTGTAACCCTTCACATATGGTTCTAGAACACTGATTTTCAGTCTTAGTTGTACATTAGAATTATCTGGGGAGGTATTTAAACTCCTAATGCTTATACCATACTCCAGATAAATTAAGTCAGAATCTCTAGGGTGAGAGCCAGGCATTGGTATTTTTTATAATGCCCCAGGTGACTCTAATGTGTAGCCAAGATTGAAAACCAGAGTTCTAGATCCATTTGCATCACTTTCACTGGGGTCCTTATTAAATAATCAGACATGGCTCCAAAACTATTAAATTCAAATCTCTATGGATTGGCAAGAGGAATCTGTATACTTATATGGACCCCATATGATTCATATGCACAGCAAGTCTGAGATCCTTTAGTTTACAGAGTTAAGGTGTCTCACACTGACCGGCAAAGCCATTGGAAAGCAGGAAAATTTCTCGATTCTAGTCTGAAAATCTTCTAGGGTTGGAGACAAGTCTATTTTGGAAGTTTCTTTGGAGGTCTTTATTTCACCAATATTTTTGTATAGTTTGCAAGTGTCAGTGATAACTTCAGGTAAAAATTTACGCAGTTTTTGAAGTGAATTCTTGGCCTGGCATGGTCATTCATACCTGTAATCCCAGCACGTTGGGAGGCCAAGGTGGGGGGATTGCTTGAGCCCAGGAGCTCAAGACCAGCCTGAGCAACATGACGAAACTCTGACTATATAAAAAATACAAAAATTAGCTCAGCGTGGTGGCACGCCTATGGTCCCAGCTACTTGGGAGGCTGAGGTGGGAAGATCATTTGAGCCCAGGAGATGGAGGTTGCAGTGAGCCAGGATTGCACACCACTGCACTCCAGACTGGGTGACAGAGTGAGACCTTGTCTCAAAAAAACAAAACAACAACAACAAAAATAAAAATAAAAGAAAAAGAGGAAAGAATGAGGTGAATTCTTTATTAGGGAATATTGGTTTTCTAGTGGAAAAGTATACTGTACGACCACCAGTACTGTACACCAGGTGTATGGTAGATACACCTGAGAGTAATAACTTAAGCATACCCTGAGAATGACTCTGCATGGCACATGCACCCAACAACAACGACAAGCTAAGTAGGGGTTGCCAGGTGGAGGGCATTAAGTGGAAAACGCTATATTAACTGCATGCTTTCTGCAGGCAGTGGTGGCGCTCCTGTCCAGCCTGCTGCCACTGGGCAGCTCTGTATGTAATTTCCGCTTGATAAACCCTGTCTCCTTTGCTGGCTCTGGGTCTGCTCTTCAGCCCTCAAACCTAGTGCCACCCCTACTGAAGTAAACAGAGGTCCAGCATGACAACAGGAGGTAAGAGAAAACTCCATGAGTGCCCAGAAGATAGGATCTGAGAAGGAGAAATCTGTGAGATAAATCCTAGGCTGGCCATGCATGTCTATGTGGGGCCTGGTAGCTGTTATACTTGATGGATGGGGCCCAGTGCATAAGTATGGAGGTGCCTTGAAAACACTGAATGGTCTGGAAGAGTTGTTGCAGGGGGTGGATCTGACTGAGTGAGGGTCAGATGCCTGAGCTGTGGGAGCTACAGTTGGCAGGCGGCTTCTGACCCTGCTCCAAGCAGCCACGGAGGCTGAGCTCACGGTGCAAGTGAGGGTCTGCCAGTTGCAGGACGTGCTGTGACTACAAAGAGGTGCCAGACAAAATGGAGACCCTGGCTTGTCAGGTAGCCTGTATGAAGAGTCATCAACACCCCTGCACCCACTGGAAGCAGACCCACACGACTGCCCCCCTCTCCCGCCCCCTGGAAGACAGCAGCACACCACAATATGGGACGACCCCACTGTAGAATTGGTGGAGCTACAAACAGGACAGAAGGGTAGAGAGTCAATCATGGGGTGGCTTCTCCATCTGTGGAAACAAAAAAACAAAAAAAAATATGGGACGACCCCACTGTAGAATTAGTAGAGCTAAAAACAGGTTAGGACAGAAGGGTAGAGAGTCAATCATGGGGTGGCTTCTCCATCTGTGGAACATGGAGGCAGAGGCTATTATACTCTCCAGACTTGAGATGAGTAAAATGGCAAAATGGCATCCATCACAAACCACCCGGCCTTGAAGCAGCACCTCTGTGGTACCAGTAATGGAGATGGGGTCATCCCCCTCCTCAGCTGGGTGAGTGTCGCTGCAAGATAGCCAGGCCAAGTGAGGGAGATGTCCCCACGTGGCCTTTGTGATGACAGACTATGGAGGGATTGCAGGGCGCTCTTCCGGGAATTAGGAGTGAAGCATGCTATCTATGCTGAGCATTGCCAAGGTCCCAGCAATGAGCTTTTCTTGCTGGCATGAAAGATGCCATCTAAGAGTCCCTGCCAAACCAAAGGTATGGTGCACTCGTCTGCGCATGGGGTTGTGAGGGGATGGTGGTGCACTGCTGGGATGAAAGACAAAGGAGCCAAAGGAAAGGAGACAGATGAGGGGCCCATCAGGGTGGCCTGCTGAAGACATGGCATGGCATGCTAGCAGGAATGCTTACTGTGAAGGTGGAGACAACCTGATGCTGTCTCGGTCGGGCTATGGCAGAAGCTCAAGCCAGAACAAAGTTTCATTAAAGAGCCTCAAGCTCAGTCCACTGCCTCTCTTGCAGAGAGATGGCAAGGGCAGGCACTTTTAGACTTGGATGAAGGCCAAGGCTTCAAAATTCTGATGGGAGCAATGGTGGCCAGGGTGTCTGAGGACAGAGGCCATATGTAGAACTAACTATACATCGGACACATAAGAATAGGCTGGGCTTGCCCTAGTGGATACTAGAGTGGAATACACTCTCATATATGGTAACATTCATCAGTTCAAAGGGCCTATAACAGCAATAGATGGTTATGGAATGGAGGGGGTACCTATCTCCCATTGCATTAATGATATGCTGGTTTCTAAGTCTTTTTCCAGCCTGCAGGCTGCAGCCCCCACCTTGTTGTCCCACTAGGCAAATGGAGGATGAATGGTTGATGCAGAGAGCGTCCAAGGTTCAGGCGTTTTGGTCAGGTGCTTGGGTGTCATCTGGTTAGATGGTAGGCAGCGAACCTCTTCACTGACTGGGCGCAGACTGTGGCCTCTCTCTAGAACAAGACGGACTGTTGGGCCTATGGAGAGCTGCTGCTCTCCACCACGGGCCTGCCATGGCATGTCCAGGATCAACTCCCAAGTGCTTGGAAGAACTATCTTTGCAGAGTGATTGTTATTTGTTTTTTGTTGTAGTTGTCAGTGCTGCTGCCACATCTGGCAGCAATGCTCCTCTGCATACCTGGCCCCGGGGAAATCATGGAATAATGATATGATAAAAATGTTAGGGCCATTCAAGCAGATTCTGAGCTGAGGTGTATGGTAAATGCACCTGATAGCAATAACATCTTAAGCTAGGTGGAGATTGCCAGGTGGAGGGTGTTAAGTGAAAATGCTATTTAAACTGCATGCTTTCTGTAGGCGGTGGCAGTTCTGTCCAGCCCGCTGCTACTGGACCACACTGTATGTAACCTCCACTTCAATAAACCCCATGTCTCATTGCCTGGTTCTGGGTCTCTTCTCTGGCCTCTCAAACCTTGTGCCATCCCCACTGACATTAATAACAATCCAACACAACAAAAAGCTAAAAGAAGCCATCAAGTTAAAATTATAAAGAGTAACTTAAAGTAAGAATTAATGATAAGAGGAATTCTAGAAAAGTATGGAGCTACATAGTGAGCCTTAGCCTCCCCCTGCCTTACTACACAAAATGTTTCCTAAAAAAATTATAATTGTTTTTAAAGGAAGGGAAAAAAATAAAGACCTGTAGGAATCCCCATTATATTTTAAAGTATTAGTCCATTAGGCATACCTAACTTTTTAAAGTTTGTAAAGTATGTCCTGAAACGCCTCATCTGATCTTAACACACATCTGTTTAGGGAAGCAGGACAAAGGATTGTTAATCACAGTTTTTAAAGAAGTGTTATTTCCACACTCAACAGTGTGAAGTTCTCAGTCAGTGCTTGTTGAAGTGAACTGAATTACTGGATGAGAAACCTTAGGCACAGATCTATTAAATGCCGAATGACGCTTCATCAACTCACCAAGATAGAGTTGTATCAGAAACTCGGGTCCAACCAGAATTCCTCCCCTCACAGCATGGTTCCTCCAGTATCATTTGGAGATTGAAGGTAGTGGTCATTCCTTAAGTCAGTAATCCTCAAGTTTGGTGTACTGAAGGATCCTATGGATGTTTTTAACTAAATTCAGGCTACCAACCAAAAATTCTGATTCAACAGGGCTGAAGTGGGGCCAGTAATCTACATGTTTAACAAGTGTAACATAGAAGACAAAGCATGTAATTGCCAAATATGTGATTAATGCAATTAAGAATGATCATGAAAACAGCAAATATCATTGACTAACTTTGAGAAAAGTGAAATATGGAAGTTACAAAAGTGATTCATGACCCCAATAAATATTGGTTAAATGTGTGACTGCATTAATCACTAATATACAATTAAGACCAAACTATTTAAATTAGTTAGAATATACAAAGAGGGAAGTTTTTGATTGTTTTTTTCTGGCCAACTTTCTCAGTGGTAAATATATATATATATAAAAAAAAATATATTTTCATATATATATAAAATATATATTAGGGAGCTTTTTATCTTGAGCTAATGTGATAACATTGGCCACTTCTCCTAAACTGTCCTGTTTCTTTCCAGGCTCAGTGGGCTCCCAGATTAGCCCTCTTTTCTTGAAAAGTAGGAAAGAAGAAAATGTGTTCTTAAAAGGAATCAAAGGCTGTGGAGCCGTGCACAGGTAGAGAAGAACATACAGAATGCCTTCTGTGGGAAGATGGGAAGGAGTTCTAGGAGTGAAGAAATAACCTTTCTCTATGGCATTACATTTGTTACCAGGCAATACATAAAATACAATTACTCTAGGCAGTCCCAAACGCAGCTGTCAGCACAAAACTGCTTGCTTAAAAATGCTTTTCAAAAGTTTGACCTGTAGACAATTTTGGTGCTCAATTCATTCTATAATTTACACACACAGAGGTATGTGTATGTGTATATATACGTGTGTGTGTGTGTGCCTGTGTGTGATCGCATGCATGTGTGTGTTTCACATTCATCTAATATATATATATATAAAATTTGATAATTCTATACCAAATCCAATACTAATCATTATTCTTATAAAGTTATAAACCTCATGCTACTTTCATTACCATAAAAAGGACATCTAATAGCTGAAATCCAAAACACAACCAGTGCTGATAAGGATGTAGAACACAGGGACTCTCATGCATTGCTGCTGAGGATACAAAACGGCCATGTGGGAGACCATTTGAAGCTTCTTTTATAAAACTGAATGTACTTTTACTGTAAGATCTAGAAATTGCACTACTAGGTATTTACCCAAATGAGCTGAAAACTTATGTCCACACAAAAACCTGCCATGAATATCTATAGCAGCTTTATTTATAATTGCCCAAAACTAGAGGCAACCAAGATATTCTTCAAATGCCGAATTTATAAACAAACTATGGTACATCCATAAAATGGATTATTACTCAGAGGTAAAAGTAAATAAACTATCAAGTCCTAAAAACACACAGAGGAACCTTAAATACATTGATAAGTGGAAAAAAAAAATCAGTCTTAAAAGGCTACATACTATGTGATTTTAATTACATGACATTCCAGAAAAGGAAAAACTGCAGAGACAGTAAAAAGATCCGTGGCAAAGGTTGAGGGAAGTAGGAAAGGATAAATAGGTGTACAAGGGAATTTTAGTTTAGCGAATCTGTTCTATATGATACTGTGACAGTAGATACATGATATTATACATTTTTCAAATCCTATAGAATACAAAGAGTGAACTCTAAACTACGGACTTTAGTAATAAGGTAACAGTATTGGTTCATCAACTTTAACGACTGTATCACGGCAATGAGATATGTTAATAAGAGAAATTATGTAGGAGGAGGGATATATGGGACTGTACTTTCTGCTTGATTTTTTGGTAAACCGAAAGCTGCTCTAAAAATTAAGTCTATTAATGATAAAACCCCAAAAACATTTTAAAAAGCATATGGAGGTAATAATGCTGATGCTGGCAATAATTTTTCCATTTTTTCATATATTGATAAAATAGTTGTTAAAATAGACCTATTAACTATATATTTGTCAGTCCTGTATCATGAAATTTAAAGTTCTTTAAATATCTAGCTATTTTCCAAAAGACATTTAGTTAACATTCTGTCATATAGGACAAAATTTAAAAGTTCCCCCAATATAGCTGTCTGAAAAATTGTTTAATTTTCTTTTTCCAAGTGAAATGTTCATGCTATATTTGTACAACTCTCATTTTTATTGATTTTCAGTATAGTTTTGATTTCCACAAACCTTAAATATTTTGCCTATATTTATTATTATGTAACTGAACGTGATAATTGCTAAGCTATGAAATTATCACTTTTGGCTACTCAAAGCTTTATGCAGTATTTCTCAAATTTCAGTGTGTATGAGAGCCAACTGGGAATTATTTTAAAATACAGATTCTGATTCAGTTGATTTCAGGTGATGCCTGTTTATCTGCATTTCTAATAAATTTCCTGAAGATCCTGATGCACGAGCACATTTTGAGTAGCAAGGTTCTAAATATCTAGGTCATAAAACTATTACCACCTTGAAAAACAAACCCAGATACCTAGCAATCCTTGCAAGAGTTTAAAGAGCTCTTTTTCTGTTTTTCCTAGCTGAAGAAGCTTCCAGGGCCCCTAGCACTTCTATAGCTGCTTTCTCAATATATCACCCTTTTCAATTTCATCTATAAAGAGGAAGGCTTGCTAACCTTTGTACAGTGAGTAAGCTATCCATTTATTCATACTACTCATGGCTTATATGAACCAAAGACCATCTATTTCCAGTTCAATTCTCCAATTTGTACATCTAAAATCACAGAAAGATCAAATGACTGGCTCAGGGTCACTTATTTAATAACTGTAAAGGTCAGGTCTCAAATCTAGGTTTCTGCTTCCAAATCCAGTCCTTTTTCCTCTGTTCTCTGTTGCTTCTAATAATGCAATGCAGAAAATAGGGACCAGGTGGTTTAGACAACAAAATCCAAGTTCTGAATTGAATCTCTCAGCCTTGGGCTTCCCACTGTAATTCCTAACATGGATTTAAAATCTTGTTGTGGGGGTGGTCAGATGTATTAAGGGGAAAGATTTCTTTGTGCTTTGAAATAAGTCTTGAAATTCAACAAAATTGTATTAATTTATAAGCTTGTTTGAATATAGTATGAAGCTATATTTTATATATTGTTTGAATACAGTATGAAGCTATAGTTTGAATATAGTATTTATAAGCTTGTTTGAATATAGTATGAAGCTATGAGAGAAAAGACTTGGGGTGGCCAGTCTGTTTCCCTCTAGGCACTGCCTCTGATGCCACATCACAGGGTAAGTAAGGGTAAATAACATTGTCTTCATGGGATTAAGTGAACGTCAAGGCTCCTGAGATTCTGGGCTCCTATCTTTATCTTTCCAGGGCTGTTTTGAAGTGTCCATGTGTGAAGGCTGAGCAGTGATGCTACCATCAGGGAGACCTAGCCTTGGCACCTCTGGGCCCAACCTGAGAAAAATCAATAGCTTTTCATTTCTTTGTTGGTGATCTGAGCTTTTAGGGACAATTCCAAGCAGTTTAGATGCCAGTTGTACAAAGCACACATGCCCAGGTTTCTACAACAGGTTTCTATGGAAATTCTACAAACTTTTGGCCATGGCATGTCTCCAGAAAAGTACAAGATGCTCCCAAAGTCACAGAGCCTGAAGGCACTCTGTTTTTTCCTGGTGCTTATATATCGCTCTAGCTGACAAATCCAGCTTTGTCTTACCTTTCTTAATACCATTGTCTTACCCATCAATACAGTAATCATGGCTTTCCTATTCCTTCCCCACTCTTCCTACTATGTGTCATTCCCCTGTCTCTGATCAACATTCTGTCCCTCCTTCAAGACTCAGCTCATGTGGCAACCTCTGTGAGAATCTCTCTGACAGCTTAGAGTTGGCTGTGGCCCCTCTGCTTGCTGAACACCTACAGTGCTAAGGCACCACACCATTCATTTGGCATTTATGTTCACCCCTCCTTCTAAGAAGAAATCATCACTAGTGGGATCTATTTTCTTTAACCTTCCAAGATAAATAAGAATTGGGATTAAAAAAAGAAGTGCAGGTAGCATACTTATTGAGCTTTCAAAGATTTTCACACTAAAAATGCCAACATGTAAGAAGGAGAAAACTGGCTTAAGGGCAGGGTGGCAGTTTTTTGTTTTTTGTTTTTTTTTTCTGGGTATCATCTCTGAACCTAATCACCAGAATAATTTTTGGAAAACTTAGAGGATGTGGCTTTAGGACAAATATGAAAGAAACAGATATCAGTTTAATGTAAAGTGCACTTTTGGCAAGGGTAGTGGGGCAATAATAACAAGGGATGACCAGAAGACTACCAGCCTCCCATGCCACTGGGAGGACTGAAACACAGTCTAGGAGTCCTCCACTGTGGACATGGTGTATTCCATGGGAGAGAAGCAGCATTAGCCAAATGCCAGGGCTCTCTTATGCTCTAAGATTCTATGATTCTACTACAAACAAGAATGACGATGGCTTGTATACTTTGTAATTAATAATAATAAAAGTACAATGACTATGAATAACTTACTGTGCTGACAGTGAATCCCATTAAATCCTCGGGGACATTTACAAACATAGCCTATGAATGTGTCCCCTCGGTATGCTTCACTTATTTCACAGGTTCCTCCATTATGGCATGGATTAGGAATGCAGGGACCTGAAAGACAGAAAAAAATATTTCTGCTTGATGCATATGCTTAAAAGTAGACATTAGGTCAACATTTTGCAATTAATAATTTTACAGAAAAAAGTGTTCTAGATATTAGTGGCATAGTAAATGTACTGGTTGTATGAGCTCTGGAGACTAATGGCTTGGGTTTGAATCTTGGTTTTACCACTTCACAGCCATGCAGTCTTGAGAGATTTACTTACCTTCTCTGTGCCTGTTTCCTTTTCTATTAAATGTCAATGCTAAAAAATTTGCCTTAAGAGGTTATAATACAGATTAAAAGAGTTCATACACATAAAATACCCAGAACAGTGTCTGTCACATATAAAGCACTAAAAAAAAATTAGCATCAAATTAGATATTATTAAAATTTCTGAATTGTAGAATACCTTCTGGGTGTTTAAAAAGTAATATTGAATAGCAATTTCTGGAGTTGTAGTCACAACTCCACAATTTTTGTCCCCTGCTGGTACAAGCAGCATATGGCTGTAACCACATAAACCAAGTGAATTGGATAGCTGGTTGCAAAGCTTTTATAGACTATGAGTTTATGGTGGAGCATACCTCTGGGGAAGCACATTTTCTGCCAGTCTAAAACAAGCAGTCTGTCAAAAGTTGCATACTTAGAGAAGAGGGGCTGATGGTCATTTTTAAACTTGAGAAAGTAACAGCAGATTATTTAGTACCTGTGGCTGCTAATGAAAGTGTGGTGCTGCTCAGAGCTCTCTTGGAGAAAACCAGCTGCCAGGAGTGTGGTTAGCTGACAACATTCAGCTACTGAACCACAGGATCTGCTGTGGCAGCATTTATTTTAAGGCCAGGCTCCCCAGCCAAAAACTAAATACCAAAGGGGCATAGAGCTAGCTGGGCCAGTCGTGCCTGACCTGGGACTTCTCTAATGAACATTCTGTACTCTGAGGTGCCCCAATGGTGTGGCTGAGATTTTTCTTAAAACCATAGCAGTTTGAGACTTTTTCTATGCAATGTTCTCTCCTTCCTTTTCTCCCTTCAAAGTGACAGGCTATGTCATGGTCTGTAGGCTCATCCTATCTACTCTTGCTCTCTCTCCCCTTTGTGCATCACAGACATTCCCCCCAAAAATCTTTTACACTTTTAATTCTATCTTACAGTATTCTTCCTGCAGGATGTTAATTGACTCAGGACAGAATCCAGACTTGAGATCGTGAAGAAGGGAAGAGTCAAGTTGAAGGAAGGAAAAGCTCTCCCTGGGAGATGAAAAAAGACAAATACAAAAAACTATAGTTTTCTCTAATTTAGTCTGTACTGATTTTAACTGGAGAGAGTAGAACATATTTATAAGGAAAAGAAAAGCCACTGAGGAGGAAGTTAAGATGTACATATTAGAAAAGGAAAGCAAGGGTAATTAAACTAAGTATCTGACTATCTATGAAGAGGTGATCTTGAGAGCCCTAGAGGATTCGTTCAGAAAAGGAGTGAGTGTATTCAGCTGAAACAAGAAGCAAGGTAGAAGAGCTGGACAAATGAATAATAATAACTTGAGTCAACTGGGTTGGGGCAAGGGTATTGAATACAGAGTGCTATAGAGAATGACTCCTGCATGGGTCAAAGCCACTAGTAAAAACAAGGGCTGGACAAGGTGGTGCACGCCTGTAATCCCAGCACTTTGGGAGGCTGAGGCGGGCAGATTGCTTGAGTCCAGGAGTTTGAGACAAGCCTGGGCAACATGGTGAAACTCCACTTCTACAAAAAATACACACACACACACACACACAAAATCCAGGCATAGTGGTGTGCACCTGTAGTCCCAGCTACTTAGGAGACTGAGGTGGGAGAATTGCTTGAGCCTGGGAAGTTGAGGCTACAGTGAGTTAAGATCACACCACTGCATGCCAGCCTGTGTGACAGAATGAGACCCTGTCTCAAAAAACTAAACGTTAGAAAAAAAAAAAAAAAAAAAACAACAACTTGTGAATAGGGAAAAAAAAAAATCACCAGCATCACTTCAAGCACTGCCATCGGACCTCAACCATGGGTGGGAAGCACTTAGAAGGTGGGCAACTTTGTCATGCACCTGGGGCAAGATTTTATGAATCTATTTCTTCTTCTGAGAGCTGTATTTGACCCTCCATTTCTTTCCTTTTAAAATGTTATGAAATTCAACGGTTGTGGAGTCTAATGAAGAAACACATGGAACAGGAAACAATGCGGCAACTGTACAGTTCCCGGACCTTGACTTCCCGATAGGGCTGATTTTCAAAAAGTAAAAAGGATTCAGGGGAGCTGTGATTTTTTTTTTTTTTTTGGTCAGCGCCACACCAATAAAAAACAATATATTTATTTAAGTATATAGTTTTGTGCTGTGAAGCACATATCAATTAAATTATCTAACACCTGCCTTTGAGGTGGTACATTGCCAATATTTGAGACAGGAAAGAAGGTTAATGACCAATGACTGGTTATAGAACAATTTGAACCATATTCTTTCATTGCTACAAAACAAACAATTTGAACCATTTTCTTTCATTGCTACAAAATAAACAATTTGAACCATTTTCTTTCATTGCTACAAAATGAAAATCATGCTACAGAACCTATCTCTCCTTCTCTTCTCTGTTTCCACTTCTTCCCTCCTCACAAATTAATTAACATTTGATAGTGCCTTACAATTTATAAACTCTTTTCACATAAATCATCTCATTTATTCTTTACTATAACTTAGGTATTCGTCATTATCATTCTCTTTTACAGTTTTTTTAAAATACTGAAGGTCAGAAAGATTATATAATATTTCTCAATCAATATCTACCAGTGACAGATTGAGGCCTCAGACTAAGAATCTGGGATTCTAAAACCTATACCCCTCAGAGCATCAACTGACTGGGGAGGGGAGAATGAAATGATAGTGATGTTAGAGTTTTGACTCATCAATTCACTTCAAATGAGAGTAAAAATGACAGATTTTAAAACTAACTGATAACTGATAGCCAAGCACGTAACCGTTAAAGAAAAAATATATAAATAATTACAGTCAAAAATTATATAATTTTAAGCAAATAAGAGTCCTTTGAGATCACTTAATCCAACTTTTCAATTTTGCAGGTGAGGAAAAAAACTAAATACGAATTCAGAAATGTTCCCTAGAAACCACTTAATATGAGAAAAATTAGGTTTAAGGACTTGTTCCTAGGAGGAAAAATAGTTATTTAAACCAAAACTGGTAAGAAATTACTGAAGAGAGTGGAGTAATTTACATCACAGAGAAAATAAGTCTCTTCCATGCTCCTTCACACTTACAGGGTTGGACGAGGGAGGAATAGAAAATGACTGAAACAGTAAGTCCTCTGCGAGTTCTTGAGAGCAGTTAAAACAGTGATTCCGGGCCAGGTGCGGTGGCTCACGCCTGTAATCCCAGCATCTTGGGAGGCAGAGGTGGATGGATCACCTGAGGTCAAGGAGTTCAAGACAAGCCTGACCAACATGGTGAAACCCTGTCTCTATTAAAAATACAAAACTAGCCGGGTGTAGTGGCGCATGGCTATAATCCCAGCTACTTCGGAGGCTGAGGCAGGAGAATTGCTTTGACCCGGGAGATGGTGGTTGCAGTGAGCCAAGATTGTGCCATTGCACTCCAGCCTGGGCTCCAAGAACAAAACTCCAACTCAGAAACAACAACAACAAAACAACAACAACAACAACAAAAAACAACCAGTGATTCCAAGGAAGGAGGTCAAGGAAGTCTCTCTGACAAAAATGGGGCAAATAGGAACCTGGAATCCATGATGCTATTTACTCAAGCCTACCGTGTCTTTGTAAAAGTGAAACTTGGCTAGAAGGTGAGAAGAGCAAGATGACTTAAATGGATCTGCGAAATAAAGGGAAGAACTGGGGAATGGATGCAGAAGACTGAGAAGCAGAAATTCTAAAAGGAAAGGCAGAAATAAAGTCTTCAAGGAGAGAGAGAAGTCAAGCAATGTGCTGGGAGGCTGTAATATGTGATGAAAAGTAGCTAGTAAGAAATTATGATGTCCAAAATTCAGGTTTAAGTTGTTTGCACAGATGCTATGTGAATTGCTTCTGCTGGAGCATCTAGCTCTATAATAACAGCTGCTAAACACACAAGCCTATGAGTGGTACTTGGGGAAATCAAGGGGAAAGGGCTGTACTATTGATGTGGCTTATCCTGGCAGAAGGGGAAAAGTATTGCTGCATGTGATGCCTAAGAGATTCAAGAATCCTATGGGTTCAGGAAGCTGAAGATAGAGTGAACAGCGGTTTCTTTTTTTTTTTTTTTCTTTTTATTATTATTATTATTATACTTTAGGCTCTATGGTACATGTGCGCAACATGCAGGTAAGTTACATATGTATACATGTGCCATGCTGGTGCGCTGCACCCACCAACTCGTCATCTAGCATTAGGTATATCTCCCAATGCTATCCCTCCCCACTCCTCCCACCCCACAACAGTCCCCGAAGTGTGATGTTCCCCTTCCTGTGTCCATGTGTTCTCATTGTTCGATTCCCACCTATGAGTGAGAATATGCGGTGTTTGGTTTTTTTGTTCTTGCGATAGTTTACTGAGAATGATGATTTCCAATTTCATCCATGTCCCTACAAAGGACATGAACTCATCATTTTTTATGGCTGCATGGTATTCCATGGTGTATATGTGCCACATTTTCTTAATCCAGTCTATCATTGTTGGACATTTGGGTTGGTTCCAAGTCTTTGCTATTGTGAATAGTGCCGCAATAAACATACGTGTGCATGTGTCTTTATAGCAGCATGATTTATAGTCCTTTGGGTATATACCCAGTAATGGGATGGCTGGGTCAAATGGAATTTCTAGTTCTAGATCCCTGAGGAATCGCCACACTGACTTCCACAAGGGTTGAACTAGTTTACAGTCCCACCAACAGTGTAAAAGTGTTCCTATTTCTCCACATCGGTTTCTTAAGTCCCAAACATTCTAGACACTTCCTGAGGGCACAGGTGAAGCCTGTCCAGCAATCTTGGGGCAGCCTCTGGGATTTCTAGATGATGTGAATTGGTACATTGGAGCTCATTTTATTTACACGCCAAAAGACGTCATGAACTTGGCTGACATCTGGATTTTAGAAAAAGATTACGTGTTTCAGAGGTTATGGCTGCTGTTATTTTTCCTACTCCAAGAAATTCAGTGATTTTCATTTAATGGATGAGGATGGAGTAAAGCAAAAGGGCCAAAGATTAAACCTTTCTAGAGTCCCTTGCATGCATGCTAGACAATATGAGTACACATATTATTTTTATAATGCCTTGTAAGACTATAATCTTGTTTTAGAGGCAATAAAATGGGCTCAGGGAGGATAAGTAACATATCCATCTGAAAAAGCATAGATTTTAACACACTCTGCCTAACTATAAAGTCTATGCCCTTTCCATTAAGCCACATTTCCTACCGTGTTGAAAATCTGCGTATTCATGTTAGTCTTCACAGATGTAAACGGAATCAGCATGAATTCACTAAGCACATTCCTATAAATAATACAGGACTCCAAAGCCTCCACAAATGGAAACATTTCAGAATATTTTCAGGAAATGGGTCACAGTGTATTAGATATTAGGAGCAGAGATAGACTCTGTAATTATAATGTGAGACTGATGTTATGTGCCTTGTACAGACTTTTTTTCAAGTACTCATGACAGACTGTTGAAATGAATGGTTTCCTATTGTTTTTCCCTACTAGACCACAAATTCTGTGTGGGAAGACTTATGTTGGCACACAGTAGGTGTTTGATACATTTTGAATAAACAAGGATATGGCAATAATGAGTGATAAAAATTATATTTGCTGCCTACACTGTATTCTAATTTTAGGTTTATGACATCATTTTCTTTTGGATTTTCACTCAATAATTAAGTTAGCTATTTTCTGGAACCTTTCTACACCTTTCAAGCTTCTAGTCCTTTAAATTTATAATTAGATTCCAATGTGTTTTGTCTCTAATGTGGTTTAAGCTTCAAACGTATTACACTGAATTGTAAATAACAGACCACTAGAATGTGTACTTTTGCATAATGATTACATGTATCTTAATTCTTTGGCAAATACACAATCAGGAAAAATGTAACTTGTATAATCTCATTAACTGTTTGAGTCACCTAATTTAACTATTTCTATATAAATAAAAACATTCACTTCATGTATGAGCAAGATAAAATGATCAGAATACAAGTTAGTTTATAAAGATAACATAATAAATGTAGTCCAAGGTCTCAACTTACAAAATTTGCTTCCTAGCCAAAAGTTATGTATGATGCTCAACAGCAACAGTTTCCAGTTTTATTGCCCCAAGTGATAATAAGCAGGCTATTCATGTGAGAATTAGAGATCCTGGAAAAGTTTTGTCTTTGGGGTTACCCCCATTCCATAATCTTCTCTATTTTGATACTGAAAAAAACATATTACTAAAGTAATATGTAAAGGTGTTGTAACACTATAAGTAATAATAATCACCTATAGCATATAGTGTTGCTTACACTGGGAGGATAAGAAAGAAATGGAGACTGCCCAGTATGTTACAGAAGGTGTTTTCCCCCCTAATTTCAGGTTAAATAACATTTATTCATTAAGTACTCCTTATGTGCTGGTCTCTGCTAGTAATTTGGGATAAGCACTTTGTACGGTATTAAAATTGTCAGCAGCTGAAAGACAAATCTCACATCAGAAAAATATCCTTAGTTATCCAGTTTGGATATCTCATTTTTAAGGTAATTTCAATGGCTATCCTTTACTGTGAATATACTATGCTTTGTATTAATACATTTCTTTGTTCATATAAGTGGTTCCCGGAAATTTAATTCTAGGATTTCCTAGTGGCATCATATTAAAACATGAAAATTAAGAATCGGCCATATTCTTAATTTTAGCAGCCAAAACTATAGTATATTTAAGGCATCTCATATAGTTTCTATAACATACCAACACACACGCACACATACAAGCACACATGTATATCACTCTCACACAGCTTTGAAACAGTTTAATAGCAGATCAAAGTTTGAGAACAAATGAGTATTACTCAACCACTCAGAGCTTGTAAAACAAAAAGATAGAAGACAAGGGCAATCTCAATTGCTTGTCACTTCAAAAGCCTTGTAAAGAAGTTTGTCTTTCTATGCATTAGGGCATACAGAAGAAATATACAGAGTGGTGACTATGAGCTTGTGTTCTGATTAGTATTCATAAAATTTGAAATTATCTGATTAGACAATAATGGTAATATCACTCTTAACAATGAAAGCATAAATGGACTTTCAAGATACAAGAGGCTTTAGGGAGTTTTAAAATCAATAATGCTGTAATACTTTTGCAGGTAGTCTTTAAGTAGCTCCTAACACAATAGGGACAGCATATGATCAATATTAATGAACAACTGAATTCAACAGCATGCTTTCCAGGCATTTTTTATGCAAGCTCATATAAGTATGTCAACAAGATTAATTGCTCACAAAAGCAGTAGATCTATATGGTTTGCTACTTTTCTGCATCTATCTCCTCACAATTCCAATAGTAGAGTTAGAGTTAGTTCCATATGTGTAATATGATTAGCTGCTTACGCATTTAGAGACTGTGCCCGAAATCATGAATAACTTATAGTACATAAGCAGATTATTAGAAAGTGAATTGGTTAACATTCTCCTGTGATAATATGTACTAGGCTTTGGCCAATTTTTAAAAAATATGCCTCCAAAACATTGCCAGTTAGATATCAAAATAAATGTACACTTTATGTAGTAAGGAAATGCCAGTAAGGCAATTGCAATAGCATAGTCTTTACTAGTTGTTTACCAGTAGAATAAAACAGGAATAGCTACGACCCCAAATTTCACCCCAAATTCTGGTGTTAAAAACATATCGAAGTTATCTTCAGTGTTGCCTTTACATTTAATAATTTTTTAACATTTTGGCAGTTGCCATTTTGAGCCACTGTCACTCTATTTTAAAACCAATCGTAAAGAAAGAAATTATTCTGGGAATGCTCACATGATTGACGTTTGCAAACTATTTTTTAAACACTAGTTGTTGCTTCTCGTCCTGCTCTTTTTCCTTCTCCTGTGTACTCTTCCTCCTTTGTAAACGTAAATGTGCAAAATTCAGCCATTTGAGGATAAAAATCGTCTATGAGTATTTTGAATATGAAGAAAGACGTAAACTATTTTATGATACAATCTCAAACATTCCATTGTGGTGGAGAATCAGTAAATTTAATATATTTTTCATTGAACAAAAAAGCATTTGGATAGATTATAAAAATTGAAACCCGAAGATAGAGATTTTTTCCCCCCTCAAAACCTGTTGATAAATTTTCTCCTCAAGAATTAATACTAGACTATCTTTATATACATCTGTCTATAAGAAGGCACCGAGATGATCAGTGGAGATGCTTTAGAGGTCCATGTCCTTGTTTACATTCCCAGGCTAATGTAAAAATATACCACAAACGTGGTAGCTTAAAACAATAGAATTTTATCATTTCAGAGTTCTAGAGGCTAGAAGTCTGAAATCAAGGTATCAACAGAGCCACACTCCCTCTGAAGGCTCTAGGAAAAAGTCCTTCCTTGCCTATTCCAGATTCTGGTGGCTCCTGGCATTCCTTGGTTTATAGCAGCAAAACATGAATCCCTGCCTGTTTTCACAGGCCTTCTTCTAATTGTTTCTCTCCTCTTCTTATAAGAACTCACCGTAAATCCAATAGGTCTTCATCTTTAGATCCTTAACAATCTTTACGCACAAAGGCCCTGTGATGGGCTAAACTGTGTCCCCCCCAGAACTTATATGTTGAAGCCCTAATCTTCAGGACCTCAGAATGTGACTATATTCGGAGATAGGACTTTTTAAAAGAGATAATTAAGGTTAAATGAGGTCATACAGGTGGGCCTTAATCCAACTGGACTGGTGTCCTTATAGGAATAAGGCATTTGAACACACAAAAGAGACACCAGTGATTTTGCCACACAGAGGAAAAGCCAAGTGAAGCCACAGCAAGAAGGCAGCTATTTGCAAGCCAGGGAGAAAGGTCTCAGAAGAAACCAAATCCCCAGAGCCTCCAGAACCGTGAGAAAACAAATTTCTGTTGTTTGATCTACCCAGTCTGTGGTATTTTGTAATGGAAGCCCTAGCAAACTAATACCCTGTTTACAAATAAGGTTGCATTCAGGGTTCCTGGTATACATGAATTGGGGGTAGGGAGCACTATTTAACCCACCTTATGGTTCCTGTGTAGTCATTTTGTTATAGCATTGGAGTTGATTAAGGAAATCAGAGTTTTATGTATTAGAATCGGCTGGCAAAGCACTCATATTATCAATAATTAAAATCTTAGCTAAAATTAATTTTACTTGGTTCTCGTCACAGAGTAGTGGTGGATAAGCTTCGATGGTGCTGGAGATCAGGAGAGCAGTCTAAATTTAGGGCAGTAACTAGGTAGAATCCAGAATTGGGTAGCCAGGGGACATCAAGGAGAGCCTGGCACTGCATGATAGGAGGACGCATTAAGAAAGGAGGAAGATTTCCTGGGGTTAATCTTCATCCGCTTAAACTATTATTTAGAGTTGGGCTTGCTGATGGCAGTAGTTTTTCAGGCACTCAGCAACTTTCTGAGAAAGTCTTTATATATTAATTCCACAATGATAGGTAATCATTGTGGCACGGTAGTTGATATCTTCTTTTCTTCAGTGAATAAGTATCTTATGAAACATTAATATGACTTTAAAGAAAATTAATAACCAATCACAGCAAAAGATCTATCATTTTACAAATTGATAACTATTGCTACAGCTACACTTTGTTAAGAGGCAGTCTCCCATTTCTTTCCCCTGTACATTCATCTTGCACACTTCTGTGAAAACAAACCTCCTTAAACCACTACTTGGATAATGGAAATTCTCAGCTCAGAATGTTTTATTACTCAAACAGAACTCTATATCAATACTCTGTAGTCATTCTGCATATACATTTTTTATCCTTCAAAACCTGCTGTCTAATTTTGGGCATCGTTTAGTTGGCCAGTAATATTTGCTGACTGTGTGATGTTATTGCTTACATAAAAATATGTAATGAACGTATGACAAAAACAATGTTGCTGCTTGGTTTTCTCTCAAAGACTAAGAAAACTAAAGCTGACATAATATACTTAATAATAATAAAGCTAGTGTACAGAAGCCTTTTGTGAATTAGTGAATACCATATGAAATTAAGTTATCATTTTTGAATTTAGTAATATAAGGCCCAGGTGCCCCTTGAAATCTGTGGCCAATGGGATAAGCATGAACACTCCTATAATCTAAGAGAAACATAGATGGCAAAACCATGGGCTATGTTGATAATCAACATATTTTTATTTTTCCTGATGGCCTTCAGAATAACAATAATGATTTCCATGCAAAATTTCTTGCAAAAACTTTAGAAACCATAAATGTAATCCAACATAACTCATAAAGCACACATCAAATAATTTTCCTCAAGCTAAGAAAATTCCTTAAAAAGTCTTTCTTTTTAGATCAGGGAGTTATTTCCAAACAAAATCCTGCAAATCACTTTTTTAAGAAGTATATCTGTCAGAACTCACAAGCCATTCATTACACAATACAATCAAAGTTCGAGAATACACATCAACTTGCAGTGCAAAGTCCTAAGATATCACCCAGGTTTGTCATTAGCTACCATAGTTTAACTTTCTACATATCAGTTAGACAGGGCATAAGTTAAAGACAGAGCAGAGACCAGTATTTCTACATATATATATATGTGTATATATATATGTATATATATGCATATGTGTATATATGTATATATATACATATGTGTATATATATTACATATATACATATGTGTATATATGTATATATACACATATGTATGTATATATGTTTATATATGTATATGTGTATATATGTGTATATGTGTATATGTGTGTATATGTGTATATGTGTATATGTATATATGTGTATATGTGTATATGTATATATGTGTATATGTGTATATGTGTATATGTATATATGTGTATATGTGTATATATGTATATATGTGTATATATGTGTATATGTATATGTATATATACACATATATACACATATATACATACGTATATATGTGTATATACGTATGTATGTATGTGTATATATGTGTATATATGTATATATATATAAATAAACAAATATCTGAGCCCAAGTTTCAGGGGCATCAAGCAATCTATTTCACATAGTGTCTCTAAGCAACTACAAAAATCGCATGTTCTTTATCAATCTTTCTCTGACAGCGCTTCACCTTTTTCAGTCTCCTACTCAACTGGCCGCCTATACTGCATGATTAGCATCTCACTTTTCATTGCTTCATCCTCTAATTATTCTATAGATCTCTTTTGTCTCCCTCACTGAATTATAAATTAGTTTTGCATAGGAATCTTCACTCCTTATATTTTTGTACCCTCATAGTCCCTAGTGAAGAGCTAAATATTTTGATATTGCTTCATAAATGTGTGATGATTGACTTAAAATTATTACTAATTTTAGAAATGTCAGCACATAACCCAAACTGCAAATCATAATCTATAACAGAAACCAAAAATTTAGAGATTGGATATAAATATCAGTAGCCCTTTTTCATTTACACTAGCAGGTTTCAACAACTCAATGTTAAGCTGCAGCCAAGCCTAATTCTCTTTGTTGAATGTTGTAGCAATCTGTAAAATATCAGATTTTGGATAATTTTATAATTATAAACAAAGTGTGTTAAAAATAAGTATACTATTTCCACAAAGCTACAGTTCTTTCTCCTATAATATAGCATAGTGATTTTTGATCTTGAAGGCAGTGGCAGGAGGTGGAGGAAAGGATTTCTATTTTTACTTTTGGAATCTGTCCTCCGTGACTGCCATCTTAATCATGAAGCAGAGAGATTCCTGCAGGAGATGTTCCTGCTGCACTCATATGGGAATGGCACCCACCTAGACGTCACAGCTGAGAACACTGGAAGCACAGCTGGACAGGCAAGTTACTGTTTAGATTGCCTCCTCAGGTCTCACATGTGGCTTCCTTGTGGCAGATTTGAGGAGGCATAAAACAAAGCAGGCATGGATTCTGGCCAGCTGGCCATCTGTTCCTTCACCCACTGTGATAATTTGGTCTTGTAGAATTCTGTTAAGTGAGCATTAAGTAATGACCATGTCAAACAGTACATAACACCTGCTTATAATCACTGGATGAAAGCTTAAGGGATGCTTGCCCAAACACAGAAAAGGTCACCAAGGCAAACCAATACTTTTTTTACAAAAAGGAACAGCAAAATTGATCAAAACAGCAACAGTTAACTTTGTTTTCATTTTTACTTTTTATCATATTGAATCCACGTCAAATCACAGAGGATGAATGTGGTACAAAGGAGCTAAGTAAATACACTGAAGTTTCTACTATCTCATTATGGGTATATCACTCTACATAGACAAACTAAGAATTTTAAAACTAAAAAATATGTGAGGGGCTTTATCCCACTGAACTAAATTAAAGGCACTTAGGGTTATAGCCATTAACTTCAAGCTTTTTGAAATAGTTTCCCAGAACAACACCAAGTAGTTACTCATTAGTTAAAATACTTTTTCTGCTGTTGTTTTTAAAAAGATTAATTGAAGTATTTTATTCTAAGAAAGCAGCTTTCCTTCATAAACAATAATTGCAAAATCATAAGATTTTTTTACCCTCGAATGGATGCTTAATGATGCATCCAATAAACTATATTATTGGGATAGTGTCCTAACTGATCTCCCTCTCTTACACATCCTCCATAGCTACCCACCATGCAAACCTAATCAAAAAGCTTCTGTTAGCTCCTACAGCCTGTTATTCCAAAGTCCCTAAATTTAAACTAATCTTATGTCTTCAATGTTACCTCCTCTGTTCATGATAATGAACCAATATGCTTCACTTGGTTAATTTACCATTCTACCACCTAAAGATCATTTGTATTCCTAGAACTTTGCTCAAATGACTCTGCAGCTTTAAATGCCAAATGCCTTTCTTCACCTCCTCTTTTCCTGATATCCTTTTCCTTCCTAGATAGCCCAAAGTTTCATATCAACTCTCCTCTATTGTTTATTTTTATTCCCTTCACAAGTTTTTCTATTACCATGTTACATACTATTTCCATCCATTAGTTCATTTGTTCACTTATTGATATAGTTATTCAGTTTATATTTAGAGCTTCTATTGTGTTCCACAGTGCTAAGTACTAGGGTTGCAAAGGTGAACAAAACAGGTGCACCTTCTAATCTTGTGAAATGTCAGTAAATGAGAGGACTGACTCCAATCAAATAATCACATAAAGAAATGAAATTGTAAAGAAATGTGATAATCAAATAAGAAAATGTAAATGTCATGAAGAAAAGTTATCCTGTGCCCCAATAACCTATTAATAAGAGGGTCTCTGAAGAAGTGAAGCATAGACTAGAAGCTAGAAACCAAGTAACAGCTAAGGTAAGAAAGAAATGAGTATTTCATTTGTAGGTATGTGGAAGGAGAAGCAGGGCAAGAAAAAGGGCCTGTGGTAAGACTAGTGTAGCTAGAACAGACACAGCAAGGACAAAGAAACAGGGACCAAACCGGGCAGCCTTCAAAGGCCACATATTTAAGAAAAACAAAGCAAAACAAAAAAGCTTTATGGACACATGAATACATTTAGACTAAATTTCAATTTTAAAGATGATTTGTTTGCTATATGTAGAATACTTTGAAAGGATCTATTTTCAAAGATGAAAATAGAGCAGTTAAGAATCATCGTATTTGTCCATGCGAAGTGTGATAGGATGCCTGGATTAGAGTGGTGGGCTGGTAGGTATGGATGGAAGTGGACAGATTGGACAGAGAAGGGTCAAAGAAGACTATTCTGTTTCTAGATTTCATGTGTCAGTGGATGAATATTGGTGCCATTCACTGAAACAGCAACACTGGAAGAGGGTCTAGATTGAAAGAGAGGATCATGAGTAAGCTTTATGGATATATTATTCAAAAAGAGGTAAGAAGTAGGCAGAGGAGAGTGTGGCCTGGAGATATTTAATGTTAGTGTTCGTGGATATAGATGGCGATTAGTGGGTAAGGATACAGTTGCCTACTGAAAGTTTAGAGATAATATAAAGAAAAGAACAAATAATCCAGGATCAAGACTCAATTTAATAGCTAAATATGGTCTAGGAAAGGCAACATCCAGAGAGGCAGGAAAAACATTAGCAGGGATGTGGTATCATTCTGGCACATTACTGCTTTGTGGTATTAATGAACAATTTAACATGTACACATCGCATCATTAGGAATAGATGTTATGCTCCTGGAAATATGAGATTTCTGTTTTATATTTCTTATATAACACCTCTCTGTTTTCTTGCAGAACCCAACAGATACTTGCTGAATGAAAATGTTCATAACTTCATGAACTGAATATACTGGCAAAGTGTTTTAGGAAAAACACATTTTAGGAGAAAATGTTCTCCTTTAAGTGGCATTATTTTAAACCAAATAATATTCTGGTTGATGTTTTTGCTTATACAGGGAACCACTTTCACATTTTTTAAAAAAGTAAAAAGTCAAGTTGGAGAAACTGCCAATACCTATTGCTTCCCAAAGAAGGCTTATTTGGCCTGGAGAAGTAAAAGGAAAAACATGGAGAATGAAATGTGTGATATTTGGCCAAAATGAAAGAAAGACAGTAAAAGGATACGCTGAGAAATTATACATGTTTTCATATTTACCTAGTGTCTTTTTCGTCATCTTGCTTTGTTTTTCATGATTTGTCTTGCTGGTGGTGCTATCAATGTTGTGCTCTCATTTTTGCTGTCCTTAGAAGTCCATTTGCTTGACTATACATCTAAAACTGATTCCTGTAAGATCAATTTGACTAGAGAAGCCAGTTTAAACTGTTTTACTCCTAGGATGAGAAAATCTCAACAAAGATTTGCCCACAGGGATAAGCAATGTGTGGAAGAAAAAACCAAAAAGCCATTTAGAAATAACATTATTCCTTGTGTAAAAAACTTCTCTATATGCTTTCTAGTAGACATGAAAATGTAGACTCAAATATTTGAGAAGTCTGAAAATCCACTTAAAAAATGTGTGTAACAATTTATTATAATTGCAAACCCAATTAAAAATGTTGAGCTATTGAACACAATTCATTTTATAATCCATGAATATATTAAATGTATGTAGCACAGATTTGTGTTACTATAAAAATCTTTATTTCTACTTTTCCAGCATTACGCATTTAAATTTGTAAATTCTATGTTACATTAATCACATGAATATAGATGTGCAATTTCACTACATTTCCTATAAAAGAAAGAATGCCTACTGACAATTTTGTAGGAAATTTTGTTAAAGATTGACTGTAGCTCATAAAACAGTAAGGTTTTCTTCATGAAAGTTATTAGACATTTTAGATCCCCCCAGTTTGATTGAAATGATAAAAAATTACACTTTAATATCACTGTCTTTGGACACTGACACTGTATTTAATACTATACAGAATATGGTCACAGAGTCATTAAAAGAAGTGGCAATAATCCAGGTTTGACTACACTGTGATTTAATATTTATAGGGTTTTCATGATACAAGTAAAATATGCTGATTAAAATGATCACAATGGCCATCTGGATGGACAAAAAAGCTGAGGTTCACATCTTCAGTACAAGATACCTTCAGTTATTTCTTTCCACTATCTTTTCTTATTACCAATACAATTTCCATTATATGAAAGGCCATTAGCATACAGAGAAATAGTATGCAGTAGAGAAGTCTTTTGTCAATAAATATCTTAAATAATTAATTAGAGAAGTCACTATAAATATTAATTAGAGAAGTTATTATTCTACTTAAATACAGTAGGTCTCAACTGTCCCTCTTTAAGATCAGTGTTATCAAGTGTAAAAGATTTGCAGATGAACAAATACTTTACTAGAAGTGTTTAAATGTTTGTCTTCTACCTGATCTGTATAGTAAAGTTTTTAATGTGATTTTTTTTGTATGACCTAATTGAAGTAGGTCACAAACAATGAAGTAAAGGGATTTAGGATTGTATATTCAGTCTTTAAAAAATCAGTTATAAACATGTACACTTGGTAATTTCCAAAGAAGCAGCTAAACAATATCCTTGCCTGATTGTACAAGACATTCTGATAGTTTCTACAGATGTGCTGAATTCTAATAGGAGACTGGCAAGCAGCAAAGACTGACTGTACTTTGGGCTTAGAAGGATAACCATATTGTGGAAGATTAAATATCTTCTGGATGAAGAATGAGGCTTGCCCCCATGACCACAGTAGGAATTCTATTAAACTTGATGTAATATTTTTCTAGATAAAATAATTTTGAAGAAAATGTGTGTCATAGAACTTGAAGGTTCCAAATTCTCTTTGATCTATATGCTACAGGGGAACCTGGGAAATTTCAAGGAGAAACTTAGCTCTTCTCACAGGAGCTACCTAAGCCCACCTCTGGGCTAAAAAGTACAGTCTTTGATTCAGACACCTGTGCTAGTCAGACCTTTCAATTTTTATAAGAGCACGACATTCCTACCTGTGCCTATGCTATCCCTTGGAGCATAAGGGTCTGTATGCATTCACCCTGCATCTAACTCATTAAGAAATGTTGTTGCCTCTACCTTCAAAATGCTGTATGGCCATAAACTCAGGAAACACAGATGAATATACACAATAAATGATTTATTGATATTACTTTGCAAAAAAAAATAGAAATGATTTGGGTCTCCACAGTCCTTGTTGCCATGATGAACATGTCAATCAGGCTTCTGCATTAGAAACTTTGATTACAGGGAACTGGCTGTTTCCTTTCCCTGAGATGCTCTTCCTCTAACTCTCACCTCTACTAAACCTTTGCTCAAAATCATTTTCACAACAATGATTACCCAGAAAAGTTCTACTTAAAATTGGGAACCATAGTCCAATCCCAATATTTCTATTTCTCTCTTATTGCGATCTTGTTTTCTCAATGGCTTTAATGCCTTCTAACATAGCACGTAATTTATTTGTCATGTTTTGTGTGGTGTTGTTTGTTGTGTTTCTCCCCTGTGTTGTGTTCTTATTGTCCCTCTCCCCTGTTAGAATATAATCGATGTGAGGACATAGAACTTTGTTTTGTTCACTGATATATCTCAAGCGCCTGGTAATTATGCATTCAATACATCTTTGTTAATTAAATAGATCTCTTCTAGGAATGAAACTTTAAACTTACTCAATATTGATCAAAATCTGGAATTAGTCCTACATTATTCCAGATCAGCAGTTAGCCATGTACACAGGATCATTTCAACACATAAGAAAATGCTTTTATAGCACTGTATTTTGTCTTATCCCATTGACCTACAAAATAAGACTAGAAAAAATACCATGCTTTTTTTACTGAGGAATTAAGTACTTGCTTTGGATGCACATATACTAAGATTGGAATGATACAGAGAATATTAGTATGGTTCCCACACAAGGAAGTAAGGAATTATGTCAACTGGGACCCAAGGATCAGGATCTCTAAATTTGAGGCCAAGAGTAGTTTTGTTTATCATAAGCAACAGGTCCCACTTATTCTGTTAGACATTATGGTCTTATAACATCATTTGAACATCAGTACACCATTAAGCACATGCCATGTGTGAGGCACTGAGTATAATAAGCAATATCAACAATTCAGTCAATGGCCTCTAGAATCCTATGTGCCAAGGGAGATTATAGACAAATAAATAGGCAACTTCAATATTATGAAATGAGTGTCAATGTATAGTGAATACAGAGAGCTCTGGGAGGACATAAGAGGAATGCCTAATTCAATATTGGAAACTTGGGTATGACATCCTAGAGTAATTAGCATCCAAAGTTGAGGTTTACAAAACAAATAGAAGTTGGCTGTTTAAGGAAGGTGAGTTAGAGGTTTTCAGACAGAAGAGGGAAATAACATGTATGAAGATTCAAAGTTAAGTAAAGCAGTCAGGAGATGGAGACCATCTGGCCAACATAGTGAAACCCTGTCTCTACTAAAAATACAAAAATTAGCCATGCATGGTGGCACGCGCCTGTATTCCCAGCTACTTGGGAGGCTTAGGCAGGAGAATTGCTTGAACCCAGGAGGCAGAGGTTGCAGTGAGCTGAGATCATGCCACTGAACTCCAGTCTGGCGACAGAGCGAAACTACATCTCAAAAAACAAACAAAAAAACAAACAAAAAAGTTAAGCATAGCTAAATTTGTAGAACTGAAAGAAATGCAATATAATTGCATCATGAAGTGCAAGAGGGGAAGTGGCAGGCGAGAAAGCCAGAAAGATTTGCATAGCCTGATTATAACAAGCCTCACTAGGCAGATTAAGGACTTACAGTTTATGATGAGGGTAAGGGGAGGTCATTTAAGACATTTAAGCAAGAAATGGCTGATCGAATACATATAAACTAGAAGCACAGGATTAGCTACTTGATAGAATTACTGGGGATAGATTCTATTTCCTCTAAAGAGTATATGTCTGCCTCAACAGTGGAAAGGATAGTAGGAGGTAGTGTAATAGGAAATGAAGTAGAAACATTTTAAATACAACTATAGGGCACAATATCTGAGTAGGCAATCAGAGGACTTGTAGATAGTGTTAATATTTAGACAGCATTGAAGACTAGGAAACTCTAATGGTACCAATCTCTGCATAGTGTGGCATTTCTTCCACTGTGATTAGCAGAGAAAGAGGATGATACCATTAATGCAAGGTTAGATGTTTTCTAGTTGTATGTGGGTCAAGGCAAAAAAAAAACAAACATGCAAATGTGTGCAAGATAGTGCTTTTGATGATAGAATTCTTGGTCTTGGCTAGTAAGGGAAGACAGGTCAGCCTTTAAGGAACTGAAAGAGTAGGATTTGGAAGTCTGAGATCCAAGACAGATGTATTTTAAGAAACTTAATTAAATCTAGATCTGAAAAAAAGTGGTGCTGTAGTGAAGCCATATAAATGCCTATATACATTATCTTGTGTATATATTTATAACAAGTTTAAAAAGTCTTAAGGATTAACATACTCAGCTATTGTTCTTGACGTGATCAGAATGAGTAAAGAAGAATTAGCAATGAAGTAAAACTCTCACTATGTCATCCAAGGTTATCGATGCCTTGTTTGTCTACCACTTAAAGTTATCTCATGACAACCAGCAATTAGCACCTTAGTTTTGGAAATACTGTGTTAAGGAAAGGAATATTCCTAAGAATATGTGCAGCATGTCATGGAATTTGTATATTATGAAATGGGGTCTCACATGTCATAAAAAATGTAAGCAGCAGACATTTGGATCTGGCCAGAGCAAGAATAGCTGTATGAGAACGGGAATTAGTAAAGAAGATCCCTAGCCAAAACTCTTCTGGTTTTATTGGTCACCAAAGACATTAAGGTTTCTAAATAGAATGAGATTTCCTGGGCTATAAGATTTCCAGAATAATCAATTCCTAGCTTGCTTGATAGGAGATTAAGACCTCCGTGTAAAGAACAAATTGCAACTTTAATTGATTTTGCTTCTGAAGGAGAATTTGTTCTAGTGGGTAGGTAATGAAGTTTTCTAGTTTATTAGGATCTTTTATATTTTGAAAACAGTATGAGCCCTTAAGAAAGAAATGTAGAGCCAAATCCTGGTTCATCTTTATCAGAAGGGCCTGTGCTAGGACTGTGCAAACCTTTTATACCGAGACTTCACCCTAATTTCATCTTAGTTTGTTGACTTTCATTTATTTTTGCCTTTGTCCTATTTTCCTTTACAGTGACTTATAACCATCCTCTCCTTTACCAACTACTTATGGACACGGGATGGAAAATATCTATACTATTTTTGCATACTTTGAAGGTTTAAACATCAGCAAAGTGAAAACAACTGACCTCAAAACATGATCTAACCCAAAGTGAGCACCTTCTGGGAGATGGTTTTCTGCTTGACAATACTTTGTAATGAACTTCATCTCTTATACTGAGGTAGATGTCACTATTAACCAAAAGCAGGAGCTCTGTAATGGAAGAACTGATTTAAGATGCAGATTTCTAAGCAAGAAGAGAAACATAGAGACTAGGATAGAGCACAGGGCTTGGATGGAGCACACCAACAAAAAGAAAATAATGTGAGGGGTTTAACTTCGTTTCTTTTACCCTGGATTTTAAAAACAGTCATATTAAGGATCAAGTTTATTTTTTATTTGTTGTATCATTCTTATTTCTTCCAGGTAGTCTCAAATCTCCCGTAAACATTTTTGCAACACAAAGTTTTCATGTTGTGGGATTGAACGGACTTTAGTGGTGGGCAGTAAAAGGAAAAACAGGCTTCCATGTATCACAACTCAGCTGAGTTTAAAGCTCCATTAACAGTGGTATATGGAGGAAAGCAGGAGCCTTGCAAATTTATTCTGTAACCAACTGCAAAGTTAGCAAGGGCTTATAGCCAAACTGAGAGCAACTACAGCAAATAGTATCTAATGACTGAGGAAAAGAAGCCCTTCCCATGTCTATGGGTTTTTAAAATTTTCTAACAATGTATTGGTACAAGTCCCCCAGAAGGCTGAAGGATTAAGGAAACCCGGGTGAATGCAATCAGAACTACGTTCTGGGATTTATTTTCATAAGTGAATTTATTTAGGATATGAGTTATAGATATTGTATGATTTATATATGAATTTAAAGATAACACTGTAAAATCTTCCTTAAAAAGCAGAGTATTAACACCAATATGGCACTTGTATACATATGTAATAAACCTGCACATTGTGCACGTGTACCCTAAAACTTAAAGTATAATAAAAAAAAGCAGAGTGTTAATTTATTAATCTGTCTAATGAGTTTAAATTTTCTTAGGGGTCAATCATGACTATATGTAAAGAGTTTAAGCAATGAAGCATATTTGTTTCAATAAACCAACCTTGACATAAAAATAATTAATATTAATTATTAATTGAATAAATACAGCATGCTTTATCCCCAGACCTAAAGTAACACCATAAGTTTTGAAACAAGAATCATAACATACCAAAAAAATTTACCATGTCTTCTTAAATTATTACATATCTTAAGTGATAATATTTGATGGGTTTTCAAATTTAGCAGGGGAGCATTATTTTATATAACACATTCAAATTATTAAACTTGTTACACAATTTTGTGATATATTACATTTGTTTTAACAAAACTAATTAGTCACATAATTATTCTAACAGCACTGAAACTCATTTTTAAAGAGACGAATTTATATTAAGTCCAAATTTGGCCAATGTTAGTAACAGACAGACATGACTACTATGTAGACATCGATAGTAAGTAAACACTTTCTTTGGAACGCACTGGCATAATGCGAAAGAAACGGAAAGAAATGTCTTTCTGGAGAAAGAGTGAGAACTCTTCAAGTCTATATGATTTACAGTGAAATTTATCCTCACAGGAAAGCCTAAGAAAATTATTTATCAAGTAATTCCATACAGATAAGCATACTTATTTTCATAGTAATATAACCAAGCTAAGGTCACTTAGGCATAGAGCAGGGTAAATCAGATGTTTTATAACATTTTAACAGGCATTTTTAAAACTAATGATACAATTTAATTTCTTGTATCTTAAATCTCAAATACATAATCGTGAACATAAATACTAATTCACAAATATATGCCACTTGAGTCTTTTGGAGAAAGCAGTTAAACAACTGGCTTATAATCCATTTCTCTTCTGTTATCAGGGGTATGATCCAAGGGAAAGAAAGAAACGTAGGGGTATCAATTCCTTGTAAACAAGCTAACAACTAAACCTGCTACCAACCAGATGCTAGGAGGAGAATCCTTATATATGAATGTTTTCAGTAGGATGTCTCTAGTTTAGGATTGTTTCTGGTAAATAAATGTATTTACAGTCTATGGATTTATAAGGTATAGCTCCATGGAAAATGTTATGTAAGCTACACAGCTATATGAAGACAGTTTATTACCTCATTACTCCCTTGTATGCTTGGTGACCCATGTACCACACTTAGAGACTTCATCTGTTTTTCTGGTCAGAAAGCATGTGTCTAATGCAAAGAAGGACTGGGTAGTTGTCATCAGTGTCCCTAAACTGCTTTGTCTGTGCTCCTGGAAATTATTAGTAAACTTTGATACTGGGTAAGATCTCTTATTTGTGCAAGGCTGATTTGCCAGTCTAATCTTGTGAATTATTGCAACTCTTTATAGTCCTTTCTATAAATGTTGTATAAACTAAGAGTAAAACTTGAAATGATCCAAATTCCCAGAAGTTAAAGAACGGTTAAGCCATCTACAACATAACTGTGAAATAGAATAGTATATTGCCAACTATATTTTGAAAGATGAAATAATTAGTTACATGTCAAAATCTACATGAAATTCTATTCAATGCAGAAAGAGAGAGTACACTTCATGCTATGATTAAGTAACGTGGTATGTAGACAATGACAGGCATTAGAAGAAGTACATAGATTTTAAAAATAGAATTAAAATAAAAAATTGTGTTGTAAAGAGTTTTAGAGAAAGGAAGGTCAACATATGCAAGAAAAACAGTGTGCTAATATAGTCATTAAGACTTCACAAATATTCCAGTTCTTAAATACACATGGTAGGACTGCACTTCTTCATCCCTTTTCAAGTTATAAGTGTCTATGTGAATTTCTTTGGCCAATAATGCAAGAAGTAATATGTGCCATTTCTTACATACATTTTAAGAGCTAGTTTGTAATTTATCATGTTTTCTCCCCACTGCTTTAGTGACTGTGGGAGAAACTGCTGAGATGTAGCCTTGTCAGCCTGAGACCCTGGGTATCTACAATTGAGCAGAGAGTCCCTACTGACTCACACTGGATATGTGCTCCAAGAACTTCTGGATGAGCTTTCTCCTGAGCCATAAACAAGTTCATCTTGACTGACTCAGCAAGAAAAGGTTAATAGGAGTGTGATGTATTCATTTCATAACATCTTTTTAAACTAAAAAGAGCTAAGCAAAGTTTGTGCAAACAAAGAATTTTAGTACTGTAGGATATCAGTGAGGAGTACATAGCAGGGAGTGGACATGATAATATTGCAGACAAGAACCAAATTGGTGTAGAAGGTAATGCTAAAGAAAAGAGTGGAAATAAAGGTGGCTTGGATGTTTTATACTTGGCAGATAAATTGTAATGCCATTTATTTAGAGAGGGAATACTTGAGAACAGAGGGGAAAAGTTGAGAATATTTATTTTTGCCATGAGGCCATTAGATGTATCTAGCTGACGGCTGAAAATGAAAGTCTGAAATTCAAAAGAGAAGTCAGGGATATAGAGAAGACAGAGAAGAGAAAGCAGTCTCACATGTACTATGAACTGGTAATTCTCCTAAGTCTTTTACATATAGTATCTCCTGTAATGATTATAATTTTACCATTCCACTGGAAGAAATGAGACACTCTAAGAGATTAAGCTACCCAGATTTGGCAGTACTATCCATAAAGGAACAAATAAAGCCTGAGAGATATTATAGAGGAAACAGGCAAGGAGACAGGAAAGACTATATTCAGGGGGCAGGCAAAAGAAACAGGACACTAAATAGGAACAGACATTTTTACAACCAAGTGACAGAGAATAGGTGCCACTGAGGCCAATAGGGAAAATATCAAGAAGTAATGGATTGTTGTTCATGTTGAATGCTCCAGAGAAAACTAACTAGATTTATCATCTTCAAACTATTGAATTTTGCTTCCAAATGGATAACTTGAGAGGCAAAAGCTGAAAATTACTTCGTTTTTAATATACTGATATTCTGTAGGCTGTCAAACTGAACAAATCTCAAAGATGAGGCATTTTATGAGCACTACACCTCATGTTTGCCTAAATTAAAATAAGAATTAAGTATCATTAGGAATACTTTTTAAATTTCTTCAGATAAAAAAAAGTCTCCAGCAAAGATGACCCGACAGATGTTGAATGAACCCCTTAACAGGACTAAGTCATACAGGTAAATTAATCCCATAAATTGCTCTCAAAAGGAATCTGAATCTCAGGGCTGATGTTGGTGTGCCAGCAACACACATTCCTGGTGGGTCATAATGTTTAATGGGATGCATGGGAACCTCTGAATTGGATGAATATTCAAGTGATCTTCAGGGAAATCCTGAATTACAATGAGCTCCAATAATTTAATTGAAAGGTCATATAGGTGAGTGACTATTATAAAATCTATAATATAATGGAAGCATTGTACTCACACAAGTGGCAGTTAAGAACTTTAGGTCAAGGGCTTATCTCATTTTTAGACTCATAATAAGACAATACTCTTTACTTTTACAAAATGTCAACATTCCTCTAAGGAAAAATTACTATATTACTTAAGAGAAAACATTCGCACTTTTTCTATTAACTATATCCGAAGAGAGTAAGGAAGGTGTATATCACATCTGTAGAAACATTTTTTTAAAAAAATTTGGAATATATATGTTTTTGCCAATCCTTAGAAGTGATCAACGATTCTTGCAGATACTGATTCTATTATTAGAAAACAGCTTTTGATTTACCTGTTTGTCCAACAGGGGTCTCCGCTTTTGTTGTTTTGTACTTGTATTACTTTTATTCTTAAAAAGCTAGTGAAAGCAAAACTTCAAACACAACTTCACCTAAGTGAAGAATGTTTACAACATTTATTGGTCATTTAGTGAATAAACTTAACCAACATAATAAGAATTAATTCAATTTTTTCATTAGAAAGTTATCAGTTTCCAAGCAAAAACTATGCATTTATATAACCCTGTTAGTCAAATTTACTTTCATATACTTCAGGGAATAATGTCCACTGCATATCCCTCAAAACTAACAATATAGGACACAGCAAATTTTAAAATTAAAATATTTTGAACATTGTCTACTCTGATTATAATTAGCACAGATGTTATTTACTTTTCCTTTATTCTCATCAAATGTAGATTAAAAATAAAACTGAATTTCTGCCATCAAGATAATTAACATTTTTATAATATAGTTCCATTTCATTGATATCCAACCTATTCTTTATTTAAATAAAAATTTATTTCATTTTTTAAAAATTGTATTTTAAAGTTTTCTTGCCTATCAATCGCCCATTCTTAGGCACTATCCAATTATTTTCCATATCTAGGTATACATACAACCTGTCCATCCCTTCTCTGCTTGAGTTCCAATTAACTCAGAAATTCAGCGGGCTCCTTATGACTGTGATGTCAGTATCCTTCAAAGTCTTCTGCTCCACTTTGAAGTAACATATTAGTGATCTCAAAATAGTTCTTAAAATTTTCTTTCTATTATGCCCATTTACAAGCATAAGTTAATTGGCCCAAGGCCAATATTAAAAAAAAAAAAAAAAAAAAGGCCGCATGACCTAAAAACGAATTGCTGCTTTTTTATAATTTTTAAACGTAATGTTTCCTGTAAGCAGCCTTGATAACTAAAATAGTAACATTTTTGTGTGTGTTTTTGAGACAGTCTTGCTCTGTTGCCCTGGCTGGAGTGCAGTGATGCAATCACAGCTCACCATAGCTTTGATCTCCCGGGCACGAACAATCCTCCAGCTTCAGCCTCCCAACTAGCTGGGACTACAGGCACATGCCACCATGCCCTGGAGGATTTTTTTTTCTTTTTTTTTTTTTTTTTTTTTGTAGAGATAGGATCTCACCTTGTTGCCCAGGCTAGTCTCAAAATCCTGGGCCCAGCTGATCCTCCAGCCTAGGCATCCAAAATTGTTGGGATTACAGGTGTTAGCCACCATGCCAGGCTAAAATAAATAGTAACTTTCTAATAACATATATATGTATATATATGTTTGTACCTATATATGTTCCACATTTTTGTGTGGATTTTAGACACCCCTAAAATACATTAAAGAAACTAGAAACATTCAAATAACAAATAAACATAATGACGGACAGTCATGTGATAAGAAGCCAGAAAAACAGTGAAGTCAGATGTGTCATTGTGAAAGACTCTGTATCTCTGTGACAGAAGTAATATGAAATGAGCAATAGCCAAAATATTTAAAATCATGTAAGTGAGCTGTGTCCACTTGAAAAACTTGACTCTTTCATGACAGATGGTGAACAGTAAGACTATTCTCAACTTACATCAATAATGGGGTAGAAAAGTTGGCAGTGCTGTAACACTGAGCAACAGAAATACATGAATTTATTGAGTGTCCAGTTCACTGGTAAATAAAATGAAAGAAATTCTGTAAAAATATTTTCTTGACATATTTTTCACAGCAATCTACTGGCATTTTTTGTTCTATCCATTAAGTTACTAAACATGATGATTTCCCAGGGGTCATTTCTATATCACACTGAGACACTTGGCTCTTGTTACCTGAATCTGGAAAGAGCTTAGACTTGTGTCAAAGCACATTCTAATTCACCCTTTATCATTATCCTCTTTAAAGAAAGTTTTCAAAGTATAAAAAGTATATTCACTTAACAACAAGTTTTACAGGTTAAAATTAGCATTAAAACAAAAATTTAAATAGTAATAGTTTAAAAGTTCATGTGTTCAAAATAACAAAATTAAACTTTGGCTTCCAAATTGCTAAAATGAATTTGGACAAAGCATTGTTTTTATCTACTATAGTAAATATTTGTTTTTCATTCAAAACAGATAATCCATAATGAGTTGATTTTATCTGCTAATAACTGATAATACTGAAATGAAAATAAAGTAAGGTTTAATTTTACGTTTTGCAATGCTGTGTTACTCTAACTAAACTGACTGGATAAAATATATGTATTTTAGTTTTTTGTAATCTCATGCTCTGTATATTTTATTGCTTTTTATAAATAAATAAATCTAGAATTAAAGTCAGACAAACTGTATAACATCAAGTAATTATAAAATTATGTTAAAGTATTTAAGAATAAATTTGTGAATATAACTTTTGCTTCTTTAAAATAAAAAGGAATGACATTATAATGTGCTTAAAATATTGCTTATCTGTTTTTCCTCTCTCCAGAATTAAAAAAATACATATAAGCATATATAAGATTAAAGTAATATAAAATACAGTTCCTGCCTAAATTTTTACCCATAACTCACTTCTTAGAACACACAGAGTTACCACTGAAATCAAAGTTAGTTCCATCCTTACTGAACTGTATTGGCTGAGGTTTTGAAAATATCTATAGGCTGTATGTATGGTATCTATCCTTTTTCATTGAATAGACTATGATTTCATCATTATATTTTATAACCACTTTTTAATCCAGAAATGCAAAATATGAGAGCTGCAAAAGTAAATATTCCACCATCCTTATGAATATTTCATTACACAATATGTTTATTTACTTACAATTTTTTTTGACAGAGCCAACCTAATTCATTGCACATTTATTTAGTACATCTACTGTCACTATTGTAGTAGGTTGAATGGTGCTCCGCCCCCCACCCCCCACCAAAATATATTCATGTCCAAATCCCTGGAACCTGTGAATATTACATTATTTGAAAAAGTCTCATTACAGATGTACTTAATTTAAGGACTTCTATGGTTTAGATATGGTTTATTTGGCCATGCCAAGTCTCATGTTAAGATTGATTCCCAGTGTTGAGGTGGGGCCTGGTGGAAGGTGTCTGGGATGTGGAAGCAGATCCCTCATGAACGGCTTGGTATGCAGGAGTGAGTCCTCACTATTAGTAACTGAGATAACTGGTTGTTGAAAAGAGACTAGCACCTCCTCCTCTCTCTCTTCTCCTTCCTCGCCCTCTAATGTCTGCTCCTCTCTGCCTGTCACCATAAATGGAAGCAGTCTGAGGCTCTTACCAGATGCAGATGCCAGCACTATGCTTCTTGCACAACCTGCAGAACTATGAGCCAAATAAACCTCTTTATAAATTACCCAGCCTCAGGTATTTCTTTACAGCAACACAAATGAACTATGGAAAGGATCTTGAGATGGGATCATCCTAGATTACCCAGATGGGCCCTAAATCCCATAACAAGTGTCCTTCTAAGAAACAGGAGAAAAGACACAGACAAAAGCGGAGAAGGTGATGTGAAGACGGAGGCAGAAATTGCAGTGAAGTGGTCACAAGTCAATGAAGTCAAGGGATGCCTGCAGCCAACACAAACTGAGACAATGAAAAATTCTCTTCTAGAACCCTCAGAGACAGCGTGGCCTGGATTATGCCTTGACTTCAGACTTCTAGCCTCCAGAACTGTGACAATTAAAAGAGTGTTGTTTTAAGCCACAGAGGTTGTGGAAACTTGTTAGAGCAGCATCAGGAAACGAATACAGCTGTAGACAGTCAAAGTGATTAGAGGATGATATAAATCAGGAAATCTGACTGACATGACTCTAACTTGCACAAATCCAAGAGGGTATGGTGCCTACATAAGGATCCTACAACATAGTTTCCATATTTTATATAATTGAAAGTGCTGTGCCGTTTTGACTGCATTCTCTCTCTCCCTTCGTCTCTCTCTCTCCACCCCCACTTTGCTCTCTTGCTCTCTATTGCTGTATGATCCCAAAGAGCGTGATGTTATTTTTATGGGTATTTATCTATTGATACTATACAGGTAATGATCCCTCATTCTGTCTTCAGCATTGCTGGAAATGCAACACAAATGAACTAAGGAAAGGATCTTGAGATGGGATCATCTTAGATTACCCAGATGGGCCCTAAATCCCATAACAAGTGTCCTTCTAAGAAACAGGAGAAAAGACACAGACAAAAGTGGAGAGAAGGATGAGTCCAGTTGAGAATGAGTTCCTGTTACAGGTGAAGAAACCATTCCAATTGCATGCAGTACATAATAAAGGAATTCAAATCCCTTTAGGGATAGAAATTACTGCTTCTCCAACCTCTGTTCTATTCCTTCTTTCATACTCACAGAAATATGATTTACTTGGAAGAAATTAGTGGAGATTCTGGGATCTCACAGAGAATGGAATCCTTCCCAGTCATTTCTCAGTTACCTACCACAGAAAAACATCCCTAACAGATACACAAGTGAGAATTGCGAAGTGAGAAATCAATATGGGTTACAGGAAACAGAAGATCTAAGACGAGAGGTGTGTAAAAGGCTGGATACATTTTGCAGATATGAAAGGGAAAGGAAAGCGTACTCTAGATAGACAAGCCTGGATTAAAGCTTTGGGGTGAGAATAAGCACAACATGTGTGACCTGGAATAGAGAAGACTGCCCTGCCTCCTAGAGAGAAGAAGCATGGATGTGATGGGATATTAAAACCAGGCACAGGTTTCATGGAGGGAAAGGAAAGAATGCCTTAAGGGACCAGTTTTCATTGGTTCTCTCATTTCCAGAATAAGAATACAACTAAGTGTGAATTAATAGTTTTAACTATTAATAGTTAATAGTTTTAACTATTAACTCTGGTGTCAGAGAGCACCAGAGTCATTTGGTGAAACAAACAGAGAAGACTAAAAAAAAAAAAAAAAAAAAAAAATCACAGTCTGAAAATTCAAGTAACTTAAAAATATGCTAATCTTCATCTTCTAACACCTCTATAAATTCTCAGAAATTTTAAAAGTACGACAACTTGTTTGAGCATTCTGGCTACAGAATATCAGGCTGGTGATTATCACTCTGTAGGAACTTAACATTGATCAGTATTTTCAGTGTTTTTTTGACGATCTTATAAATAAGACTTAGTATAACTAACTTATTGTGTTAAGATAGGCAAAGATGCAGAATGCTAAAATGTTTCTGGAAAAAAAAATCCCTAACCATTCTGTTTCTAATTTGTCTTATTTTAGTTTTGTTTTTCTTAGTAGCTGAGTACTTGCAGAATTCATCCCAACACACTTAAACACTAAATTATGAAATGAAATAGTTTCAAAGGTCCTCAGTCTTAAGCTGTCCTTTAAAGAACATCTCAAGCTTTGACAAAAACCATTGGCTAATCTGTACAGTGGTTTTAATTCTTTGCTTTTATTATTGAGAAATGTATAGCTCATTCTTTTTCAAGAGCTTCTAGTAAAGCTTTAAAAGCAACCAATAATGTTGTAACATTTTTAAAACTGGATTAAAACTCTAGATATTTTCTTATTTAGATTTATGTCTAGAGAAAGAAAAAACAGGTGAGTAGATATGAAACATATCTAAATCTTGTTGAATTCTAGCAGTTGAAGATATGCTTCAAATAAATATATTTTCTTAAAAAAAGGTATCTCACAAGAACACTATACCTGGGTATGTTTTATTTTATTTTTAAGTATGTTACTTAAAGGCTTAAAAAATTCTGTCCATATAATCTTGAAAATAAATTACTTGAAGATGTCTGTGAGCTTAATGAGACATGAATAACAATGCAATAATGAGGTAGTTATTGTATAAAGAAATTGCAAGTCCTTTCCGAATTCCTTGTGGACCTCAAACTTAGGAAGCCAAGTGGATTTGCAGGCTTGCCCCTTCCCCCTGCATGACCAGTGCTGTCCTCTGAGCCACTGCCTCCCTTAACTTCTCTGACTCTTTTACCCATACCCAGCATTAGATGATGGTGGTTATCATATTTGAGATGTCTTAAAATCACTGCTGTGGCTTCCTGCCAGTTATTACTAACAATGGCTAAATCATTGCCATTGTTACAACACCACACTGAAAGAATTACTAAGCAAAAGTAATTTTCTTCTACTGCAACAAAAGCAGAAAAACAAAGATAAATGTAATGGATTTTTTTCTGCCAAGGAATTTAAATAATACAACTGTCCCTCAGTATTTGTGAGGGATGGATTCCAGGAACCCTCAGGGAGATCAAAATCCTCAGATGTTCCAATATCTTATATAAAATGGCATAACATTTGCATATAACCTATGTATAACACCCCCCACCACTTTACATCATCTCTAGGTTACTTCTGACACCTAATACAATGTAAATAGCTGTTATACTCTATTGTTTCTTATTAATATTTTGTATTATTTTATTGTCTTTTTTGTTCAAATATTTTCAATATCTGGTTGCTTGAATCCCTAGATGTGAAACCCACGGACAAGGAGAGTTGCCTGTAATTTACGGCATCTTTAATATTCTTATCAAATTATTGGGATTCTCCTTTTATTTATTTCTTCTATTTGGAAATATATCTATCATCACCCCTTTCTTTGTATCATCCTATAAGGAAGAACTAAGTGTGTTCTTTTTTTTTTTTTTTTTTTTTTTTTTAGAGACAGAGTCTTGCTATGTCACCCAGGCTGGAGTGCAGTGGTGCAATTTCGGCTCACTGCAACCTCCACCTCTTGGGTTCAAGCAATTTTCCTGCCTCAGCCTCCCGAGTAGCTGGGACTACAGGTGCACGCCGCCACATCTGGCCAATTTTCTGTGTTTTAGTAGAGATGGGGTTTCACTGTGTTGCCCAGGCTGGTCTCGAACTCCTTGAGCTAAGGCAATCCGCCCACCCTGGCCTCCCAAAGTGCCAGGATTATAGGCGTGAGCCACCGCACCCGGCCCTATGTGTGTTCTTGAGTTAATAATGCAATAAAGTCAGCATAAAATCTGTATGGCCTAATTTATTCATTAATTTGATCATACAACAAATATTTATGAAGCATCTACTATGTATCAAACACTTGTTCTAGAAGGAGGGGATTCAGTCGTGAACAAAATAGACAAAAAATATGCCAGCCCTTAGGAGTTTATATTTAGCCTGGACAGAAATAAATAAGCTACATAAGTAAGATGGGCAGATTTTTTTTTTTTTTCTTGAGACAGAGTCTTGCTCTGTTGCCCAGGGTAGAGTGCAGTGGTGTAATCTCGGCTCACTGCAAGCTCCACCTCCCATGTTCACGCCATTCTCCTGCCTCAGCCTCCCAAGTAGCTGGGACTACAGGCGCCCGCCACCATGCCTGGCTAATTTTTTGTATTTTTAGTAGAGACGGGGTTTCACCGTGTTAGCCAGGATGGTCTCGATCCCCTGACCTCCTGATCCGCCCACCTGGGTCTCCCAAAGTGCTGGGATTACAGGCGTGAGCCACCACACCCAGTCAAGATGGGCAGATATTTAAAAAAATTAATAATATTAAAAATATGCAGGAAAAAGACTGACAAAGTGGAGAATGTGTGAACTTTTTAGAGACAAAGGAAGGACTCTCTGAGAATGCACCTTCATGTGAAGACATGAAGGATGTGACTGAGTAGTCATGCAGACACATGCAAGAGAAGTCCTTCAGGCAACCCACCTGTGAGTGCCAAGCCCTGCCTCTAAGAACAACGTGTCCAGGGTTTATGTTTGTGGTTGCTTTATAGAAAAGGAAGGACAGGGTGGCAGTAGTAGAAAATGAAGCCAGAAAGGCAATGGGGGAGGTTGCAAAATATATAAAGTTTCTATCCTAATTTTAATGTAGGGCCAGATGAGAGGTACTAGAGGGCCTGGGCAGAAGAGTGGTGGGCACTCACAGCCTTGTAAAAGAATTAGGCTGCCGGCTCTTTTGAGAAGAGACTGAAGAGGGGCCTGGAGTGCCAGCAAATCCATGAGTGAGAAGATGCTGCCTTGGACTGTCTGATTAGAGTTTGAATATATTTTTTAAATGAAGCTAAAAAGACCTGGTGGAATAAATGTAGAGATGGGTGTCATCAAAATAGACCTTAATGATTTTGGTTTGAGCCATTGACACGAAGCCTGTAAGAGGATCTAGATTAAGGAAGAATATATATTTTTAATTCAAGTATGTAAAATGGATGAAGGCAGTCAGGGAGATTTTCATTTCCTATTTTATTATTTTCCACAATGTTTATGTGATTCATAACTGCTGTAGTGATCAGAGAGGCATTTAAAATAATATATAAAGTTTTGCACATATTATAATGTACAATTTTATAATGTATGCATAACAGAAAAGTTGAATAATTCTATATAACTTTTACAATTACAAAAAATATATGACATTTAAAACTCTTTATAAGTGAATAAAAAGGCTGAGTTTGCTGCTGTAAGATAAGCCCAAGTTTTTCCAGAGAAGCTTGAACTTGAATCCTGATTCTGTTACTTGCTTATTATGTAACCTTGTACATACATATTTCTTCACACACTTTAACGTTTAGAGTTCTCCTCTTTAAATTATATATATGCAGCATTTGGCAGTATTTGTTAATTGTGAAAATTAAGCAAAATACTCTACATAGAGGCCTCTGCATATTGACTGAATAAAAAAATCATAATAAAAATCACAATATTAATATGGCAAACAGCAAAGAGAATAATGAAAGTAAAAATAGCAGCTTAGATTTCCTGTGCAGTCCCTATTACAGGATGAGCAACATTGTGGTGAGCCCTTTACATATATTGTTGAGTGCGATCTTTACAGCATACCTCTAAGGTGGGTGCCCTTATTGTCCCATTTCACAGAGGAGGAAAAGTTAACTTGTAGAAAGAAAATACTTCATAGGCAGTAGACAGCTATTTATCAGAAGACAAAAGCCCCTGAAGGTTCAGACCTGAAGGCCCATGGCGTTTTATCCTATCCATCCTATCCAGAAAGTTGAATGCCTTCCCTGAGCCAGGAAATCTCCATAACAGTAAGTAAATACCTCTTCATACTCTTATAAGATTTAACATTGGAGTAAATCCAAGGACAGCCAAAAAAAAAAAAAAAAAAAATGACTCAGGCAAATGGAGATGGTCTTAAAGATGAATCCAGCTAATGCAGGGAGGACTAGAAATTAAAGAAACCTCTAAGTCTGCACAGATAGGGGCCAACATTAATTATGATTAAACATTGGAAATAATGTTCAATCTATTTTCTCTGAAATAGATTCTTTGGTAAATAAAATAGTTTGTGTTTATATTTTTTCTGGTTATCTGTGATAGATAAATTTTACATGTCAATTTGACTAGGCTATGGTGCCCAACTTCTTGGTCAAATACTAGTATAGATATTGCTGTGAACATATTTTGTAGATGTGATTAACATCTACAATCAGTTGACTTTAAGTAAAAAAGATGACCCTTGATAATAGAGTTGGGTCTCATCCAGTGAATTGAAGGCCTTAAGAGCAAAAACTGATTTCCCTGAGAAGAGGAGCCTCAAGAGTCTAACACAGAAATCCTCCCTGAATTTCCAGCCTCTTTGCTCTATACATTTTAGACTTGCCAGCACTCACAATCACATAGGCCAATTCCTTAAAATAAATCTACTTACCCATCTATCTATTATACACACACACACACACACACACACACCCCCACATCCTTTTGGTTCTGTTTCTCTGGAGAACTGTAGAACCCTGAGAGATAAACTCTCTTTTTCTTTTTAAATGTTTCCATTTATATAATTTTATTCCCTTTAATAACAGTATTTTTATTAATTTTTTACCTTTGATGCTTTTCCAATGCTTGGTGTTACTTTGGGTTTAATTTCTGGCTTGTCTCCTAGCATTCTAAAGGTCAACAGCACAAAATCTAAGTATTAATAATTCAAAATGAAAAGAAAATCATGAAATTTCAAAAGACATTTAATCAAAATTTGATTTACACCTTTAGGACTATCTTTCAACATTATAACAGAAGTTTTAAAAAGTTGAATTTCTAACGCTGCAGGAACATATAAACAAATATTAAGTCACTTTTTTTTCCCCAAGCTTAAAAATGTGACTAAATGTGAATGGTTATTCTCTAAAGATAAAATTTTGTGTTTTGGCTGTATGTCATTTTTATTTCTAAGAAGATAATATCAACCTAACATACCTAATGACAGTATTTAATACTCTTAGGAATGTTCTAGGCAATGCATTTTAACAATTTTGTCAGTTTTTAAAATGTGAGAGAGAAGGATTATAGTCAGCAGTTCCTCAGAAATAAGGCTGAGTAAATTTAGTTGTTCCTATAGAAACCAATCATTGAAGTTTAAAAAGAAAGGATCAGTGGTGGAGGTGGAGCGAGGTGACCGAATAGAAGCCTCCACCAATTGTCCTCCCTGTAAGAACACCAAATCGAACAACTATCCACACAACAAAGCAAACATCATAAGAACCAAAAATCAGCTTAGGTAGCAGCTCAGCCACAGTTGGGTAGAGCACCAAGCAGGCTCCTGAGAGCCCGATTCCAGGCCTTGGCTCTTGGACAGTGTTTCTTGACCTGTACTGGACCAGAAGGGAGACCGCTGCCCTGAAGGGAGAGTCCCAGGCCTGGCAGCACTCACCACAAGTTGATGACTGAAGGGCCCTGGGGCCGCGAATGAACATTGGCTGTAGCCAGGCAGTACTCACTGTGAGCCTGGGGCAGTGGTGGCCATGGGGAGAGAGTCCGCTCGTTGTGGAAAGGGGAGGAAAGAGTGGGAAGGACTTTGTCTTGTGCCTTCTGTGCCAGCTCAGCCACAGCAGAAGAGAGTATCTCGGGACCAGGAGGGAATTTGCCACCCTGAAGCAAAGGACACAAGCCTGGCTGGCTTTGTCACCTGCTGATTGTAGACCCCTAAGGCCTTTAGCAAACATACAAGGTAGCTAGGCAGTGGTTACTGTGGGCCTTGGGTGAGATCCAGTGCTGTGCTGGCTTCAGGTCTGACCCAGTGCTGTCCCAGTGTTGGTGGCCACAGAGGTGCTTGTGTCACCCCTCCCCCAGCTCCAGGCAGCTCAGAGCAGAGAGAGAGACTCCATTTGTTTGGGAGAAAGTAGGGGAAGAGATCCTGAGAATTCTTCTGCATATTATCCAAGACCATACAAGTCAATAATGAGGGGAATTTTGGAAACTACACAAATACATGGAAATTAAACAAAATGCTCCTGAATGACTAGTGAGTCAATGAAGAAATTAAGAAGGAAATTTAAAAAATTCTTGAGACAAATGATAATGGCAAGTAGGTCTATGAAAAGGTGCTCATAGCATTGATCATCAGAGAAATGCAAATCAAAATTACAAAATATAGGCAATATTATTACAAATGCCAGTGAGGACGTGGAGGAAAGGCAACCCTTGTATTATACACTGTTGGTGGGTATGTATATCAGTACAAGCACTATGGAAAACAATTTGGAGGTTCCTCAAAAAACTAAAATAGAACTACCAGATGATCCAGAAATCCCACTGCTAGGTATATACCCAAAGGAAAGGAAATCAGTATATCGAAGAGACAGCTGCACTCCCATGTTTATTGCAGCACAATTCACAATAGCCAAGATTTGGAAGCAAACTAAGTGTTCATCTACAGACGAATGGATTTTTAAAGTGTGGTACATATGGACAATGGAGTACTATTCAGTCATAAAAAAGAATGAGATCCTGTCATTTGCAATAACATGGGTGGAACTGGAGATCATTATGTTAAATGAAATAAGCCAGGCACAGAAAGATAAACTTTGCATATTCTCACTTATTTACAGGAGCACTTATTTACAGAGATAGAGAGTAGAATGATGGTTATCAGAGGCTGAAAAGGGTAGTGCAGGGGGTAGTGGGGTGGGGAGTGGGGATGGTTAATGAGTATAAAAATATAGGTAGACAGAATGAATAAGATCTAAAGTTGGATAGCACAGCAGGGTAACTGCAGTCAACAATAATTTATTGTACATTTAAAAATAACTAAAAGAGTATAATTGGATCATTTCTAACACATAGGATAAATGCTTGAGTAGATGGATACCCCACTTTCTGTGATGGGATTATTACACATTGTATGCCTGCATGAAAATATCTCATACGTGTCATGAATATATACATCTACTATGAACCCATTAAAATTAAAATTTAAAAGAAATAAAAGATCAGTTCAGTACAGATGGCGCACATCCAGTTTTGGCACACTTGAAAATATGTTTATACAGGACAGGATAAAATAAAGGCTACGGTGTAGTTGGGATTTTAAAAGTTACAATGCATGACAATGCACATGAATATAAATTTTAGTATTATTGAGATGTACATCAAATTTAGTTCTCAATAATCAGATTTTCAGGGTCTCATAGAATTTTTTATAAAATAGGATGAAAAACATAGCAAAGTATAGAAAAATAACCATGAAGGTAGTTAAAGTGAAAAAGAGATGTTATAACCATCATTTCCAATTGATGATTGGTGACCTTCGTTGATTGGTGACCTAGTATGCATTTCTCTGATTCTGTTCTTAAGGAGTACCCTCATTTTTGTTCATGTATCCACACCTTAGTCCCATAGCTCATAATCTTCAAAGAAAGCTAAAATAAATCTCATACTCCATGGAACAGTCTTGATTGGCTGACTTTTGCAACAAAAACAGAAGGGATCTAAGTCTGTCCAGTGAGAGTGATCTCAGGACTCTCACTTTGAAAGCATTTTTGTGCCCTCTCTGGTCATGCATAAGGATGCATATGGCCACAGTAGCTGTTGGCAGACATATTACAGCCATGGAGAAACCAGTGTTAATACTAAGATAAATTTTCTGCCACAGAAGATAGAACAGAAATATTGGAAAGAAATAACAGAAACCAGACTTTTAGAAATATCATTGAGCCAACCATTCTCAACTCTGTGTGAGCTGTTATTTAATCTATATTTAAACGATATTTAATCTATATTAAATTGAATTTTCTGTTACCTAGAACTAAGGAATCAGGTCACAATACATAATAACTATTTTTGAATATATGTGTTGATAGATATTAGCATATGCAACTGAAAACATAGTGGTCTTAAGGCTGTACCATGAGAGATTAAAATTTTATTTAACAATAAGATTTTATTATTTTAATTGTTTATGCCAAGTCTGATTTTACAGTTTGGGGGAAAAATGATAGATTATACAACTACATTCATAGATATGTATGTGAAGATGTAAAGATATTATTTTTCACTCCTGTAATAGTTTAATTCTTAAACTTGTCTAAAGAGAAAGATGAGTATACAATTTTCCAAAGTCCCTCCTGGCACCATGATCCTGTTCTACAACAAAGTTTATTTTAGTAAAAATATGAAAAAACACATCCATATAACAGGAATTTAAATTACAATTATTTGTCTCACAGTTAAACATCACTATCACACACCTATCAAAAAGGAAGTTTAATTTTGCTTTAAAAAAAAGGAAACATAAGCAGTATTTGGTCTTTCCACTAATGTCTTAGTAAACTGACCAAAGCCACATCTTTAGAAGCAGTGATTTTTTTTCTCCTGTTCCTCTGAGAATCTACAAATAATTACTTCCATCTCATTTTTAAATATTGTAGCATTTTTTTGGTTTTTATATATTAGGTTTTAATATTTGAGCCTGATTAGAGTATATTTATGAACAAGAATATACTCAATAAAACAATTAGTAAAGTTGCTCCAGGCACTAGATGGAAAATATGCATTTATGTATAAAACAAGAGATAAATTTGTAGCAAATGTAAGGTAAACAAAAATGAGAATGTGAAGTTCTATTTCAGACCCCAAGGAAATAAAATACTAAAATCCGACTGCACAAGCAACTCTTGTTCATTAGAAAATAATGTGATAAAATATAATTTGTTTTCAAAATGCATGAGTTATAGAATAAATTAAGCATAGTCAGCCATGCAGAATTAAACTCCACAAGAAAACGAGAAAGAAATCTAAAAGATATCTGTAGCATAGGTAAGAAAATAAAAAATTCACCATAAACAGAAATGATGTTTTTGTGGAACTAAAATTAAATATTTCAAAAGTTAAAGAAAATATCTAATTACTCTGTTTCTTGTATGTATACACAAAATACATTTTTGTTTTATGAATGACTTTTAACTTGCTAATATAAAACCACAGCTTCAACTCTTTACTACTGCTAGCCCATATTCTATTATTAACCTTTGTATATGAAAATAGTATTGTTCTTAGGTGTACTTCTTCAATGTCAAAGCTAGTAATGTAAATGATTAAAATATTAAAAGATTTAAAGGGAACTGGTGAATGTATGGATGCATTGGTATGCCAAATCACCATTTTCTTCTTCTCTACGGACATCACAGAGTTCATAATAAATATTTTATAAGCTATTATGTCCAGTGACCTCTATCATCACTACCAGTTGGAATCAACTGATAAGAGGTCACATACACAGCTTTACATTTAAGTACATTACAATAATTTTAACTTTATAAATATATGAAGAACAGTATGGCTTTTGTATTTTGATGTTTTAATATGATTGTCAAAAGGATTATCTTTTTGATATCCTAACATGTGTGAGATGCCATCTCATTATGGTTTTCATTGGAATTTCACTCAGTGATGTTGAGCACCTTATCATACATCTATTGGCCATTCTCATGTCTTCTTTGGAGAAATGTCTATTCAGGTTCTTTGCCCTCTTTTTAATTGGTTTATTTATCTATCTGCGATTGATTCATACGAGTTCTCTATATATTTTGGATATTAATCCCTTACCAGATTTATGGTTTGCAAATATCTTCTCACAATCTGCAGGCCATCATTTCCTTTTCTTGATTGTTTCCTTTGTTGTGCAGAAGCTTTTTAGACTGATGTGGTCCCACTTGTTTATTTTTGCTTTTGATACCTGAGCTTTTGCTGTGACATCCAAAAAATCATAGCCAAGAGGGTATTCCTCTACATTTTCTTCTTCTAGGAGTTTTATGATTTCAGAGCTTATATTTAAGTTTTCAATCTATTTTGAGTTGATTTTTATATGTTATATAAGACACTGGTCCAGGGAATCTTTGAACACTCTTTGTGGGAATGTAATCTGGTGCAGCCATTATGGAAAATAGTGTGGAAGTTCCTAAAAAAAAATTAAAAATCTACTGACTATATGACCTAGCAATCCCTCTTTTCAGTATATGCCCAGATGAAATAATATCATACAGATATCTGCACTCCCATGTTCACTGCAGCATTATTTACAGGAACCAACTTTTAAACAACCTGAATGTCCATTGATTAATTAATAGATAAGAAACTTATATAATAGAATATTATTAAGCCTTATAAAAGAAGGAGAATCTGCCATTTGTGACAATGTGGATGAACCCGGAGGAATTATGCCAAGTTTAAAAAGCCAGACACAGAAAGAAGAATACTGAATGATCTCACTTAAATACGAAATCTAAAAAAATAAAATTTGAATACATAGGAATAGAGTAGAATAGTGGTTACTGGGGGTGGGTTTAAGGAATGGGGGAAACATAAGTCAAACGGTACAAAGTTGTTAAGTAGGATGAATAAGCCTAGAGATCTAATGTACAGTGTGAGTACTATGGCAATAATATTGTATTACATAATAGAAATTTGCTGAGAGAGTAGATTGTCAGTGCTCTTACCAGACACACGAAGATAACAACATGAGGTGATGGATATGTAAATTTGTCTGACTATAGTAATCATTTTACTATATATGTATTTAACACATCGCATTGTATACCTTAAATTTATACAAAAAAGAACAAAATATTTTTACCATTTACATATATCTGAAAATTCCCCCTTTAATATTTTCATTATTATATGAGTTAATCTAATATTAATAGCTACTTTTATAGAAATACAAACTCAGTTCCACTTGTAGTATTAAAAAAATGACAGCAATTAAAAACCTCCCCTTAGGCAAGAGAAGAAGGAAAAAATAAAATGCAAGCTTTATATTTGAGGTGATATGAACAAAACAATAAGTTATGGTTTTAATTCATTTTAACCACTGACTTATTGTATAGCTACAAGATCTCTACTGTGTCATTTTCTAAGTGATTTTGGTCCCATCCACTAATTTTAGATTCCCAGCCCTGTTTTAAATGATTTCCTTGAGGAATGAATGAATGATTTCCTTGTGATGATACTTCTAAATATCTAAAATTATAGCTAATAAGACCAAATAAACTAAAAGCAATGAGGAAATTGTGAGAATAAACTTGATTTGCTACATCTCATAGTTAAATTATATTTTATATAGATTAGTTTATTTTTAGCAATCAATATTCAAATTTATGTCTTATTTTTTTCCAAATGACATAGAAATAAGTATTGTTATAGTCAGTTTATGGAGTATCTATTATGAAACTTAAATAAAAGCTAAATGAAAATTGGATTTGTGCAACATAAGGAAAGCAATCACTGACAACTTTGTTAAAAGGTGTTATTTGATTTTACCTTTCAAAAATACATATCATATGTTCAAGTGAATGTTGTTAATTTCAAAGTTGTAATCTTATCTGTATTTCACACCCCCTCACATTCTTAATATCTGCAAATCTTTGTTTTTTAAGGCATATATATTAGACCAAAGTCAGATAAATATAGTAGCACAGTTCAGAGACTGTAAAATAATAGTTGATGTCATAATCCCATAAGCAGATTCAGAAGGAAGTTTCAAAAAAATAGTTTCCAAAAATTATCTGTGCAATAGCAATATAATCAGATTAAATATATCACTTCTAAAAGTGATTCATTTTGGGGTACAGTATCTGCTTTAAAAATGTGAATCTCACTAGTTTGTAATTAAATCTTAAAATATAACTCAGCTTGAAGAAATTTCTCTATAGTTCATTGATGTGTTTTTATATTCAATAAAACAAGATGTTTAAATATCTGAATTTAAGATTCAAGTAGGATAAATAAAAAGAAGCTTCTGGTAGCTAAAGAAGCAGGTGTTAAGTGAATCTGCCCTGATAACTCAGATGTTACGAAATAAGGTCTTTTAGGCTAATACATCCTACCAGAACATTCAGAACTGAAAGTGATTAACAAGCCAATGCTTCACAATCAATAAGGGGATGCATGCCTACTATTAGAAATGCAGATATGATGTATTATGCATCCCCTCTACGAGTCAACATTTTAAAACACTTATTAAGCACTTGCTATTGGCAAGGTAATTTAGAAGTTCAAATAAAAGAATGTGGGTACATATGAAGAAATAACAAAAGACAGAATGTGATTGTTTAAAGTATAAGAATATTTTCATTCTGACATTTATTTTATTAAATATAATCTGAGTTACATGGGAACAAAGTAGAGGGATCACTTATCTGTTTTAATGAGGCAGTCTTTCAATAATTCAAAATATAAGGCAAACCAACTGTATTCCATTATAAAGAAAAAGTCCATATTATTTTGTAGCATTATCACACAAGTAAAACACTATTTAATGTCTCCCTAATTTTCTCGTTTATTTTTTGTCTTCCTGATTTTTTTCATTCTATATGTTATTGAAGATAAACATCTATTATTTACTTTAAAAATAGTTCTAAACAATGAGAATATATCATAACTATTGAATTATAATTGACCCAACTCTGTGTGCCTATGGAATTAAAACAACCTAGATTTGTCATATAATATCAATACATTAAAAAATTTTTACTAAATAGTATGATTGAGTGGTAATATCCACTAGGATATTAGGTAAGTCATGTATAGATTTGTTCAAAAAATTATCATTTTAAAATTCAAAATTTATACATTAACAACTATTAATCAGGATGCTGTGACTTTTTGGTAGTAAAAAAACCCTATATATTTTATTATTTATTCTAGTACTTTACTTTGAGAAGTGGCTTATCTCCAATTAGAAAAATAAATATTTAATTTAAAGAAATTAACGTGTATATTTGAAGGAGACACTGTCCAATCTGGAAGAGTATGAACCTGGTAAAGATATTATACGGGGACATGTGAAAGCTGAATTAACATACATTTTTTCTGGCAAACAAAAGATTTCATTTCACTGATAACTGAAACAAAATGGAGAAATAATATGAAAGAGAGATAAGTTAAAAGAGGACAACAAAAATAAATCTGAGCTTGGAAAATACCATTCTGCATCAATTCTATCGGTGAAAGAAGATGAGAGTGAAAACAGAATATTAATGCTGTAATAAACAAATATGTTATGAATAACAGCTATAAATTAAAGATATATATTTGATATATATAATTATTGAAAAATATAAGTGAACAGGATAATAACTATTATTTTAAAAAATAAGTGTTGAAAAATTCAGGGCAAGAGATATGAAAATGAACTCAAAAATCTCAATCCAATTTTCATAATTATTCATATTCCTTATGAAATCAATTATTTGCAAATCTGATAATATTTTGCCAAATGTTTTAATTTACTCTTTCTATTATATAGCTTGATAAAATTAGAAGGAAAACATTTGTTTCCCATTGTCTGTTTTTTATACAAAAGGAGTGTCTGCTTTACTAAATGACACATTTTCTCAATGTTAATATAATCCATATATGAAATTATGTAGCTAAATATTCCTTAAGAGCACATTTGTTCTATTTTAAAAGTCTATGCTAAAATCACAACAAAAACATCTGCTCATATCTAGAAATGAAAGTATTTTTAAAACATAATTTAAATTCTATGATGTGCATATCACTCTGGAGGAAGATGAGTATTTTGAAGAAAAAATGTTCAGTTGCATTTCACAAAAAGACCTTAGTGAGCAGAGAAGTTATGAAAATAGATTTAGAATAAGAAAAGTACACAAATAGCTATATTATACATAAATACAGCTTACACTGGGTTACAATTCATTTTCTTCATACAAAACAATAATTTTGCAATAGCACCAACACTGCTTGGCAGGCGACTTAGTAAGGTGTGGGTAGCAGACAGGAAAAATGAAAATGAATTGGGCTAGAAAATGATGGCTGCTGTCAAGGATTGACACCCAAAGAGAAAGTCCAATTAAAGTTAAGAAATACAGACAGAGCAAGTCCTAGCCAGAGAAGTCCAACATCCAGAATCTGTAAGGAACTTAAACCAACAAGCAAAAAACCACCCCAGTAAAAAATGGGCAAAGGACGTGGACAGACACTTTTCAAAACAAAATATACAAGAAGCCAAGAAGCATATGAAAAAAATGCTCATCATCACTTAACAGAGAAATGCAAATCAAAAACCACAACGAGATGCCATCTCACACTGGTCAGATATTATTGAAAAATTAAAAAACAACAGATGCTGGCAAGGCTGTGGAGAAAAGGGAACACTTACTCACTGTTGGTGGGAATGTAAACTAGTTCAGCCACCATAGAAGGCAGTTTGGAGATTTCCCAAAGAACTTAAAACAGAGCTACCAACTTAAAACTTTCGTTATACCAAAAAGACATATGTACTCATAAGTTCATTGCTGCACTATTCACAATAGCAAAAACATGGAATCAAATTAGGTGCTAATGGTAGATTGGATAAAGAAAATGTAGTACATATAAACTACAGAATAAATACAGTCATGAAAAAGAATGAAATTATGTCCTTCTCAGCAACATGGATGGAGCTGGAGGCCATGATTCAAAAATTAATGCAGGATCAGAAAACTAAATACCGCGTTCTCACTTATGAGTGGGAGCTAAACATTGAGCACACATGGATATAAACCTGGGAACAATAGACACTGCAGACTACTAGAGAGTGGAGGAGAGGAAGAGGGTGTAGGTTGAAAAACTACCTATTGGATATTATCCTCCCTACCCGGATGCAATATACCCACGTAACCAAGCTGCACATGTGCCCCCTGTAACTAAAGTAAAAATTTAAATAATAATAATAAAGAAATCCAGTGTGTATTTTATACTTACATTACATTTCAATTTGGAATAGTGGAGTGTTTAATAGCCCATGTAACTAGTGGCTACCCTATTGGACAACACAGGCCTGGAGTTTTTCTGGAAGAGGACTCAAGAAACAGTTAACAGGGGTTGCCTCTCAGGAAGAAAACTAAGAGACTAGGGGTAAAAAGAGATAGCAACCTTACTTTTAACCACAAACGCGTCTGTATTGCTTGAATTATGTGTCAAGTATATGGGTTGTCTGTATAGAAAAAATACACCACAATAGACAAACATACAGACAGATTCTTTGGGCAACACTATCAACGGCAAAGCTTCAAAATCAGGGCAAACAGAAAGCAGAAACTAGGCAGAGGAAACTCACAAACAGATGAGTTTGCTATTGAGTCATGTGATTAGGTTGGTCCTAAAACAGGCTACACAATACTGCCTAGAGTGGGAGAAATATGATAGGAGTTCCTATCCAAATCAGGCTATAGACTATCTAACAATATTATGAAAATGAAACATCAATTGAGGGTTTCTCTGAGTCTCTGATTCCATTTCAAAGGCAGTTATAGTTATAATGAGTATCATGCAACATGACATTTATATATCCTTGGAATTTATCAAAGAAATGTAAGATATTTATTTTGTTTTCTTCCACTGAAACTTTGATCTTTTGAATTTACTCCTACAGGTAAAATCCTTGTCCAGTTTTGCATGGAGATAGAAGCCATGAAGCCAGGCTAGTTGAAGTAAGTCAGGCCTATGAATTGAACTGACCTTATCTTGTATCTGAGTTCCAATAACTGGGCTACTTTCCCTCCTTCCATATAAGCAAGCACCATTCTGACCATTAATTTCAGGAGCCCTTTCCTGCTCTTGTCTCTCAGGCCTAACTCCTTTTCTCAGTTACTAAAAGGAATCCATCTAATGCCGAGGTCTTTTCTCTTCAGACCAACCACTAACTGCCTACATCTCAGGGCTTGACTCTATTTTTTTTCTGATGTTGTTGGTATGTTAGTCTGGTCTTTTATTAATTAATCAAGTGAGCTTTTTCTTCCCATTATATTCTTATAATTGTGTCTGGTCTTTAGTCTCTCTGGCATTTCTCTGACCTGTCTCACTGTCCTGGAACCACGCTGAAAATACCATGCCATCTCTAACATTTGCATTCTTCATTGCACATGGTTCAGGCCATAGCCTGTGTTTGATAAATACTAATTAGCTGGATAAGGAACTAAGTGATGATGCCAAGTTGCAGGATTATTAAATTATAATTGTAAAAATTACATTTTTAAAATAAAATGAGTGAGGCAGACATAGTACCCTTAAGCCTAGTGAATATGATGTTTGATGCCAGTTATATATGTGATAGTGCTGTATTCTCTCATGAAAGGTATTTCTGAAAGTTTATTTTACCATTTTCCTCCTTTTTAATCTTAATTTTATCATTCTCCTCACTGTATTATTTTTCTGTATTTTTCTCAATGTTCTCATTTTCCAATTTTCATTATTCTTTAATGTGAGTGTGCTATTTTGTATTGTATTTTCCTCTGTATTAGTTCATTTCAAGACTTTTCTCCTTTTATTCAAAACTCTTAACCAACATAATTTAGTCTGGCACAGCATAGTGAGCTCAGCAAATATAAAAGTAAATAAATAAATAAACCTGTGCCAATTTTCTGGTTGAAATCTGAAAAAATATTACTCAAAAGGTTGACTCTCTATTATCAAAGGCATGACATTAAATAAGAATTATCTTTACAACATAGGAACTTTACCTGCTGAAGTTGGTTCTTCTTCATCTGATGCTACGATAAGAGGAAAAGGTGAAATGTGGTTGGGGTAGAAGTGAAGGGAGGGAGAAGTGGGGAGAGAGAAAGAAAGAGAAAAAGAGATATTGAGATTGAACATAAATGTATTTCACATTTCCAAACACTAACTACAAGCCCCTGACTTGTAATTTTGTGTATACATTAGAAAATTGTCATTATTTAATAACAGATTAGTGAGTATTCACATTAAATAAAAACATATATGCTCCTATACTTTAAAATATCTATTAATATTTGTTAGAAAAAAATTGAATTGTCTGAATTTGATTTTCCTCTGCAAATAAGATTGACCTTAGTTAATTTGAGTGTAAATTATTATAAATATTATTGCTGAAAAATATGGATTGTATATAACATAGAGTTACTCCACCATCAATTTTCTATTTGGCAAAGAGGAATTAAAAGTCATGGCTGATGGTCAAAAATTGTGATCCATGAGATAGAAGTTATAAGAAAGGAAGAATTAAACTTCAGCGTGACTCAAAATCACTTTGGACTTTTCTTTTTTTTTTTTTAGACGGAGTTTCACTCTTGTTGCCCAGGCTGGAGTGCAATGGCACAATCTCAGCTCACTGCAACCTCCGCCTCCTGGGTTCAAGCAATTCTCCTGTCTCGGCCTCCTCAGTAGCTGGGATTACAGGCATGCACCACCACACCTGGCTAATGTTGTATTTTTAGTAGAGATGGAGTTTCTCCATGTTGGTCAGGCTGGTCTTGAACTCCTGACCTCAGGTGATCTGCCTGCCTTGGCCTCCCAAAGTGCTGGGATTACAGGCATGAGCCACCGAACCCGGCCTGGACTTTTCTGAAACATGAAGATTCCAGTTCTCTCTCTCTCTCTCCCACTATGTGTATGTGTGTGTGTGTGTGTGTGTGTGTGTGACATACACACACTTACATATACCACACACTTCAAAATTTAGTAGTGATGATTCTGTGGTAAAGACACCAGAACCTGCATTTTAAAGAGTGACCCCAGGTGGTTCTGACTTATGTTCTGCAGCCCACATATGGATACACATAGACATTATAAAAGAGGAGGCCACAATATGAAAATACAATTTTATCCTTGGGTAGTGGTTACCAACCCTGTAAGTATATTAGAATTCCAAATTCTGGGCTCCACATAGAACTGATTGAGTCAGAATCTTTACATGGTATTAACTTGTAGCCAGGATTGAGGTATTACTAGGCAATATCAATGTAAGATAACATTAACTGTAACTCATAACAGTGTGAATCTTGTTGATTCTTGTTTTAAGAGGTAGGAAGGTTTGAGAGCAGCAAGATTCCAAGGGCAATAACCTACTGCCCTGTGTATGTGAAGGATGGAGCACAGCAATTACAAGAGTGAAAAAGAAGTTTGTCTGAAGCAGCTTCACAATTTTGCCTAGAATCCATCTATTCACTTTTATACTTCAACACACACTCTGTGAAGAAGTATTTCTGTTCTGTGCAGAACTGCAGTTTGCCCAGAATATTACCGTTGAATTATATGACACAAGCCAGTACTATTTCACTTGATTCATGAAGTTTTAAAATAAAAATTTACTCAGCTGAATTGCTTATAAAGGAACTTTGTTCCCAGCGGATTCGTTAATCAAGGTATCACTGTGTAGCCAGGGAGTGGTCTCCACTCTTTTCCGTTAAGGTTACATCTGCGCAGAGTACACATTAGACAAGCTGACTTTGTGTCCTGACAGTATTTTCCTCTCACACTGTTTGGCTCGCCTCCTTGGCACATAAAGAAATGGAGAGAGCAAACACAGTTGGCATGCATGGCGCAGAGAACATAAATATTTTAAAAGCTGTTTGCTGCTTTATCATGTCCAAAATATATCATAACATTTTCAAAGAAGAAAAAAAATGGTAGCTTCCAGGAATTCCCTTTTAGGAAAATACCACAGGGGCTTGTAGAAGTGCTGATTTAGATGAGTTATTGTTAACAAAAACCTAAAGATTCAAAAGAAAAAAAATCCTTACACTCATGGCTGGTCACTTTATGTTTGTGAACTCATTTAATTCACAAAGCAACCAATGAGATGAAAATACTTCTCATTTGATAAAGGAAAGTACAGAGGTTCAGAGTGACTGAACAATCTGTGTGAGTTCAATTTGAATTTGAGCACGTCAGTGTGACTTTAAAACTGAAATTCTTCGGCTATGCCTTATTGTCTCACAAAGTGATGATTCCGTTTCTACTTAAAGATAAAAACTAGATGACAAAGAGTTTACTGAAATTCACTAGGTACTATTTAAAGTGTTGGATCATGGGAGTGGTTATGCTCCTAATAATGTTAGCTGGACTTAAGCATAAAACTGGGGGAGAAAAGAAAGAAAAATTGATACAGAGGCTGAGGAGAGAAATCCTTTCAAGAAATGGAGTTCTTCTTTGGAAGCTTCTCCATTTTCCTTACAATCCAGGGACAGACATAGGCAGCTGAGATCCTGACTGGTTAAACAAAGCACCCTAAAGAAGTGATGTCCAAGGAAGGAAGATTGGAAGTTGCTAAGATTTTACTCTTCCATTATGTAAGAACAAGCAAGAAATTTTAGGAAGGAATTAGCAAGTACAGAAATGAAGACAATTCCAAATTTAGTAAGAGTCATAGTAATCAGAACCTTCGAAAAGCAAATCCCTCATGGCAAGCTGTGTACCAATCTACACTTGAATTTGCAATACCTGAAAGTATCTTTGTTACAAATTAACAGAATTACAGCCAGCAAATACACAACTTTGCAAAGATTTCTCTTTCTATGTAACATCTACATAGCAGTGCTTCCTTGATATGGGTAGATGTCATTAACCAATATTCACACCATTCACACTCATAAAGGCATATACACAAGGGTTAGTATTGGTAATAATTCAGCTTTAGTTATCTCTGTAGCAAAGGTAGCATTTCAGGCTAACTGCTTTACTGAACAAAACATCACGAACTATTTACAGGTGGCAACTAGAGCCCCAGAGTAAAAATAAACCTCGAAGTGGGCATTAGTTGCCTTTTTAATGACATTTCTGTGAAACAAGTATCACAGAAGGTACTATCATGCTACCCAAATGATTATTCTCTCTTCCTCTTAGAAGTCATAAAATGAGCAATTAAAATAAAAATCAGAGTCTATGGCACATGTAGTTTCTTCTAATTCTGGGAATTTAAACACATTCACCAAGAAAACCAAAAATAAGCAACCCAACAAATAAGTGTATTGCTCCACTTGGTCAGCATTTAGAAGAATGTACTGAAATTATAATGATGGTAGGAAAACAGAGAGTACAAAATATATCAGACATATAGAATTTAAGTAAGTGTAATCCTCCTATCACCCATAACAGAACCTTCCTGGGTGTCTATTAAAATTCCCCACACCTACTGAATTTGAATATTGGGTTTTAGCCCAGGCTTCTGCATTTTTTATAAGTTCTGTAGATAATCACCATGAGCACTAAATATTGAGAATTCTGACTCTAACCCATCAAAGTTTATTTCACTGGCTCTGGTACCATTGTTGGAACTACAGCAATAAATTAGTAGGCTTACAGAAAACCCTTTGCAATTTATATTCTGGTTGTTTCATGAGCTTTCAACACTGCTTTCTTGTATCATCTTCAGATTTCTTTGGGTACCTATATCAATGCTTTAGGGAAAGATGACATCTCCTTTGGATTTAATAAATGGTCTGTATCTCAGAACTAACTAAATCTGTTCCCTTTTCTTGGCCACAGTTATTGGCCTAGGTATAGGCTTATGACCCATGTGGGGACAAGGATATGTAAGGAGATATTTGTGTGTATTTAGGTGGGGAGAGGCTCTTGGAAAAAAAAAAGGCTTCCTCACTTTTCTGAGAAAGTGTCTGGAAATAACCCTTTCTCACTCCCCTTTAGATGTAGACACAGAGGCTTGTGGCCCCAGAAGTCATTGGCATGCACCTTGAAACCATGATGGGAGACAGATTTGGAAGAAAGCTGATCCTGCTCAAAGGCAGAGTGCAGAAACAAAGATATTAGAATCTTGATTATATTGTTGAGCCACTGAATCATATCAACCATGAATCCTGACCTTCCTTCGGACTTCTAGTTCTAGGGAAAATACATACTGTGTATTATTTGAGTTGAGCTTTTTGTTATTTATATCTAAATGGCATTCTGCTACAATCCTAATCAGTTTTGTTGTTCCTTCTAAAAATATATTAGAATGCATAAGAAATTAATTATCTGAGGCAGCTGAGACCAGAAGTACACACAGCCTCAGGCTATGCATTCAGTGGGCAGCTGAGATTTCAGTGCTTTATTTTTCCAGGGAGCTTACCACTATGCTTTGATACAATAAACCTATTCCTTGATTTTTAAGTTAGTCGCTCTTTTGCAGGACATTCCACCAGCGTACATGTTCCCATGTTCCTGAAGTGTGGTGGTACTTGGGAGAACAGGAAGGCATCATACAGACTCTCCTTGCCTTCCTTCCTGTCTTCCTCACTCTCTTTCTCTTTTTTTCCACAAGTATCAACTGTGAAGTACAACTACCCAGGCCCAGTGGGCTGTATATTACCCTGATACAACACAATACTATAACACTTAAGTTTCTTCATTAGACAGATTCCAGTCTCTTTGTGTGGTTTCAACAATTCTTACATATTCTGTTTTTGTCTGTTTCATTTTTCAGTGTTTTAAGTAAACTTTTATAACTTGGAAATTATACCCATCAAAAACAATTTTATACCCAGTGTGGCTTACCATCAAATAGGAAAATCTCATTATGAAATACAAAACCTACATTTCTTAGTATATTATAACATATTTTACATGTGAATGTTAATTCAGAGTGACTTATTGATCCTTTTGTTGGCTATATCATAAATTTGGTTAAGCATGTACCAAATATGTTTTGCAAGCATATAATTATCTAGTCATTAGTTATTTCCATAACCAACAAGAACTATGTATTATCGTATTCTGACAATATTTTACAATGTTTTAATCAATTGCAGTGATGCAAAAATAGCAATCATGATATTTATGCTTGATTATTTATGCCTACCCAGATGTCAAGTGCTCTAAATGTGTGTGTATGTTTGTGTGTTGAGGGGAGCAGGGGCATTACTAAAATTAGAGTAAACTATTATTTCGAATTTGTGAACTCAGTCATTAAAGAAGGATATGGAGTTGCCTCCGGAAGTATCCATGGAAGTACTGAGAGAGAGTTTTGGGTTAATTTGGTTTTTGTTTTATTATTTGTTTATCTGTTGTCCTTGGCCAATGGCCCAATTGAGATGTGACTTTGCACTTAAAGGTTGCTATTACTAACTTCTTCCCTGTGAAAAGTATAACAAAGATGATTAGTTTCCCCTGGCCAAATATTTCAGACAGCATATGATGTGGTCAAGTCTACAGTCTCAAAACTGCAGAGTATTTGGGTCACTGTGAGGCACAGCATTGGATTTGCATAGAAAATGCTTGAATAATCAAAATGTTTCCATTCTATCAACATTTTACATGCATTTTGACTCCTGTGCAAAATTTGGAGAATGGCATCCATTGAAGTATTTATAATATGTAACACATAAAACATAATCTTGTACACATGTAGTTAGCATGTAAACATATATTGAATTTTTATTAGTCTCTCCCATTAGACTAGGAGTTTCATGAGGACAGGTCTGTAGCATTTTTTTGCTCACCATTACATCCGTAGTTTTCAAAACAGTGTCTGGAACACTGGAGGAACTGAATAAATATTTGTTGAAAGAAAAGATGCACAAATGTTTAATACAGTCATTTGTATTAAATAAAGCTCAGCTGCTTCATTTTGTAATATTATTAAATTCATCAAAGAAAGCCTTATATCTCTGTATATGTTTCATCATATAAATATATAGATAATCATATATAGTTTCTATAGCTATATGTCGTTACATAAATCAGATTTTCCTTCTTGGGGTAGGAAGGAAACAATATAATTGTTATAAAGACAATGGTTTCTCTAAAGACCATTAGATTATCTCATGAAAAATTAAATCTGTGATTTTTAAACTAACTCAGAAAACATGAAACTATGATTTATTAATTAAGTAGATTCATTTAAATAGAACCACAAAATGTACTTTTAATGTTTAGTAGTGATATAGTTTACATGGGTTTTACAATGTATTTACACAGTGAATCATTTTAACAGTGATTAGCGGTGCATTTGTGATTCTCTCATTTTAGAAAGAGGTATAAATGAGAAAAATAACAGAAAAGAATGCAAGCTTTGGGTTCATTTTCTGCCACTGAGTAAGAAAACTAAAACTAAACTGAACAAAAACACAAATTTTATAAAAGTAAGCCAGAGTATTGGGAAGCTGGAAAGTAATATGACTCAAGTAGCCTACATTCATATCCCAGCTGTTACTAAAGAGTCTTTGAGAACATAATTAGGACAAATTCGCTTATTTAAAGGAAGTAGTAAATATCTTTAAGTTAGGTGATTTGATATCACAAGGGGACTTACAATTCAATATTTTGGTGTATCTATTCAATTGTCCTTAAATATCCTTTGTTTATTAAATGTGCCCTTCCTCCCTATCCAAGCCCATACCATCCTTGTTGACTAAATTCAAGTTTCACCACCTTCAACTCCTTAGTATTTATTTCAGTCTCCAGATATTCCCTTCTACCCCCACTACCTTTTAAACTATAACCTAAAGCCAGTTCTAAACAGAATGGTACATAATATTTTCCAGCCTTGTTTCCCAAGCTGGACATTATTCTTCCTTGGAGGGCAAATGTTTTAATTTTGCATAGTGTATTTAATTGGTCCTGAGTAAATATTTTTGGAAAGCTGTCCAATTTTAAATTCAGAAAAAGAAGTCCATAGGTAAATTTAATGACTGTTTTTACCCTTTTTTTTTAGCTTTGTAAAATGAGGATTGAAAATTAAACCTAAGAAAATTCATGGGCAAATAAAAAGAAGAAACTTGTAAGGGATAAAGCAGATCAAAAGTTAATATAAATGATTTCTCAGATTTATCCATTTTTAATAAAATTAATAAATTCATAATCTTTTTGAAAATTTAATATAGGAAAGGGGGAATCATTAATTCTAGAATGAGAATGCTGTTTAATGTCACTAGAGGAGCCATGAAGCTGAGGTTACCAGCTCACTAGATATGAATTTCAGATGGTCACAGCATCCACGTTATTTTGTTTCACAGCACCTGACAGCAGGAAGCTGATACTCTCAGGCTCCTTTATGTTCTATGGATTTCTGCTTTATTTATGTGTGGGAGACTACTCACTTCAACCTCAATTCATTTCCATAAGCCTGGACAAATGAGCTAATCTAAAAAGCAAATCTGTTAAAACCAAAAGAACAGAAAACTAACAAGTAATGAATTGATCAGCAATACTGACACAAATCTCAGTGACAGTATCCACTTAAGAAAACCACAGAATCATTGCACATAAAATGTTAATGCTGGACAAGACTTAATGATTAAGAGTGTTGGCAAAAAAAATCCATTGGTACAATGGGTTAAGGTTTGCATTAGAAAATAGAAGTATATTTATTAAATCACCGAAATTACCAACTAAAAACTCACCACAAGCAGAATTTTGAAGTAAATGGATATGGCATAATTTGTTTAACTAAGTCTTTAGTGAATAATACTTGGATGAATTCCAGGATTTCTGTCTTATAAATGAGGTTTCAATAAATAATCAGATTTCATTTGAATCATGGTAGAAACAAAGGAAATAAATTATCTAATACTTTTATTAAATAAAGTCCATAATCCTAAACACAATGTAAAATATTTGCTTTTTGTAAGAAAGATTTTTAAAAGATCCTCTTTGATGCCATTCTGTTTGATGCCATCAGCCTATTTTTTTAAAAAAAGAACTATGCTTCTTAAATATATTGGATGATATTATATTGCTGCCATTTTCCTGTGAATGTTACTCTCTTGCTTAAATAAAGTTACCATTAACAGAGATACAGTAAAACTTCCAATGTCTGATGTCCAGTAGCACAAAACACAGAGACAAACAAATGACTGATCCATGTGCCTGGCAGATGCAGCCTTAGACCAATTACTGGTTTCTCTGCCCATGATCCCACCCCAGCAGAGATGATTAGGGCTGAATACTGAATATTCTGTGTCTTCTGAGATATAAATAATATAAAATTTCAATGCATTTAAAAAATAAATGGTGATGAATTTAAAGATAGAAAATCACTTCATGATAGAATCTTGGCAAACAGTGTGTGTGTGTGTGTTTGTGTGTGTGTGTGTGTCACAATCAAATATTTCATATGGTTACAGTTATTTCAAACATGACTTTTTACCATTTTAATATCTGTGAGGTCTTTTAGTAAAATATCATTGCCTTTTCATTGCTTATATTCCAAAATAATTCAGAAATTTTACGATGGCTTTGAAATGATATATTCTCAAAATATAGATCCACACATTTGGCTTAATTAAAATATATTTTGAAATTCAAAAGATGAAGGGGGAAGAAAAAAAAAAAACAGTGGGCAGGTCTAACTTGAAGAAAGATGAGATATTTCTGTGAAATCCGTACGTGTCATTTTGGTCAGGGGGAATTATCTTTTTCATGTAGTTTTAACTCATCTCAAGGACACTAACTATAAGAGATAAAGCACAATTTCTGCTTAATTACATAGAGCTAATCTAATGTGCTACTGCCTTATGTAACAGTGAGTTAATGACTGCGTTAGAGGATTTTTTTTCTTCCTGTTACAATAGGAGCTAAAATCAAATGTTTTCTTTTCAGAATCATTAGGACCTTCTTTAAAGGAAAAGAGTGTATCCACATTCAGGTGTTAATCATATAACATTGACAATGTAATTTTCCTACCTGCAAAACCTGTCTCCCTAGGCTAAATTTCTCCTTAACTGGAATGTCTTTAAAGAACTCAACTGATAAAAAAGTAGACAGGTCTAACTTTGTCAATGAAATTGAATAAAAGTGCAGGGCTATTCAGGGTGGGCCCACATCACATTTTTCTTATCTTTTAGAATATTTTCAAGTTTTGAATGCAAACTATTAATTTCTACCCTTCTAACAGGTCCAATCTGCCGACCAAAAAATCTATATATCTTTCAAAACTTCTAGAGGGAGGGAACTCAAAATCTCATCAAGGAACATGTCATATCTCTCTCCCAGAGCTCACCTCTAGAAAACAATGGACTAATGAGGCCCATTCTTTGACAGGTCGGTCATTCAAATATTTAAAAGCTATTGTAATTCTTTTCTTAACTGAGATAAATACCCCTACTTAATTTTACATATTATGGTATATACACCCTAGTCATCATTTTTGTTGACCTACTCTTGATAAACTCAAATTTGATAACGTATTTTAAAATACAGTAACAAGAATGGAAGCAGTACTCCAGATGTGATCTAACTAGCACAAAATACAATGTTGTTATTACCTGTCTTGTTTAGGCTGCTTTATAACAACCAGAAATCCAACATTGTAAAGAATTAATTTCCTTTCCATCCCTCCTTCAGCTACATCTTTTTTTTTATACTTTAAGTTCTAGGGTACATGTGCACAACGTGCAGGTTTGTTACATATGTATACATGTGCCATCACCGTATGTTTATTGCAGCACTATTCACAATAGCAAAGACTTGGAACCTTCAGCTACATCTTATGGACCAATTCCTAAAGTACTTGGAACTGGTAATCTTATCTTCTTCCTGCGTAAAGACAAGATTAGTCAGAGGAGGTCATGCTTGGGGTTGAGTCAAGGGAGAATATAACTGGCATGCAAACAATGTCAAAGTTTATCTTTGCAAGGGGAAGAAATGCAAAATTTTGCAACAAAGAAAAGCCTTAAAGACATACTTTCAATCTTTTGCTTTCTCTCTAGCAAAGAATGTAGTTTGCATATATTTCACATGTAGTTGATCAAAGTCCACAGACAGGAAAACCAAACATTTGTTCTAATGGAAACAATTTCCTTAGTGTCCAAAACTAGGTGGGTATCCAGCAGAATATAAATATTTTGTAGCTTCTCATAAAATTTTTCATGTCAACTGACATTTCTAGTTGTAGATGTTTCTCCTGGAAACCAGCTTTAAAACTTTACAGCTGTTTCTCCCAATAACTAATTTCTGGTTAAAAATTCTAGATTAAAAATTAGCATCAATTTCAGTCAACGAGCCACATTCAGCCCTTTCCAAATCAACTACCTATTAGACCAAGTCCTGTCGAAAATAAAATAATTAATAAATCAAAAAATAAATTTATCTTGGAGGCAGAATAAAAATGTAATAGAAAAATGTACAATTTAAACAACATAATACTCAAAAGAAAAGCCTGAGGTAGTACTTAAATTTTGTTCAGATAAGAGCTTTGTGTTCTTTTGTTTTTATGATTACACACTTCAATAATATATTATCAAGGGAAGTTATAGAGTCATATTTATGGGATAATTTTGGAAATAACATTGAAAAGTATACTTTGGTTCAAGGAGATGAATAGAGGCTCTATATCAAGGGTCTCCAACTCCCCTGGGGCATGAACCGCTATGGGTCCGTGGCCTGTTAGAAACCCGGCTGCCCAACAGAAAATGAGCCTGAGCCCCACCTCCTGTCAGATCAGCAGCAGCAATAGATTCTCATAGGAGCAGGAACCCTATTGTGAACTGCGTATGTGAGTTATCTAGGGTGTGGCCTCCTTAATCTAATGCCTGATGATCTGAGGTGGAACAGTTTCATCCTGAAACCACTCCCCAACCACCGGTCCATGGAAAAAACTGTCTTCCACGAAACTGGTTCCTGGTGCCAAAAAGGTTGGGGACCACAGCTCTACAGAATACAGATCCACATTACCTTCCTGGTCTTGCTCCCAATCCTCCCCATAAACACCTTATAAACTGAGCAACCACTAATGCTAATTCTTCTAGAAAGTTTCCCCATGTCTCCTATTTTTGTGCTTTTTTATCATTCTATATTTGCTTAAAATGTTCCAATATCATAGTGTCTACAGATTAAGTAAATTTCCATCTCGGCTCATCTCAAAAGCCATAAAATCTGATTCCTAGGACAGGAAGTGATCTTTCCCCATTTGATACCCATAGCACTTTGTTCCCCTCTGATGATAATTATTTTCTGCATTGTATAATGATTACTGATATGCCTGTCTTACCCTTTCTCAAATTTAAGTATTTAAAAGGCAGAGCCTTTATCATCAGGTCATAGAGAAAGGGTGGATCACAAGCTCTGCATGAAGGCTCAATACACATTTGTTAAATGGAAGATCCTAATGTTTTTTTTTCCCCTATGATTCCATCTTTATGCAAAACCACAAAAAGCTTATTGTTGATCTATCATATCCAAGAAAGCAATATTAATGTGCTGTCATAAATTCCAACTTGGTATTTATTATACCTTTACAGGATTCCCATTTTGCAATCTTATAAAGAAAAAAATCAATTCATAACTTATTTGCTCTAAGCATAAGGAAAGCTAGATTCCTAAAGGACTGATTCCTAATTATGCAAGCATTATTTATATTACTCATAAATTTCATATAATAAAAAATAGGGCTTTCTTTTTCCCATATGAAATGATTTGTCAAATTATATGTTGAAGGAAAGAAATTTGTTGAAAAATTAAAAGCTGACAACTAAATTGCCCCCAGTTTGTGTATTCATGCACAAACAGGAAAAAAAACCTGACATAAAAATAACAGGTCAGTACTTATTGGACATTTCAATAATTTTATTAATGACTAAAATGATGAAAGAATAGTCAGAGGCTTAGATGTTTGATTTCTGCACATAGCTTTAAAATAGTATATGAGGTTTAATTATTTATATCACTTAATTAGTAACTCCTGGGTGGCATTTATAAGCCAGACACTGTTTTAAGATCCTTACATATATTGAATCATTTAATTTACACAAAAGCAGCCAGGCGCGGTGGCTCACGCCTATAATCCCAGCACTTTGACTGGCCGAGGTGGGCGGATCACGAGGTCAGGAAATCGAGACCATCTTGGCTAAAATAGTGAAACCCCGTCTCTACTAAAAGTACAAAAAAAAAATTAGCCAGGAGTGGTGGTGGGCGCCTGTAGTCCCAGCTACTCGGGAGGCTGAGGCAGGAGAATGGCGTGAATCTGGGAGGCGGAGCTTGCAGTGAGCCGAGATCACGCCACTGCACTCCAGCCTGCGCAGCAGAGCGAGACTCCGTCTCAAAAAAAAAAAAAAAAAAAAAAAAAAAATTTACACAAAAACCCTTTGAAGTTGGTACTGTTACCCCAATTTTACAGATGAGGAGAGTAAGGTGGAGAGAGATTAAGTAACTTGCTCAAAGTCACAGACTTAGCAAACAGAAGTACCAAGATTTCAACTCAGCCTGGCTAGCTTCTTAACCACACCCCCATGACGCTGTCCTTTAAAGAATGTGTTCTTTCAGATATTTACACACTACAGAATTCCAGTAGAGCATGCTCAGCATGTAAGAAACACTGGAATTAGAAGTATTATTTTTGGCTGGGTGCTGTCGCTCATGCCTGTAATCTCAACATTTGAGGAGGCTGAGGTGGGCAGATTGCTTGAGCCCAGAAGTTCAAGATCAGCCTGGGCGACGTGGCAAAACCCTGTCTCTACACAAAGTACAAAAATTAACCAGGCTTGGTGGAGTGTACCTGTAGTCTCAGCTACTTGGGAGGCTGAGGTGGGAGGATCACTTGAGCCCTGGACATTGAGGCTGCAGTGAGCCATGATTGCATCATTGCACTCCAGCATAGGCAACAGAGACCCCATCTCTAAAAAAAAAAAACAAAACAAAAAAAAAAACTTCCAAACCAACAAACAAAAAGAAATATTATTATTATTATTTCTTCGGGTTTGAAAGTATCCCTCCCCATATGTGCAACAGGCACAGCTTAATTTGAACACAAGCACTGCAGTGTGCAAAAAGCATGGAACAAAATTGTAGGTTTAACACCTGTTCTTCCACTGAGCAGGAATCAATGACCTTGGTCTAATCATTACATTTATCACAGAATCCCCTTCCCGTTTAACACTGACATTGATATTAGCTCCCTTGTTTATTTCCAGGTTATTTTACGTGTGTGTGTGTGTGTGTGTGTGTGTGTGTAAAAATGAATGGTGCACTCTGAAAATACAGGCAAAATTAAAGGGAAAAGAGTGAGGAAAAAAGTCTTTGTCTTTGGCATTACGGTGACTGATAAACTGCATACAAAGACTATCTGCCCACACACTTCAGTGTTTATCACTGGATGTCCTAATAACCAGCAGGGCTCATTGAGAAGTGAGCTTTACTACAGTAGTTGTGGGACAGGAAAGCATTGTGGAAAGTAATACAGCTGGACCTCCATATTTAAGAAGTAATGAAATCTAACCTTGGAAGCCAGAGGCTGTTCTGTGATGCACTCCAATTTATCTATTGCCTGAAGAGCCAAAGTCATTGGTTAAAAGATAGCTAAGTTGACACAAACAGCGTGTGTCTTGTTCTTGAAAATGTTCGTAGCTCCTTGTGTAGATGAGTAACAATAATGAGTTCTGTGTCCAGTGGCTCCCTGTGATTTGGATGAAGCACTTCTGGTTTGATTTCACAATGAAACCTTAGCAGATAAAGACATTGTGGGGTTATATGAACACACTGTATTAAAAAGGTGTTAATTCTTATTTGAAATTTGCTATATGTTCCAAGGATTAATACTTAAGAAAACAAATATCTTTACTGGGTTCTATCTCTGGCTGAGAGACTGAAATTTTGCCCTCCCTATTTTTCCTTCCAGGCCTTGATTAAAATAAAAAGAAGATAACAATAAATATTGATTGTTGTCTATTTTAAATCATAGCTTGGTTAATTTTATACTCTCAAAGGCCAAAATTAAATATAATCTGGAAATGATTCAGCCGAATTCTACTCTCATTATATAACTCATTTAAAAGTTGTTACTCATGTACTTTAAGCAATATGGATTATGGAATTTTCTTCACATAAATACTTTGATATATGTTAAACAATAAGTTGTCTTACAGTACAAAGTCACCTTGAGATGTAACCTAGTTTTTCTATGGCTCCAGGGAAGGTGGCCAAACAAAACTCCACAAACAATGACTTCTACTTTAAGCTCTTTGACAAAGAATCCATGCCTCTATTTCATCTCAGTAACCCTTATGCTTTATTCTAGTAATTCCTCATATCAAATAGCATGATTCTAGCACATAGGAAGTACCAATAAGATTTGTATTAGATGCTACACCAGGAGTCTGCAAAATTTTCAAGAAATTAATCCAACCTATCCAAACACTTATGTATTTATTTACTTATTTAGTTAGTTTGAAGCAGTCTCTCTCTTTTGCCAGGTTGGAGTACAGTGGCATGATCTCAGCTCACTGCAACCTCTGCCTCCCAGGTTCAAGCGATTCTCATTTCAGCCTCCTGAGAAGCGGGGATTACAGGTGTGCACCACCACGGCTGGCTTTTTTTTTTTTTTTTGTATTTTTAGTAGAGATAAGGTTTTACCATGTTGGCCAGGCTGGTCTTAAACCCCTGAACTCAAGTGAACTGCCCGCCTTGGTCTCCCAAAGTGCTGGGATTACAGGCATGAGCCACCACTCCAGGCCAAAACATTTATTTTCAATGAATTCTTAAAGTATCATATCTTTTTCTTCATTCCATCTTCTGTGTTACTAGTAGTATGAGGAGAAATGAGAGCAAAGGCTGTGTCATTCATCCATTAGCCCTTTACTTTCTTTGTCCACTTACCCCAAGCTTTCTTTGTCCACTTACCCTAAGCCTGTTCCATACTTTAGATTGGGGTCCTACCAGTCCGTGGCCTGTTATGAACCAGGCAGTAGGTGAATGAGCATCACTGCATGAGCTCCGCCTCCCATCAGATCAGCAGCAGCATTAAATTCTCATAAGAACACAAACTATTGTGAACTGCATATGCAAGGGATGTAGGTTGCGTGCTCCTTATGAGAATCTAATGCCAACCCACCTTCTGTGGCAAAATTGTCTTTCACGAAACCCAGTCCTTGGTACCAGAGAGGATGGGGACTGCTGCTGTAGATGCTCTAAAACATTATTTAAGCTTTGTTTGATTAAATGCTTATTCCTTCTCTTAACGGTCTTGATTTTAGAGAATGTCCCTTTCTTTATAGTTTTTATTAACTAAACTCTTCACTCTTCTTTATATATGCCTAGTTCTAGTTTACTCTTTTTTAAATGTTTTATGGCCTACTACAGTAATCAAATGTTTGAATGAAAATTAAAGGAGATATAATCACATTATTTAAAAAATATATTTGATAGGATAACAATCTCTTTTTTTCTCTTCATGTGTATTTTTCTTTTCCTATTATACAGATCAAATAACTCCAAATTTATATTACTATGAATAAGTGAGCATAAGTCCATTACACTTCCTCTTCATTATAAATCTCGATTTCTCTGATGATAACATTTCAACACTTTGTCATAACTGCTTAAAAGTTAATGTTTTTTTAAATGACTTGCTTTATTTGGATACCATAGTTTGTGGTGCAAATAACTTAATCTAAAGGAAATTACAATGGGTATAATTTCCTAGAATAAAGAAATGGTTTCATGTTGAAAATCAATGAAGAAGATGAAATCAAGTAACAGAATGAAAGATTGTAAAGATTTTTGGCATATTTTACATAGTATCATATAAGTGATTTGTGAGTCTTCTATAGATTGCTTTTCCATGAAAGGGAAAAGCTGGAAGATAAAATCTTTCCAGAGATTAATGCTAAATTTGCCACTGTGGCCTATCACTTTGAATTTGTAATTTTCATTTTCATAAGTGTATAGAATTATACATTTTGGCTGTGCCACAAGTGATTTCAGGTTAGGAATAAAAGGGCAATTTGATATTACCTTCAATTTTCACCTTGCTATTTTTTCAATAATTTTTTCTAAAATGTAAAAAAAAAAAAAAAAATCTAAGTTTTTCCTTAAGAGATTTTACCTTTTTACTCCTTATAAAAATAATTGAAGAGCTTTGGCTAAAGCCAATGTGATCAGAATTTGTGTAATCATGGCCATATATTTGTGCATAACATAAAAACAAATATCTGCAAACATACCTATGTGTTTATCAACTTGTTGCTTTGCCAATAAAACTCTTCAAAAATAGAATTAAAAAGAGAAGCAACTAACATTCCACAGTAGATTGTAAAACTAGCCACAAACTCTTCCCATTCTTGCATCCGCACATTTGTAAAATGAAATTGCATATATTCCCCTCAAAAGTGTTGTTAGCTACTGTGAGGCAAGCCGAGATTTGAAAAGTGCTTTTTAGGACTCAATCTTTCTTACTACTCTTGAGACCTTTGCCGCCGCCACTATGTAATGGTAGAGATCAGTTAACCATCTTCTATCCAGCGCCAGCTGACTGCAGACGTAGATATGAGTGCAGCAAAGACGTAAAAGATGTTCCAGAGATGAATATCCACTTAGCTGTCTCACACACTTCTGAGATAATATGATTATTTTTTAATAAATCCATTAAACTCTGTGATTATTTGTTAGGCAGTAAAATACATACAAATACAAAAGCAGTTATTCCCAATTAATAAGGACATACTCCTACAGGAAAGGACAGTGGTTTAAATGATATACATCAATTTCTTAATGGGTCATTGTCTTTTCTTACAAATAAAAGCTTTACCACAAACTGGCTTTTGTCCTTTGACTGGGCTAGAGTGGCTTTTGGTACTCAATAATATCTAAGGTTCTTTGATGTTATACATTTTTTTCTTTCTGAAAGTTAAGATATAATTGTCACAGCTTGGAATTTCAAACTAACAAATTCTAATCATTGTCATTATTAATAAAGCAGAAATATTTTTTCATCAATAAGCTAATGAGTTTATACGGTATGTTACAGAATTTTTACACATATAAAATATAATTACTTTTCCATAATATATGCAAAATTAGTACAAAAACTTTCCCTTAATTATCTGTCATCTTAACTGCACAATTATATTTGTTTGTATGAACTTGTATTTACCCTTTCTTATTATTAGAAAAGTAAGTAAACATAACTGAAAATAAATCCCTTTGACCCTAGTTGACTGGAAAATTTCTTAGCAATCATCTGTTGGCTAGCAGCTTTAGAGAAAGTATTTTAGTCTGTGAAACATAGCTCTCATTACGGTAACTTCTAGAAAAATGGATTCAATCATGAGTCTAAGAAGTAATCTTAAGTACAGGGGAAAATAAACCACCCTGACAACTACTCACAATTTCATCTACTATCTGAAAAATTTAACTGAAATTTACCAAATCCCTCATTTGGTAACCAAAGTCTCGAAATTTAAAATAACCCTACACCACCCAAGAGAGCTACTTAAGGCTCGTTAACTTTCTGATATTTCATGAACACTAACAAGAAGTCTTTCAGACAGCGTCAGACTCTATTATACTACTTGATATTCCGACACTGATCGCCTTCTGAAAGATAAACATGAATATGGCTATTCATAGAGTGAAATGTACAGTTAACTTCTAGTTTTTTAAAAAATGTGTATGACAGTCTCTATTTTCTGGGATAAATATATTCAATTTTTCATAATAAAATGAAAGCTGAGGAACAATATAGGAGGGTAACAAATTTAATAGAATCTGAATTTGTATTAGAAAAGGGATATCATTACCAAAGGGAAATAAGTTTCTATGGAATATGATAGGTAGAAGAGGATAGGAGAAGATAAAACAGAATAAAATAACTTTTCCTGAATATATATATATATATGTATTTTTTACATTATATGCTATACATATATATATTTGGAAATGAGAAGCCTGGCCAGAAGTCAATATAATTACAGAGAAGATAAAAAGAAATTATAAATAAAATAATATACGGTGCTATTATCCTGTACTGACCTACTGTCAATAATACACATACTTTTAATTTTTTCCAAGTGATAATGAATCTTGTATTACTACCAAATTCCAACGTTTATATTCTTTGTTTTGTGTGATCATTTTAACAATATTTTAAACATATTTATGGCAAAGACCATTTTTTAACTGCTATATCCTCAGTGCCAGGAAGAGTGGCACATAGCTGATACTTAAATATTTGATAGATGAATGAGTAAGCAAATAAATAAATAGACAAATGTTTGTTTTAGCCATTTAATTTTTTTTCTACAAATTCTTCTATGTGCCACAGTCAAGCTCTTTCTCCACAACGCCAGTAAAACTGATCTTCCGTAAACCAACAGATCATCCATAAATCACATGTAATCAAAGGAAATGCTTATCTTGCTTAACTGCTCCACAGTACTTGACATTGCTGATTACCCACTCCTTGAGACATTGTTAATCCTGAACTTACTGTGCACCACACTTTCCTGGTTTTCCTTCTGCCTGACCGCTCTCCCTCTCTGGCTCCTTTATAGATTTCCCTCTCTCTGCCTGTCACTTAAATATTGATGGCCTCTTAACCGCTTTGTATTTCTAATTCCTCTATTCTTTCCCATGTCTAGCTCTTCTATTCTTTGCTATTATTCTGTTTCTAGACAGACTCATCCATTCCCTAAGCTTCAATAACCATCTATGTAATTATGACTTCTACATCTATGCTTGACTTCTTAGATAATGTCTATCAAATTTGTCAAATTCAATATGTGAAATACTGAACTCTCCTTCTGCTTCCCAATCCTGTGTATTGTCATTCACAATATCTCAGTAAATGATACCCAGTTGCTCAGGCCAGAAACTGGGGATGCCTTTCTTTACTCTTAGTTTCTCCCAAACTCTTTTTTCTTCATACTCCATAAATAACCAATAATTGTCTATGGTGTCATCTAAATACTCAGTGACTCTCTCGTCTTCATCCCGTTAGTTAACACACTGACCCAAGCCAAGATCATCATGTCTAGCCTCATCTGCTGCAATTGCCTTCAAATTTTCCCTGTGCTGTATTTTGCTGTAATTTGTTTTCCATATTGCACCAACAGAAATACAAAATCTCTCTGTTGTTCTTAGTAAAAAGTCAAAATATTTTTAAACACCGTACCAAACTCTAGAGTATCTGCCACTTGTCACCATCCTCAGAGGCAGTGCTGGCCACCATGTCCCTTCTCTCTAAGTCCTAGCCACATTTAACTTCTTTCAGTTTGTGACATTATACTTCTTTTTTAATCTCCTGGTTATTCTACACACTATTTTCTCTGTCTGGAATAGGTTTTGTTGTTTGCTGTTGTTTTTAGTCTGCAATAGATTGAAATTATATTTTAGTTTTATGTCTAGATGTTACTTTTTCAGGTTGGCATGTATTCCTTTACACTTAGCTTAAGGCAAGGCATCTGCTTTATATTTTTATGGCTCCAGGTACTTGTATCACAACACATAACAACATATCTATCTATCTATCTATCTATCTATCTATCTATCTATCTATCTATCTATCTATCTATCGATCTATCATCTATTTTTCTATTATCTATCTATCTCCATCTTTCTGTCTATTTGTCTCATCATCTAAACAGCAACTTGTTTATCATTGCCCCTCCACCATTCAAGTAACTATTACTTAGTAAACACTCAATAAATATTTGTTTGAAAATAAATGAAAACTAAGATTTTATTTGTTTAAAAAAAGTCACTTATTTTTTCCCTTTGATTACATTAATATACTATGTATTTGAGTTGTAAAAGTTTATACTTTTTACTAGTTTAATGGATTATTCTGATAACACACATAGGACAATTACGCCACAGAACTTGTACAATTTAAAAATTCTCAAGATTTCCATTTATGAACTGTACAATATATACTGATAGGCCAGGCTCATGCCCGCAATCCCAGCACTTTGGGAGCCAAGGTGGGTGGATCACCTGAGGTCAGCAGTTGGAGACCAGTCTGGCCATATATACATACACATATATATATATAGACATATATGTGTATGTATATATGGCCAGACTGGTCAGAGATAACAGAACATTTATATATATATATAGAGAGAGAGAGATAATAGAAAATTTCTGCATGAAATGAATGTGTCATAATATAGCTCCCAATTACACAGTGCCATCCAGGAATGTGAGTGAGTAACTGGGAAGCAATTTGGGGTTTAGCCACAAGGTGGTCTGTCCACAAATCCTCTGGAGAGGGAGGCAGCATTCAGTGCACATCTGTGCAAACACTGGTTAATCTGGGTAATGCCTTCGAATTCAAGAATTTAAAACAAGGGCTTTTTCTTTGCTTTGTTTGAAGATAAGTTTTCCTACTGCCATTTTCAGATATCAGAAGTGAATCTTAATAACTCTAAGAGACTGAGCACATTGAGTTGTGTAGGTGTGTGTGGGGATACAGAGAGGCAGAGAGAGAGAGAGAGAGAGAGAATGAGAATGCAGTATGCAGAAATATCAAAAAATGTCCAAAGAAAAGCAATGTTGTCTAGTGAAGGAAGTTCACAAATCTGAGAAAGTCAATTTTGCCAAACTATCCTACATAACACAGGAATGCAAGTGATGTGAGTATTGATTGCAAATGTTGTTAAGTGTTTTGTGCTTATCTGACATTATATGCTTTGTGAGGGAAGAATAAAAGTACAAAACTGGATGAGGATCTCTTGAAATAAGTATCAATAACCTGAAACAAAGCTACTGCAAAGTAGTAAGGTTTGAGGTAAAATCATGAAATGGTTTTCTCTATGCACGCATTTGAAATTCTCCTTTCCAGATGAACTGCAATGAAAAGACTATGTGTCTGACTGTAGAATAAACAGGGTAAACATAATTTTAAAAACTGGGATCAAAAAACAACTTTTTCTAAGCAAATATAAACGAGATTATTTTCTTTCCTTCGGAAATTAAAAATAAAAAGACTCAGAATTTCATAATACATATGGCTCAAAATTCATATGGTCTGAAATGGATAGAAGAAACCTTAGACACATCTCTATCTTTGTGGTAACTAATATGTAAGGAAAAATACAGACTAGTGACAGCTCAAATATTTTTTGTCTTTTAAGATATTACCTCAAAATACCCACATGTGTTTTTTGTTTGTTTGTTTTTTAAATTCCAATACACTCTGTTTCCTGCATTGGTGCTAGATAACAACAGGAGAACAATAACAAAAAAGCCTTGGCCAAGCCATTTATTTTTATTTTTATTTATATATTTATTTATTTATTTGAGATGGAGTCTCTCTCTGTCACCTAGGCTGGAATGCAGTGGCACAATCTCAGCTCACTGCAACCTCTGCCTCCTGGGTTCAAGTGATTCTCCTTCCTCAGCCTCCCTAGTAGCTGGGACTACAGGAACCTGTTATCGTGCCCGGTTAATTTTTGTATATTTGGTAGAGACAGGATTTCACTATGTTGGCCAGGCTGGTCTCAAACTCCTGACCTCGTGATCCACCCGCCTCGGCCTTCCAAAGTGCTGGGATTACCGACCGGCGTGAGCCACCGCGCCTGACCTTTTTTTTTTCTAAACAAAAACGCAGGATGGTCTTTAGTAATCTAATGTTTGAAATATTTGATCCCAATATTAGTTTTAAAAATATGAAAAGACCCAAGGTAAGTTAGATATTAAAGGCATTACTACCAAGTATTACTATTCAATCAATATTTAGTACACCTTTCATATGCAAGAAAATATGAAGCTAAGAAAAAGCAGTAGAAAGGCAAATAGGGTAACATTTCTGTCATAAACAGGTATTGAACTTGAAAATTGTGCTTGATTTCTCATTATTTTCTGATCCTTTATAAAAATTATTTCATAATATAGGAAAGTTGTACTCAAGAAACTGTGAACACTTTAAGACTTTAGGAAAGTTTTTTCCTAGTATTTTAATGTTAGAACACCAGTACATGAACACCAGTACATGGTGTAACTAATATCCTATACTAAAAGATCAAACAAATACCAACTAAATACATTTCTTCCAAAAAGTCCTAAATACAGCCCAGAGGAGAATAGGGTTGTATGAAATGTATAATTTAAAAATATAGCTTAAAATAATACAGTATAACTATCCAATTTCTGAGTATCAGAGATGTATACTAATATATAATATTGAATCTGAGTAGAATTTAATTCTACAAGCGTTTAATTTCCCAAAGTCACACTGAACTAGGGGGGATATGGCAGCGTGCTTAGTTTTTAAAGTGTTGCTGCCCATAGTATCAGTCTTCGGACAAAATGGTGAATGTTGAATTAATATTTAAAAGTATAGCCCAAAAGTACACAAGTATTTACTTTAAAATTCGGCTGGCCGGGCGCGGTGGCTCACGCCTGTAATCCCAACACTTTGGGAGGCCGAGGTGGGTGGATCATGAGGTCAGGAAATCGAGACCATTCTGGCTAACACAGTGAAACCCCGTCTGTACTAAAAATACAAAAAGAAATTAGCCGGGCGTGCCGGCAGGCGCCTGTAGTCCCAGCTTCTCCGGAGGAGCTGAGATCTTGCCAGCGCACCCCAGCGTGGGCGACAGAGTGAGACTCCGTCTCAAAAAAAAAAAAAAAAAAAAAAGATCCTGCTAAGATACTGATTTCTTAATCATTTACCTACATTTGTTTCTCTGATTCCAGATTTGGATCTTTCAAATAGTGCCAAAAATATTATATACTATTATACAACTCAAAGGCACTGCCAATTTGGGGTTGTTGGGCTTAAAATACAACACTAAAATTTTATTCTATTCATACATTTCTATTAGGGGTATTTATGACTCTAATTTTCTTTAGATATACAGACTTTCCTGAGGATATGATTCTCACATTAAACTCTGAAACTCAAATGTACCTATTTGAAGCCTGGGTCAAAGTGATTACAACAGTTTTATTTCGATGGCACTGTGTCAAACCTCCTAAACTATCAGTGACTTAATAAAAGCATTAAAAGAGAATTATCTTTGAAGATGAATTAAATGAACAAAGTACCTTTCAGCAATAATATAATTAACTTCTTTGGATAACATATATTCATAATGCAATATAAAAAATAAGGAAAATTCATTAAAAAAAAAAGCACACTACAATCCAGTAACTAATGGCCAAAGATGGTAAATTAATGGTTTTATTTAATTATTCCTTCTTTCATTCAACCAATAGTTACTGGATTTTTACTATGCATAAGGTAATTAAGTTAGGTGCACTGGGTGCAATGATGGGTAATTCAAGCTGATCCCTGGACGCTATTACTTTTCTTTTTCAGAACTATTTCCCCAAAGTCATTGAAGTGTCCTGTTTCTCTAAGGTTTACGCAGGTTGACAAAACATGTTTGGTTTCCTATAATGAACAGATATATTCCTTCTTGTACTCTTCGTGGTACTAATGCGAAAAATATAAATTTTTTTCAAACTTACCTGTGGTATTAACTTTGAAAATTATTTCTCTCTTTAGTCAGAGAGAAAATCTCTGCACAAGTTTACATGGTGTTAAATTATTTTAAAGTACAGCTATTTCCTTAATGGGGACCTATTTGGAAATTACAGAAGTTACTCTAAATCCATAAGTATACATATTTTGCAGATTTTTTAAAAAACTATTTGAATGTAACCAATGACACATTAATTTTTGCAGAGCAAATTTTTTAGAAAACTTTGAAGAGCACTGCATCTGGAATATCCTCTTCTTTATATGCTTAGAAATATAAAATATATTTATCACCTAAGAAAAGTAATGATTAGAACAGCTACAAAATGCTGATGGATATTCGAAGTCCCTAAAAACATTCTGTTTTATTTACAGTGATAATTTAACTTGAATAAATTGACTTTGGAGTTATGTATTTTATTTGAGAATAAAATGTTAAATTTATATTAATACTAGAAATATAAGAAATGTTATATTTATGTATTATTTGTAATGTCTTTAAATTTATTGTTAATTACTAAAAATATTTTAAAACTTAAAGAACACAATTAATATAATTTCAATATAAAGTGGAAATGATAAAACTGAGAATCCCACACAAAAGTAAACTAATCAGCAACATACAGCAATTTTATAACTAATCTCCATAATGCACCACAGCCAAACTGCCAGTTATTCATGGAAACAAAAAGATAACTACTGAAATGCTTAAATTTTGCACTTACCAACCTCCAAAACACTAGAACAGTTGGGGTCTGTGAAGCCATCTGGACACTCACAGGAAAAGGAACCATCAGCCAATCCTGGCAAACAGATACCTCCATTTTCACATGGATTGGGATCACAAATATCACCTAAGGCATAAAAAAACGAAATTGACATTTTTTTTTTTTTTGTCTTCGCTTTGAAACATACTAGTTTACTTTGCTATGGATGTTCCCTTGGCAAAGTCAAAAGTCAGGGTAATATTCACACATAAGATTCACACACAAGATTTGCAAGACTCATTTCAAACCATGTACTCAAAAAAAATACTATATAACATGGTAAAAATTAAACTGCATAATTCAAACACTGCCTCTGAAAGCTATTGGTTCAGTTCAGAGTTCCTTCATAATATGTAAAGAGAATGTTGTCTAATTGGTTAATAAATATTAACCTAAATATCTGTAATAGACTGGTGTCATTAATTACTCTAATAAATACCTTCTTTATATCCACACAGTTTACTCTTTAACTCTTTAAAGGACAGGAGTTTATTTCTGGATCCCTAGAATCTGGGCTTGTCAATGTGACTTGCTTTGACCAGTAGCAGGTCGTTAACAGACTTGAAGACAACAGAGATTTGAAAAGCACTTGAAGACATCTACTTCCTCTCTTGGAGTGCTGCGATCGCCATGTGAATGAATTCAGGCTAGCTTACTGGAGATGGGTGAAAGAAATGTGGCAGGAAAAGAAAGAGAAATTGCTACAGAGAAATAACTTATGACATAACAGAAACCCCACAATACTTGGCCTTGGCTGTGGCAATGGGTGGCAGACAGTATCTGGAAAAGCAGTCATGGCCACGAAAAGCTAGAAAAATGGCTACCCATTTTATGTAGCGAGTAACAATTGATAAAGTTGTCATCTGAGGTAACTGGGGAGGTAGAATATGTATGCGATGAACTTTTCATATGAGTAAGGAGATTTCCGGGCAGACTGTTAAAGCATCAGTTGGCTCTTAACTGCCTGCATATGATAAGGTGCTACAATAAAGAGATGAGCTAAATAAAGAACCAGTCCATTTGAAAGTAAAGGGAAGTAGTATACAAGGACCAGGACTTGTGTTAGAAAACACAATTGTTTCTAAACTTCCACCTCTCAAAGTGGTAAATTATCGAATGCCAGAAAGACATGGCCCAACATAAATATCAAATCATGGATGTGGCTACAAACTTTCATGTGAAAACATTTCAAATAATTCAGGTGAAGCCTGAAAGATCTTCTCAGCTAAATAAAAGTGCTTCTAGAGACCTTAAGGATTGTCCCTGAGAAGGCTGACATACCCAAAGTAGCACTGATTAAGTCTGGAGTAAAAAGCAGGCTTCAGACAGAATCATGGGTGTGGCTTTATCGCACACAGGATTTGAATCAGATGCACAAAAACACATACAGTTTTAAAGGGAGCTTTGTAGGTGAAACTGCCACCTCCTGGACTCAATGAGTATGGGACTTTTCAAAATAAAAAAGCATCTGGGCACCAACTTCCTACTAGTTTGTATTTCTTAGTTACGTTATTCTCTGTAAGGTTTTTCACATGAGAATTATTTAAACTCTTTTCCAGATGAAGCACTTTAAAAATATTTGAAAAATGAAAATTCAGGTTATGATTTCTGTCAAATATAAACCAAGTCATTAGCCACACTAAGATGATAGATTAAAACAGTACATAAGCGCTGGAGCAGATCTTAGAAAAGAGAGTCATAAAATGAATGAATTAATGTTTGGGGAATACCAAAGAATTTAGCGTGGCTGGACCATGGAGTATTTAATCTGGAATGGCTAAGAAAGTATAAATATATTAGATCAGGGAGAATGAAAAAGTGACATTGTAATTTTTAAGATAAGGAATCAATGAGAGAGTGTTTAACATTTTTAACATGTATTTTAAAGTTTGGACATGGTCAGATCTAAATTAAGAAGACAATCCTGGCAGCATTTTGAATGGGGTGATTGATGATTGATAAAGATACCTCAGTAGACTTGCTATCATTTATATACCTATCATCCATCTATCCATCTATCTATCTATCTATCTAACTATCTATCTATCTATCTCTCTCTCCATTTATCCATCCACACATATAGCTAGCTAGCTATCCTTCCATTTGTCTATCAATTTGTCTATCTGTCCTTCTATTCCTTGAGTACCTATTGCATGGTAGGCAAGCACTGAGGTAAGTGCCATATATACCAAACTAAATAACAGACTATGGAGCTTAGTGGGAGAGATAAAAATGCAGGAACAATTACAATTATACTACACAGTAGTAACACCTGCAATTGGTATACATGATCCAAACTGTGGGACCAGTGGAGACTTTTAAGGAGATTCAGTGCTATCAGGTGATGAAGAGGAGAGAGCATATGCTTAATATTCCAGGCAAAGGGAATAACACACTTAAAGGAAAAAGATCATGTCTCATTCCAGGAACTTCAGGTAGGCCACTGTAGCTAGAATAAAAATATGTATTAGACATAGAAACTGATGAGGTCCAAAAGGTAGGAAGGCCATATGAATCAAGGTCTTGTATGCTGTGCCAAAAATTTTGGAGTTTATCTTTAAGCACTGGAAAATTATAAAATAACTTGAAATATGGGAAAGTATATCACCACATTTGTGCTTTGGAAGAATCACTAAGGCAGCAATGTGTTGAATCAGATGGAGGAGGTTGGGCTGAGGGAAAAAGGAAAATGCATTTATCGTTTGAAGTAGTCTCAAAAAAAATGATGAAGATTCTCTTGACCCTTCATAGAGGTGGCTACAGACAGGGAAATCAAAGGAGGCATCATGTAATATCAAATCTAGTTAATAAATACTAGGTAATGAAACAAGAATAAAAGTTCCCCCAAATCAAGACTCACCCACCTATGTGGAGTAATCAGTGTAAGGATACAGTCTCATATTTACATATTTACCTAAAAATAAGAACCCTTCTTTCAGAGCCCACTCTGTCCTATAACCAAGTTCTTGCATCAAATAGTAACTGAGGTAGGCCTACAGTCCTGATATACCCAGGGCCAAAGAAGGTCCCTTTGAGTATCCCATTATTATGGAGAGTACCTTAAGAATCCTTTCTGGTGCCTTAAGAAAACTTTCATGGCCCCGGTGCTGCCCCCTCTAGATGATAATGCTAAATCGAGTCAATTTTCTACCAGGCATGTGGGTCAGTCATATCATGTTTCTGTGGTCAAAATGAGACAGGACTATCTGTTCAAGTCTCATTACATCTTAGAGATGCCAACTGTTGTTAAGCTGACATGTTTTTCTCTCTTCTCCTTGTAATTTCTGTTCTTCTTTTTTGCTTATGGAAACACATTTCTAATACACTTAAAATTTTCATCTTATTTCCATCATTAGCATACTATCTTTTGAAAGGGAGAAAAGTGGTAATAGATTTGAGAAACATATACAAGGTAGAATCAAGATGACATTGTGACCAAATTGATCCAGGGGTTGAGGAAGAGCAAGAAATTTGGGTTGATTTCCAGAGCTCTTGCCTGGATGATGGAGTAGCCATCCTTTATAAGGAAATATAATGGATTTAGTTTTAAAGGGATTATTGTATTTGAAAAGTCTGTAGAAGATCTAAAATGAAAATGTCCGATTAAGCTATTATATAAGTAGATGTAGAATTAAAGAGCCTCTGCTTAAACATGGGTTGTTAAGTATGAATGTTAATACTACATTTCACTGAGTCTATTAAGGGAGGGCAGGGGAAGGGAGTGGAGGGGAGGAGAGCAAAGAGAAATGAAGAGAGGAGAGGTTCTTAGGCATACCAACAAATAAGTGAGGAAAAGATATAAGATTCTTCATAAAAGAAAGAAGTTAATGCTTGGCCCATTGTAGCCTGGTATAAATGTTCGGTTTATTAAACTGGGGTCTACCATGTCAAACTCTTTCTGAAATTAATAAGGGCCCCACTGCCACTGTGTTGGGTGGACAGTGGCAACAGAAATCAAAGTTTTGATCTTGGACAAAGTAGAGGATAAACAACAAACATAATTAGGGTTACTATAGATTTTGTTTAAAATCTGTTTCTCTATACATAATCATTAGTAGCATGCTTTAATCAGATGGGTTCTCCAAGAAGGAGATGCTAAGATGAAGTGAAGAGCGTAACAAGTTTATTGAGAAGTAATGTCTGCGAATGACAAAATGAGGAGGAAGCAGAAATGAGCAGGAAAAGCTTCAACTTGCGATATTGGTATGACACCAATAAAAATAAATGAAAGACATGAGGGTGGGGATGGTCGGGGCACGATTGACCAGGGAGAGCCTCAGTCTATAATGCAGATTTGAGAAAGTCTTAGTCAATCACACAGGGAGCTCCAGAGCAAAGATTATTGTTGGAAAGAATTCCCCTAGGTCAGGAATGACAGGCACTAGGGCAATCCAGGTAGAGTGAAGGCCTAAGGCTCAAGTAGGGTCCTGAAAGTTCTGCAGGAGGCTGTCAGCTAACTACATACTTGCAGCTGGACAGCACATTCTTTCTTAAAGAAGGATTAGAGCCATGCACCTCCACGGGTACCCACAATCCCCTCTCACTCTCAAAACTGTCCTGATTTGAATGAGTTACATGGTTACTTAGGTCAAAACCATCATATCTCAGGCTATTTCCTCTATACAGCCATAATCTGAGTGGTTAGTACAGATGTGGGTTGATACCTTAAGTGAAAACAAACTCTCTCGGCTAGAATTTCACATCTAATTAAAATACATGGTAGGGATTTCTGATCCTCTGTAGTGTCAGTTTATCCAAGGCAGTAGCACCTCAGGTAAGAAATTCTGACTAAAATGCAATAGGTTCCTAGATTTTAAATCAATAATTGTTTTCTGTTTGTTTCCCAGTGGATATGTTGGTAGAATCTTTTTTTTTTTTTTTTGAGACGGAGTCTTGCTTTGTGCAGTGGCGCAATCTCAGCTCACTGCCAGCTCTGTCTCCCAGGTTCACGCTATTCTCCTGTCTCAGCCTCCAGAGTACCTGGGACTACAGTCGCCCGCCACCACACCCAGCTAATTTTTTGTATTTTTAGTAGAGACGGGGTTTCACCATGTTAGCCAGGATGGTCTCGATCTCCTGACCTCGTGATCTGCCTGCCTTGGCCACCCAAAGTGCTGAGACTACAGGCGTGAGCCACCACGCCCGGTCTGGTAAAGTCTTTTAAAACCGCAATGACAACCAGTAGAAGAGATTAGGCTAAGGAAAGGAAAACAGGGCAATACAAGATTTCATGGTTCTTTATCCTACTGTCAGCAGGCTCCTAAAATATACTTCTGCATATTGTAATGTGTGTAGCATTATACTTTGATGTTTCTTGGCCGGCTGGCCTCACCTGCTTTAGATTAGGACAGATGTGTTTAATTTGATTCTAACCATGTTTTATGGTTCCATCTGCAGTTTATGGCAGATTCAGGCAAATTAAGCTGATGTCAATTTGCCTTTTGGCAACAGAATAAAGCAATTATTTTTCCCAGGGGCAAGAAATCATTGCAGGCTAAATTTAACTTACTATTTGCCTGCTCTTTCCACTCACTCTCCAGAGTTCTGATCAGACTGCATGATTCTGCATGAAATCAACGTTGGCTTCATTCTTCTCACTGACCTCCGACCTGTTGCCAGTCACCTCATGTTCAAGGTGATTTAGGGACTATCTTATTTTACTTCATTACCCATTTGCAATCCATGACCTTTTAACCTCAACAGCAAAGTGTGTGAGCACCTATAAATACTATTTGGTATTGCAGAAGACAACGGTTAAAAAAATCGAATAGCCTAAAATAGGTACCTTTATGATTGTGGTTGTGCATTTTTCTGTGAGCTTAGTATATAATTATACAACTTCTCATGCCATACAAAGAAGAAAATTCTATGTTAGTACTACTGAGAATCAGGTAGAAAGGACAGCTGATTTTGTTCACTGATAATTAAACTCTTGGACTGTTTATGTGTTCAGGTTTCTTTATATGTTAGTGTTTGTCTCCAGTACACATATCAGAGAATTACTGAATCATTTATCACATGTTCATATGCCACAAATAAATAAGGTAGCACTCACTGTAATAAAAGCCGTGAGAGGAGGGAGAAACAGGCTGATGAGAAAAACAGCAAATAAAACTGGTTATTTATGACAGACAGTGAAGCAAGGCCTTCACATGAGCTGCAAATTGAAGGATAAACTAGAATCAGTGGTGTTAAAGCCTAAGGAAGAGCATTCTAGGCACAGGGAACAGGAAGTGGTCAGCCCTCATGATAGGTAAGACAGAGATGATTTCAGGAACAGAAAGGAAGACAGGGGAAAAACTCTCAATAAATGTTTATTGCCAGCAACACATTTTTAATAGAAACTGATAGATAATTTAAAGCCCAACATTTGATCCTCTGTGTTCCTGATAATCAAGGGCAATTCTACTAAGCTTATTCTTTATATGCAGTAAACATCTACTGAACATATACTATTGTATTAATATTTACAGGCTAATGTACTTATGAATTTACATGTTGAAATCTTTCTTACATATTAATGTATTTACATAGTACTGTTAATGTATTTATGTATTGACAGAGTTATATAAATATCCTAATAATTTATTTAGATGAATGCATGCTTCTCCATTTTCTCTGCTCTTTTCAAAGTGCTGGCAGCCACCTAGAATATGTCTGCACCATCATCCCTACCCTCTCTCCATTTCTGTAAACAAATTTGTATACAGATATAGAAGTGAAAGCAAAAAAGTAGTAATATATCACCATAGAATGTTACCTCACTAACACAAGACATTATTGAATTTCTTCAATATCTCAACAAACTAAATGTGAAGGATATTGCAATACATACTTACACATGGAAAAGTAAAATGCAGAGACAATTTAAATTCTTGTTTTGCATCTGTGTCAATGCAGCTCTGTGCATTACAATCTCATCTTCAATCTATTGCTTTCCTCTTGAACTGTACTATCATTTCACTTAAAAACTGAAACAAAATAAAGGTTTTGCCTTCTATTGTAGAAGTGAGAGTTTTGAACCAATCTATAAACAGAATATTTGACAAAATGAGCCAAATCTAGTACATAAGTGAGTAATAATTCTAGTTAAAATTAGATAAAGTTCATGAGAATTTGCATACTCAAATTGGTAAAACTCAAAGAAAATGTTAGCACCCTTATGACTTACTACCTGTGAAATTGTGTGGAACTCAATAAATGTCATTTTTAAAAATCAGCAATAGCCTCACAATTTGCTTTTGTGCCTCTTTAGAGACCAATTTGTGTTGAATATTGATATTTCACTTGTTGAACAGTCTAACGAGTTTGATGCATAGGTTTTGATTTAAAGACTTTTCTCACAATTAAAGCTTATGAATGTGGCCAATTTGAATTTCAAATAAATTCTTAAGAAGGTGCAATCTGATTTGTTCCTTCATATGTACTTTAAAAGTAAATTCTAGTTATTATTGCAGACCACCTTGCAATTTGGAAGTATAGAGAAGGAAATAAGATTCAAATGTCAACAGGAATAATTATATCTTCATTGATAGAATCTGCCATTTTACTGGTAAACCATTAGACATCCTTGCAATAAAAGACCATCCATTTCTCCACCTCAGTGTCCACAGAGTCCAAAAATAACCACAGAAGACAAAAATCAAATAAATGAACAAATAAACCTCTTAGACTTAGACTCACTCAAAACCACATTAATGCTAATTTAAAGCAGGACATCTCTTAGATGTTATCCGGTGGTTTGCCTCACTATTTTTAAGACTTTTTTTTTTTTAGCTACGTTTTCAAATGCTAAGGGCATATTGGGCTGAAGAAAATAAGGAGAAAATCTGCTGTTCAGTGTTGACTATTTGAATTTCACAGCTGATGACATAAGGCTTCAATCAAGGTCTACTGGATAAAAAGACAAAAATGTTTTGGGCTCTAACATTTTGAAAAACAAAATCTTTTTGCATATTTTTTAGTTTAAAACACTCTGGAGAGTCCCTTAAAATAAAAGAATCTACAGTTTCTAGAATTGAAAAGGACATTCGAAATGATCTAATCCAGTGGTTCTCAGACTTTACTGCATATTAAAATCGCGGGGCCGGGGGAGGCTTTTCAAATATCTCATGCCCAGTCCAGTTAAATCAGAATCTCTGGGGGTGGTTCCCAGCCCTCCATATTTTCTTAAAGCTAATCCGAACATCTCAATTTATTCAAGAAGAAGGAAAAAGGAATAGGAAAAACCAAGGAAGAAAAGGAAGGAGGGAAGAGGAAGTTTGGAAGTTAGTTTGTATTTTCCTGCTTTTAATTGGGAGAAAGGCAAATGAGGAAGGTATTTATGTGACTAGCTTTCTTTGTTAATTCACTGAGTTAAGAAAAAAATCATTTGCAGGAAGCTACAATCAGCAAATCATAAATAAGGGCACTCACTATGTTAGGAAAAACAGAATAGCTACCATTTAATATTAACATGCATTCCCTACAAACATGTAATCCTTACAAAATAAGTAGCAAAAATTTTGTAAATAACCAGGAAATTCAACCATAAACTACAATTCCCAAGGTTTTTTTTTTTTTTTTTTTTTTTTTTTTTTTGAGATGAAGTCTCACTCTGTCACCCAAGCTAGAGTGCAATAGTATGATCTTGGCTCACTGCAACCTCCGCCTCCCAGGTTAGGCAATTCTCATGCCTCAGCCTCCTGACTAGCTGGGATTACAGGCATATGCCTTTATGCCCAGCTAATTTTTTGTAGTTTAGTAGATATGGGGTTTCACTGTGTTGTACAGACTGGTCTTGAACTCCTGAGCTCAGACAATCTGCCCGCCTTGGCCTCCCAAAGTGCTAGGATTATAGGTGTGAGCCACCGCGCCCCTGGCCCCAGGCATTTTTGACTATGTTATTTCTACCTATGAAGACTATCCATCCAATCATTAGTTAATATTTACTGAAGCCCATCTATATGCCACTAAATCATAATTACTGCACATATTATAGGGCCCATGATAGACAAATTCCTGTTCTCAGACTCTCAAAAAAAGACACAAATAAGTTGATAAATAGTTACCACTGCTTGTTAGGTCCAAGAAAGCATGAGAGAGGGCCACCAAACCCAGAACTGTGAGTCAAGAAGCCTTCTGATAGCAATTGACTTTCAATTAGAGACCAGAGTGAGCACCAGTGTTGGACAGCTCTGAGGGCTCAGTTTAGCTAAGGGCCAAGAAGTATTGTCTTGCTTTAGAAAAGGTGATGTTCCTTGATGATCTAGATGAAGGCACATCCACAGGAGTGGTAGGCATCAGTGCCAGCCTGAAGTAGGTTAAAGAATCAAAGGGGTAGGTGTATTAGAAGTAATGATGCAATTCTTTCAAGAGTTAGATGAAAGCATGGTGGTGTGTTATGTGGGATATACCACCGTGATTTAAGAAAATCGGGGTGGCAGAGTTGGCATCCTACTCTGCTACTGTCTAATTATTCTGTGTTTCTAAATCATTGTTTGCTTTTTTGAAAAATGGTAATGGTAAAGGTTAAATGTTAGAATGCAGGTTACAAGTTTAGTGAAGTTCCTGCCATAGAAAGTGCTCAATAAATGTTAGTCAAATACCTATAGAAATCTAGTGGGACACATTTTGGAAATATATTTAAAACATCAGAAACCTGATGATGTAGGTGCTGATAGATGAAACTACTAGAAAGAAGAGGTTAAAGATAACAGTGGAGAAGGAATAATCAGAAGGGTGAGAGCATGTGTAAAAATATGATGAATGAGCCTCGGAGTACATATGGAAGGATTCAGCTTTGACTCAAGGAGGAAGATGTACCAGGAAGTTTGAGCCTGGATGACACAAACTGAAGGAGTTCTGGCCAGGAATGATGGCTCATGCCTGTAATCCTAGCACTTTGAGAAGCTGAGGCAGGCAGATCACTTGAGACCAGGGGTTCGAGACCAGCCTTGCCCACATGGTGAAAACCTGTTGAGTTAGAGGTATACTAAAAATGCAAAAATTAGCTGGGCATGGTGGTGTGCATCTGTAGTCCCAGCTACTCAGGAGGCTGAGGCATGAGAATCCCTTGAACCAAAGAGGTGGAGGTTGCAGTGAGCTGAGACTGTGCATCTGCACTCCAGCCTGGGCGGCAGAGCTAGACTATGTCTCCAAACAAACAAACAGACAAATAAATTGAAGGAGTTCCCATTTGAAGTTTTCTGTGTAGTAGGCTGCTGAGAATGTGACAGGACCAGAAGTTTGAGAAGGATAGAAGGTAACATGCGCATGCAGTAAATAGAAGGCTGCTGCCTGGGAAAACAGAAAAATGATGGAGGGAAACTACTGAGGGCCCAGACAAGAACTTATAATGTCAACATGTACCCCACTGTGTATCTGGTCAGAGCTCAACAGCTGAGGTAGTGCAGGCACACAGCAGATGATGGATCCAGGCTTGTGGTTTTACCAGATAGGTGTGGTGAGGGTCGACAGCAAAGGAGTGACACCTGACCACTTTATGTTTGTTGAAAAATGCACAATATAGCTTACTGAACTTTATGCTTTTAGATAATGTATTTTTATAATTATGCAACAATTACAAACCCAGAAAATTGTTCTTTCAGAGAAGATTGCAGCTCTTCAGTTGACAGCAGAGGACAAACTAAAAGATTGAATTTGGCTGCTATATATAAATAATGCAGCACATCATGATGGCAACAGTTAGTCCATCAATCTCTGTCAAGAACACAAACTCATACCGACTTTATAAAAACAATCAAGTGCTACAAAAAAGATGAAATTCAGTGCCATCTCCAGCTGTAGAAGTTTCACAGAATCTTCTTATTTAGATCTTAGATTGTGAATTCTTACTTTTCTAAGCGTAAATCTGGTCAGTCACATACAAAAATAACCTCCAAGGAAAACAAGTCAAACACAAGTTGGTTAACTCGATCACTTATTAAGCAAAGTCACCTAAAAGAAGAACAGAACATTTTGCTAATCACTAGATAAAACTGTTATATCAATTTTTCAGGCCGAAATGTATGTAATGTTAAAATTACAGAAAAAAAATTGCAAAGCCTAATTTTATGCTTTAATTATATCTTGTTTAAAAAGTCATAATTTAAGTCAGCAGTAGAATGTCTTAGTTTCAAGTTACAGCATGTAAAAGCCAAACAAGTATCTTTTACTGTTGAGAATTTATACCTTATACTGTAGCCCCAACTATTTACTGCCAGGATGTTTTAAGTCACCTCATTGCATAACATTATAAACTATGTTGCCAAACTTGACTGTATATGCTTATCTATTTAGTGGTTGGCAAATACAGAGACATCACAAAAGTTAAAAGTGGTCCTCTTCCAACTGAAAATAGTCAATAGACAGCTAGTTAACTTTAGAATAGAAATCATATTTTAAAAGTCAGGTTTAGATCTTGACGAAATTTTGTAAAAAGTGAATGATTTCATACACACCTTTTACAACAAGGTTTTCACATGAAGACAACATTTTATAAAAGAGTTGATGTATGTTCTAATTCCAAAGAATCTCTAAAGTTCTATGAAGTAAGTCTTTTTAGTCACAGCAACAACTGTCTTAGGGAGCAAAAACACAAATCATTTTGATAAGGCACCCCTCTGTAGACAAGCTTACTGATAAACATGAGAACAAATGAGCTCTTTAATTCTTTAAACAAACATGGAATCTGTTATTCAGATTTAATGGCTATATGGCCAGTGCGTTTCCTTAATGTATGGTAGTTCTTGACAAGGAAAGACAACTGAGCAATTAACTCAGTGGAAGTCAGAAATTATGGGTGTTTTGCCACCTTCTTCATTTTCAATAGGTGTCAGGTTATTGCCGTGAAAACACTCCAATTTGCATCTTTATAGGGAACAACCTAATTGTAAGGAGAAACTCGAAGTGCCCTTTCTTCAGGAGTTACAGATGCCTTAATGGAATTCCATTTAGAATACAGGCTTTTACACTAAGTAGACCACATAAATATTTAGGAAGTGGGGTTTTGTTAGTTCTCTGGGCTACCAATAAAATGTGACTTGCTGAAAAGAAGACATTAAGCACAGAAAGGGACAACTCTTTAAGAACTTGAATACATTCAAAAACCCATTGCCTCTATTCTATCAATAACCTCACTGCACTGGGTCACATAACATGACCCCTTAGTGGTATTCAGTCTCTGTATCCCTCCTGTCCTCATTTTTGTGATGATTTGGTCCCATCAGATCCTTTCCAAACCCTGAGCCAGCCCCAACATGAAAGAGGAGGGCTTTATGCAGCCCTAACCCAAAGCTCTGCTTTATCTCTTCAACACTGGTTTATCTCTGCTATTGAAGAGGCTTTGACCTTATCTATCTCTTTTCTCATTGGTTGAATTTTCTATGCAATTTTGTCAGTGACTCTCACGGGGTGGTATGCATGCAGTTTAGTATCATCTTGGGTACAGGGCCTCAAGTTATATAAACCCTTGGGGAACTCCTATCCCAGGTCCCATGTAGCTCTGTTTTGACTGATTTGCCTTGGCAAGGAACTAATGGGGATACCTCTGATGCTCTCAGAGTTTAGGAGGATAAAAAAGATCTTGAACCACTTGTATATAAATCCTCTTTTCCACCTTCCTCTCTCTACATTCCTATTACTTATAACTAGCCTTAGGCCTAAAATCACACAAACTGTTCCTGACAAATTTTTCTGGCACAAATTACCTGCTTGCACAAATGCCCAAATTTCATATACCCTTGGATTCTTCTATTCCATTTAGTAGCCTATTTGATAGCATATTTTATTATTTTATAGTAACAGTAGTTAATTTTTTGTGTGCCTTCACTATGTACCAAAAATTATACTAAGTGTTTTATGGGTATTATCACATTTAAGCTTCATAATATCCCTGTGGGAAAATTCTGATGTGATAAACCCCATTTTACTTATGGAAAAAATAAATTTTATGAATTGGTATAATTTATCCAAAGACATAGAATAATAAATGGTAAAGTAGTATTCACATACAAACAACATGGCTTCAGAAATGAAATCTGTGTGTTGGAATGGTTTCCCTTGCCTTTATTCTTCACTGTCTCCCTTCACCTCTTCAAGTTCTTCACCTTCTTCAAGGTCTCTTCATTCTCTACCCTGTGCCAATTATTTAATATTGTTGTGTATTGCCCACCCTTCTCATCTTTTGGAAAGCTTTGGTCTCTTGCATTAATCTTCTCATCACTTGCATATGTGATCTTCCTTTTGCAAAAATAGGAATAATTCTGGGTTTCAGTCTGCAGTTATTAACATGGCTATGTCCCTTAGCATGATAATTTATCCTCCTAAGGTGGGTAATGCTTAGTGTTTCTAAAAAGCAATAGCAGACACGATAGTAGCGCAGATACCAGAATAGACCAGCTTCCAAAAAGATGCTAGAAAGATATATTGGTTCCATACTGAGTTTTATTTGAGTATTACAAAAGGAACCCATCTATGACTTCCAATCTTTCTTGGAAAATTTTTTGAATGGCCACAGCATATGAATCATCATTTGAGTTGAGAGTGACAAGTCTTGGACAGTATTTGTTTCAAAGCAGGTTCAATATGTATCTGAACAAGGGATTTCATACATACATTTGAATGTATTTATGTATATGCTCTCTTACCAAGAAAAAAGACAATGATGACATTAAACAATCACATGAAAATGATAAAATATATGAAATGACAAAATGACAGTAATGGAGCCTTTGGAAGCCTGAGGTTGCACATCTCAGTAATAATTTGGCCAAAGGCCAGGCGCTGTGGCTCATGCCTGTAATCCTAACACTTTGGGAGGCCGAGGCAGGCAGACTACCTGAGCTCAGGAGTTCGAGGCCAGCCTGGGCAACATGGTGAAACCCCATGTCTACTAAAACACAAAAGGTTAGCTGGGCATGGCTGCGTGTGCCTGTAGTCCCAGCTACTCGGGAGGCTGAGGAAGGAGAATTGCTTGAACCCGGGAGGTGGAGGTTGCAGTGAGTCAAGATCATGCCACTGCACTCCAACCTGGGTGACAGAGCGAGATCTCATCTCAAATAAATAAATAAATAAATAAATAAATAACAATAATAATTTGGCCAAAAAGGGTTAACTGTCCTTTGATAATGATCCTATCTCGTGGCAGGTGTACATAAGTGAATCATTAAAATAGAGCTATTAGGAGAATAATAAGCAACTTCTGGACTATATGGCTTAAGAGCTTTTTTTCCTGTTGTGAATGATACTTTAAGCAACAAAGTCAACTACGCATTCTTTCTGCAAACACCAGTCCTTTCTGAATCCATGTTATGCTTAGAAAATAAGATTATAGCCAGTTTACACATGAGAGTAAAATGGTTAATCACTGAAAATTTAAAGCATACATGTTTAAAATGACACAGTAAGGATTTCAGACATAGATATCAATATATTTCTAATGATATGGACTACTTCCTCCAGCTAACCTTTATTTGACATTGATATTAGTTTTTAATTCATTAATGTTGCACACGAAGCTGCTCTGTACATAAGGATTTTCCCTTAGGTTTTTAGATAAAAATAACACCTCTGTTTCACTTAGCATCTTTGATGATTCAAGCACTTTTATTGTTAGAAAAAAATAAGAAAATCACCTATATTCACAAGATTTAAACCACGGCAGTATAATTCAGGAGCATATATTATCAATCACCACTTCGTACTGTTCCATTATAAAATTCAATACATCTTTCTAATTCTAAAAATAGTGTATGCTCACTGTAAACAGTTCAGATAATGCAGTAATAGGGAAAGCAGAAAGCACAAATTCTCTATCATCCCATATCCCATTACTAATTTGAATTATAGTCCACAAATCTTTGTCTGTTTAGCTTTATTCATTCTAATCAATTATTTTCATTTATTTTAATAAAAAATAAAGGCATATCTTCCTGAAAAAGTTTAAAAAGTTATTACATGAACTTTAAACACCCTCTTCTTTTTGTTCCCTCATCATATATGTAGCCACTGTTAGCTCATTTTTATGTATCCTTTCTGAAAATTTATATATGATCTCTTCTATGTTTCTTTCACACGAATGGACAGAAATGGCACATTGTTCCATTTCAAGTTATTTTTGCTTTGCAATATGTCTCAGAGATTGTCAGCACAAAGCCATTTCACTTTTTTCAGCAAATATATGGTATTCAAAAATATGAATATGTCAAAATTTATATGTAGTTCTATACTATTGGACATTTAGGAGGCTTCAATATTTTCCTTTTACAAACTATTTATGAATCAATCACCCTTGTACAAGTATCTCTGTGAACTTTTACTTGTACAGGAAATATAACCTTAGACATAGACATATCATTCAAAATTTTTATTAATTCTGCCTAGTATCCTTTCAGAAATATTATCTCAATAAAGAATACTACTAACAGTATATCACTTTTAGTTATGGTTGGCAGCATTGCAGCTGTGACTGTCTCCAAATTAATTTATATTAGTGTAAGCAATATGTTCATATGATTTCTGTTTCTCCACAATAGTAATTTTGCAAGGTTGGCTCTAACAAGATGAACCCTGAGTTCTTATGATGTAGGAATAAACAATAAAGACAAATCTACTTTATTGCATAACTAATCCAAATGATACAGAAATCTGGGGGCTCTTAGAGCTTTATTCTGGACATTATCCCCAAAGTTAATGTGACTGTTGGCAATTTTCCCAGACCTAGGGTTAGGAAGCTCAAGAGGCATATCAGTAGATACTAAAGAGTTTCCAAACTACCTGGCCTGCCATCTTCTCTAATCTCCCCAACGTTCTTCACTTTGAGTTTGGGATAACTCTTTACAGCAAATGGTGAGAATTTGTAAAGATGGGGTCACTAAACAAATGCTGTTGGATCTTGTCAAGTCCTTTGTTAAATGAAAAAGCAGTGTATGCTCTATGATCTCTCTCTAAAGTTGGAGTGAGCGAGAGAAAAATCTAGAAGGATATGTGCAAAAATGTCAACGTTAGTTATCTCTAGATAGTGAGGTCACAAGGGTATTTAAATATTCTTCATTGTGTTTATCTTTATTTTGTAATGTTTTCTACAATTATATGCACTGATTTTTTGTAATAAGAAAAAATTTAATTTAAAAACTCACAACATATAAAAACCCAATTAGCAGCAAAGTAGAAGCAGAAATGATAACTACTAAGGTTGAATGGAAATAAACAAACGTTAGTGAGTATCATGATGGGTCATGAATGTTTAATGTTTCCTTAATGTAGCGAATACTAAACATGGGATCTTCAGGAGCCCAGCACATTCTCATCATACATACATTGCAGATGTGAAATATTTAGGTTTATCATAGCTGTTTAACCATAAGCCTAAGGATATATACACATCTGTCAGTAAATTTATTGATATTATTTGCTTACCTTACCATGGGGTTTGTGTCAACTTACAACACCTCTTTGACAAAACTAATGCATAAATTAATTCTAGAACAATTCTTATTTTCATTAATATTTACACTGAGAGGTTGAAATTTGTATTCGCTTTAACGAACACCAACAACATACTAACCACTAAGAACGAATCATGTGGCAAGCACTGTTCTAAGTTCTAAGCACTTTATAAGATATTATCTCTCGTGAACTTCACAATCATCATATGACATGAACGCTACTATTGTCACCATTTTGTAATAAAAAAAGTTAAGAAAAACTAACTTACAACTTTAATTTCTTATTCTCTGACCTAGAGCCTGACAGAAAGAACGAAGTGATATCCATGGAGAAGGCAGACATGAAAATATCATAGAAACATAAATAACGGTCTAGATTACTTATGTAGCCAAACCTGAAAAAAAATCCCTAGTCATTCATCAATCCCTTCATTCACTCAAAGAACATTTATTGTTCTCCTACTGGATTCAAAGCGCAGGGTTAATTCTTATGAGTTATACCACAAATGTATGACACAGTCCTGGTCTACCCAATTTATTCTTTAAATTTTATCTAAATATTTTAAAATTCATCTTTTCTGAGACTTTCTAAAAGAAGAGAAACAGACCTAATTGACCCTATTTGAAAATACCACATTATTAATAAGTATTGTAATATGAAATTAGATGTGAAATTAGAATACCCCTTTAACTATCACTTAAAATAAAGGAGAGACCTGGCTAACACGGTGAAACCCCGTCTCCACTAAAAATACAAAAAATTAGCCGGGCGTGGTGGTGGGCGCCTGTAGTCCCAGCTACTCGGGAGGCTGAGGCAGGAGAATGGTGTGAACCCGGGAGGCGGAGTTTGCAGTGAGCCGAGATCACGGCGCTGCACTCCAGCCTGGGCGACAGAGCGACACTCTGTCTCTACAAAAATAAATAAATAAATAAATAAATAAATAAATAAATAAATAAAAATAAAATAAAGGAGAGACTTAGTCTATTGCAGAAGGAAAATTAATGCTGATGTTCAGAGGATCCCTTATAAATGATTTATGTGCCTTGGGTTGTCCCCAAGAAGCCCCCCGTCACTGATATGTTGTAAGCTTGTAAGCTACTGAAATTTACTTTACCTCTGGAAAAGAAAATCTATTTTATGTTCACTTAAAACCCCTTATCAAGTTTTTCACTTTGATTAATGAAATTATGTTTCATGCTTTTTCAAGTAATTACTTAATTACTAAATCAGCTACAATCCAATACCATTAGGAATAAAATTCAATTTTAGTAACTTTATTGGCGTGATAAAATCTAAAAGCATTTCCAGGGTCAATATAGAAACTCCTCAGGCAGGATGGCATAAATTGATAGCAGTCAAAGGAATTACAGACCACAACCTCAACTGTGGAATGATTCTGTTTTGGATACTTAGTTACTGCTATATTCTCAGAAGATTTTCTCGGAGCTTTTCTTCTTCTTAGCTTAATTTTAAAAAGTTTTGTTTTGTTCTTTTACAAGAAGAAAATCTGGAACTATTGACAATATATTGATTAAAAATGTGGAGTTAAAAGCTCAAGAGGCATGCGAGCATATGCAATAACAACACTCACACTTAGGTTAGCCTTCATCGGCTTTCTTGTAACTTCTTTATTGGTTAACGTGAAGAAGGAAATATAATTATTTATATTTTTGAATTTAAACATAGTGTTTTTCTATAAGGGCTTAAAAATCTAGAAACTGATGAGATCAATTGAAATTTTAAAATCTTCTAGTTACTACCTAGGTAAATTTTCCAAATCCAAATAATTTCTTTAACTTCATTGTCCTAATGTATAAGATAAAAATAATTATATATTATAATTATAAATACCTCACCAACCTCCACGTAATTGTCATAAATATAAAAATATATGCTAAAGTCCTTTTTCAAGTCTAAGAAGGTTTTAACTTAGTTTTCAAAGATTTGTTGATATTAATAAGCAATTTATTGAATATTTCCTATGTACCAGGAAGCATATCTAGTAACTACACATATATATATGTAGGTATATATACGCACATATATAATTCATTTAATATGCAAAATAAACATGAGGTTGGCCTTAATATCAGCATTTCACACGTGAGAAAGTAGTTTAAGAGGCTTAGAACTTTGCCTAATAAATACAACTCATAAATGGTATAATTCAACACCAGGCTTACCAAGCTATCTGATATTCTATGCTAGGGTGCCAGTTGCTTTGAAACCCAAAAGAACCTGAATTTAGACAGCTGGAGAGAAGTTGCAATTGTTATCTGAACACATTTGTAAAACAGCACTATAAAAATCCTAATTATCTTTGCAAATATAAAATGGAAGTATGAATTAATTTTTTTTCCTGGAAGATGCCACAATGGATGTCTTGATTAATATTTCCTAAAGAAAATGGAATGTACAGTTACCACATTGCGTCAATGTTGTTGTATTATTTCAGAAATGTATTGACATGGGAGTGGCCAGTGTCTCAACCTCTGTTTCTCTACAGTTTTCTCGGCTTTGCTTGTCTCCAGTATCTAGTTAGGATCAGAGGCATTTTTCATACAAGGCTAAAAAGACAAAAGCAGTAATTACAGATTCACATCCAAACCCCATGATATCCAGAAGAAGTCAGAGAGTAATAAGCATCCTTTAGTAAGAGCAAGGAAATTTCTTTTCCAAAAGAATTGGAAATTTTTCCCTCACTACATTTTGGCCCTCAATGTACAATGCCAGATTCCTGATCCAATTCCTATCTTTAGGGAGCTAATGGCCCTAAGCCTGAGTTCTTAAATCAATCACTCTGCCAAAGAGAAAGGGATTTCCTTTAGAACAATTGCTCTCCTTAGGCAGAGCAACATGAATCTGCTAATAATGAACCCTGTCAGACTCCTGGGTTCATACCTAGCTTTCCCACATACTTAAGTCACTTAATCTCTTCATGTTTTGCTCCTACGTGTAAAAAGTGAGGATAATAACAGCATCTGCCTGATAAGGTGGTGGTGGGTATTAAAGAAGTTAATATTCATAAAAATGTTTTTAAAATGCCTTGCACATAAAATAAGTGTTACTTAGGTCTTAAATAAACCCATGAAATCTACTTGAATAGTGAGAAACACAGCATTGCCACAGTGGCCTAAAACTTCTCAACCACACATCTTTTGTTTTAGAGTCTCTATGCAAATGTCCCTTTTAATGTCTATTTTCACTTCATCAATGTTTCTACCACACTCCTCACACACATGGTGAAATCAGCACCATGGTTTGTCTACTTCCCATGGTGCTGGATTCTTTCACGCCTCTAAATAGTTCTACATATCTATCTCCTTGTATTTCTATACCTTTATAATATGAGAAGGAGTTAGGCCACCCTGTTTGACACCTGCACAATTCTTTATTATAACCCCAGTACTTGTTAATATTCTTCCCAGTGTGCACATCTACGCCTTGTTGTCAATATTCTGTCAAGATTTTGACAACAGGTGGGGATGATCTAACCTATTTTTCCACTGTCTTTGTCCATCTGCTTTTACTCCAGTTGTTACAGTTCTGATTTGAAAAGTGCTATTTGAATTTGAGCATCCTAAAATATTTTATTTATTTATTTTTTATTTCTTTTAGAGACAGCGTCTTGCTCTGTCACCCAAGCTGGAGTTCAGCGGTGCAATCATGGCTCACTGCAGCCTCGAACTTCCAGGCTCAAGTGATTCTCCTTAGCCTCCCAAGTAGGTAGCACTACAGGTATGCCCACAACACCCAGATAATTTTTAAATTTTTTGTAAAGACAGGGTCTCACTATGTTGCTCAGGCTGGTCTTAAACTCCTGAACTCAAGCACCACCTTGGCCTCCAAAAGTGCTGGGATCACAGGCTTAATATCACACCAGGCCCTAATATATTTTAATATCATTTTTACTTCTCAACATTTAACCTTTCTATGGTCACTATTTCCCAGTAACATTCTAGACCAATTTTCACAAATATTGAGATGATTTTAAGTAGTTGAAAAAATGCTTTATGTATTTCTTTCACTATTCATCAGAAAAAATAAAACCAGCGTATGAAATCTATTTTAAGGATATTATTGCTAATTTTATTTTAGTAAAATGTGGAACAATTTTTTCAATGTTATTTTTTACTTAAAATGGTGGTAAATGGACATAGAAAAAATTCTGGCTATCAGAACAAATGACTGATTTTTGGAAACACCAAAATCAGTGATAACTACACACACACACACACACACACACACACACATGCACATACATAGAGAGAAAGACCTTCAGAGCACAGTAGTCATCAGAGAGGTAATAATAAAGAATTCATTGCATTTTATAACAACTTAATTCTTTAGTGTATGCTCACAAATGTATATTTTACTGCCAGTCTCACAAAATAACCCTTTGGTTTAGTATAAGATATACTCATAAAATTTCAGAGACAAAAAGGACCCCAGAGACTGTATTCTTCATGACTTCTTTGCTCTTTAAATGTTTAAAAGGAGGTCTAGAAATGTAGTGACAAGTCACACAGGCAGGTGGTGGCACATTTTTGGATTGGAATCTTAATCTCCAGATCCCCAAATCAGTGTTTGTTAGTTTGTTGGTGTTTTTACTGTACCAAACCACCTACTCCATATTTATTCTTCTGTTAAGGGTGGAAAAAACTGTGGCTCTAGTGCTAAGGCAAGACTAGAAACCAGTTTCAATGAGTCAAGCCCCATACTATTTCTCCCTTCTGCTAAGCCACATATATGAGAATGTCACAAAATCCATTATCCAGTTTGCATATAGTAGAACATGTTTATTGTCAAATGTGCAAAATAATTGATTATCACAAATATCTTGTACCAGTTTTTGATTTCTTACCTAAACCACTCTTACTTAAAATAGTTTGTTCTTTTAGCAGCACAAGAAGGAAATTAGAGGTAGCTATATAAAATGTATTAACATTCCCTTAGCAATCAATCTCAATTATGTATAAGTTATAATTTGTTGGTCTCATTTACAACTGAATTTCCACTGACTATTTTTCTCTTATTTCCAACTGAATTGGTTTTAGTGTGGGATATCTGTGCTAGATCTTAAAAGAACTCTCTGGGAGTTCTTTAGCTTTATTCTTAAGGCAAGCGAAAGAGGTGATAATCTAGAATACTTGTAGCTCAAATAAGTGATTAAAGAAGCATCATTATTCACAGACAGTGGATATGAAAGGATTGCAACAACTAGGCAACCATATTAACTGAGTCCCTAGAGGGAGGGAGTGGATGATTTTGACAAATGCATGCTCCAAAACAAAGACCTGATAGGTAAAATGCAAAAGTAAATGTTACGCGTCAACATTTTTCTTGTTACACAGATCTATTATCACTAGTTCAGGGTCTCATTATGGAAAGACTGAACTGCTTTTTACTCACTGGATTTATACATTTGCTGCAGGGAGATTTTCTAGTTTACATTTTTCATTGCATGACTATTCAGTAAATATTCTGCTTGTGTTGCTGAGATCTCACTTTCTTACTGTCCTGAGTCTTGCAAAGCCACCCTGGAGTCATCCACTGTCTTCCTTCCTGCACACCTTTCTGGGCCTTTTTGGGCTGCTCTTTGCCATCTCATCCCATCTTATCTCATTCTTTTGTTGGCTGCTTATTCACATACATTTGTATGTAGAACTTCAGTTTTCTTAAAATTACACAGAAAATCCCCAAATGAGAAATATGGCCCTCTTGTTGCAATCCAGTTTTAGAAGATTGGTGTGAGAGTGTGCCTAAATTTATAGCCAGATGAATTTTTTAAAATATTTACATTTTTTAGATGATTGTAAATTTTGAACACAAATTCAAGATGTGCTTTCAGAATTGCCAGCTCTGGTTAACTTTCCCCATATACAGTACTTAATCTCTAACCATTCTGTAATTGCTTTTCTGTAACTTTTAATCGTTTCCTTCATAATCTGTCAATACTCAAGCATTTGCTTTTTGATCTGTTCATTTAGATTACCAATGTCTTTATTTTCTCTTGCCATTGCTTTGATTATATACTTATTTTTTTTAATTGAGATGGAGTCTTGCTCTGTCACCCAAGCTGGAGTGTAGTGGCGTGATCTTGGCTCACTGCAACCTCTCCCTCCCCGGTTTAAGCAATTCTCCTGCCTCAGACTCTGGAGTAGCTGGAATTACAGGTGCACACCACCACGCTTGGCTAATTTTTTTTTATTTTTGTATTTTTAGTAGAGATGGGGTTTCACCATGTTGGCCAGGCTGGTCTCAAACTCCTGACCTCGCGATCCACCCACCTCGGCCTCCCAAAGTGCTGAGATTACAGGCTTGAGACAACACGCCTGCTGATGATATACTTACTTATTGACTTTATGTTCATGTCAAGTATTTTTAGTTATATATAGCACACTCAAAGAATAAATAAACTACATCAGGCATCTTTTTAACCATTTAAATTTTTCAAACGTATTATCCATAATAATCACTATGTTGTTATTCTGTAATCTTAGCCCCTTAACACCAGTAGTCTATAAAATGCTACTTATTACATAAAGTAAACCATTTTAAAAGTTAAAAAGCTGATGTCACTTTTTGCTTAAACATTTTAATTATTGGCTGCACTGAATGGAATGTTTACATCCCCCCAAGATTCATATGTTGAAATTTTAACCCCCAAGGCAATGGTATTAAGAGGTGGGGCTTTTAGGCCGTGATTAATCTCCTTATAATAGAGACTCCAGAAACTTCCTTGCCCTCTCTGCTACGTGAGGTTATACCAAGAAGAGAGTCGATCTCTGAGGAAGCAGACCCTCACAGACACAAAATCTGCGGACACCTTGGTATTGAACTTCCAGCCTCCAGTACTGTGAAAAATAAATTTCTGTTTTCTAATAAGCCACCCAGACTATATTATTTTGTTACAGCAGCCCAAATAAGATATTGATCGCTTGCTATTTTATATTATATTAAGAACTGCATTTATTTGTAAAAATATTGCCATTTGCCTACTTGTGTAGCTACACAAATGTGTAGCTACACCAGTTGTTAAGATCAGTATTTGAAATATACTGTTTACTGCCTAACATGTATAAGACATAATTCAGTATGAGTGCCATAACTTTTCATTGATTCATTCACTCAATATATATTTTAAGTACCTACCTTTGCCTCACATAGTGAAATAGCAACTTATCACAGATATATATTATAAATTTATATCATTTACACAGGGGCTTTGTAAAATATTTTTCTCAAAAAATTGAGCTAATAAAAATCAAATTAAAATTGATTCTTTTAATGTAGAAATCCTTTTCAATACAGGAAATAAACTCCTTTTTTTGAAAGTTAATTCGCATGATAATGTAATTATTGGAAATTATGAAGGTCCTTTTACTGTAGTATACCCCAACATACAATCCCTGAAGATTCAACCTTTTAATTTCTCCATCCATGTCACTGGAAATCTAATAAAACCTGTTTGTGTGTACCATATTTTCCCCAAATAACTCAAAGTGGTTATGTAAATATCTCTTTTAAGTCACAGATCATATCAATCACGTAGTCTAGTCTGTTGTCTCTATTTTATAAATTGAAAGTTAGATGCAAACAGACAAAAAGGCGAATGTCTAAGAAAGATTTTAAGGATGGATAAGAGTTTATGTATGAACCAACAGCAGAGGGAAGAGTAGAGCATTTCAAACAACATATGGAAAAGAATGAAAGCACAACATTACAGACTGTCTATTCCTTTCTTGTGTTTCCCTGTATATTTCATTCATTCCTCCAAATCACGGCATCTGTTACTAAATATAGTAGATGAACTTGAACATACATAGAGAGAATCTTTGTTTTTGTTTTTCTAGCATCAAACCTGGCATGAAGTAGAGACTCAAAAATTATTTGGCTTCTACAGAATCAGATGAGTAAATACTTCCTCAAACTTCCACACTATGCGGTAATAGCTAAAAACTCTCATCTTCTGATCTTCTCATTTTCATTCTTGCAACACAAATCAGCATGTTGAGGACCTACCACGTGCCCAATGTTATATCAGGTATAGAAAAAATGTCTGACATGCCCCCATATTGAAGAAAGGAAATAATAACATATTTTGTGTGGGTCCACTGTTACTTCTTAGATTCTAACCTAATCTTGAGAAGAACAAACTTTTCTCCACGTAATGAAAAAGAATAGCGCAGACTGCCAATGCATAACACATTTACCCTGCTGAATTGCCCTTGCTTAGGTAAATGTGGATGTGCTGACTCCTCTCCCAGAGGACCAAGGATTCTCCATCCTGATTCCTCCTGTTCTCTTTGATATTTCTGACATGGAGCGGCTAAAGATTGTCCCTACTCATGTTTCTGCTGTTCTTGAGACCACACAAAGGAGAGTGTGGTATAATTTAAGGGATACAGGCTTTAGGAGCCATATCAATATTTTTTCACCACCCCCTCCCCTAGATTTACTACTTTTAGCCTTGTTACCTTGGGAAAATCCTTCTATGCCTCAATTTCCTTTCCATTCTTAAATTAGTAGGCTTAAATAGTATACCATGATAATGCATGTAAAGTAACTGGTAAAAATCCTGGTGTATAATAGGTATCAATGGCTATAAATTTCCTACCTCCCTTATCCTTTTTCATGAAAGAAAATTTATTCGAAGGCTGCCATATTATAAAGGTCATTAAGTCCAACTCCCTCCAGGAAGCAGGAATAATTCAAATATATGTGGGTAATCACATCAAAGTAGTGTCTTAACTATTAGTAAGCCCAATCAATAAAAATAAATCCTGTACTCTCCTAGAGAAGTTTTCTCAACATCCCAGTGACATGCTAAAAACTGTTTACTTATATTTACTTATGGGAGTCCTGCCATCTAGATTAGCATAAATACTGTAATCTGCATTCTACATATACATTTTTGGTTTGTACACAATAGTACTTACCAAGATTGTAATCACTGTATTTGCTAAACCCAAAATAGTTGAAGCTTTATGAACAGATTATGCTATGATGTACATATCTTAAAACTGTTCCATTTTAATTTGTAGACAAAGCTATTATTTACTTTGAATAATAATACTTTGCTGTTTGTTACCTTGCCTCTCAGGTTCTAATTTGGATGGATGCCTTGGTCTAAAAAAGAGCTTTGCCCTTTGCTATCACTCTTCCTTGTTGTCTTCTTACTACCGTGACCGACTTCTCAGAGTGAAATCATAGGGCAGAAGCTTCGATAAGATATTTCTTCTGCCTCCTCTGCTGACACTTTCCCTTTCCCAGCTTCCGTTCCAAAATTGTTTGAACATTTTACTGCTGCACATTCTCTCCAGACACCCAGGAATTCTGTACTAAAATAAGCATTCCTTTATTGCCAATGGACTGATACACCCAGTACTTAATCCCTGGGGTCTCTTTGCCGCTATTTAATGTACCACTGCTCATGAATTGATGCTGTCCAGTTTTCACAGAAGACTGAAAACTGAACATTTCCTTTGCTTTATGGTGCTTGACGCTTTGGCCACATTTGCTTTTCTCTCTTCCCACGTGACTTGTATCACCAAAGGGCAATGGCTGAGTAAGACAGAGGCAAAATGTAATGTTTCTACATCTTTGCTTTCTACAAAATGCCTAGCAAAGAATTGTTTCCTTGTGATGCCCCAGGAATCATATCCCTGATTGCCCTTCCCTTCCCTTCCCTTTTAACTTTATTGAGTAGAAATGAGTGTCATTTAGAATAGGAGTGCCCATCCCCCAGGCCATGACTGGTACTGCCTTCAGTTTCATCTCCTTGTCTCTAGCAGCATTCATTCAATGGTGACTATTTTATTAGTATATTCTAATGATCCAGCATGTCTACAGTGTTTTCTGCACAGTTACTCTACCTGTATGTATGTTTTTCTTATCGGACAGTATTCTTATGGCTATTAAGTATGATGTTGCCTTTACTTCTTTCTTGTGAGCCACTATCTGTGAATATATTTTTTAAAATCACGTTGTCATCCCACGACTGTCGGCACTGCACTGTGGTTAAGAATGTGAGCCCTGGAATTCTGTCTTTATCATAGACTAGTTTTGTAAGTTTGGAAAAATCACTGAAGATCTATACTTTGGTGATCACTTCTGTAAAGGAGAAAAACCTAGGCCAGGCATGGTGGTTCACGCTTGAAATCTCAACACTTTGGGAAGCTGACACAGTAGGATGGCTTGAGCCCAGGAGTTCTGGGCAACATGATGAGACTCTATCTCTACAAAAAATTTAAAAAAATAGCTAGGTGTGGTGGTGCATGCCCATAGTCCCAGCTACACAGGAGGATGAGGGCTTAGGTAGGAGGATTGCTTGAGCCCATGAGTTTGAAGCTACAATGAATGAAGATCACCCCCTGCACTCCAGCCTGGGCAACAGAGCAAGGCTCTGTCAAAAAAAAAAAAAAAAAAAAAAAAGGAAATAAAAATCTTGGCATCTAATTCACAGGATCATTGTGAAAATTAAATAAGTTAATGTTTGCAAAGCCCTGAGAACAGTGGTTGGCACATATTAAATGTTCAATAAATGACCATTATTATTATCGACTACAAGTATTCCATGACCTATTTAAGGAATCTTGTAAGTTTTCTGAAGTCTAATGCATTCTGTTTTTCTTACCAGTTTGTTCTCATTCAATTCTATTTCTTACCTTTACTCTGATCAACAGAATTCAAAACATGACTTTCATAATTTCTGATATTTTATTCATAGGCTACTGTCTAAATCAGTTTAAAGTAGAATAATAATTTGACTACAAATGGAGAAATGTGGGTTCTATCATGTCTGACATCACTTCAAGCCCAAACACATTATTCATTTACCTTTTGAATGCCTTTTGCAACCCAGATTCCCTTTCAGTAATGGGAACTCCACTATAGTGCATTTTAGATCTTGCTTAAATCTGACTCATGTTTCCATCTTATCTTAATGCCATAATCCACATGAAACACTCAGCAAAGTATCTAATCAGTGCTTAAAAATGTTAGCTGTTAATATGGTTTGTGGGTGACATCTGTGATCACAGGGTGGAAATGGCAAGTACACATTTTGTCTTTTTCTGCATGGGCAGTTGTGTGTATACTCTTGACTCCAGCTTGTTCTCTTCTGATTATGACAACCAGATGCTCTCTAATCTAATCCTGGCTCTGCTAATAATAAACTATAACCCCAGGCAGTCCAAATACTTATTTTAAATTATGAGACATTTGAAGAGTGAAAAGAAGTATGAAAAATAGTATAATGAACACCCATGTATCTACCACCTAATTGCCAGATTTCAGCATATTCAACTTTTATTTCACTTTTTTTTTTTTTTTCTTTGGTGGAGTCTCACTCAGTCACCTGGACTGGAGGGCAGTGGCGCGATCTCAGCTCACTGCAACCTCCGCCTCCTGGATTCAAGTGATTCTCCTGCTTCAGCCTCCCAAGTAGCTGGGATTACAGGTGCTGGCCACTACACCCAGCTAATATATATATATATATATTTTTTTTTTTTTTGCATTTTTAGTAGAGATGGGGTTTCACCATGTTGGCCAGGCTAGTCTCAAACTCCTGACCTCGTGATTTGTCCACCTCAGCCTCCCAAAGTGCTGGGATTACAGGCATGAGCCACCGTGCCTGGCCTCATATTTTTTAAAGAAACAAAACATTAAAGATACAGTTGTAAGTCTGTGTGTGCCCCTCTTTTATTCCATTCTTTTCTCTTGCATCTTCTTCAGAAGCCACTAATACAATTTTTATATTTATAATATGAATGCATGATTTGTACTCTTAAAACAATCTAGACGTCTACTTTACTCTCTAAATTTTACATATTTTATCAACTTTCCTTCTATATGTTGCTTTTTTTCCTGAAACAGTGTTTTTGAAATTTATCCGTTTTACCCAGAAAACTTCAATTCATACACTTTAGTTGCTTTATAGCATTTTATTGTATAAATCTACCATAATTTATTTCTTCATTCTCTTGTTTACAGATATTTGGGATTGAAGTTTTTCCTGTTTTTTGCAATTACATTTTAATATATTTTTTCTTGTACCCTGTGTAAAAATTTATTTTGGATATGTACCTACAGATAAAGTAGCTGCATCAAATGATGCGTATTTACTAAACTATTCTCAAACTGTTTTTCAAGCAGTGGTATCTGCTTATATTCCCGCCACCAGTGGGTTAAAGTCTCTATTGCTCATATCCCAGCTTTTTATTATCTGTAAATCAATGAGTATAGTATCATATCAATGCATTGTTTTAGTTTGCATTTCTCTGATTTCTGTTCAGCTTTCTTTTTCTTACTTTGAGGAAGATGAAATATGTAGTTAAGTATATAATATTAATATTCAGTAACTGTTATTTCTTTTTCAGTCTGTTTCACACACTTTTTGAAAAACTAGTACAGAGAGATCACATTTTATCATTCAATTTGTTCTTGAAATTACCTGATCAAATGTTACATAGGAAATATAAAAGGGTATAAATAAAATGCATCTATTTCTTTTTTTTTTAACTAACATTACTGTGAAAGAACGTAAGCTGGTAAAGTTTATATTGGGCTGATGTGTTCAGTATTCATATATAGGAGCAGATACAGAGCATAAGAAACATATAAAAGAGCTGACTATAAATGTCCACTAAGCAAGGCTACAGTTTATTCCCAATTGTGCCATCCCATGTTGGTATTTAATAGACGGCTGCTGATGATACAATAATCATAACATCATGATGATAATCATTATAATAATTATAAGATCAGTTAACTATTCATGTTTATGAGTTAGGTTCAGAAACTGCTGTGATTATGGTTGACTGCTGTTTTTTTAAAAGCACAATTTTCTTCACCCTAACTTCACTTTTTCCCATAAGAACAAAACTAGGATAACTCTGGATTTGCTGAGGTATCTTTAAAGGCTTCTATTTTTAAAGCAAAGTGTGACTCTAGGTTTTCCTTCAGAGGCCATTTTAAATGAAACCAGTCTACAGCTTAAAAACCTTCAGTGGTGCAACACTGAGTTTGCAACAATCATCTCAATTATTTAGAACAGCACACAAATCCCTGTCCACATTTCTAACCATATTGAACATGACTACTTATAATTCACAAATCTTCCTCAATCTCTCATCATCACTGGGCACTACAGTGCATTATCTCTTCTGGAAAAAAGTAATCTTTTACATATATTCCTTGTGTCCTAGCATATATTCCTAGTTTTCTTTCTACTCCTCTGTAAGTTTTTTTCTTTGTTTTGTTTGCCCACTAGGTGTCTTAAGTCATATGTCTCTATGATATCACAAGTTTATTATGTTCAAAATTGAACATAAGCTCCCTCAAACCACCCCCCAAAACTTTTCAGTGAAAAGCACATCATTCATCCAGTTGTACAAGACCAGGTAGAGGAGCCCCTTCCTCTCATTCCCAGAGTTCAATCTATCACCAAATCCTTTTCATATTCTGCCTCCTAAAACATCCTGGTACCTGTTCACTTCCTTCCACCTCCACTCTCAACAGCATCATCGCACCTCACATCTTTACTTCAGATGCTCCCTTTGCCAAGAATCCCCAACCTCATTATTATTCATTTTCTCCCCAGGTCTGTTTAATATACGTGTCTGTGATTTGTCACATTCGTTAGCCATTTGGGTTGTTTAATTTGCCTATTTTTAAAACAAAATGCATTGTCAATATTTGTAAATATTCTATATGTATATGTTTATTCTACTTTTAACTCCTTTTAGTCTTTATCTTTTCACTGTGAACTGACCTTTCTAAGTCCCAGTTGTCTTCTTTGGCACTCAAGAGTGGGGCAGTAATGCCTCCCAGAAGCCCCATGACATTTCTCCTAAGGCATGGCTACTATACCCATGCACTTGTCCTATTTACTGGTCCCTTGTGCCTCCAGACCATGAAATTGTTAAGGACAAAGGCCCATTCTTCCTGGCTTTATCACCAGCACCTAGCATGCTACACAGGCCATCATCACTGTCCAAAAAATCTCGGCTGCAATAATTGGTTATAATCGATCTCATGATATTGATATTTCCAAGGAAACTAGTGGTAGGGTTACATGATTACTTTTCTGTTTTTGTTGCTTTTGACTAAATAATGTTTCTGCTTGAAATAATGATAATGTTATTTTCCAAAAATCTGTAAATACTTTTGTCCTAACCTCATAATTAAAAGTGATGCAGTAAAAACAAAAGATTTGAGGAATTCAAAGACCAAAGATCATACTTCGAAATAAACCCTGCAGCAAACTGCTGGAAAGCTATCTTTGTTTTCAGCATAAAAAAGAAAATTCTATCCCATTACTTCTTAAAAGGCATTTTTTAATTTGTAGTTAAGTAACATTCAGCATCCAGAAAACGATGGGGAAAATCTATAAAAACTATCATTTTCAGTGACATTCCGTGTACCAGAGAATGCTCTGTGATGGGTTGAAGTTTAGTTTAACAAACAAAACAAACATCTGTCACAAGAAGTCAATACCTACAAGAGTGTTTCTAAAGGCATGTGTAAGTTATTATGTGTTAAATAGCACTATGATTACAGTATATTTGAACCACATACATAAATATGCATAACAGTAAATTTGAATGTTCTTGAATAAGTGGGCCCCTTTTAAGTGTCAAAACATCATGAACGCTTACATAAACTGAATTGTACTTTTAATATTCACTGATTCTAAGGAAAAGCTTACTGATAAAATGCTATTATTAATTAGGTAAACTACATTTTAATTTTCTAATTCCAACAGAAATAGTTGTATATGCAAATCCATATTACATAAGTTTGTGTGAATGATATTTATCTAGCCTTCAAATGCTACTTTGCCTACATATGGATTTGCTAATCTGAAGCCAGTTGGGAGCTACAGTATCTCATATTTAAGAAGCATTACTAGTTAGAAAGCAGGAACCATGTCTTAGAGGGTTTTGCATTGCTCATGCCTAGCACGGTGTCTGGCACATATAATAGCAATAGATATGCAATAAATGGCCAGATGAGTGAACTAAAACATTTTGTCCACAGGACATTATAAAATTAATGTTGTTCATACTTAAGTGAGACAAAATATATTCATGAAAGGAAACCATAATAAAAAGATTATCTTATGTCAGACTTGGGCTTCTAGGTTCCTGAAAATAAATTCACATGTAGTTACTAATATGTTTGGTCACACTTGGCATGCATTGCTGCACTTTCAGGGATAGTGGCTGCTTTCACCATGGATTTGATGAAGGGAAGTGATGGGCTGTGGAACGCCTCAGATAGGAAGTCTTTACAGAGAAAGCGTCAGGGTGACTATTCCGTCAGTGGCATGAGGGATCCAGTGGCTCTGATTAATTTCAGTGCCAGTGCTTTATATGGAAATGGGGAAACACGCAGAGCACAGAACTGAAATCATATTATACATGTAGTTCCTTTTGCCTGTTTGAACATTATTGCTGGCGGCCAGAATCTCAACCTATATAATTCCATGGGAATTTTTTTCATGGATTCACCTAAGATGAAACTCTTGTCCTGCATCTTTAAATTTTTGCTTTAGCTCTAGGCTTACAGTGAACTCTATAGTTAGGCTGCATAAATATTCCTGAGCTTTGGCTTTGTGCACCAAACTCTCCTGAGAATAGCACAGGCAGTAGATTGCAGTTAAGGATTTTTTAAATGTTTTAATTTTGTGATAGCATGCATTTTCACAAAAACCAATGTGTGCTTTAGCTGGCTACACTTTCCCCATTCTATATATTTAGAGGGAAGAAAGTAGGGAGTCATAGAGCCTGTCATTATTTCAAAAGAAAAAGTCATAGATGTCCACGTGAAAGAGCAGAAGATTTATTGATGGAAAATGAAATAAATAAAATACTCTCTAAAGTATAAAAAGACTATTCAGCAATAAATCTTGAAGTACAGACTGATATGCAGTGCTTGAGGTCTTATCAAGCCTATATTGAAGGAATTCAGTAGACAGTGACACTATGAATCAAGACAATATATTTAGCATATACTCTGCTTTTACTTGCTTTTTTATTTTGTTAAACTTTCGCCAGGCTTTAACCACATTATATATTTAGTTGGAGTCTTTCTATAAGGGAGCCATGATTTTACTTTTTGTATACTTTATAACTTATTAGGTAAAATGGGGCAATAGAATAAATGGAATAATGCAGGGTTTATTTGTTCTTTCTGAAGGTTTTGGATACAATTATTTCTCCTCTCATGGTTTTTCTTTTGCCCTCATAAAATAAGGCTCTGCAACTCAGGCTGGAATCAATTAGGCTGATCCTCAGCTGTTCAGCATTCAAGGTTCCCAGAGTGGCAGCCTGTATGTACCTGCTCTTCCCACTGAGGTTTTAAGCTGAACTTCTGGAATTCTGCCCAGCCTTTGGGCCAGACACAATATCTCAGCAATGCTAGTGCAGAAGTCTAGTAGGTAAAAACCTCTTTCATGGTTTAGATAAAAATCTACTGGTGCTCTTCTAAAAACAATTCTCCACCTGAAATGCTTGTGACCAGAAAATTACCCTGGCAATTAGAGAGGAAGACAGCCACATAATGGGAGATGTAGAGACTCCGGGTTGGTGATTATTTATATAATAATATTGTTGAATGGTATAATAGATGCATGCGTTCTATTGAGCTAAGGCTGTATTTATCCACTTGCCTTATTTTCGTAAAGAATATATAGTAATCTAATTTCTAAAGAAAAATGTGCTACGTGGATTCTTTATACAAGAATGAAAGCTTATTTTTGGATGTAATAAGAAATGTGAAATTATTATTATTAAGAAAGTAAGGTGTGGGCATTTCTCTTCCAAAGGTGCTGGTCTTCTCTGCAGCTATCTCTAGATCATCATCAGCAGGACTGAGTTGAACAAAAATGAAGAAAACAATAGTATTGCTTTCCAGATTCTGAATAATTTGCAATATTACATTTGTAGATCAAATCAGCATTTAAATATTTGTCGAAATGATTGCTAATACAATTTGGAATTCAGGTTGAATTTTGAAATTAACAAAACTACACAAGCTTAATGAACATTAGGGATTAAAATGCAAGAATTTCTGTACTATAGAAGGACACATGCACAGGCCTGCTTTTTACATGATCACAGGTGAAAATGAAGTGAATTCTTGAAATCAAAAACACTGCTAAATACAAATGTCAAATCTTAGTCATCTTCTTACTTGACCAATGAGCAGCATTAGACAGTGTTGGATGCTGTCTACTCTGTGAAACATTTTCTTTACTTGGTTTCCAATACACATTTTCTTTGATTTCCCTCCTCCTTCTCTAGCCATTCCTTCTTAGCGGGCTCTTCTTCTTCCTCTCTAACTCTTAATTTTAGAGCGCTCCAGGACTCAGTCCCTGGACTTCTTGTCTTTTCTATCTATACTCATTCCCTTTGTAACTTCAAATAGTCTCCTGGCTTTAAATACCACCCACAGACTGAGGACTCTTTAACATTTTTCTATATCCCCTAAAACCCCAGATTTATACTCACGAACTCACTTGGATGACTAATCTGCATCTCAAATTTAACATGTCCACACTCCTGATAATTTCTCCAGACCTACTTTTCCCATTGTCTTTCTCATCTCAGTTAACGTCAACTTTATTCTTCCAGTGGCTTAGGCCAAAACCCTTAGAGGCATCCATGACTCATCACTTTCTCTCATACCCACATCCTCTCTGTGGGCAATTTATGTTGCCTTTACCTTTAAAATATATCCAGAATGTGACCATTTCTCACCCCTACACTTCTAACACCCGAGTTCAATCCATAATCCTCTTTTTCCTGGATGACTGCAATAACCTCATTTCTTTGCTTTTATTTTTGATGCTTTCACTATCTTCCAACATGCTGCAAGAGTGATTTTGTTAAAACACGTCAGGTTATGCTTCCCCTTTGGTTAAAATTCTCATTGTGATGATGAAATTCTAAAATTTAGCAGGGAGTATAACGCAGGCCCTGACCAATTGAAATTCATGCCAAAATCCACCTACTAAGATTGGGCCAATACCTACCAAGTAAATATCAACTGTATTCAGAGGGCTTCACATTGTCCTGTCACCTCGGGATATTTCCATCTAAATGCTTTCCTCTGTTTGGAATGCTTTTGCTCCAAGCAAGAGTCTCATCTTCCTTAAGTCTTTACTAAGAAATTATCTTCTCAGAAAGGCTTCCCCTGACTACTCAACTTAAAATTGCAGGTCTTCCTGACCCCAAATCCTGGGCTTCCTTAGGAACACTGATCACCAAATGTCATACTACACATTTTACATAAATATCTTGTTTATTCTCTCTCTTCCCCACTAGAATGAATCCCCACAAGAATAGACTTTTTTTTGTTGTTTTTTTACTTCTATACCCATCACTTAGAACAAGGTCTACATAAAATAAGTGCTCAAGAATACTTGTTGAATTAAAGTTGAATAAATAAATGAATAAATGAAAGCAATGTATAGTGTAGAGCTAAGAAACGCAGCTCGAAGCTTGGGGATTGTAACTATACCTGTCTTATCCTAGAGTGGCACATTTAAAAAATGTTTTTGTTTTTGTTATTTCTAGGTGAACTGCTAAATTCAATAGTTTCCATCTAGATTTCTAAATGGAGCTGGGAATATATAAACAAACAAACAAATAAATAAGTAGAGTAAGTCTACAATGTGAGTTTGGCTTTTTAGTGTTAATGTTACACATTTAACATTCTGTGATATTATCTAAATAAACTTACTTAAACTCACCCAACGACAATAAGAGTGTTTGTTTAACTTTTTCTTCCCTTAAATTAGCAAAAGAGCTTAAACAGGGTAACAAAGAGCTGCTTGAGTTTTATACACTGTGCCTTCTTCCCAGAACTTACTATTTCCCAGCTCCTCCATGAGGAGAGATTTTTACCTCTGAGTTCCTATTATTTCCATTTTCTCTTAACGAGCTTTTTCTGGTCAGCATTGATAAATGCTCAAATCATCACAAACACTTCCTCCCTTATGACTCATTCAGTCACTTCACTGCTTGCAAGTTGTAGTCTGTCCCCAGTTCCTCACCTAAAAAGCCACTTGGTTGTGAATCTAGTGGGTATTCCTTGGTCTTTATTCTACCTGACTTTCTGTCAGCAACTGAGATGACTAACATCTGATTCTTAGGACACTTTCCTTATTGATAGCATTCATTCACTTATCTCCTTCCATTCCTTTGACTAACCTCTCTGGGTATTCTTTCTGACATTATTTGTTTATCAGAAATGAATAGGCTTACTGAAGTTTTTTCTAATAAGGTCAGATACTTCCAACTTTTAAGTTAAGAAATTGTTTAAGCACTAAAATATGTAAATGAAATGAAAACATTAATAAATTAGTTCTATACTTCCACAGAAATATTCTGACTATAAATCTTAAGTAATTTCATTTTAATATACCACTGCCTAATAAAAAGAATTAAACACATACACTTCCTGACTTCCAAGTAACAGATTGTGGAGGATGCTTTAATGGGACCCTCGGATCCTCCTTCAGGAACAAAACATTAATTTCCCCAGCCAGTAGTGCTGGATCCTGAAAGCTCACAAGTTAGTTCCTCCCTACTCATTCTCCTGGCCAAGAAAGCTACCTCATCTGCATGTCTTCACTGAGGACAGCTATATCCAAGGACTGCTTGATGCTGGGATGAAAAAGCACAATCCCCTTGTCTCAATACCAGACAATGTGGAAGAGCCATGCTAGCTTCAGAGCTCCCCATGACACTATCTGAGAGCTCTCTTACAACCACCACTCAGTGAGCCTCCCTGTCTTCCCAGTGCTGCTGCCCTTACTCCCTCTAAGAGCTCTTCTTGCACATAAATCTCCATTTCAGACTCTGGTGCCTGGGAAATTCCATCTAGACATACGTCACCTCTAATACTTGAGATACTGAGTGTCTGTGCTACCAAACATTGGCAGAATATGCCACCTCAAAATTAGCCACTTTGGCATAAGGCATTTCAAAAATAGCAGGAAAAAAAGAGAGTCTGACCTTCTTTTTCCTCCCTGTACAAGGAAGAAAGAAATATTTTTCTTACCAGAGATGGTGAGTCAAGGCTGAAAACTATCTGTACAAACAGATCTTATAAAAATAATTTTCATCTTCCTTAGCTGTCCCATACATATTAGTTACTTATCCACTATCACCAGACTTTGTTCAACCTAATGTATAAACATCTGGGTTTTGCCACTTCTTTCGGTCTTCATTTTCTTGCAGAGATTTCTAGGTGCATGTAAAATAAACTCTATGATTTTCTCCTATTAATCTGCCTTATGTCAATTTAGTCTCAAACCTAGCCAAAGATCCTAAGAGTGCAGAGGTAGAGCTTTGCCTTCCCTACTTTATTTCAAGTGGCTCAGTTTCAACCCTTGAACGGAATGCCACTGAACATTTGTGATTTTGGCTTTAGTCTCACTGCAACATTTAAACTAAAAATATTCTCTACTAAGCCAGAGAAGTTGGTCACATTATAATCTCCTTGATAACCTGCTTTAAAATTTCAATATGTAGTACTAGAAAAAAATGCAAGGTAGTGCCTGCCCAACAGTGAATTTAGTTGACAGAATCAAGCAAGTTAGTCGTAGCTGCTTGTCAAATTGAACCAAACTAAAGCGAGAAAAGAGCTGATAGGTTTAGAGTCAGGTAAATCAATTAAGGCTTACCATTTCTCCTTACTAAATGGATTTCCATGATCGGCACCAGAATGTCAGCCAAATGATATTAGGACATTTAATTTTATTTTAGCTATATTCACACACACACACACACACGAATGCACAACTGGCTTGCCTGAATATAAAGAATACTTGAATCAGGGAACAATCATACTTTTTAAGACAGAGGTTATCAGATTGAATTTTTTGAAAATATAGGTATATATCCTTTTTAAAAGGTACACTAAAAGCAAAACAACCCTGAAAGGTGGTAAATAATATGACGGTGTATGTGCTAAAACATCTAACTCAAAGAAAAGCAATGTAAATAACAAACCAAATAGAATTTTAGACAAAAATTGATACAAAGATTATAAGAGATAGGTGACTATCCACCAGGAAGTGAGAACATTCATTATCATGTATGTGCGTGTGTGTGTGTATATATATATATACACACACATATGTATATATATATACACATACATATATACACACACACACACATATACACACACACATATATACACACACACATATACACACACACACTATATATATACATATGTATATATGTATATATGTGTATATATATATACATATGTGTATATATGTGTATATATATACATATGTGTATATATGTGTATATATACATATGTGTATATATGTGTATATATATACATATATGTATATATGTGTATATATACATATGTGTATATATGTGTATATATGTGTATATATATACATATGTGTATATATGTGTATATATGTGTATATATATACATATGTGTATATATGTGTATATATACATATGTGTATATATGTGTATATATATACATATGTGTATATATGTGTATATATATACATATGTGTATATATGTGTATATATATACATATGTGTATATATGTGTATATGTATATATGTATATATGTATATATGTGTATATATGTATATATGTATATATGTGTATATATGTGTATATATGCATATATGTGTGTATATACACACACACACACACACACACACATATATATAACTACAGGCCCTGGATATATAGAAAGTAATAACTTTAACAAAAGTATAGCAGACAATATACAGAGCATCAAATTATATTTTTGTGGCTCCAACTCCAACATATAAAAGCACATATGCCATTGATATATCCAGATACAGCAAAAAAAAAAAAAAGAAAAAAAACTCAGTGCTACATCTCTACTGCCCAATACAGTAGCATTAGCCACAAGTGGCTATATAAATTTAAAGTTAAATAAAATTACAATTACAAATTCAGTGAAAGTAAATTTCTGGGTTTTTTGTTTGTTTGTTTTTGTTTTTTTAGCCACCCTGTCTATGGTACTTTGTCACTGCAGTTCCAGCCAACTAACACATCAGGTTTGATATATTTTTACACCATACTCTCTCTCATACCTGCTTACTAACAATAACTGAAAATATCAATAAGACTGTTGATTTTTTTAAATCACAAAATTATGACATTCAAAATTTAGAGGTTGTTTTCTGAATAAGATATTACAAGGCACTCAGAATTTCAGAACCCATCTGATGCTGAATAAGACATAGTGTCCCGGAGCCAGGAAAGCATTCACTTTTTATAAATGCACTTTTGTTTAGTTCTCTCAGCTGTGTGCAGGAGAAACAGGACAGAGAATTGCACAGATTTGTGCAGCATATTGTCCAACCAACAGCAATGATACAAACTCTCAATGGCAGAAGAGATGTTATGAGTGTTTATTGTTAATGGTTGAAAATAAAAAGTGGTAATGCTGTAATTATATCCTATTTTTTTAAGATGTAAATATATCCTACCATTAAAATATTTGGTTCTCATGCTATATACTTTTCTTTATTTTACAGACTGAGGAATTTATCAGATACCAGAAACTCATGGATATATTGAATAAGCCCAGAGTTATTGCTAATGTGAGAAACACACTCACCCACCCAAACCCAAAGGATGGACTTAGAAGCACAAAGAACAGCGAAAGTGAGACTTTTAATAATTACAGCCTTGCAAGATCGAGTGTCTGGTAGGCAGGCACATCTGGGGCAGTCACAACAGGTAATTTATCTCCTAGCACGCAAGTCCCTCCCCTAGTTCCTCATTGGTCGAGTATTATGGGGTTACAATCTTCCCAGACGTTGCCTAAGTTTCACTATCTCCCTTATAAGGTTATACCCCATCCCCTTCCCTGCTTAAGTTTCAATTTCCCAATAATGAAACTTTCTTCCCTTTTATGGGCTGACCCCTCCTCTAAATTCTGTTCGCTTATTGTAACCTTCTAGGTGCAAGAGCCCTGTGGTTGTTACATTTGCACCCCGGCTGCCAGTACTTAGATTTATCATGCCTTGAAAATGGACCATTTAAAATGTTTTCTCACACTAACAACACAATCAAAGCCGTTGATATATTTCTTTAACAAACACGAGCAATTTACAAAGTTAATTAATTTAATTTTCCTAAAAACCTTATGAATAAACACTATTATTACCCCAATTTTAAAGTTGGGTAACATAAGATGGCAGAGAGGTTGAATAACTTCCTGAAGGACACTGGGGCACAGCCTCAGTTTGAATCCAAGCTGCTGCCTTTAGAGTCTGTGCTCTTAACTACTGTGCTACAGCTTAACCTGCAAGTAGCTCTGCTAACTCTTGTTTTCAGGCATAGGCTTATCCATCTAGAGTCAAACATAGGGAAAAATGAATCGTGTCAAGTTCCATCCACGTGTGTCCCAGTTAAATGTCTACATTAAGGTAAATTAAAGCTGGCAAATCTACAGTATTTAGGGATACATTTTCAGGTTGTAATGTGGTAAAACAAGCAACAAAGTGATTAATATAAAAATAAATACAGTATTTTGCTTTGCCAGCTGTGGGAGGCTGGGGGAGGGGGGGATTGTGGCTAGAAAAGAGTACTACACAGAATGTATCTGGATTAAGACTTTTTTTTTTTTTTGACCAAATGATGTTATATGAGTTTTCTCTTGAAAACAATTCAATATGATGTATGTTTGTTTTATTCACTTTTCTGTTTATATGTAATTTCTTGCCACAAAGTCTTAATACATTTATATAGACATACAAATATATATTTTAGGTTTGTTGGAAACAGAACAATATTATATATCCCATTTGCAAATGTTTATATAAAATACATGAAGTATGGCAGCATCCAAAAAAGTAAGTCAGACTTACATACTGTAAAATTGCAGATTCCCTTTCATTATTGCATATACCATAATGACCATAAATTAAGTCATCATTGGCTGGGCGCGGTGGCTCACTCCTGTAATCCCAGTACTTCAGGAGGCCCAGACGGGTGGATCACAAGGTCAGGAGATCGAGACCATCCTGGCTAACATGGTGAAACCCCGTCTCTACTAAAAAAATAGAAAAAATTAGCTAGGCATTGTGGCAGGCACGTGTAGTCCCAGCTACTCGGGAGGCTAAGGCAGGAGAATGGCATGAACCTGGGAGGCGGAGCTTTCAGTGAGCTGAGATCATTCCACTGCACTCCAGCCTGGGTGACAGAGCAAGACTGTCTCAAAAAAAAAAAAAAAAAAAAATTAAGTCATCATCCAGATGGAAATGCTGTGAAAAGTTTCAACTAGCCAGATATACTAGACAAATATTCATAAGAAATAAAACATTTTGAATACTTATTAACAAATTTTAGTTTTTTGGCAGATGTATTCATATATATGTGCATACATACATATATATACATACATGTTTATCACGCTCAAGTATTATATCAATTAAAGGGATTTTTTATATTTAAAAAATAATAATTATAAACCAAAGTTGATTCATATTGTTTGAAAGCATTACAAAGAGTTATGCAGATTGCTCAGTTAGGAAATAAATTGGCCAACATTTATTAGTTAATCTTTATTAATAACTTACTGAGTGTCAGGTGCTATGGTAACACATTATGTGCATTACGTTTGTAAATCCCAACAATGAATTAAGCATCCTTATGATTCTCATCTTACAGAATCCAGAGGTAAGCAACTTGCCCAAGTTACACTGCTGGTAAGAAGCCTTACTTCATCAACAGCAACTACACTTGAAACAATAGCAAAATAGAAGTGTGACAGTAAACTGAATGCAATATACATTACAGTATAATTTATTTTATTACTTACACATTTCAGTAAAGTGCAAGTTTTCTGGGGTATTTATCTTGTTCCCATAGATGTTGTACAGGGAATTCAATAATAAGAATAGTAGCCAGAAAAGAAAAAGGCAGAAAACTTAACAGTTATCTAGCATTAGGTATATCTCCCAATGCTATCCCTCCCCCCTCCCCCCACCCCACAACAGTCCCCAGAGTGTGATGTTCCCCTTCCTGTGTCCATGTGTTCTCATTGTTCAATTCCCACCTATGAGTGAGAATATGCGGTGTTTGGTTTTTTGTTCTTGCGATAGTTTACTGAGAATGATGATTTCCAATTTCATCCATGTCCCTACAAAGGACGTGAAATGCTAGATGACGAGTTGGTGGGTGCAGCGCACCAGCATGGCACATGTATACATATGTAACTTACCTGCACATTGCGCACATGTACCATAAAACCTAAAGTATAATAATAATAATAATAATAATAATAAAAGAAAAAAAAAAAACTTAACAGTTATAAGAAAATGAAAAATGTTAGTACTTTTTTCTATTCCCATGCTATCTATCATAATATAGAGGAAATTCAAGAAAAATATTTTTGATTACATAACTTTTAAAAATAATAATTCTGTAGGTGTGAATATGTGTGTGTTAACCTGTATGAGTGATTAGTATGTCATTAGAAGACAGGATGTTACCCACTCTAAAATAATGTTAGATGACATTTATGCACTAATAATATGAACCACAAAAAAAGTCTAAAATAATTCAGACAATGGTACTTATACTTAAAAATGAATTTATCAGTATTACCAAAGCAACAGCAAAGTCTATCATCATAACAGTGGAGTATTAAATAATACCCATCATAAAAATTAACTAAATTAAATTATATTTAGATATTTTTTGAATATTCAACAAGAATTAATTTGTAAATGAGTAACAGGCAAACTTACTGACTTTTCTTAAATATAATGACTAACTTCTGAGAGCTAATCAGAGTTCACTGCTTCATTTCAAAAATAGCAGAGTAACAACATATAATATTAATTTAAACATATTACTCTTAAAAAACATAACTACAAGATTTTCCTAAACAACTTGCAACATAATAATGCACACTGATATTAACTGTAATTGTTTATACACAAAAACTTGGGTTGAATTCTCTCTGTGTTGCTTAACTGTTATACACACACCATTTGCTATGTTTTAATATAAGCATTTTGAATACCCAAAGACATGTTTTTAATTGATGAACAGTGACTCAGGTTGTCAGCAATCATATAGGAAGGAAATTATAGGTTATTATAGGCATGTGACAGAAGTTACCATATTTTTCCTTCAGAGTTTGGTTCTAACACTTTGTATTTTGGCCAAATTTGTAGTTACTTTACCTTTTCTAGCTTTGATTTCTGCATTGGCAAAATGGGGATAATTAGAGTTACTATCTCTATTTGTTATAAAGATAATTGTATACTACACAAAAGCAACAAACTTTGTATCTGACACATAGTAGGTGATTTGTACACATCAGTTACCTACTTTTTTCCAACTCTAAGAAGCCTTAGGTTGTTACAGAAAAGTTACTAAAGTCTTTCCCTCTTTCCTCTCCCCAGGGAACCCCTCTTTCTTTCCTGTTCTATGTAGTACTTGGAGCTCCAGGCAGAGAAGTTCAACTTGCTAAGTAGGTGCCTTATTACTGTTGTATCAACATTCAATTTTAGATAGGTATTTTAGTGATTTTGTAAGTAAAAGTTATATTCTAGAATAAATCAGTTCTATTCTGCATTTCCCACAGGATCTAGCAGAGTGGCACATACTTAGCAAACATTAAAAACATATTTTGAAATTAAAATGAAACTAAATCTTGCATCTAAAACGCACAAGATATTTATTACTCATTTTGAGAAAATGTGTTTTTAAGCTGATCAAACTAGTATACAAGTTATTTTTTATGCTACCTAAATTTAAAACAGAAGAGAAGTTCAGGTTGATGTTTCATACCAAGGTAAACTTGTGTACAACTAAAGGAAACTGGTGCAGAAGCTCTTTAGTTTAATTAGATCCCATTTGTCAATTTTTGCTTTTGTTGCAATTGCTTTTGGCGACTTCATCATAAAATCTTTGCCCATGCCTATGTCCTGAATGGTATTGCTTAGAGCAAAAGAAGCCATCATCAGAGTGATCAGACAAGCTACAGAATGGGAGAAAATTTTTACAATCTACCCATCTGACAAAGGCCTATTATCCAGAATCTACAAGGAACTTAAGCAAATTTTTAAGAAAAAAAACAAACAGGCCAGGCTCGCTGGCTCATGCCTGTAATCCCAGCACCTTGGGAGGCTGAGACAGGCGGATCACGAGATCAGGAGATCGAGACCATCATGGCTAACATGGTGAAACCCCTTCTCTACTAAAAATACAAAAAATTAGCTGAGTATGGTAGCGGGCGCCTATAGTCCCAGCTACTCAGGAGGCTGAGGCAGGAGAATGGTGTAAACCCGGAAGGCAGATCTTGCAGTGAGCCGAGATTGCGCCACTGTACTCCAGCCTGGGCGACAGAGCAAGACTCCGAAAAAAAAAAAAAAAATAACGCCATTAAAAAGTGGGTAGAGGACATAAACAGACACTTTTCTAAAGAGGACATATATGTGACCAACAAACATGAAAAAAAGCTTAACATCACTGACCAGAGAAATGCAAATCAAAACCACAATGAGCTATCATCTCATGCCAGTCAGAATGACAATTATAAAAAAAATCAAGAAACAACAGATGCTGATGAGGTTTCAGAGAAATAGGAATGCTTTTACACTGTTGGTGGGAATTAGTTCAACCATTGTGGAAAACAGTGTGGCAATTCTTCAAAGATTTAGAACCAGAAATACCATTTCTTGGGCTGAACAGACCCAACATCAGGTCATGGGGGTGACAAAGTCCAGCAGAGTCAAAGGAATGAGAAAAAGTCAGTTTGAGAGAGAAAAGTGGGTCCAGGGGGCCATCGTGAGTTTATGGAGGCTGAGGAGGCGGAGAAGGCCAGAGCTCTGGGAGCACACGCTATTTATTGGTAATCCAACAAAGAAACAGGTGGTGAGAATGTGGGGGTCGAAAGGGCATGTTGCATTAAGCACATGATTTACAGCTGTGATGGTTTAGCAGTTCTCTGCTACCTGAGATAATGGAGAGCAGGTTCTTTTAACTCAAGATACAATCGATCCTGGGAGAGCAAGGAACAAGGAGCCAGCAAGTCTAGACACATTCCAGAGCCACGAGCCCTGTATTCTATCCAAGCCACTAGAGATTTTATGCCCTGGGCTTAGATTATAGTGCATCAGGGTAGCCTTCCACCCTTTAACACAGAGCTTGGTGTTCCCAAAGGCCTCAAGGGGTTTTAGACCCTGGACCCCAGACATGTTCCAAGACTCTTTTACATTATGTCAGACATGCAAGCCCTGCCTCAGCTTCTCCCAACACTCAGCTTTTCCCAACACCATTTGACCCAGCAATCCTATTACTCAGTATATACCCAAAGGAGTAGAAATCATTCTATTATAAAGATACATGCACGCATATGTTCCTTGCAGCACTATTCACAATAGCAAAGACATGGAATCAGCCCAAATGCCCATCAATGATAGACTGGATAAAGAAAATGTGGTACATACACACCATGGAGTACTATGCAGCCATAAAAAGGAATGAGATCATGTCTTTTGCAGGGATGTTAATGAAGCTGGAAGTCATCCTCAGCAAACTACCACAGGAACAGAAAACTAAACACTGTATGTTCTCACTTATAAGTGAGGGCTGACAATGAGAAGACATGGACACAAGGAGGGGAACAACACACACTGGGGCCTTCAGGGGCTTGGGAGAGAGCATCAGGAAAAATAGCTAATGCATACTGGGCTTAATACCAAGGTGATGGGTTGATAGGTGCAGTAAACCACCATGGCACACGTTTACCTATGTAACAAACCTGCATATCCTGCACACGTACCCTGAAACTTAATAAAACAAAACAAAAAAGAAACTTCTCACCAGTCTCCTTTCTTACCCACTTAAATGTGGCAACTGGCTAGATTACTCCAGGGAAACTGCTCTTGCCAAAATCATATATAATCTCCTCATTGTGAAAGCGATGTCACACCTTTGTTCTCCTCTCAAATTGAACAAAATTGACTTCTCCATTCTTGACACCACTCTGTTCACTTGGGTGCCACCATCCACAGGGTTCCTCTCTTATCTGATTAAATGCTGATTCTGTCTTTTGTGGTTGGGGCCCAGCAAGGATCAGCCCTGTGGCTGCTTCTTCATCCTCTACTACATCCTCTCTAGGCCACCTCACATAGCCTCGTTTGCGAGCTGCTTACTGACTGCTCTAACATCTTAATCTCCAGCGAAGAAGGGAGCCATAACCCGCAGCTAAAACTGAAGACCTGGTGCTGAGAAATGAAATGCTGTGAAGGACAACTTGGTACAGAATATTCTGTAAATAGGTTGCAGTGTAGGTAAGAGAGGACTACCTCTGGAACACACTACGAGGACAGGTATAATCCTCATTAAACATAATAGGAATCCAATGACCAAAGTTGTTGAGCTAAGAGATAGTGGTATACATACATTTTTTAAAAAAATGATATAGGCTAATCGAAAGAAGGCGCATGGAATTGGAAGTACCTAAGGAACAGAATGGGAGTGTTCCCTCTTTTAGGACTCTCGGCATTAATTTTTATATTTTCTTTAAGCAACATGCATTATTACTTGAAGATATATGTAACCAGTTAATGCAAGTATAAAACTCTGAAAATGCTATCTTTCCTGAGATCCCCACTCCTTATAGATCCCTACAAACATTTATACTGTCTTTAAAGCTTCTCCAGCAGTTCTACCTCCTTAAATTACCTTTTTTCCCCTATAATGGAAAACTCTTTTCTCTATCTTTTAAATTCATCCCCCACTGTCCCAACATAAATATAAATTTATATTCAATTGTTTCATTTTTGTGACTGTAATTATTGTTTTGTCCTTTTCTAAGTAGTCTCAATTTGATCTAGTTTTCATATGTACAGAGTTTCATTTTTCTTGGAGTTAGTAATTGCCTTTGCTTTAATGTACTTAATGACCTTTGCATATATGTATATATGTATGTATAACCTCTATTTCAGTTAGATCTTAGAACGGATAGGAGGTGAACATATCTGATCAGTTAGCCACCTAATAAGTACCAATATTTTTGTTTGTCTGTAATCGTTATTAGCCCATAAATGTGGAACATTCTGAATATCATAACACAGATCATATTTGAACTTTGTGTTACCACATAAAATATGTATATTTTAAAAATCTACCATGTCTAGTCTGAATTTACTAACATTCCCAAGTATTAGTTTTCTAATGCTATCATATCAAATTATCATGAACTTACTGGCTAATAACAAACATTTATTTTACTACAGTTCTATAGGCTTGACATTTGGCACAGTACTCACTGGCTTAAAATCAAAGTGTCAGCAGGGCTGCATTCCCTTCTGGAGGCTGGGGGAAGAATGTGTTTTATTGCCTTTCCATCTTCTAGAGGCTGCCTGCATTTCTTGGCTTTTGGCCCTCTTACATCAGCACCCCTGCATCTCTTTGACTATTCTCCCATAATCACATCCCCCTCTCCTCTGAATTGAATTCAGGTGGGAAAGGTTCTCTGATTTTTTTAAATACCCAGATGATTAGGTTGGTTCCACCTGGATACTGTAGGCTGGTCTTCTTATCTCAAGGCCCTTTAGCCTTAACGACACCTGCAAAGTGTCTTTTGACAAAGGAAATAACTATTTGCAGTTCCCTGCATTAGGAAAGATGTGCACATCTTTAAAAGACCATTATTCTGTCTACCACATCTACTATCATTTTGCAATCTTATCTATAAAAATGTTTAACAACACTGGATATGTTATATTCTCTGAAAAATTATTTTATTTCCTAAGTCAAACATCTATAATATGTAATCAACTATGATGATATAGAAAGTGAAATGCATATTCAAACAAATAGCACAGAAATTCGTCCTTAAGAAATATTTGTTAGTTAAGAATGACTGTAAATAATAACTCAATTATATAAGTGTTTCCATTTATAATTGCCTCAAAACTACACTCTTAGGTAAACTGTATCGTCATACATAAACAAGGAAATAGACAAGGTTATGTAACATGATTAGAATCATAGAATTCTTAGATTGCAATGTTTATATACCATCAGGAAGTGGTAGAAGCTAAAGTAGACCTAGAATTTAGGTATGCTGACTCCAAGCCAATTATACATGCACACACAGACACACACACACACACACACACACACACGTCTCATAAAATATTTAAGAAATTGTATAGAATCAGCTGGGCACAGTGGCTGGCGCCTGTAATCCCAGCACTTTGGGTGGCTGAGGCGGGTGGATCACCTGAGGTCGAGAGTTCGAGACCAGCCTGACCAACATGGTGAAACCCCGTCTCTACTAAAAATACAAAATTAGCTGGTGTGGTGTCTCATGCCTGTAATCCCAGCTACTCGGGAGGCTGAGGCGGGAGAATCGCTTGAACCCTGGAGGCAGAGATTGCGGTGAGCCCATATCATGCCATTGCACTCCAGCCTGGGCAGCAAGAGCGAAATTCTGTCTCAAAAAAAAAGAAAGAAAGAAATGTACAGAATCATATGGAATCAGAAGTTAAAAAAAAAAAAAAGTCAAATGCAAACTCCTGAAGCAAAATGAATTCAACTGCATGTACTATAAAAGATAGTTATTATGACAGGACAAATTTTAGACTTGTCAATCTCAAAATAATCCTGTTAAATCAAGTCGTATGTAATAGAGTATATTCTTATTCTTTTAAGCCTTAGTATTTGCTTGCTATCATGGGCGAAATACAGAAATGGAATGGTCAGCTCCTTCTTGCTAAAGTATGTCAGCCTCCATCTTATTATATAATCACAATTATCTTTATTTGGTCAAAAGCCTGTCATACTTTTAGTAAAGAATGAAACTACGGCTTCACAGTATCATGCTGCAGGCCACTGTGACTCATGACTTTGGAAAGCAATCATTAATCAAATAAATTTAAAAAACAACGAGATTCAAGCACTTCTGTTTGTGATGAGTTTTGCTTCTTCTTTTAAGGAATATCTCGGCAATTCCTTAGAACTGACTGGTCCAAAGTAAATAGAAAAGAGGAAGATGAAAAAGAAATAGGAATTCTAAGTATTTCTTCACCTAGGTTCAGATGTTTATATTTTTGTGTGATTTTTTTTTCCTGACTAGAACTTCCAGAGTTTTCATCATATTATCAAAGTCCCGTGAGACACAGGAACTTAAAATCTATCTTGTGCTGACTATAAATTGTTGCAGAGGCCAACATTAAGATAATGTCAAAAACTGGTAAAAATATTTTTCTTTATAAAGAGTATTGACTATGTATATAGAAAGTATATCTTATACATATCTGTCTCAAAAATCAGTCATTTAATGCGATTATAAACCTTACTGGTAATGCCTTGAGAAAATTAGTATTATCACGGAGCTTTCAATTTATCCTTTTATCAGCTCCATTTTAATGTTTTATTGCTTTTTTTCTGCAGCTTACATTAGCACATTCATGACTAGGTATGCTTTTTTTAATTCACAATCTCAATTATTTTATTATTATTATTATTATTATTATTATTTTGAGACAGAGTCTCGCTCTGTCGCCTATGCCGGAGTGCAGTGGCACAATCTCGGCTCACCGCAAGCTCTGCCTCCTGGGTTCACGCCATTCTCCTGCCTCAGCCTCTCGAGTAGCTTGGACTACAGGCGCCCGCCACCATGCCCAGCTAATTTTTTGTATTTTTAGTACAGACGGGGTTTCACTGTGTTAGCGAGGATGGTCTCAATCTCCTGACCTCGTGATCCGCCTGCCTCGGCCTCCGAAAGTCCTGGGATTACAGGCGTGAGCCACTGCGTCCAGCCCCAATTATTTTATGTTAAACGGAACCCTTATAGCCTTACAAGGTTTGGCATGGGTTTATTCTCTTCATTTCTCAAAAATGTCCATGAAATGTTATTTCCCAAAGTACTTCCTGTATCATCTATCTCTATTAAATGTTTTCTTTCCAGATAGTATCATCGACTTACTTGCTGATGATTTGGGGCCCATGGAAACAATAGTAAAAACTAAAGTATTCAATCAAAGTAGAATGTGGAAAATCCTCAAAATCTATAGAGAAGACTGAGATCATCTAGCAGAAATACTCAGTAAAAATATTTCATTCATTGCTTCCTATGTGATTTGCATTGTCTTCATGATGCTTACAATTTAGTACAGAAGTTCCTAATCGAGTCAAAATCAGAGAGATAGGTAGCTTCTGTTCTAAAGAGAATCATTCCACCTTACTTGGGATCTCATTCCTTGCTGTATCTAGAACATATCTTTCAGCCATTGGTTCTATCCTTTGTGTAATATCAGAGTGGATCTGTACACTTGTCCTTTGTCCAAGTTGTCATTTTCCATTTTGTTTCAGTTATCTACTCTCTGCTTTCTTTCTTAGCTGTTTGGCCAGAATGCCCTCCACTCCGACTTCTTTTAACTATGTGTGATAGCTAAGAAATAGCTGTAGTATATTTGGAGTACTCTTTCTGTCACTTATGTTCTGGCTTCACAGTCATGACATCCTACTTGCCTGTAAAACACTAACAGAACTAGAGAACCGAGAGCTACCACTATACCTGCAAAGCTGACTGCACTACTCATCCTCCCCTTGCTTTCCTAACCTGCCTTCTAGCCATGCATAAACATGATAACAGCTTCTGAAGTACAGTACTGTAGACTTTTTTGTTTTTTCCGTTTTCCAAATTGTTAATCTGCCAACGTGCTGAATTACATTCATGGATTAGTCATTTACATGGATTAGTCATTCTGATTTCACGTGTACTAGTCTGCACTCCCCAGTGAATTTAGAGATTAAAAGCAATGTGGGCATATAGAAAACAGTCATTATATTATTATATTTTACATTTGTGTTGAATAATTTTTAATTTCAAAAGTTAATAGTTAAAAATTATAGTGAATTTTCTAACAGTACAGAACAGTATATACAACATTTTGAATTCCCTTTTATTCTTCCAGCTCTGTAATTTCACTTCCCAGAGGCATCAACTTGAACAGCGTGTGTGTGTGTGTGTGTGTGTGTGTGTGTGTGTGTACATGCGCACGCACACATGTGTCTATGAGTATTTGGGTTAAAGTGGATCATGCCATATATACTGTTTTACAGCTAACTTTTCCATTCTACAATATATTGTGAGAATCTTTCCATATCAATCCATATAAATTTCTAGTATTATTTTTAATGATTACAGAGTAATATACTCATTGGTGTGCACAAGCCACAATTTATTTAAACAATTTGCAACTTTAAATGGTTTTTGAGAAAGCTACTTACTATAATAGTAAATATATTAAGATACACAGAAGTAGATGGTATAGTAAATAATATAGCTCATCCTATATCCTATCTTCACCATTGAGTAACAGGAGTGTTTTCTAGGTGAAACCTAAACTGGTAACAAAATATCTGGTTTTAACATAATGTAACATGTCTGATTAAATTTTTTGGTATATGTGAATAGACTGACAAGAATATCAAGCTTAGAGTTTTCAACTCAAAGTCACCTAGGGTGCACCAAAATTGTGTGAGTTGGAGTATGGAGCTTTCTCAACGTGTTACAGAACATCTGGGGCATTTCTGTCATTTAGCTGACATGCATGACGGACCACAAAATGGTGAATGTCAGCTTGCATTTTGTACTTTTGAACAGGCAGCCTCTATTCCACTTCTCTTGCTTTAATGAAGTTGACACAAGAATTCCAGAGAAAAATGTTCTAGTTCTATGCATCCTGAATGAGTGTTTGAAGGTCGATTTTAGAACGTATTGTTACAAAGATCAATTGAGTATATGAGGTGAAATTATGTTTTGAATGTCATATAAAGGATCTGATGAATGATACATATTGTCTTGGCATAAGCCTAATCAAAATCCATTAATTGGTTTTACATATTTATGACTAAACCTTTGAAAAAGTTACTTAAAGGTGAACAAATCCAAGCAGACAAATATAACAATTGGATGCAAGCCAGGATATCTTGAGTAAGATGAAAACTTTCACTTTTTAAAATATAAAATGAAAGTCCTCACTTTATATGTGATGGCACCCTTTAGAACTATACAAAAAGCAAGGATCTCCCTCAATAAAAGTAAGTACAGTCTTCATCAATATAATCCCAGAGACAGGAAGATAGTTATTCTAATGTAATTTATTTAGCTAAAAGTAAACGTGAGGCTCTTGAGAGGGCAAACCACTGCATTAGATAGTGATTTGGAACATTTTTTGCAAACTAACAGAATAAAACCAACTTCAGTATAAGAAGGTAAATAAAATCTAGTAACCAAAGATAAAAATAAATCTAGAATTAACAAATCCAGGGCTTAAGCAGTAATTAAATAATCCAGATTTCACCCTTTTATGATAGAACAGGTACATTTAAATGCTATTAACACTTTTTTTAATTCCATTGATTTCTCCATGGATACGTGAACAAATATATTAACCATCTCCTTCCTCGCAAATGGTAAAACTGTTTCTTTGGACCACTGTGCAACTAGTTTCTGGGCCTACCATGTGTATCATTTGTTCCACAAAATTTAGTTCTAACCAGGTTTTGTGTAATCACTCCCAAAGGCTCATGTTAGTTCTATTGCCATTGGTCCCAGGAGCCTTTTTAGATATAGGCTGTAATCCACTAGCTAAATGAAGCAAGGTTTCTCTAAAGCTCTCAGCAGAGTTTGATTTGGTGCTATTGAGGGCTGCCAGCACGGTTTGAGAGGTGACAGTGTCCTGGCAGCCCTCACAGCCCTCGCTTGCTCTCGGCGCCTCCTCTGCCTGGGCTCCCACTTTGGCAGCACTTGAGGAGCCCTTCAGCCTGCTGCTGCACTGTGGGAGCCCCTTTCTGGGCTGGCCAAGGCTGGAGCTGGCTCCCTCAGCTTGCCGGGAGGTGTAGAGGGACAGGCGCGGGTGGGAACCGGTGCTGCGCGCAGTGCTTGCGGTCCAGCGCTAGTTCCGGGTGGGCGTGGACTTGGTGGGCCCGGTGGGCCCTGCACTCGGAGCAGCAGGCTGGCCCTGCCGCCCTGGGGAATGAGGGGCTTAGCACCCGGGCCAGTGGCTGCGGAGGGTGTACTGGGTCCCCAAGCAGTGCCGGCCCACTGGCGCTGCGCTCCATTTCTTGCTGGGCCTTAGTTGCCTTCCTGCTGGGCAGGGCTCGGGACCTGCAGCCTGCCATGCCTGAGCCTCCCACCTCCCCACCCCCCGTGGGCTCCTGTGCGGCCGAGTCTCCCCACTGAGCACTGCCCCCTGCTCCACAGCACCCAGTCCCATCGACCACCCAAGGGCTGAGGAGTGTAGGTGCACAGCGCGGGACTGGCAGGCAGCTCCACCTGCAGCCCCACTGCCGGATCCACTGGGTGAAGCCAGTTGGGCTCCTGAGTCTGGTGGGGAGGTGGAGAACCTTTATGTCTAGCTCAGGGATTGTAAATACACCAATCAGTACTCTGTATCTAGCTCAAGGTTTGTAAATACACCAATCAGCACCCTGTGTCTAGCTCAGGGTTTGTGAATGCACCAATCCCACATTCTGTATCTAGCTACTCTGGTGGGGCCTTGGAGAACCTTTATGTCTAGCTCAGGGATTGTAAACACACCAATCAGCGCCCTGTCAAAACAGACCACTGGGCTCTACCAATCAGCAGGATGTGGGTGGGGCCAGATAAGAGAATAAAAGCAGACTGCCGGAGCCAGCAGTGGCAACCTGCTCCACTTCCACACTGTGGAAGCTTTGTGCTTTCTCTCTTTGCAATAAATCTTGCTGCTGCTCACTCTTTGGGTCCCCACTGCCTTTATGAGCTGTAACACTCACCGCGAAGGTCTGCAGCTTCACTCTTGAGCCAGCGAGACCACGAACTCACCAGAAGGAGAAACTCCAAACACATCCGAACATCAGAAGGAACAGACTCTGGACACTGTGTAATACTCACCGCGTGGGTCCGCGGCTTCATTCTTGAAGTCAGTGAGACCAAGAACCCACCAATTCAGGACACACTATGTTGCACAATTCCAAGCTGTGAGTTCTCCTGTTTATCAGTTAAAAATTAACTTTAAGATACAGGCCAGGTGCGGTGGCTCACGCCTGTAATCCAGGCATTTTGGGAGGCCGAGACATGCGGATCACAAGATCAGGAGACAAAACCTTCCTAGCCAACATGGTGAAACCCCATCTCTATTAAAAATACAAAAAATTAGCCAGACGTGGTGGCACTTGCCTGTAATCCCAGCTACTTGGGAGGCTGAGGTAGGAGAATCGCTTGAACCCAGGAGGCAGAGGTTGCAGTGATCCAAAATCATGCCATTGCACTCCAGCCTGGGCGACAGAGCAAGACTTGGTCTTAAAAATAAATAAATAAATAAAATACACTTTCATGTCATGTCCCCCCAGATTCTCTGATCTACAAATGAACAAATTCCTGTTCAGTCTTAAGGAGATAAAAAAAAGTCTCTCCTTTAGGGATGAGGGTTCTATTCTGCCTAGGTTTCTAATTTTTTATGTAAAAGCATCAATGCATACTCAAGAAATTATCCTAGGAATAGTCATCAATGAGGCCTTCTAGCTATATTTTTTTTCCACTGTTGGTGGAGAAGTATTAGAATCAACTGTCAGGTAAGAAGGTCATTGGCTTAAGCACTGGCTTGAAATAGAGGAGACCAATCACAACTGCAACCAGCCTGAAAATGCATTTGGTATGTATTCCTTTGAAGTCATAACATTTGGTTAATTTTAGAAAAAGGAACAAATTGAGGTTTAATGTTCATAATATATTTTTAAAAGTAGGACACACTTTATTAATAATACCATACTGGTAAATATTATTGTTATAAATAATGATGATTTTTTTCCCACCTTCTGTGAACTAAATAGAATTTTCCTTGGGATCTGGGGTTAGGGCGAGTGGATGAATTCTATTCTACAGGCAAATTAACTGCCACTATTTCTTGACCGATACCGTTCAGATGGTATCAGTAAGTTTTAGAGCTTACCAGGTTTGTACTAAATCATGAGTCAAGTTTCAAACACAAATCAATTTCTAGTGAAAGCAATTCTGTCCCAGTGCCTCTGTTTTATTATTTTGTGATATGAAGATTGATAGCCAAAACTTTTAGAGTTGTAAAGCATGCCCCCTGAATAAGTCATTTCCTAAGATGATTTAATCAGCAGCTGTATCTTATGGAAAGTCACACTTCCCAAACTGAGCTGGTGATTATGCTTGTGCACAGGCTTTAAACCCCACCTTCACTCCTCACCAGCTATGTGACCTTAAACAAGCCATTTTGCCTCCCTGGGCCTTATATAAAGTGATCCATGTAAAATGCTTCACACAATACTTGATACACAGTGAGTACTCAATAAAACTTAACTATTATTCATATATTATTCCAGTATAATCAACTAACTACCAAGTGTCCATTTCTTGTGTACAAGGTGCTAGAGACACAAAAGACATAAATGATATTATCACAAAAGATATATGATCTAGTTAGGAAGGTACAATTGAAGAATGAACAGAAACGCAAGTGCACATCTGAAAATAAAAGATAAGTCATTCCAAAGTGAGTGACAGGAGAGAAGTAGGGTTAGTCAAAGAAGATTTCATGGAGTAAGTGAATCCAATCTGCATCTTGAGTTAAATGAAGACTGCAGGCTAATGAAAATTGGGGAAGAATGTTCTAGGCAAAGACAAATAAAAAAAGTCACAGTGAAGAAAATTAACAACATGGGATGAGGAAGTGTGGTGCTGAGGTAATGTAAATAAGAGAAAATAAAGATGCTCCACAAAAATAAAAGAAAATAAAGAGGCCCAACAGAAACAGAGAGGTCATTTGCAGGAATGTTATATAAGCTGCAGTAATTAGGAAAAAGAAACTAGACGACTGCTACAAAAATAAACAATAAAAATCAGTATAGTTTCTGGGAAAAGAAAAATAACTTGTCAAAAATTACATTTGAAACATTGCGCCAGCAACTGTAGGCTGCATACATTGGGTCAAGGAAATACCAGAAGCACAGAGGTGGCAGGTGAAGTTCTTCAAGCAAATGAACTCTCTCTGAGGGAGTTATTAGAGGAAATAAAAGCAGAGAGCAAGGCCAAACTTGATGAAAGTCCACAATTAGCTGCAGCCTGTACAAGAGAGATATAAAAAATACAGGAGGAGAAATGAGAAGAAGGGGCATAAGAAAGTATAGAAGAACGTCTGTTCTCTATTGCACAGAGCAATGAAAAATTTGAGAAGAATATGAATTAGAAGGAGGGGGAGGCAAATTTGGGTTCGAAAATAGTTATTAGGGTAAAAACTGAAATCAGAAGGGTAGCTTGATGCCAGATCGTGTAGAACTAGATCAGTGTAGGATTCCTGCATTGTCCTTTTACTCAATAAAAAATCTGAAGCAATCATGATTGGATCTATATTTTAGAGATATAATTCTGCCCAACAGTATAAAGAAAATAATGAGGACAAAGCAAGTTGAAGGCAGGGAGATATTTAAGGGATCACCTACAAAACTCAGTGTGAGAGAAGTGGACATAGGAAAGAAGAGAAGAGGAATTTAAGAAAAATCTGAGATGTAGAATCAATATGATCTAGTGGCTAACAGGTCCTCTTAATTGCTGGCCTTTATTACAAATAAATTCTCCAGTTTGGGCATAAAGAGGAAAGATTATAAAGCATTTGTTTTGAATATGCTGAGTGTGAATGGCCTGAAGGATATGCAAATAGGCAGGTACTAACTGGTATCTAGAATCTGGAAGAGAGAAGCAGTGATTGTTTGTAGGAAAGACTGTAAACCTTAAGGTGACATGTGCATATAAATATTCCTAATGTGTCTAGTTACCCAAATAAAGTATTTTCCTAGTCTGCTGTACAGCAGTTTAAAATAGTGATCATCTTAATTGTAATTGGCTTTTATATGATGGGTACATGCTGTCTGTTGTATTTCAAGTTAATTCAATTTCATTTGGAAAAATAGTTATTTCCTTGGCCATGCACAAAATTAAATTTAGTACTCTTTTTCAGGCAGTAATTTTTAGAAATATTAAAATAAAAGAGAGTAAATTATTAATTTATGATTCAATTTTATAAAACAAAAATCTACCTGAACAAGATGAGTCATAATGTTATGTGTAAAACTAAAAACATTTTTAAATAATATCATTTGTATAAAAAGATCAATTGGTCTGATAAATATTTGATTGTAATTTTTAAAATTTAAATTGGTTTCTTTTTATAGCAATATATTTTTCAAACAAAGATTCCTTAGGAGATTTAATACAAACTTATGATCACGGAAGTGGTGAAAATTCCATCACCAATCGCTCAGTTACTTCATTTTGGACCCATGACAAATAGTTAATTAGATTTTTACAGGATATATTAAACGATACTGTCAAATTTCTTTTCAAAGTTTATATAAAGATACAGAACTTAATACAGTATAATGTACTTACATTTCCTCTCATGAGCTGTGAGTCTGGTGCTACATATTGAGGACACAATTTTTAACTTTAAAGCTCAAACTCCTATGGCATAATTATGTTGAAGATTAGTATCTCATGACAGAATTTCCCCATTTATCCTCTCTTCTCCACAGAAATAAAACTTTTCTTTTTTTAATTAATTGTTGGGAGTTTTGTTTGTTTCTCAAGCCAACAATGCTATCTTTCTTTGGTAGTAATAAATGTTTTTCCTCTTTCTCTTAAACCTACAGTTTCACTCCATGTTATGACTGCTTCCCCTCAATTCCAGAGATGCCTTACAAATACCAAATAGAAAACTTCAGTTAAGAGAGAAGAATTTTCATGAAAAATTAATAACAATTCTGACAAAGCTACCACGCATTTTCAAATGATCCTCTAAAGTCATTCTCTTGACAAGGAAAATAACTGAACCTTGAAATCTACACATTCTTTTAGAAAATACTTTTTAGCTCAAAGTAACATTTAATAAATAGTTACTGTTACATAAAATGCTAATGATGACAGTGAGGTCAGATTAGAAATCTTCAGATTAATGAAGGTAATTTACCCAAAGTGCAAGAGAAAATAAAAATATTTTTACACGTGGGGGGAGGTTACCTTAGGGCAATGTTAAGTTTCGAGCCCTGCTGTCATTATGTTAAAATCATGTATTCTAAGAACAGTATGTTCCTTTTCCTTTTTGTTAAGACTGCAATTTTTAAGTCATTTAAATAATTCCCAGAAAAAAATAGTAATCTTAAAAATTAATTCTAGTACGCCCTAGATGACAGGCAAGTGTTGAAAAAAATAAATTTCTCATCTAAGCACTGAGTGACATGACCATCTGGAGCGCTAATTCTAAATCTTCTGAGATCACAATTAATTTTTCTTTATCCTTATACAAATAATTGCTGTGTCCTAAGGTCTTGCTCACCCATAGCCTCTGTCCTTGTAGATCATTTTTTAAAATAGACATACACACACCCCAGCCTCACTTTGGTTGAGTTATAACTTGCATACAGTAAAGTGCACAAGTCACGCCTATGGAGCTCCATGTGTACATATCTATGTACCCCTAGAGCCTCCTAGACTAAAACATAAGTCATTTCTCACACTCCACAAAGCTCTCCTGTGCTCTTACTCAGTCAAAAATCAACCCTTGAAGGTAACCACTTTCCTAGCTACCATCATCACAGATCACTTTTGCCTACTCCTGGATTTCACATGAATTGAATGTATTCTATCATGTCTGGTTTTTTTTTCCACCCAACATTATGTCCATGAGATTCATCAATATCTTTCGATGAAGTAGTTTTTCTTAATTTCTGTATTTTCTTGATGAATATGCCGATTTATTTACTCTTCTTGTGACTGATGGTCATTTGGTTGTTTCCAGTTTTTTAATATAAATAATGCCACTATAGACATTTTTTATAAGCAACTTATTTTTAATTGCTTAGTTTTAGGTTACATGTATGTTAGTTAGTGTGTTAACTTATATTAGCTTCAGAAGATAGTAACACACAGCTTCCCAACTGGTGGTACCAATGTACCCTCCCACTATTCAATGTATTTTCTATTTAGCATTTTAACACTCTCGGTAGAATGGATCCTTTTTGTAATTAAATTACAATTTTTGTCATCTTTATATGAAATAATCCCATCTTTACATAAAATAATCCATCAAAGTGCTCTTCTTTTAAGTTAGGGTGCCTCTCCTCAACAAATAAATGACTTAAATATAAACAGCAATTTTAGCATATAAGATGAAGAGTGGGAAATCCATAATTCAACATAATTATCAAATGTAATATTGGAATGTATTGAATAAATATATTGTTAAATGTAATTTTAAGAAATCTCAGAAAAGTGTTTTGAGTGGCATTCTGGTCCTGCCATAAAATTATGTAAGTTACTAATAGAAATGGTCTGGATTTTGTGACAGGGCCCACAATATTGAAAATACATACACATATTTAAATGCACAGTTAAAATTAAATAAGGGCAGATTCAAATTTCTTGTCACTATATAAAATACAGAAAATACCAAATAAAGATCTACACACTGCTGATCAGGTAAAAGACAGAACATGCCAATTTAAATTCAAATGGACCACTGCAGCTCCACATTACATTAAGGGGAAAAATAACCTAAGTCATCTTGCTATTATAGATGCAGAAAATTTTATACATAAGTAAAAGTTTCTTTAAGTTTATATGAAGACTATTGTTTTAACAAAAGCTTGATACAGCAAGTAAAGAGACTATGGCTTTGCTGAGAATCTGGGTCACAGAACATAAAACTCAGCCTGCTTCTAAAGTAAAGGGAAAGAGCAAATGTGCAATAATGTAGAACATGGACAGAATCCTGTAGCTACCATGTACTAGTGGTGTTAAGCTAGTCATTAAGTCTTCCTGATATTCCACTTATTTTCCTCTACAAAGGAATATAATATCTACCTAGAAGAGTATTGTAAGGTGGTAATTCCAAAGAGCCAGTAGACTACCTGGTAGATTTCAGTGGGCTTCAATTACACATCAGTCACCTGGAAAGCTTTTAAAAATCCCAATGCCCAGGCCATGTCTCCGACCAATTAAATCAGATTCTCTGTGGGTAGGACCCCACGTACCAGTACTTCTTAAAGCTCCCAGGTGATTCTGAATTTGCAGTCAAATTGTATATACTTAGAAGAGATCCACATACTAAAGGTATAAATAGAGAAGATAGGGCAGATGCCATTTAGTGGGGTGCAGTAGTGGAGAAAGAAATGCAAAACTGGCCAGGTGTGGTGGCTCACACCTGTAATCCCAGCAGCTTAAGAGGCCGAGACGGGCGGATCACCTGAAGTCAGGAGTTTGAGACAAGCCTCGCCAACATGGCGAAACCCCGTCTGTACTAAAAATATAAAAATTAGCCAGGTGTGGTGGCACCCACCTGTAATCCCAGCTACATGGGAGGCTAAGGCAGGAGAATTGCTTGAACCAGGGAGGTGGGGGTTGCATTGAGCCAAGGTTGTGCCATTGAAATCCAGCCTGGGTGACAACAGTGAGACTCCATCTCAAAAAAAGAAAAAAAGAAAGAAAAAGAAACATAAAACCACAGTGGGAATCAGGAGGCAGTCCATACTAGGACTTGGCTCAGATCATGGAGAAGGGGGTAGGAACAGCATGCAGTAACTCCAATGACAAATCTCTCCCATCATGACTTTGACTCACTCTGCTAGGTCTTTACAGTGTCAGAAACATCTGCTTTATCTTCATGCCCAATTTGCTTTATTCCTTTTCCTTTCTAATTTAGCATTTGACTTTCATAAAATGAATGCATGCAAAGGAAAGTCTATTTTAGGCTATGGAGAATCTTTTATTAATATAGATGTAGAGAAATATAAGTTAAAAGGTTTCCTAGATTTCATAAATTTCACCACGCTAAAATTATTAGGCCAATTTACCTTTGCAGGAAAGAACATCAATCTTCCTTCCAAAACACTTTAAAGATAAATTGTCATAATTTAATCCTTTCCATTATAGCTCCCCTGTTCTATTATGTGAAATATTTAAAATATAATTTTTCTAAACTGTCCCAAATAGAACATTATAGCCTATAAATTCTTACAAAGTCTTCAGGACAACAAACTTTAAATTCCATGCCTAAGTTAATAAATATGTATGCTTATTCAATTTTTTAATGAATAAATCCCAGGAATCAAATAAGTCTTAAGAAAACTATTATGCTAACCCTATTAAGTAGCCCCAAAACTATTTAAAATATAAATATTTTTTAAATTTTATTATTTTTATGGTAGTTGTAGGAATAGGGTAATAGGAAGCATAATGTGTGCTACGAAGTGTTCACAATACATGAATGCTTTTCTTTTGCAATTTTTTATTTTATTATCCTTCTAGTTTAACAGAAGTAACAGTGATGACTACAAAAATAAAAGACAAACTGATCTATTTCCAGTGAATTTTATGAACTAAGGCATGTAATACCCATGATCCAATTGAAAATACTCATTATGTTTCTCAATGATGGAGATAATTGCCTGGACTCAACTCTGCACTTTGCTGCTTAGCTTATGTATAAATGATTTGAAATGTCATCTATAAGCTACCTCAAAGCTCCTATAATTATGAAAGTTTTATAATCGTATCAGTTTAGAGCTAGAGCAAACCAGAGAAATCATGTAGCTCATTCAACTCTTAATTCCTCAGATGGAAAAACAGATTTAGGTAACCTAAATTTTCAATCATAACCAATTAGAGGTAGAGGAGATTAGCACCCAGGTCTCAGGCTTAGAAATCCAGTGGTTGTTTCTTACATTATAGCATGATACTTTCAGTCATGCTAAAATTTTTTAAAAAAAGATTTAACACCTCATTGATTTTAGTGTATCAGTGAAATTGAACAGATACATTGCTAATTAAAGGAATTTAATGTAATTAATATTTTTTAAAAAGTTGCCTGCAAGACTATACTTTCAGGGATCATTTCTATAGTTTATTACTAGGGAAGTTTCCCTGAATGTGTAGAGCACCAAAAACACTCTTCAGGATATTATCCAGAAGAATTTCCCCAACCTAGCAAGGCAGGCCAATATTCAAATTTAGGAAATACAGAGAACACCACAAAGATATTCCTCGAGAAGAGCAACCCCAACACACATAACCTTCAGATTCACCAAGGTTGAAATGAAGGAAAAAATGTTAAGGGCAGCCAGAAAGGAAGGTCAAGTTACCCACAAAGGGAAGCCCATCAGACTAACAGCGGATCTCTCAACAGAAACTCTACATGCCAGAAGAGAGTGGGGGCCAATATTCAACATTCTTAAAGAAAAGAATTTTCAACCCAGAATTTCATATCCAGCCAAAATAAGCTTCATAAGTGGAGGAGAAATAAAAGGCTTTACAGACAAGGAAATGCTGAGAGATTTTTTCACCCCCAGGCCTGCCCTACAAGAGCTCCTGAAGGAAACACTAAACATGAAAAGGTACAACCAGTACCATCCACTACAAAAACATGCCAAATTGTAATAACCATCGACACTATGAAGAAACTGCATCAACTAATGGGCAAAATAGCCAGCTAGCATCATAATGACAGGATCAAATTCACATATAACAATATTAACTTTAAATGTAAATGGGCTGAAAGCCCCAGTTAAAAGATACAGACAGGCAAACTGGATAAAGAGTCAAGACCCATCAGTGTGCTGTATTGAGGAGACCCATCTCACATGCAAAGACACACATAGGCTCAAAATTAAGGGATGGAGGAAGATCTACAAAGCAAATGAGAAGCAAAAAAAAGCAGGGGTTGCAATCCTAGTCTCAGATAAAACAGACTTTAAACCAACAAAGATCAAAAGAGACAAAGAAGGCCATTACATAATGGTAAAGTGATCAATGCAACAAAAAGAGCTAACTATCCTAAATATATATGCACCCCATACAGGAGTACCCAGATTCATAAAGCAAGTTCTTAGAGACCTACAAATAGACTTAGACTCCCACACAATAATAGTGGGAGACTTTAAGACCCCACTGTCAATATTAGACAGATCAATAAGACAGAAAATTAACAAGGATATCCAGAGCTTGAATTCAGCTCTGGACCAAGTGGACTTACTAGACATCTACAGAACTCTCCACCCTAAATCAACAGAATATACATTCTTCTCAGCACCACATCACACTTATTCTAAAATTGACCACATAATTGGAAGTAAAACACTCTTCACCAAATGTAAAAGAGCAGAAATCACAACAAACTGTCTCTCAGACCACAGTACAATCAGACTAGAACTCAGGATTAAGAAACTCACTCAAAACTACACAACTACATGGAAACTGAACAAACTGCTCCTGAATGACTATTGGGTAAATAATGAAATGCAGGCAGAAATAAAGATGTTCTTTGAAACCAATGAGAACAAAGACACAACATACCAGAATCTCTGGGACACATTTAAAGCAGTGTGTAGAGGGAAATTTATAGCACTAAATGCCCACAAGAGAAAGCAGGAAAGATCTAAAATTGACACCCTAACATCACAATTAAAAGAACTAGAGAAGCAAGAGCAAACAAATTCAAAAGCTAGCAGAAGACAAGAAATAACTAAGATCAGAGCAGAACTGAAGGAGATAGAGATACAAAAAACCCTTCAACAAATCAATGAATCCAGGAGCTGGTTTTTTGAAAAGATCAACAAAATAGATTGACTGCTAGCAAGACTAATAAAGAAGAAAAGAGAGAAGAATCAAATGGATGAAATAAAAAATGGTAAAGGGGATATTACCACTGATCCCACAGAAATACAAACTACCATCAGAGAATACTATAAACAGCTGTAAGCAAATAAACTAGAAAATCTAGAAGAAATGGATAAATTCCTCGACACATACACCCTCCCAAGACTAAACCAGGAAGAAGTCGAATCTCTGAATAGACCAATAACAGGTTCTAAAATTGAGGCAGTAATTAATAGCCTACCAACCAAGAAAAGTCCAGGACCAGATGGATTCACAGCCGAATTCTACCTGAGGTACAAAGAGGAGCTGGTACCATTCCTTCTGAAACTATTCCAATCAGTAGAAAAAGAGGGAATCCTCCCTAACTCATTTTATGAGGCCAGCATCATTCTGATACCAAAGGCTGGCAAAGACACAACAACAAAAATTTTAGGCCAATATCCCTGATGAACATCAATGCAAAAATCCTCAACAAAAATACTGGCAAACTGAATCCAGCAGCACATCAAAAAGCTTATCCACCATGATCAAGTCGGCTTCATCCCTGGGATGCAAGGCTGGTTCAACATATACAAATCAATAAACATAATCCATCACATAAACAGGGCCAATGACAAAAATCACATGATTATCCAATAGATGCAGAAAAGCCCTTTGACAAAATTCAACAGCCCTTCATGCTAAAAACTCTCAATACTAGGTATTGATAGAAAGTATCTCAAAATAAAAAGGCTATTTATGACAAACCCAAAGCCAATATCATACTGAATGGGCAAAAACTGGAAGCATTCCCTTTGAAAACTGGCACAAGACAAGGATGCCCTCTCTCACCACTCCTATTCAACATAGTTTTGGAAGTTCTGCTCAGGGTAATCAGGCAAGAGAAAGAAATAAAGAGTATTCAATTAGGAAAAGAATAAGTCAAATTGTCTCTGTTTGCAGATGACATGATTGTATATTTAGAAAACACCATCGTCTCAGCCCAAAATCTCCTTAAGCTAATAAGCAACCTCAGCAAAGTCTCGGGATAAAAAATCACTGTGCAAAAACCACAAACATTCCTATACAGCAATAACAGACAGAGAGCCAAACCATGAGTGAAGTACCATTCACAATTGCTACTAAGAAAATAAAATACCTAGGAATACAACTTACAAGGTATGTGAAGGACCTCTTCAAGGAGACTGCAAATGACTGCTCAAGGAAATAAAAGAAGACACAAACAAATGGAAGAATATTCCATGCTCATGGATAGGAAGAATCAATATCATGAAAATGGCCATACTGCCCAAATTAATTTATAGTTTCAGTGCTATCCCCATCAAGCTACCACAATTTTCCTCACAGAATTGGAAAAAACTACTTTGAATTTCATATGGAACCAAAAAAGAGCCTGCATAGCCAAGACAATCCTAAGCAAAAAGAACAAAGCTGGAGGCATCATGCTACCTGACTTCAAACTATACTACAAGGCACAGAGACCAAAACAGCAAGGTACTGGTACCAAAACAGATATATAGACCAATGGAACAGCACAGAGGCCTCAGAAAAAACACCACACATCTACAACCATCTGATCTTTGACAAACCTGACAAAAACAAGAAATGGGGAAAAGATTCCCTATTTAATAACTGGTGCTGGGAAAACTGGTTAGCCATATGCAGAAAGCTGAAACTGGACCCCTTCCTTACACTGTATGCAAAAATTAACTCAAGATGGATTAAAGATTTAAATGTAAGACCTAAAACCATAAAAACCCTAGAAGAAAACCTAGGCAATACCATTCAGGACATAGGCATGGGCAAACACTTCATGACTAAAACACCAAAAGCAACGGCAATGCCAAAATAGACAAATGGGACCTAATTAAACTAAAGAGCTTCTGCACAGGAAAATAAACTGTCAGCAAAGTGAACAGACAACCTACAGATTGGGTGAAAATTTTTGTAATCTATCCATCTGACAAAGGCTAATATCCAGAATCTACAAAGAGCTTAAACAAATTTACAAGAAGGAAACAAACAACCCCATCAAAAAATGAGCAAATGATATGAACAGACACTTCTCAAAAGAAGATATTTATGCAGCCAACAGACATATGAATAAATGCTCACCATCACTGGTCATTAGAGAAATGCAAATCAAAACCACAATGAGATTCTATCTCACACCAGTTGGAATGGTGATCATTAAAAAGTCAGGAAACAACAGATGCTGGAGAGGATGTGAAGAAATAGGAATGCTTTTACACTGTTGGTGGGAGTGTAAATTAGTTCAACCATTATGGAAGACAGTGTGGCAATTCCTAAAGGATCTAGAATTAGAAATACCATTTGACCCAGCAATCCCATCACTTAGTATATACCCAAAGGATTATAAATCATTCTACTATAAATGTGTCCGGAATTGGTGGGTTCTTGGTCTCACTGACTTCAAGAATGAAGCCGCAGACCCTCGCGGTGAGTGTTACAGCTCTTAAGGTGGTGCGTCTGGAGTTCGTTCCTTCTGATGTTTGGATTGCAGTTTCTTCCTTCTGGTGGGTTCCCTCCCGTTCTCGCTGGCTCAGGAGTGAAGCTGCATACCTTCGCGGTGAGTGTTACAGCTCTTAAGGAAGCGCGTCTGGAGTGTCTGGAGTTGTTTGTTCCTCCCCGTGGGCTCCTGGTCTTGCTGGCTTCAGGAGTGAAGCTGCAGACCTTCGCGGGTGAGTGTTACAGCTCATAAAAGCAGTGTGGACCCAAAGAGTGAGCAGTAGCAAGATTTATTGCAAAGAGAGAAAGAACAAAGCTTCCACAGTGTGGAAGGGGACCCCAGCGGGTTGCCACTGCTGGCTGGGGCCGCCTGCTTTTATTTTCTTATCTGGGCCCACCCACATCCTGCTGATTGATAGAGCCAAGTGGTCTGTTTTGACAGGGCACTGATTGGTGCGTTTACAATCCCTGAGCTAGACACAAAGGTTCTCCACCTCCCCACTAGATTAGCTAGATACAGAGTGTCCACACAAAAGTTCTCCAAGTCCCCACCAGAGTAGCTAGATACAGAGTGTCGATTGGTGCATTCACAAACCCTGAGCTAGACACAGGGTGCTGAGTGGTGCGTTTACAAACCTTGAGCTAGATACAGAGTGCCGATTGGTGTATTTACAATCCCTGAGCTAGACACAAACGTTCTCCAAGGCCCCACCAGAGTAGCTAGATACAGAGCGCGGATTGGTGCATTCATAAACCCTGAGCTAGACTCAGGGTGCTGATTGGTGTATTTACAATCTCTGAGCTAGACATAAAGGTTCTCCACGTCCCCACCAGACTCAGGAGCCCAGCTGTCTTCACCCAGTGGATCCCACACCAGGGCTGCAGGTGGAGCTGCCTGCCAGTCCCGCGCCATGCACCTACACTCCCTAGCCCTTGGGTGGTCGATGGGACTGGGTGCTGTGGAGCAGGGGGCCGTGCTCATCCGGGAGGCTCAGGCCGCACAGGAGCCCACGGAGGGGGTGGGAGGCTCAGGCATGGCGGGCTGCAGGTCCCGAGCCCCGCCCCGGGGGAAGGCAGCTAAGGCCCGGTGAGAAATCAAGCGCAGCGCCAGTGGGCTGGCACTGCTGGGGCACCCAGTACACCCTCCGCAGCCACTGGCCCCGGTGCTAAGCCCCTCATTGCCTGGGGCGGCAGGGCCAGCGGACTGCTCTGAGTGCGGGGCCCGCCGACTGCTCTGAGTGCGGGGCCCGCCAAGCCCACGCCCACCCGGAACTCCAGCTGGCACCAAGTGCCCTGCGCAGCCCCAGTTCCCGCTGGCAGCCTCTCCCTCCATGCCTCCCTACAAGCTGAGGGAGCTGGCTCCAGTCTTGGCCAGCCCAGAAAGGGGCTCCCACAGTGCAGCGGTGGGCTGAAGGGCTCCTCAAGTGCCGCCAAAGTGGGAGCCCAGGCAGAGGAGGCGCGGAGAGCGAGCGAGGGCTGTGAGGACTGCCAGCACGCTGTCACCTCTCATAAAGACACATTGCACACATATGTTTACTGCAGCACTGTTCACAATAGCAAAGTCTTGGAAGCAACTCAAATGTCCATCAATGATAGACTGGATAAAGAAAATGAGGTACATATATGCCACAGAATACCATGCAGCCATAAAAAAGGGTGAGTTCATGTCCCTTGCAGTGACATGGATGAAACCGGAAACCATCATTCTCAGCAAAATAACACAAGAAGAGAAAACCAAAAACCACATGTTTTCACTCATAAATGGGAGTTGAACAATGAAAACACATGGACACAGGGAGGGGAACATCACACACCAGGGCCTGTCAGCGGGGTGGGTGCCTGGGGGAGGGAAAGCATTAGGAGAAATACCTAATGTAAATGACGAGTTGATGGGTGCAGCAAACCAACACGGCACATGTATACCTATGTAACAAACCTGCACATTGTGCACATGTACACCAGAACTTAAAGTATAATAATAAAAAAAGAATACTGCAAACCCCTGCCCCCCAAAAAAAGTTGCCTGCAAGTCATTTTCTTGTAGGTTGAATCTCTTTTAAGTTCAGTAAAGTATACTGATTGACAGAAGTATTCTAAAGATGCTTTAGAAAAATACTTTGCTATTTACAATGTATTACTTAAATATATTTGATCCAGCAGCATTGGCATCACTAAAAGATTGTTAGAAAAGCTGAAAGTCAGGCTGCACCTGAAATCCAATTAAAAAGTATCTACATTTTAACGGCTTCTCAGAGTCCTGGGAAGCTGTATATTCACTCAAGTTTGAGAAGTATGGCAGCCAACTCCAGCCCATCCAAGGAAAGGGACATTAAATCCAATCTGGTCAGCAGGCCTCATTGATCAAACATGTCAGTTTGAGACCTGCACACTTAATGAAGATCTCATAGCTAATCTGAGGCTAAGTTAGAATTTAGGCATTCCAACTCTATACTACACCATGTTAGAGCATTCTGTGATACTTACTGCCTCAGAGCAAATCCGTTCCTCCATACAGATAGTAGAAGAAGGGAAAGCAATCTACACCTCAGACTGCTGCAACTGTTCTGGTTCCAAGCCATCTAATACTAAATATAGGACTAAAACAAACAAACAAAGGGCCTAGCTTTCTTCCACACAGGGATGCTAAAAGGAAGAAAAGTTAAGGCAGTTTATATATGCAATTGCAACATTTCTTGTGAGTGTAAGGTTTGCTGAAGATTTTGGTAGAGAATCTTTATCAATTTAAGAAAGAATTCCCTTTGATTTTACTTTGTGCTGAGAATTTTGGTTATAAATAATTACTTAATGCTATTAAATGATTTTCTGCAACTATTTTAGATATTTTTTCTTTTTAACATGTTAATATTGTGATCTGATTTTCAAAGTTTGAGCTACATTGTATTCATAAAATAAAATCATAGTGATATTTTCCTACATGTTTACCTTTTTATTTGTTCACTATTCCTTTGTACAGAATTTCCTAACATTATTTTTTTTTCTTCTGGAAATAAATAATTTAGAAGTTCCTCTGGTGTATATCTGTTGGTGTTGAATTATCTCAGCTTCTGTTATTTTGAAAATATCTTTCATTTGCCTTTATTTGTGAGGGGCAATTTTCCTGGATATAATTCCAGGATATAAGTACTCTAAGCTCTTGAAAAACACAAGTTAGTGTCTTCCATCTTCAATTGTTGCCATTAAAACGTTAGATGTAGAGCAGGATTCTGGGGAGACAGTGGAGTAGGAAGCATTAAGAAACTGTCTCTGTACTTAAACAACAAATGCACTCTCAGAATCTGTTTGATGGAACTATTTTGGAACTACTGAGTCTATGAAAGGCTTGCAAATTCTGGTAATGCATCGATGGTAAATTTCAGCTCTTGGCACAATAGCAGCTCCTCATTCTCAACCCTCATCCTTCTGACGGAAAAATATGCAGGGATTAGAAGAGCAGCTTGCACACAGCTTGTGGAAAGCAGGGTACCCTCAAAGCACCCTGTCCTCCAAATATTAGGAATCTGTGCTCCTGTCAGTGATTGCTGCTTCTGATCACAGAGGTGCAGAAAAATGATGGGCAGCCACTTTGTTGTACTTCTCCTCATTGTTGCCAATAAATTCCCCTGAGACAAAGTGACTTTCAGAATACTTAAAGGACCAGAGCATCATCCATCCATTCCTCATTTCTCATTTTTCTATTTTTCCCATTTTAGCAGCAAGACATAGAAGGACAGGACATTGAAAAGCAATTTCATACATAAAGAAAATTAGAAAGTGACCATGTATGCTGAGGAAAAGGCACAGATTCAGAAAAGACCTGAGAAGACCTTAAGTTTACACTTCCAAGTAATTCTCATTATAAAGACAGCATGAAAATTAAACAATAATAATGATATAATAATAATAATAATAAGCAAAACACCCTGAAAAGGGGGGAAATGTGATTTCCAAATTTACTACATAATTAGATTCAAATGTCCAGTTTCAACAAACTTCACGAGATATTCAAAGAAGCAGAAAAATATGACCCACAAAAAAAAAAGAAAAAAGAAAAAAGCAACAGTAATTGACCCTGAAAAAGACCTAATGGCAGATATACTAGACAAAGACTAAGACAACTGCCTCATAGATCCTAAATGGCATCTTTAAGATATGGAGTCAAGAAAATAATTTATTTAAAAAATGGAAATATCAACAAGGAGATGGGAAATCTAAAAAGAACCAAAAATACATTCTAGAAATGAAAAGTACAATAACAGAAATGAAAAATTCATTAGAAGTATCCAATGGCAGAGTTAAGTAGGCAGATAAAAGAATCAGCAAAGTCAAGGAAAAGACAATGTAAATAAGTGAGTCTGAATAAAATTTTTAAAAAATTTAAGAAAGGTGAACAGAACCTATGAAACAGAGTCAAGCATATTAACTTACACATTGTGGAAATCTTAGAAGTAAAAGAAACCTAGATGAAGGCAGAAATAACATTTCAAGAAATAATGGCTGAATATTCCCCAAATTTGATAACAGACATGAATGTAAACATCCAAAAGGTCGATGAACTTCAATTACAATGAATTCAAAGAGAACAATTTCAAAACACATTAAAATAAAACTTTGAAAAGAAAAAGGCAAATAGAAAATTTTTAAGGCAGCAAAAAGCATTTCATCATGTACAAGGGATTCTCAATAAGATTGTCAGCAGATTTCTCATCAGAAACTATACAGACCAGAAGGCAGTGGGCAATATATTCAAAATGCTACAAGAAAAAAAATGTCAATCAAGAATCCTGTATCCTGCAACACTGTCTTCGAACCTAAAAGAAAAATTGACACATACCCAGATCAACAAAACCTGAGGGACCTCATTGGGACTAGACCTATAAAATCTATTATTTTAGCAATGGTTTGTAACTTTAATATTTGTTTCCACATAATTTAAGATATTAATACACTTTTTTAAATTATTAATGTAAAAGCTAGTATTATTGTAACTTTGGTTTGGAACTCAGCAGTTTGTTTTATACATAATTTAATAGAGTAATGCATTTAAAGAATTATCAGTATATGTTCTGGGGCACACAATATATTAAGATGTAATTTTGTGACATAAACAACTAAAGTGGTGATGACTACACTGTAAAGAAGCAGCTTTTGTTGATCAAAGTTAAGCTAGTATAACAACTTAGAGTACCATAAGTTTAGGACGTTAAAATGCAGCCCCCATAGTAACCAAAGAGAGTAGCTGTAGAATATACACATAAGGAAATGAGAAAGGAATTAAATGTTTCAATATAAAAAATCAACTATACAAAGAAGAAAATGTTAATGCAGGACATATGGGACAAAAGGTATAAGGTATAAAGGAAACAAACAGAAAAATTACAGAAATATATCCCTCTTTATTAGTAACCACTTTAAATGCAAATGGATTAAATCCTCTACTCAAAAAGCAGGGATTTGAAGAATGGGTTTTAACAAAATGTTCCAACTAAATGAGATCTTAGAAGATACTCACTTTAGTCCAAAGACACAAATAGATTGTAAGAAAAAGCGTGAAATAAGATAGTCCATGCACATTGTAACCAAAAGAGAGCAGAGGTGGATATACAAATATCAGATAAAATATACTTTAACTAAAAAAGGGCATAAGAGCCAAAAGTACATTAGATATCAATAAGTTTTCATAGAGGAAGAAAGTATAATAATTATAAACATTTGCAAACCAAATAACAGACCATCAAATACATAAAGCAAAAAACGACAGATTTGAAGGGAAAAATAGACAGTTCTACAATAATAGAGACTTCAGTACCCCATACTGAATAATAGATAGCACAACTAGACAGAATATTAGTAAAAAATCAGAGGACTTAATCAACAGAATACACCAAAAAGATCTAACAGACATATACAGAACATTCTACCCAACAGCAACAGCATGTACATTCTCCTCACATCCACATGGGACATTTTCAGGATAGACCATATGCTAAAACAAAAATCAAGTCTCAATAGATTAACAAAGACAGAGATAATACAACCTGTCTTCTCCAGCCACAATGGAATGAAGTTAAAAATAAATAACAAGAAGGAAAACTGACATTCTCAAAAAAGTTGTAAAAATTAAAAAACATACTTTTAAACAACCAATGGATAAAGTAAGCAAACACAATGGAAATTTAAAAATACTTAGATATGAATAAAAACGAAGACACACAACAAAATTTGGGGAACACAGTAAGTATAGTGCTAAAGAGCAAATATATACTTCCAAATGCTTGTATTAGAAGTAAGAAGATCTCCAATCGGCAACCTGATTTTACAACTTAAGGAACAAGAAAATGAAGATCGAACTAAACCCAAAGCTAGAAGAAAGCAGGAAACAGTAAAGGTTATAGCAGAAATAAGCAAAATAGAGAATAGAAAAACACTACAGAAAACTAATAAAAAGTTGATTCCATGAAAAAAATCAAGAAGTTTAATGAATTTTTAACTAGACAAACTAAGAAAAAAAAGAAAAATCAAATTATTAAAATCAGAAATCAGAGTGGGGACATTACTACAAATTCTACAGAAATAATAAAGCTTACGAGACTATAGTTAAGAATTCTACATCGACAAATTACATATCTTAGATAAAATGGATGAATTTTTGAAACACAAGCACTGTCATCACTAAATGACAAAGAAGAAATCTGAATAGACCTATAATTAGTAAGAAGATTTAATCAGTAGTCAAAATTCTCCTGATTAAAAAAAAAAAATCCCTGGTGTCTTCACTGGTGACTTCCACCAAACGTTTAATGACAAACTAATACAAATATTTTTCATTATTTTCCAAAAAATTGAAGAGGAAGGAGCAACTCTTAGTAGAAAAGCTTCACAACACTGGATTTGGCAGTGATTTCTTGGACATGATGTCAAAGGCACAGACATCAAAAGAAAAAATAGACAAAATGAACTACATGACTTTTTTTAATTGTCCATCAAAAGATTCTATCAGCAGAGAATTTTATCCACAGAATTGGAGTCTATATTTATAAATCATATATCTAAAAGGAATTAATATCCAGAATGTATAGTGAATTCTTAAATCTCAATAACAATAGCAGCAAAAACCTAATAATCTGATTTTTAAAATGAGCAAATGATCTGGGTAGACATTTCTTCAAAGAAGATATACAAATGGCCAACAAACACATGAAACAATGCTCAACAATGCTACTCCATGGGAAAATGTGAATAAAAACTTCAATGAGATATCACCTCACAACTGTTAGGATGATTATAATAAAAAAACAGAAAATAAAATACATGTTGGTGAGGATGTGGAGTAACTGCAACCCTTGTGTACTGTTGGTGGGAATATAAAATAGTATTGCCACTGTGGAAAATAGTATTGTGGCTCCTCAAAAAATTTAAAATAGATTTATCATATGATCTGTTAATTCCACTTTTGAGAATGTACCCAAAATATTGAAGGCAGTGTCTCAAAGACATATGTATACATTCATGTTCATAGCAGCATTATTCACAATGGCTAAAACTGGGAAGCATCACAACAGTCCCTTACTGGATGAATGAGTATCGAAATGTGGTATATAAATACAATGGAATATTATCCAGCCTTAAAAAGGAAGAAAATTCTAATGTATGCCAAAATGTGGATAAACTTTGAGAACATCTTGCTAAGTGAAATAAGCTAGTCATAAAAAATAGGTTACTGTATGATTCCACTTAGATGATGCTATGGTTTGAATGTGTCCCACAAAGTTCATGTGAGATATTAATTGCATTAACCTCCAATGCAGTTTTCAGAAGTGGGACCTTTAAGTGGCTGATTAGGTTACCAGGTCACCAGGGCTCTGCCTGCATGAAATTCTTAATGTCACTATCATGGAATTGAGTTAGTTATTGTAGGCGTAAGCTTGTTATAAAACCCAGTTTGGCCCTGTCTTGATCTGTCTTCCCCTTCCACCTTCCACCATGGGATAATCCATCAAGAGGGTCCTCACGAGATGAAGTCCTCACAACCTTGGGCTTCCCAGCTTCCAAAACTGTAAGAAATACATTATTTTTTATTTATAAGTTACCTACACTGTGGTATTTTGCTATAGCAATATAAAATGTTCTAAGACATGAGGTACTTAAGAGTAGTCAAAAATGATAGAGACAAAAAGTAGAATTATAATTACAAGGAGCTGACAGGGGAAGGGAAAATTATTGTTTAATAAAGATACAGTTCCCATCATACAAGAAGAAAATAATTCTATAGATGGATTGTGGTCATGGTTGTACAAACAGTATGAAATTATTTAATACCACCGAACCCTACACTTAAAAATGGTTAGGATGGTAATTTTTATGGTATGTATATTTTACCACAATAAAAAGTTTTGAAAAAAAAAGTTGGATGGAAATCTCATCTTTATTCCATTGTTGATCATCTGTATTTTCTCTCTGGCCGTCTGTGAGATCTCTTTGTCTCTAGCACTCTGTATTTTCACTGTGCTATATCAAAATGTGATTCTTATTTTTCTTGCTTTTGTTTCCAATGTATCTCAAATCTTTCATCATTTCTATACACTATTTCAGCTACTTTTATCTTTAATATTGTTTTTTTTCTTACCACCTTCTACATTCTCTCTTTGAGAAAATACAATTAGATATATGTTGAATTGTATTTATCTTTCATTGTTTTTAACCTTTTAAAAATTTTTTCATCTCATTTTCTCTCTGTGCTGCAATCTAGATAATTTTTAGATGTACCCTCCTCTACTGCAAAAGTCTTTTTCCCTAGCTCTTTGAGAAATAATTAACAAACAAAAATGTTAAATATTTTAGGTGTGCATTGTGATGCTTTCATATATGTATACATTGTGAAATGATTACTACAATCAAGCTAATTAACATATCCATCATCTCATATAGTTACCATTATTTTGTAGTGAGAACTCATAAGATCTACCCTGCTAGCAAATTTCTAGTATATAATACATCATTATTAATTGTAGCCAAAATGATGTACAATAGATCCCATGCTTTATTCATCCTTACTAACCAAAACTTTGCAACTATTGACTCAAATCTCACCATGCCTTTTTAATTGTTCCTACTGTTCATTTTTTCAGCTTAATGAAACCATTATTTTTAAAAAAAATTGATTGGTATGTTTTTCCTTGCCAGAAATTCAATTTTCTTCTCTTTCAAATATAACTGGCCAATTTTTACAGTCATTTATGCCTTTTTCATGCTTTTGACTCCATCTTTTTTGGTTTGTTCAAAGAGATTAATGTAATTATTTTATAATCTGTATATAGTGATTTTACTATGTAGTCTTCACAAATTTAATCTGAATTTTAAACCTTTTTATAATGTCTTATTTCTACACATGTAGTATTAATTTGTTTGTTAAAATTAATGTTCTTTGGAGTTTGTTTTTTCTGTGAGAACAATTAAAGTTGTGTATTTTATTTTTTTCCCCACAGAGAAGTTTGGTATTTACATCAGTTACACACTTAGGACACCAACTTCCCAAGACCACTTTTCATTAAAGTTCACATTTGGAGCCATACAGGTTAGTGTGAATGAGGGCCCCAATGCCATAGGGAAGATGACTCATGATTAGGAAATCCCAGGGAGACATTTTCTTTTTATTAATTTACCTCTTGCTATTGACTGGTGAGACTAATAAAGCCACATTTCTTCTTCCTTCTCCCCTTGAGAGAAGAGTCCTAATTCATCTCAGTTTTATATGGGGACAGGGCATGGAAGTCTTGCCAGCATACAGAAGGTAGTCTGTATCATTTTGTTAAGTGAATAAATAAGTGCTTCTCAAAGAGAAGTTATTTCCAATATTAAATTTACCACTTCAGTAGCACTTATTAATAGTCTTTAGAAGTTACATTTTCCTTTGCTTCATCAGAGTAAGAAAGGAGCCAATGAAATTTTTAGAAAAAGTTGGATAACATAAAAATTTTCTGAAACATAAATAAACATATTGTATGCAGTTAAATATGTGAGCCTTTGTCCACAATCCTATTCTATATAACTAGATGTTCTATATGTGGAAACTTTCTTAAAGTTGTGCCTTAAGATGGAATCAATCTATGTGCATTACATTTTGGGAACACTTAGGCCATGAAGATGTTGGTTATACCCAAAATGCTTCCCGTCACTACCACCTGCCTTCCTTGAATCTCTGTGTTGCAACTTTCTCTAGAAAGATGTAACTCTTACCATAAGAGAATGAGCAATCTGAATAAACCTTTGCATGTCCACACTCATTGATAAAATTCATCTAACAATAATGCTTTAGGTTACTTTTGATTGCTAAAACTTGAATCAAGTGTTTCTGAAATGGATAGAAGGGTCCTATGCCTAGGGACTCCTTATATATATTATTATAAATGGCTCTACAGAAATACAAAGTTCACTATCCTATCTCTTTACCGTGCCTCTGTTTCAATGCAAAAAATGGCAAATGTCTTCAGTTCAAAGAACACCAGAATTTAGCTTAAGTAAAATGCCTAGTATCATTCCATCAGTAAAAGAAGCGCAGTTCCCTAACCGAGGTAAAATTCAAGTAACTGTCAGCGGTTCATATTATCTCTCACTGCATCTGTAAGATTATTTCAATTGGGAAAAGCAGCAGCAGAAGATACTTGTAAAGCTTCTTACATGCTTGCAATTTTCCTCTGGGAACTTTCTACTCTTCTGTCTGTTTGACCCTTCAGAGAAAGTTCATCTTCTAAAAGAACCACAGTTTTTTGCCACAGAACCATCAGTCTTACCAAGGCTGAAAAGCAGCCCTGAATCTCTCCCACCACTTAAACTACATTATCTGTATACTAAATGATTTTATGCAAAGTATCCCCATTTTATAAATGTATTTCTTATAATAAATGCAAAAGTGTGTATCTGCTTTGAGAACAAAAAGATTGTTATTTTTTCTTTGTTTTTCCTCATTTTGAGGGAGAAAAGCATGAAAAAGAAAATGACCATTATTTTTCATCTTCTATGGCAATTGCATGGTTTGAAAACCTTAATGCCAAATCTAATAGGTGAATGTTATTAATATCCCATTCCACAAGGAAGACAGGAACACAGGAAAAGTAAAGTAAAAGTTTGACAATTTCCATTAAATGTGTGCTGATATTTTTCTGTAATACTGAGATTTTTTCAAGATAAACAATTTAACTGTATTTCCTAATTTTATACATGTAAGATATATGCTCCTTAGATGCCTTGCTATGAAGAATAAATGTGTTCCTATTACACAGTGCTTGTTCTGAAAGACTCTCACAGTTGTATAGCTCATTTAACTACATCATATGACACTGTGCCACATCATTAATTTATGCAACTTTCTTGGACGTTAGCCTGTTGAATATACCACCTGTTGTGTATACTGTTTATCTCTGTTACTGTGTTTGATATTTCGTTGCTATGTCAAAATTAATAAGTTACTATTGGTATTTTGCTTCTTCATTCTACTATATAAATTATTTATCAATTTCTTTAAGTAAATGCCACTTACCACTTTTATTACAATAATGATAAAGATAATTCTTAAGATAATAATGAATAAGATGATAAACATAATAATTAGCATTTTCCAAAGCATTTTCACATATTGTATTCACAACAATACTGTTAAATAAGAAGAAAGGTCTATTATCTTCCTTGCACAAAAGAAAAAAATAGATTAAGAATTATCAGGCAACCTGTCCAATATTATATAATTTGTAATTTTTATACAGGATACTCAGATTTGCAGGAGAAATTCCACTTCAGAAAGCACCAAATTACCATCACATTGATTTCCAAACGTCTAATTTAAATATCTAGATATCTAAATATCTGAAGTCATTTTTCAGAAAATGAGCATGTAATTTTCCAGAGACATATATTATAGATAGTTATTAAGTTCTAATATAACCCTCAAATAACCAATTCATCTCAAATAAATGTGAAATATAAATAAGACAGAGACTAACATTGTTTTTTAGAAAAACTACCAGTTTCTCCTGAGGTAACTGGTTGCTTTCTCCTTTCAATGTAAAGAGAAAAGGTTTAGCTCTAAAACTGTTCTGTAATGCTTGGGATTCAGAAATGTGCAAGAGTACATCCTGCTTTCATTTAGGTGACAATAAAAACAGAAATGAAATTAAGTTAGTCCATGCAACTATTATGGAAGAATTAGTATAATTATAGATCTCAAAGGTATACTCAACATCTTTTTAAAAAATAAATTCAGAATATGCACATAGTTGGTAATGTCCATTCCTAGCAGGAATAACAGAAAAGGACAAATATTTGAAATGTCATCCTTATTAATTGATGGTTTCTCATACTCAGCTTGAGCAGAGTCAATAAAAACATTACCTTGATGAAGGTACAAACTTATAAGAAAATGTAGTCAATATTTACAGTAGGGAGATAAATGATCAATAAAATCCCTATTTGTTTTTGTTTTATTTATAATCTGGCCTGCAGTTCTGCTTATCTTTTAAGTAGATAGGGTCACTAAGGAGGCTCCTGCAGGGTGCAAGGATGCCTGCAGTCAAACTCACCACCCTGGAAAGCAAGCAGTGCTGCCTTCAGCTAAATACAATAGAGAACACTGTCAGTTCTATGCTCCTAGAATATTGTGAGGCACAGAAAAACAAATTAGGAAGGGGTTGGCACTCCAGCCCTTACAGCAACTTCTCTGTTGTTTATTCCCTTTTATTTCTGTACTGAGTGCCCAAGGCCATGAGACCTCACCTCTTGCATCAATGTGACCTGGATGTGAGACATGGAGTCAAAGAAGATCATTTTGGAACTTTAAGGTTTAATGATTGTCCTATTGTATATTGGACTTGCATGGGGCCCTAGCCCCTATGTTTTGGCCAATTTCTCCTATTTGAAATGGGCGTATTTACCAAATGCCTGTGCCCCCATTGTATATAGAAAATAATTAACTTGCTTTTGATTTTACAGGCTCATAGGTGGAAGGAACTTGCCTTATCTCAGCTGAGACTTCGGACATGGACTTTTGAGTTAATGATGGTATGAGTTAAGACTTTGGGAGACTGTTGGGAAGGCATGATTGTGTTTTGAAATGTGAAGACATGAGATTTGGAAGGGGCCCAGGGACGGACTGATATGGTTTGGCTGTGTTCCACCCAAATTTCATCTTGAACTGTAGTTCCTATAATCCCCATATGTGGGAATTGTGGGAGGGACCTGGTGGGAGATAACTGAATCATGGGGGACATTACCCTCATGCTCTTCTCATGATAGTGAGTTCTCACAAGATCTGATGGTTTTATAAGGGGCTTTGCCCTGCCTTTGCTCTGCACTTCTCATTCTTGCTGCCATGTGTAAAAGGACATGTTTGCTTTCCCTTCCATCATGATTGTAATTTTCCTGAGGCCTCCCCAGCCCTGTGGAACTGCAAGTCAATTAAACCTCTTTCCTTTATAAATTAACCAGTCTCGGGTATTTCTTCACAGCAGCGTGAGAATGAACTAATACACTGAGATTTACCTTCAAAATATATTTTATATGAATATTTAAATATTTCTCTGTATACTATTTTTAAATTTAATACTGGGATCAACTTTGGTACAGAGCCTATTCATTTATGTTCTTTTTAACACTTCATGTACATATTCAGAACAAAATCAACATAATCTCAATCAATGTTTCGTGAAAAAAGAAGTAAATGCATTATATGGTCCCAAGGAACTACTGAATTATTCGTGCCTAGAGTTAGGGTCAAATTGGCAATTATATTGTGAGGCAGGATACATTCATCCCCTTAGAAAACACACTGTAAGCTTCTCCAGCCAATCTATGAAAGGATTATTTTCTGACTGATGGAAGATCAGTCTGAAATCTAATATCAGACTCATTCTAGGAAAATAAAGTGGGTCAGGCATGGTGGCTCATGCCTATAATCCCAACCCTTTGAGAGTCCAAGGTGGGAGGATCGCTTGGGGCTAGAAGTTTGAGACCAGCCTGGGCAATATAATTAGACCCCTCTTTACAAAAAATAAAACAAAAAATTAGCCAGGCATGGTGGCACATGCTTGTAGTCACATCTATTCAGGAGGCTGAGGCAGAAGGATCACTTGAGCACAGGGGTTGGAAACCACAGGGAGCTATGATAGTGCCACTGCACTCCAGCCTGGGCAACAGAGTGAAAATCTGTCTCAAAAAAAAGTTGAGGGGGTGGATAATTGGAACCGAATACTGCGATGGTTGATTTTCCTAACTCAGTTGAAAATAATTTCAGAGGCTTCAAGATAAAGTTCTAATTATAGGATTGTTTTCAGTGCAACATTTCATGAACTCAAGTAACTGTTTTCTTTAAGGAACTTAAAAGAATCCCTCTTCTTTTCAGGTATGCAGAAGACATGTCAGGATCTTAACTAGTAGAGACACAGGGTCCTGCGAAAGGAGGGCTCAGGGCAAGTCTGGTTGTATTAGCATTACGAGTATTTGTCATTATGCTGGCAGCCAAACTCCTGCTGACATTATGATTGTGTGGTTTGATACTTCTTCTTACTCCTGGCTGTGAATTAGCAAATCAGTGTCTTATATTTAAGGTGCAAACAATATGGCTGATCACAAAGAGCTAGAACTATTAAAAAAAAATGGCAACGAATGTATTTCATTTGTTTAATATCATAATAGGTCCCCACTTGAAAATTCACATAATCCATTTGAAATTGAGATTAAGAGACACTAGTAGTTTTTGACAGGGGAAAAATTTCAGAATAAAAACTGATTTAAATGAAAAACTAATCGTGATCTCAAATAACAAAAATACGTACTAACACATTCTATTTGTTTAATTTCAAATGGATAAGCTAATAACACAGCTAGATAGATAAAATAAGAGAAAACTTGTGCAAAACTCTTAAATGCCCACCCTTTCATAAAGAACTAAAAGACAAATATAATTTTTAGAGTCGGACTACTAAATACTGTTTCTATAGCGACATTTGAAGATTAATAATTACATACATTTATAAACCACAAAAATTGAATAGTGAAATAATTATGAACATTAGAATTTCACTAAGTAAAACAGTATTTGCATAAGAACATTAAACTTTGTATATAACAAATGAGATAATAATAAATTAAATAATACAAATAAGAAGCAGAGCTTCCTAGGGAGTAACAAAAGAAAGGTTCTTAACATTTCACTGAAAAATATTCTTAAAAAGTAGTTCGGGAAACTGAAGTATTCAAAATGATAATGTCATTAGTCCTGGTTTTCTGAACAAACAACAAATTAACAAGATCAAAAGCACAAACATAATGGAAGAGTTACTTGGAAGTGAAAGATAAATTTCTATGTCAAAAGTAATAAATAATAGGAGACTAGGTATATTTTTAGAGCACAAAATTACCTCATGCTAAAGTTTGTTTTTCATTTTTTAAATTTTGGAAGCATATCTTTTCATTAATTAGACTAAAAGGCCTTAAAGTAAATTAATAATCAAGTAGAACAATAATATCCATAAATATTATATGAGTATGTTCTATTTCCTACTACAGCATACTTAATAGGCGAAATAATTGAGTCAAACTTTCCCCTAAAGCATGTAATCAACAAAAATAAGTAATTTATTATATTCAAAGTTCACATTTGGAAGAATTTTAGTGCTGCCTGACAGAATAGAGAAAAATCAAAGATATCAAGGATGTAACATTTTAGGTGATTAGGGAAGTAGAACAAGGGCCATGATTTAAAAAGTGCAATAATTGTATGAAATATGTCTTCCTGTCCAGAAGGTCAAAAGTAGGTACCAGTAGCCAATGAATTTCATTGATCTGGAATCTCTGTATGTAAGAACGATGCCCTTGCACAGGCGCCATGTGGAAGCGATGATTTTTTTTTTTTTATTTTTCTTTGAGATGGAATTTTGCTCTTGTCACTCAGGTGGGAGTGCAGTGGTGCTATCTCGGTTCACTGCAACCTCTGCCTCCCAGGTTCAAGCGATTCTACTGCCTTAGCCTCCCAAGTAGCTGGGATTACAGGCACCCACCACCACACCCGCCTAATTTTTTTGTATTTTTAGTAGAGACAGGGTTTCACCATGTTGGGCAAGCTGGTCTCAGACTCCTGACCTCAGGTGATCCACCCGCCTCCGCCCCACAAAGTGGTGGGATTACAGGTGTGAGCCACCACACCCAGCCAGAAGAGATGAAATATTTTATTCTTCAAATACTGCAACTGAAAAAAGGAAAAGTTTTTCTTAAAATTCAAGAAATCAAATTATTCTTCATTTTAAACTCAATCAAATCATCCCGATATAGAATTTTTTGTCAATTTGCCTTGATTCATTGTGACTTTTCAGTGTTTGGCTTTCAATTTCTTATTCTCCCTTTCAGAGATACATACCTATTGATGAAGTTGTTAGATATTTATTGAAAGTATTTTATGTGCTAGGCAAAAACAATAAAAACAAACCTGGTTTCTGCATTCATTTGAGCTTAAAGTATCATCATCAAAAGATACCATTAACTTTTAATGACGCCCTCAAAGTCACATTTTTTTCTTCATCTTTTGCCTCAAATATTGTTTTCTTCTATCTTCCTAAAGTCATATCTTCTTTTAAATTCTCTTTCAATAAATACTATTTTTTAAAAAAATTTCTAAATAAACACTGATGAGCATTTAGTTCATGTGCTGTTTTGTGCTATAAAATTTTAAACTAAATTTGGGTCAGAGGTTTCTTAAATCCTTTACTATTTTCTTATTCCATTTTGTTAGTAATTATGCAATTGTAATTAGAAGACAGATATTATTTTTTAAAAAGAATCCCATTTTCCTTATAATTCCAAATTGCCTGTAGTGATAACATATTTCACTAAACGCTTTACATATGTTTTCATTACTGGTCTTAATTTACACAGTGATGACTTCCCATTACTTATTCTTGAACACACTTTTAATCTTATGTCTTTGGTTTGTGATTTTGCTTATACCTTCCCCTGGCTGAACCACCATATGTTCAAGAGGTTTAGTCTGACATTTCTTCTCTATTCAATATTTCTTTGTCTGCCTTAACAATTTTTCAAATTGTTACAAGTTTTCCCCTTCATCTTCTGAGATGAGGGCTTTACAGCCATGCTGTCCCTTTAATTTGTCCCTGCTTTCCAGACCTATTCCTCTTCCTGCTCTCTTATCACTAGCATCTCCTTTCTTCTATTCATTCTCCTTTTACCAGCATTACCATATCCTCCATTTTTATCCCCAGGGTTATTGCTCCTTTTATTTTGTTATATATGTGTACCGGAAGGCAAGCCCTAACCTAGGCACTGAATGTGTTGAGTAGTATTATTCATTCAAAAACATTTGTGAAACAACTACTTTAAGTCATGCCTCAAATAAGAATCTGAGGATATAAAGAAAACTACATTATAATTCTCTGACTCAAAGTATGAACAAGCAAATGGAGAACCCAGCTTGTGAAATAAATAATTAAAATACAAGTGACATTAATTTCTATAAACAATAAAATTATATTCCTTGGGAAGGAAATGAAGAAAAGGTAGAGAGGTTATGGAAGATATCTTAGAGGAGGATGTGTTAGTCTGTTTATGCTGCTATAATTAACGTCTAAGACTGGGTAGTTTATAAAGAACAGAAACTTTTTTGTCACAGTTCTGGGGGCTGGGAAGTCCAAGATCAAGATGTCAGCACATTAAGTGTCTTGTGAAGGCTCACTCTCTTCTGCAAAGACAGCACTACTTACTGTTTCCTCAGATGGAGGAAGGTGGAAAAGCAAAAGAGATAAACAGTTCCCTCACACCTCTTTCACAAGATCTTTAAACCCATTTATGAGGGCTTTGCCATCATGACTAAATCACTTTCTATATGTCCCACCTCTTAATACTATCACACTGATGATTAAGTTTCAATGCATGAATTTTAGGAGGACATATTCAGAGCACAGCAGAGGGCATATTTGAACTGGCTCTTGATATACAATGAATGGGTAAAAGAACATAGAAGATGAATGCAGCATTCATGACAGTGGAACTAGCATGTTCAATGACAAGTCTAAAAGAGCTGCATGTATTCAAGTCTACATGTAGTTGAAAAACAGGGTGGGTGGAAGGTGATACTGCAAAGGTAAATGTGGATCAGGTCATGAGAAGCCTCACAAGATACTTATGACTTAGGTTACTTCTTGTGAGTTATGGTCTGTAACTGAAAGATTTCAAGTTGAGGGGATATCTGCAGTGCAAAGATAATTATTCAGACAGTATGGAGAATGGATTAGAGGAGGCTGAAACATGAGTCAGGATTAGTGGGAAGTAATTACAATAATTCAGGGAAGAAATCATGGGAATCTGAACCAAGACAGTGAGAGTGTTGATGGAAAAGCAGTAAAATATTAGAGATTGTTTAAGAAGGGGCATCAGTATTTAGTAACTATGACTGGGAGGAGAAAGAGGGTGAAGAAGGTAATCCATAATGAATTCAGGCTTTGTCCACAAGGTGAATGGTGGTATCTTTAACTAAGAAATATTTAATCTACAGTAATAATTGAGAGAATGCTAAATATCACTATAAAATAACAATTTCTGGTAAGTTTATTTATCTTAGATAATTAAATAGAGTTTGAAAATGGGATGCCAAGGATATATCTCCTCTGTTCTTCCTTAAAGTGAGATCTTATCTCACAACTCTGAGACAAATTTTTAAAAAAGAAAAAAGCTTTGAAAGTTAAAGGAACTTGCTGAAAGTCACTTATCTAGTGGATAGTAAAACTGAAAATCTATTCTAATTCTTGCCTAGTCTGGCAGTTCTTTTAACCATATGGATGTTATAGAGTTGCACAAGTTGTTCATTGCACAAGAGTACCAGGCCAAACAACTAAGTGGGTATCAAATTCCAGCTTGTGCTCCACCAACACATCCTGAACACTGTTCCAATTCTGTATACAAAATTTGAAGAGGTGCCTTTTCCTAATTCATAGAAAAGTCCTCTGATAACCAAGCTCTGCACCCTCAGAACTTTGTCTCCTTAAAGGAATTGAATTGTTAGAATTTGTAGAAAGTTACAAAGCCAAATCTTGAGGTGGCCCTCTTTATCTGTTGTATCTTAAGAAGTTGCTCTATCTAGGTACACGTTGATCTGCTTTTAGTAAAAAGCTAATGAAAACTGTCCCAAAATGGAAAGCCTGAAGAGAGGGAGTGGGGAGACTACTGAGCTAGAAATTTCCTGTACTCTGTTACAAACTGTAGTTACATCCTCAAATTAGAGAGTATAGGTAACTAACAATAAAAATTGTAGTCATCCTAGTGTGACTAAAATTAATTACTATATACATATATATCTTCAGGGGACTGGTTCTGAAACTAGATTTAAAAACATCATACCCAGAGCATGGCTCTAGAGCACATATATATAGAATATGATCCAGATATAACAAAGAATAAAAAATCCTTTTCTGGCACCATATAGGGTTTGTTTTATATTACCTACAAATTTATGACTAAATGACTATATTAGGCTGACCTTCAATATTTCCTGTAACTTTTTCATCATGATAAATGATGAATCATAATGAGAAAAGTGATTTCTTCTATAATGGTGTGAATATTTCATTTTTACTGAAGAACTATAATCTTCAATTTCATGTTGAATAAGAAATCATAATCATATGCAACACTATGCAAAAGCTATGAGGTTGTCCTTTATTGTACCATAATAAAATCTGAGGTTATCAGTCATGCAACTATAGAAGAAATTACATCTTCTTTTCTGTTTAAGACATGCTTTTGTGTTTCTCTGAATTTTCATGACCATTATTAAATACTGACCTATACACATAGATAAATATGTATAGTGATCAAATAATTGGGCATAAAAATACATCTAAAATGTAAACTTTAGATTTATGCTATTTTAAATTTTTCGTATTCTCTTTACTAATACTAATACTCTTTACTAATATTAATTAGGCTAGAATCTCCATAACCAACCACCACTGGAAATTATACTAATCCTTGGGAATATGAGAAGGACTAAGGAGACCATTCTTAAGGAAGCACAGTCCTGACTAAATCTGGCTGTCCCTCTAACTTGCTTTGGCCAATAGAATGCAAACAGGTGTGATACGAGCAGGGATCTTAAAATGCGCTTATGCAGCTTGGTGGACTTCCTGCACTTCTGCCATCTGCTATGAGAGGACCATTCCTTGCAAGATAAAAACGCATAAAGCAGCTATAAACTCAAGTTGTAGCCTGAGGTCAAGCCCAAACAATCTATAGCAGAAAGAGAAGCTGCCTCCCTCTCTGTCTCCCTCCCTCCCTTCCTTCCTTTTGCTATCAGAGTATGCTTTTCTAATGGCGGACAAAAAGGGTGGAAGCTGAAGCTAGTACTGCCTTGGGACTTTAACTAGGAACTAACACGCTGTCACTTACACCCTTTGGTTCAATAAGCCTCGTAACAAAACTCAACATCACTGGGATGGGGAAATAGAAACTCTCACTTTCATACATGGTAAAGTCACATGATAGGAGGGAGTAAATAACTGAGAACCATCATACAATCCACTGAACCCTTTTTCTAGGAAAAGAAATTACTGTGCCTCTTGTTTCAAGGCTAAGGCAGCTCCCCAGGTCCAGATATATGGGCATATGACCTGTGAAGTCACACAGGGCCCCCCCAGACTTTCAAGGGCCTTGCACTTGGTTTAATGCTCTGCTGTCACCATTTTTAAAGTCTTAACATTTTTTATCAAGGAGCTTAAATTTATCATTTTGGGCTGAGTCCTGCAAATAATGTAAATAGATCTGTAGATCACTGTTCATCCCTCCCCTTCCTTCTGCCCACCCTTGCTCTTTTGTGTACTGGGCTCTGTGGTTGGTGCTGGGGAGATGGTAAAAATGATTGACAAGTACTTCACTTTTCTATACGTACCAGATGCCATTTATCATCATAGATAAAAGTAAGGACTCTTGAGCCATGCTGTCTGGGATTAAATTTCATTCTGTCACTCTTCACCTGTGTGACATTGGGAAATTTACTTAACTTCTTTGTGCTCTAGATTACTGTTAATATAACAGGGATAATGTAATTATAGCCTTTACTTCACAGGGCAGTAGTAAGGGTTGGATGCATTAATAAATATAATACAGAGCTTGACACATGGTGTGCAAAATATAAATAATGACAGCATTATCAGCACTATTGTTACTATTTTGTTTTCAAAAAATATACTTGCTTTTATCTCCTTTAACCTCCTCTCAGGCACTCTATCCATCATCCTGTATTTTTTATATTTAGTTTCTCCCTCTTTACTGGCTGTTCTCCCACTGCCTATACATTGGCTTAACTCTTGAGGTAGTTTGTGTAAGGATATTTCCCTATCTACTTATATAGTTGAGTGACTTATTCCCTGAGGTACACTGTGTTTTAAAATACTATAAGTGTTTTTTTTTTATTTTTGAAACATTATATATGCTGCTTTTAACAACTACCTTTAGAAAAATCCTACATGTTACTGTCTGATATACATGGTAATTAATCTTAACTCTAAAATGGACCTATTCATGCTCTATAAAGTACACTTTAATACACGTGTAAGTAGAGGGACTTCTAACTCTGATACTAGAAGATAAGTCTAAGAATTTAGAAAAGACAAGAAATGAGGGGCAGGCTATCCTAGAGACACTTTCTTAAGTAGCCTTAATCTGTTAAATATACCTAATTATTGAATTTCATTCTTGTTCTAATTGTTTGAAATAATCACAATATCTGTAAGTACAGAAGAGAACAGAAAGCACAGCATTAAAAATAAAAACATATTTTAGCATAGAAGAAACTATTCTTCAATAGTAATTAATTTTCACATAGAAAAATATTAAATTTTATAACTTTCTAGACTATTAGGGGATTTTTTTGTTGTTGTTTTCTTTTATTGCATTGTTGTTCAAATATCATGGCATAGGTAGTAGTACTACCTGTGAATAAAAGAACATCTACTTCCGATTCTAAAGTAAATTATGAACAACAAATCCTGCTAAATTTATAATATGGTCTTCATAAATGTAAATAACTTTTACATTAACAACAAGAAAAAAAAATCAGTGTCTCAGAGCACTGACTCCGGAACTGAGCAGCTCTGCCAGTTATAAGCTCTGCTACCTTGAAAAGTTATTTAACCCTGCAGTACCTCAGTTATCTCTAAAACAGGGATGATAATAATCCATTTCTTATTTGGAGGATATGAGGTTTAAATCAGTTGACACGTGATATTAGAACAGAGCCTGGGAATTTTAATTAGTAGCTATTATTATTACCCATGGAATTTCACAAAGGGAAGATTACTCTCTCTGTCTCTCTCTCTCTCTATATATATATATAATATATATATGTTAGTCTACATATATATGTATATATGTTAGTCTACATATATATGTATATATGTTAGTCTACATATATACGTATATATATGTTTGTCTACATATATGTATATATGTTTGTCTACATATATGTATATATATGTTAGTCTGCATATATGTGTATATATGTTAGTCTACATATATGTATATATGTGTTAGTCTACATATATGTGTATATATGTTAGTCTACATATATATGTATGTATATATATAAAAAATAGAACTCTCTATTACCAAGTAATGCAGTCTCTAGTTTTTAGATTCTACTTTAATAGCATGCCCATTGCATTGTTCCCTCACACCTGCACATACTTTAAAGGTATTACATAAACATAAAATATCTCCAGTCTTTCCATTGCCAGTGAGATAAACATCAAATGATACGGCCCCTGCACTATTCTCCATCAAATTTCAATGCTCTCCTGACTGTTTAGGTCTGTTCTCCAGCTTCACAAATTTTCATTCAGTTTCTCAAAGGCACTGTATTTCCTCCTGCCACAGGGCTTTGTTGTATACATGCCTCAACTCCCATCCAAACTCCTCCCCTGCCACCACCGCATCATCCCTGTTAAGTGAACTCTTTTACCCTTCATGGCTTGGTTCAAAATTCAGCTCAGGGAAGACTTAACAGAAAGTTGTCCTCATCCCTCCTCCAACACAGGTCCATGCTCTCAAATCATCCAACTACATTTCCTTTCCAGCTTGTATTTATTGCCTGAATAATGTTTATCTTACCTGATGGATCCATCAGGCTTTGTACCAAAACACAACTTTTGCATAAAATAGGCTCTCACAAATATTTATGGAGTGATATACACTGACCTTTTATTTTCCACATCCTCAATATTTTGCACATGATAGCATGCTTTCAACGTGTTTCAGAAAACACTGAATGAGCTCTTACTGTGTGCAATGTTCTAGACTAGGAATAGAGCAGTCAACAAGACACAAAAGTCCTTGTTCTGTGAACTACATTCTAATTGAAGAGTTTATACTCAGACAACTATGCCTGACTCTAAGTGAAAAAATTTACAAGAATCAAAATAGAGCTCAGCCCCATAGAAACAAAAGCAAAGATAATTCTTTTTCTGATTAACACAAAAAGACATGTTCCTAATCTTTCTATAAGGTTTTGTTAAATATTTCTGTGTAATGTTAAACTTTTGAACTGCTTGCATTGCCCATGTAATTATTTCATAGGTCAGGATTTTCACACAATCATCTCAAATCCTTTTGAGATTAGACCCTGAAAACTGTTGATGAACAGAGCAAATTAATCTAACCTAAAATAGGCTAAACCTGAAAATCTGTCCCATTTCAACTATTTTTTTAAACCCTTTAACTCATAGTGGAGGAGTTTTAAAAATGTCCCTTGTGCCACTGGTCCAGTCAAATTTCATATCAAAAACCCAACTATCTAAATATAATATCTCTTTTATATACCTGAATGTCCCTATGTTTTAGCTAGGAGTATAATGAAAGTATTATAGCTTATTTTAATATAGATTCTTTCTTCCCAGAAGTTCAATACACATTAAATAACTTATCAGATGAGATCAGGCACACTGTGCTATGGCCATAGACCTACCATTGATTCAACAAACCCTCTCCTGGGTATCTATGCAAAGGAAAATAAATTATTATATTAAAAAAGACACCTGCATTTGTATGTTTATCACATGATTCACAATAGCAAAGATATGGAATCAATGTAAGTGTCCATCAGTGGATAACTGGATAAAGAAAATAGAGTATATACACACAACAGAATACTTTTCAGCCATGGAAAAGAATAAAATCTTGTCTTTTGCAGATACATGAGTGGAATTGGAAGCCATTATTTTAAATAAAATACGTCAGACACAGAAAGACAAATACTGCATGTTCTCACAAGTGGGAGTTAAATAATGTGTACACATGGACATATTTGGTTGGTGCAAAAGTAATTGCGGTTTTTGTAATGACAAATACGTTTGCACCAACCTAACAGAATTTAGAATGACAGACAATGGAGACTCAGAAAGGTGGGGGGAATGGGAGGGAGTGAATGATGGGAAATTCCTTAATAGGTATAATATACATTATTCCACTGATGGATACTCTGAAAGCCCTGACTTCACCACTACACAATATATCCATGTAATAAAATTACAGTTGTACCCCCATAGATTTATACAAATTAAAGAAAAAACTTAATGCATGCTTTTTTCCTTATACCATCCTTGAGTATTTAAAAGTAACAGCCTTTCTCTTCATTATTAAATAAGGATGACTTACAATCACTAGGAGTCTTGTTTTGGCCAGAAGAGGTGAATTGATTACTTCTCTTTGAAAAAAATTTTATCCATAAAACTTATGGTTTTCTAGAACTGAATAAGTGTTTGTTTCATCTATTTTTTGAACACAGAACAGCAAGTCAATCTTTATTTGATGGATTATCCTTCATGATTGTTCAGTATTCCATTTCAGTTTCAAGTTAGACGCTGACTTAAAATCAAGCTGTTTGCCAGAACCTTATTACTCATTTTTCATTGTTTCCACCTTGTTTCAGAGACTTTCTAACTTTCAGAGCAGACAGTAAACTTATAAATTATCTATCCATTCATTTGTAATCAAGTTTTCTTTCAATTTTTGATAGTACTTTTTAGCAAGACTAGGACACGTAATATAATTTTCAATGGGTAAAAGTCAAGGGACAATAAAATATTTGTGCCTACATTACATATCTTCTTTAGAGAGAAACTGAAAACAGTATTGAGAAGTCATTTAAACTTGGACCATCTAAGATTTGAAATGTGCACCTTCTTTAGCTGCTAATACCTTTTTTTTAAGTAGGAAACTTTCATTTGCTGAAATTCTGCAATTCGAAATTATTTGTTTCTCTTTTATTTAATACTCACTGAGTTCAGTACATTTACAACTTTTTTTTCATGTGCTTGGCATAATTTCTATTCTTGGCTACGTCCCCAAACTTCTGTAACAATGGATCAGGTCTTTAAGTCCTTTTAAACTGAAGTAAAAATAGTTTCTTGACATTCATGCTTTGTCATTAATGAATTGCCTTTTTTTAGAGGAGAAATAAATTTTCTAGGTGATCTATTGTAAGATGGGCCAGCTCATCCATATTTGGGCAGGAAATATACTTGAACTTAATTTTAGAAAACTGAGAATTAATGAGTGATATATCTCCGTGAGAACTTCTTACCCTGGTACATGAGAAAGCCAATCTAACCAAACAAACATCAAGGTATACCTCATATATACTCGATGATGGCTATACATGTATTTATTCTGAAGTGTCTACAGGAGATGTCAAATAGAGATTGCTCTCTGTGGACTCTGGTTTCACTCTAACTCATAGCCTCTAGCAAAGCCTATCCCCTGGCTTGGAATAGAACCTGGGAAAGAAGTAGGCACTTCTCTGCTACAGAAGAAGTTGTAAGGTTGATCATGAATGTTCAGAAACTCCTGTCTGCATTACCAAAAAGTAATGGAGTTTTAGGTAAAAACTCCAAGGCTCAGGTAGTTTCAGGTTGAGTTCCCATCAGGGTTTTGACATGAAACTGTTGTATTTTTAATATCTGGTGAAGGAGAACACCACTTTTCTGTGAAATGTTCCCTCAGTAGAAGAATTCTACTTTTAAAAAATGTTGCCTACCTATCTCTGAAAACACACAGTCGATGGTAGCAGAGGTTCTGTAGCTGTGGAAGAGGACCTAGTGCTTAGAGGAAAGGCACCTAGTATAGACACAAAGTTTGCAAAAATCCAAAATGCCCACAGAACAGCTGCCAGTCAATTTTTAGCGTGAAGAATTATATTTATATAATTTATTATAATTGACACCATTTACCAATTCCTTGTCATGTATTTTATTATAAGCAAATAACTCACAAGCATTTGAAAACTTTGACCTGTATGATTATTAATGTCCTCCACCTGCAGAGTCCAATGCTCACCACTAGTCATATGTGGCTGAGCACGTATATCGTGGCAAGTGTGAATGAAGAACTAAAATTGTATTTTTAAACTTTTAATTAATTTAAATATAAATATAATAATTTAGCTATTGGAAGAATTTTAAACAAGTTAGCAACAATTTGTGTATGTGGTCTCCTTTTTCATATGTAAATTTTATGAAATTTAAATATAAACAAAGTATTTCTGATGACAATTTAGCATGTAGATTTAAATGTTCATTAATGTAAAACACACACCAGTTTACAAATATTTAGAATAAAACAAAAATGTAATATATGTCATTAATGTTTTTATACTGTTAAACATTTAAATGAGAATAATTTTGACGTATTGGATTAAGTAAAATGTTGTTAAAATTAATCCAAACAATTCCTTTTCATGTTTTTTTAGTGTAGCTACTAGAAATTTTAAAACTACACATGTGGTTTATGTTATATTTCTAATAAATAGAGCCGCCTTAGACAATAATAAATCATGTACTGTGTCAAATGGTAGAGTTCCAGATTTAAACATTTTATGTTAGTTCAAAATTATAATATCACTTTCAACCAGTCAGTTAGATCACTTATACCAAAGCAAATTGGTGGTTCAATTTCTAAAATTCTTGTAATTGCTTACAAAGCATTTTAGGAGGCTAATGTATTTTCAAATAAACATTTGGGGGACCTAGTTATTCTCTCATCTTTTCCCATGGCTCATTTTGTTGGCTTACACAGATATAATTCTACAAGCTCTACAGCACAAATCTATTTTGTAACATCTCCCATTTCACCATGGAATACATACTTAACCACTTAAATCCTTCTGTAATTATATTATCAGGTAACCTATGTCATTAGTTCTCTAGCCTATAGAAAGATAGAACCCTCCTGATTTGAGACATCCTAAGCATATTCTGCCAAGGAAATGTCATCTGAACACACTACTTTCCACAAAGAAAGATGGAAAATTGCTCAAATGTTCTTTTCAAACTACTCATTGCCCTTAAATTAGTTTATAGTGGGTAAAAATAAATAGCAATAATTTTAAAAATAAGATGCTCTTCCAATCTAAAAGCTATGACTTAGGTTGAGTTTAAGAATTGAATTAAAGCATAGTAATAGCTCCCCAAATACAATGTTGCCAGATGCTGACTTTGAGAAATGGTGTAACAAAATATCTGAGCTCTCCTCCAGATGATTTAGTAGGGTCCCCTTAAAAAAAGTTCATGTCATAAATAATTGCTCCCCAGTTGGGCAAGACACAAGGTGGTTCAGAAAGAGATGATGTATTGCTTATGCTCCATTTTTAATTTATATGAATAGATGAACAGATGCCAGGAAAAAGTATCTTTATGCATCATGATAATTTGTTTTTTTAAAAGGTCTAGAAAATTAACCAAGCATTTTTGCAAAACTTTCAAAAAAGAAAACGTAGTCAAAGGCAAGTACAAAAAGAAATGGATATATTTCAAGCTAGTAAAAACTAATTCAAAACTTCTAAAAATAGGTACAGATTGAACAACATAAAACATATGGGAGACTCTCACTCAGTAGATCCCTATGAAACCACAGCAATGTTTTTCTAAACTACTGAAGCAGGTGAGTCAAGAAAACTGCTTACTGGCACAGGTTTTAAAAGAACAATATTTGTTTTGCTGTCGTTTTAAAAACTGATGCTTACATAAATTTCGTTTACTCTTTTAGTCATTCATTTCATTCATTTATTCCTACTCTTTTCCCTTAAATCTCTATATCAGGAGTCATCAAACTTTTTTTTTTTCTTTTTTTTTTTTGAGATGGAGTCTCGCTCTGTCTCCCAGGCTGGAATGCAGTGGTGAAGTGTTGCGATCTCAGCTCACTGCAACCTCCGCCTCCCGGGTTCAAGCGATTCCCCTGCCTCAGCCTCCCGCAAACTTTTTAAAATAATAAACATTTTAGGTTTGAGGTTCTTATTGTCTCTGTTAATATTACTCCTCTGCCATCATAGCACAAATGCAGCCAGTGATGATACATGAAAGAATGGGCTTGGCTGTGTCCCAATAAAACTTTATTTACAAAATAGACTATGAGAGAGGTTCAGATCCTAGGGTCATAGCTGGCTTACCCCGATCTATATTTTGAACAACTGACCTTGTCAATTTAATTTTTACTATCATAATATTTTCTTGAGTATTCTCCTGAGGTAGATGAGTACAGTGTACATTTTTAGTTTTGCCTGCTTGACTTCCATTCCTTTTTTTCTGTTAATAGATGTTCCTTGGGGAATCCTGCTTTCAATTTTTATCCATTTTAAATAGCTATTGGAGTTAACTCCGGGATCACAAGATGAAGCAACCAGGACATCAGAACCAGTAATGCTAACCGTAGGATTTTTGTGAAACTCTTCGGAGAAAAAGTTCATCCTCTTTCTACTAGAAACTAATAAGATGTATGTCTAGAGCCACCAATAATCATCACGTTTCTGTATCAGGACAGCCTATATGAGAATGAATCCAACACAGAACCAAGAGATGGACTGAGACTCAATCCTGATGGCATATTACTTAATCTCCTGGATCCACCTGTGTTTGAAGTCAGAATCATTTCAATTGCAGAAAAGAATGCATTCTCTTTTTGTTTGAATTAGTTTAAGTTTTTTTCTGCCTCTTGCATGCAACAAGTACTAAAAAAACCATTGAGAAATTACCATAATATCTTAAGCCTTCTAAGTCCTAGCTCTGGGATTCAAACTTCCCAGGTAAGCCTTGACTTCTTTATCTATATATTTAGCAGGCCAGAGACAGTAATATAGTATCCTTTTGTCCACATGTTCTGTCCTAGGCAGAGTTAATTATATGAATAAAAGGAAAACAGTAAGACTGTAAAGCTATTCACATCTCATCAAATAAGATGCTCTGTTTGTATCTGTTCTTCCATTGGAAAAGTTACTCATCTCACACTGCTCTAAATAATTTCAAACCTTGTATCATGAAGCAGAAGACAAAAACTGAATATGTATAAGTAGAAAGAAACGCTATGCTCCATTTGAGAATACCTAATTAACATTTCCAGTAAATTTTGCTTTTAATTTTATTATAATGCTTTGTGCTCACATCATTATTACAGTAACTAAACTTAGCTGACTTTGCTATTGATCTTCTTAACATAAATATACGTAACTATATTTTGGCTTTTCTCTGATAATCTCAGACACAGACTATTAGTTTCTAAAGACAGGTCAGGATGAAGATTAATTTTGGAGAAAAATTCTAGTCACATTAAAGTCTAAAATCTAATAGGAATAATTCTTGCATTTGATTTCACAAATTATACCAGTTTATCTTTTAACAACCATTATATTCATCTTCTTTCCCAATATTAAGCTGTATTTTCCTTGAAGGTAGAGAGGTATATCACTAGTTTTTGTGCTTGCAGGAACTATCATAGTTTCTATCATGTAGAAAGGAGTCAGCATCCATTTAATTGAATTTTTTTTAATGAGATACATTCATATTTTTTTGCCTGCATCCATATTATGAAGACTTGGAAGGCAAGCACTAACCATTTTAAATGAATGAGATAAACAACCTCCTTATCTCCTGCCAGTATGTTGCTGTTTCATTCAGTTTCCCCAGTAATAGACCAGAGATGGTCTAGATTCAATTCCAGGTACTGGAAGCAATGGTGAAACAGAGGAAAATGTAAAAAAAGCAATGGTGAGGGAGAAAAGTGGTCCATTAAAGGAAACACAGCCAGTAAAGAGAGTGATTATTAAGCTAATGCAGAGGGTGACTTGAGCTTAATTCCACTGAGCCAAACTTTGGAAAAGGTGGTAAATACATTTTAGGGAATTTTACCACTTGGAGCATGGAAGCTAGGGTACTTTATACAGCAAGTCCCTGCAGTCATTGCTTGAGGGCTGATCCATAGGGAGGTAATTTCCTCTCATTTCCACTCTCTTTGTTCCAGGAAAAGCCTTTAAGTATAGAAATGGTATGGGAGCTGGGCATTAGCCTGGGCACCCCAAAATCTTGGGCCTGAGGGATACAAGTGGTACACTAACAGGGCCTGCTGTACCCATCTTGCCTCTCCTTTTTCCACCTGTGCTGTGCAATATTCTAAAAAATAATTATTAAAAAAATCTAACTTACTAAGCTTCCTTATTCAAAAACCTTCAAAGAGTCTCACTTTGGTTTTATAAAATCTAAAATCTTCCCTGGATTATCCTTTTTTTTGTCTTCTATGTTCCTCTGTGGCAAAAAAAAACACACAAACAAACAAACAAAAAAAACACCTATTCAAAAATAAATAACTGAATTTCAGATGCATGTCTATTTGGATTAAAGGAGCATACACTGAAACATATTAGTGACTTTCCAATATGTTAGGTTTCTCTCTTTGTCCATGGTACCCAGAGAATTCACCAACACACAGAAGGTCTCCAGTTTCTACTGAAGGCATAAGTATCATAGTATTTTCAAACTATTTAAAGTACCATCAAAACTTGTACAAGATTCATACATCTAGTGTTTGTTTAGCAATGTTACACTTCAAACCTCTTTCATGCTTTGTTAAATAAAAATCATATTTAATTACCTCTTGGATTATGGAAATAAAGAAGTTTATTCAATCATTATTTTAATAAACATAATTCCTACTTAAGATACCTAACAGCCCTAGTCCATAATCCTAATGAACCTTGCTAATAATAGCCTGACATTTTAACTATATTATAGCCCCCTTTTCTCTTCTCTTTACTATATAATGTAACATTCTTTTTAAGAGCTGAATAATATTCTTAACTTCTACTGCCAAATTTATAAACATGTCTTGCTACAATTATTTATAAAGAATAACGGCTTGCTTTCCCAAGCAGGCTTCTTGAGGCAATAGTGCATCAGATTTTTCTGCAGGCTTGTGCTGTAGAAACTTCATGGTCTAGAGGAGTTTAATTGACAATAGCCGTTCCACATGTGTTCTCTGGCCCTGCTTGACCTGCAGCAGCTTGTTTCTCCTTCCAAGAGCTAGAGGTTATGGTGGATTGTAATGAATTGATCTAGCAAGTATTAATAGATCAACCAGCTATCCCTCTAATCTAACAGTAGTAATCCACTTAACCATCTGCTGACTCAAGTAGGACACGATTCATTATTGAAGAAAATAATGTTTTGTGAGTTACATTTTAAAATACATTTTTGGTGACAAACATAATTGAGGGCCATTTTGAGAAATGAAAACAAGCATATTTCTTTAAATATAAATTCCATTTTTAAATGGAATTATGTTCACATATTTCCAGTCATCTTTCTGTGAATATACACAAATAGAATAATATTACACACCACGTTGTTATCTGACCTAATTTTTTCTCTTCGTACACCAGCAACACTCTTCCATGTCAGTAAATACAGCTCACATCATTTCAATGACTGCATATTATTTCATAGTATAGGTATATCTTATTCATTTAAATGTTCACTTTCGATGTTTATATTGCACGCAATATTATAGATTTGTAAAGGTACAAATATCTTAGCAAACACTTTTGATTAACTTAAAAATAGATAGGTAATTTACTATGTGCCAGGAACTGTTCCAAAAACCTTATCAATATTAACTTGCTTAATCCTTATAACAGCTCTACGAGGTAGATACTACTCTTTATTTATTTCTACAAATGAAGAAACTGAGTTGCAGAGAGGCTAGGTAAGTAATTCAAAGTTACACATGTATTATATGAAAGATCTTGTTGTCTAACCCAAGCATCCTCGCCCCGAGATTTGTGCTCTTACCCACTGTAGTAAGTTAGCTTAAGGTATTTATGTCTCAATATTATGCTTTACATTTATTTATTATATTAAATTCCTAAAATTCTTATGCCTACTATCAACCATTCCACCAGAATATTTGAACCAATTTACAATGCCTCCAGCAATCCATGCCCAGAATAACATTAATATTTATTATGAAATTTTTATTTCTTGACATACTGACTGGTGGCAGAGGCTACTTCATAGAATTTTAATTTCTACTTATTTACTTTCTAGTGAGATTGAGTATTCTTTGATATATCTAGTAGTCACTTTAGATGGGTAGACTGTTGAGGTAAATGAGCACCAGTAGTATGGTTTTGCATCCACTTAAAAGATTTAGTACAATCATATGCATATAACTATACTTAAACTTCTAAATCTTGCATATAGTTCTACCATAGGCCAATCATTTATTTGATGATCCACAGAGATGAATAAAGTTTAGTCTTAAAATAACAAAAAGAATATTACTAAAATTATAGCATTCTATTATCTAGCTTTTTTAAAAATAGTGATCCTTATACTATGCATCTTTTAAATCTGCACACAAAAATATTCCATGGACATACGTTTTCTACCTCTAATTTGAATATTCACCCTGTTCACTCATACTCTAGCCCAGCATTGTTCAACAGAAATATAAAGTGAACTATGTAGGCAATTTTAAATTTTCTAGTAGCCACATTAAAAACAGGAAGAGTGACATGTAAAGTTAGTTTTAATAAAATAATTTACTTATCATTTAAACATATAATCAATATAATTAAGTTATTTAAATAAACATTTAACATATAACCAATATGTAAATTAATGATATATTTTTCTTCTTTGGCACTGAGTCTTTGGGATCCAGTGTGTATTTTACACTCACGGCACATATTTATTTGGACTAGCCACATTTTAAGTAATCAATAGCCATGTATGGTCAATCACATTGCGTTGGACAGCACAGCTCTAGTGCTTTTCAGCTCCAGCATCCATCCCTCATTATTTTCCTTTAAATTAGGTTTTTGGGGTATTAAAAAGATGTTTATTTGTCAGCAAGGACAGATGTTTCCAGGAAACTGTATGCTCTTATTAGTGCTGTTTGCACATTTTTATCTATTTTGACTCTTAGCAGGATTTTGAGATAATAAATTTATAGCATCATTCTTCTTGCAGTATTATCTGCTCCAAAATCTATCTACAAGCTTTGGCATTCTTTTAAGACTTCTCACTGAGAAACACTAAGTAATGGCCCTAGGTATGTCACTAACCAGCTGTGTATACTTGAGCAACCCAAGCAGCTGCCTGTTTTCATCTATGTAGGAAATACGTAGTCCAAGCAAAACAATGAATTAGGCTTTAGTTCCTAAGATCCTTTCAGGGATCATTGCTGATGATAAGCTAGGTGGCCCTGAGAAAGTCACAGAAGTTCTCATTTTCCTCATCTATCAAAAGGAGATGATACTAACCTATTAAAGGTGATGTTAGAACAAAAGTATATATGTTTACTCAGTATTGGACACTCAGTTGCATTTATCATTTATCAATTATTGCATGCAAATTTCTTCATCTGCAAAGTGAGTACTGGATTTGAACTAGAATGCTCTCCAAGATCCTTTCCAATTAAAACATTAAATAATTTAGTAAAATTTATGGAAACAATAGCATGTGGATGATAGAAGTTAATCTAAAAAAAAAACTAAAAAGCTTCTGCATACCAAAAGAAATAATCAACACAATAAACAACAACCTACAGAATGGGAGAAAATATTTTCAATCTATGTATCTAAAAGAAGGCTGACATCCAGAATATATAAAGAATGAAAACAGAGCTCAACAAGAAAAAGAAAGCCCATTAAAAAGTGGGCAAAGGACATGAACAGGCATATCTAAAAAGAAAACATCCTAACGGGTAACAAATATATGAAAAAATGCTCAATATCACTAATCATCAGAGAAATGCAAATTAAAACCATAATGAGATAACATCTCACATCAGTCAGCATGACTTCTATTAAAAAAATTAAAAAAACAACAGATGTTGGTGAGGATGCAGAGAAAGGGGAATTCTTATACATTGGTGAAATGTAAATTAGTACAACCTTTATGGAAGACACCATGGAGATTTCTTAAAGAGCCAAAGATAGAACTACCATTTGATCCAGCAATCTCATTACTGGGTATTTACTCAAAGGAAAATAAATTATTTTACCAAAAAGACATCTGCCCTGTTATGTTCATCACAACACTATTCACAATAGCAAAGTCATGGAATCAACCTGAGTGTCTGTCAGACGATGATTAGATTCAGAATGTGGTGTGCATAGGTTTTTTACACACACACACACACACACACACTCCATGGGATTCTATGCAGTCATAAAAAATGAAATAATGTCTTTGCAGCAACATGGATGGAGCTCGGGGCCATTATCCTTAGTGAAATGACTCACAAACCAAAATTCAAAAACCACATGTTCTCACTTGGGAGCTAAACAATGGATACACATGGACAGAGTAGAATAATAGACATTAGAAATTCCAAATGGTGAGAGGGTAGAAGGAGAGTGATAGATGAAATACCATCTATTGTGTGCAATGTACATTATTCAAGTGATGGGTGCACTAAAAGCCCAGATTTCACCACTACACAGTATATCCACGTAACACAACTGTACTTATAGCTCTAAATCCATAAAAATAAAAAATGTGATTTCAAAAAAAAGAAATATGATGTGTTACAATGGCCCACAAAAAATAATAAAAATGAAATAAATAAGATTTTAACAATTCCTCCCTCACTTCTCACCATAGGAGATGGCATGTTAGTTTTGTTTCCTTAATGGGTATACAAACAGCATAGGTATTGGGGCAGGAACAGCAGGTTTTTTATCAGGCAGACTTTGAGCAGGGTACTTCTTAGAGGCAACAGTCAGGGATGATAGTCAACATATTTAACAACTGTTAAATTATGGGCATCAATCAATGTGAATAGCTGCTGCACCCAATCAAAATTATGAGCACCAACCAATGTGAATTATGTTAAATTATGGGTGCCAACCAACGTGAATCATGCTAAATTATGGGCACCAACCAATGTGAATAGCTGCTGTGCCCAATCAAAAGGGAAGGAAGTTCCATGTGAACCACCTATTATAGACACACTTTTGTGTCAGCATGAGTATCAGCACTGGCAGAAAGGCAGGTGGTAAGGCAAAGATTGAAGACTTATTTCATGTGTGACATTGAGTCCGTAACTTAAACTCACAATGTTGTGACATTCTCATCTGTAAAATGGGGTATGTTTGCAAGATAGATACTACCCAAAGATAACTAATTCTAGGATAAAGACATTTTAAACAATAAATCTACCAAAGATATCTATGGTAAAAATAAGTTTATTTGGAACTTATCTTGAACGAAAAACTGAAATCAAGTTTATTTCAACTAATACTTAGGAAAATTAAAATTTCCCTAGTATTCAGAACAAAGAATAAAAAATTGATTGCTTGAAGAGGAAGAAATTTGGGTTATTTTTCCCGCCAAAAATGTACAATAACCTATTTTCCACTTCAGTGATGAGTCTGACAGCACATACCTACAGGTCATTTTGAAAAACAGTATTATAGATTTTCATCAGTTATCCCAAGGACTGCTCTTAATTCTTTGTCATTTTTATCCTTCTCATTTGAATTCCTAATGTTGTAGATTAACATTATATTTATTTTGTATTTTTCAAAATTTGCTATATCTAATCATTGGTTAGAAAAATCAACAATACACAGGTTCAAGCTATTGTGTTAAACAGAGAGTGCTGTTTAAATGAAAACTAACTTTATTAGTCCTCTCTTCACTAGTTACCATTTCAATCCTTTTAAAAGTTTTTGCCTCCATGAGAAACTTCATAACTCTAGGCATGTGGAAAACAAATACTTATGTAATAAGAACCTTGTAGATAAATCACTTGCGAACCTAGTGAGGACCAAATAAAATAATATCAATTAGAATTAGAACACAGTAAGAGTGTAATAAAAGCCACATGCTAGTAATCTTCCATTTGATTTCACTGGGTAGATACCAGTCTTTGAGTACCAAGAGTGCACAGTAATACTAGGAAGAAAGCCATGTGAGTGCCTCTTCTCTTGCCCTCTCTAGGGTGACAATGTCTCTAACTACCAATGACTCAGCTAAAAATAATTTTTTTAATACCTCGCCTTTTGACCATAAATAGCTATCCTATGCAAAGGCATTTTATGGCCAGGCACGGTGGCTCATGCCTTTAATCCCAGTACTTTGGGAAGCCGAGGCAAGCAGATCTCTTGAGGTCAGGAGTTCGAGACCAGACTGGCCAATGTGGCAAAACCCTGTCTCTACTAAAAATACAAAAATTATCCGGGTATGGTGGTGCATGCCTATAATCTCAGCTACTCGGGAAGCAGAGGCAGGAGAATTGCTTGAACCTGGGAGGCAGAGGTTGCACTGAGCTGAGATCACGCCACTGCACTCCAGCCTGGGCAACAGAGTAAGACTCCATCTTAGAAAAAAAAAAGCATTAAAAGATAAAATTAACTTCATAATTTTTTGTAGGTTACACGTTACAATTCCACAAATATGTATAACTGAAATATATTCAAGATCTATGTAGTATAAAATTCCATTTGACATCTTACACAATTTTTATACCTTAACAATTTTCATTTCCTTATAAGAATTTCCTTATAAGAAACATCTTAGTATCTGTAGTTTATGTTTGCTTCAAATTTTTTAAGCATCTCATTAAAAATCACCTATTATTTTTTCCTTCATTTCACCCTTGGTGAATCTGATGATTATGTGTCTTGGGGTTGCTCTTCTCGAGGAGTATCTTTGTGGTGTTCTCTATATTTCCTGAATTTGAATGTTGGCCTGTCTTGCTAGGCTGGGGAAGATCTCCTGGATAATATCCTGAAGTGTGTTTTCCAACTTGATTCCATTCTCCCTGTCACTTTCAGGTACACCAGTCAAATGTAGGTTTGGTCTTTTCACATAGTCCCATATTTCTTTGAGGCTTTGTTCATTCCCTTTCATTTTTTTTCTCTAATCTTGTCTTCACGCTTTATTTCATTAAGTTAATCTTCAATCTCTGATATCCTTTCTTCCGCTTGATTAATTCAGTTATTGATACTTGTGTATGCTTCACGAATTTCTCGTGCTGTGCTGTGTTTTTCAGCTCCATCAGGTCATTTATGTTCTTCTCTAAACTGGTTATTCTAGTTAGCAATTTCTCTAACCTTTTTTAAAGGTTCTTAGCTTCCTTGCATTGGGTTACAACATGCTCCTTTAGCTCGGAGGAGTTTATTACCTACCTTCTGAAGCCTACTTCTGACAATTTGTCAAACTCATTCTCCATCCAGTTTGTTGGTTTTCCTTCTACCAATCAGGCCCCTCTGCTGCAGGTCTGCTGGAGTTTGCTGGAGGTCCACTCCAGACCCTGTTTGCCTAGGTATCACCAGCGGAGGCTGCAGAACAGCAAATATTGCTGCCTGTTCCTTCCTCTGGAAGCTTTGTCCCAGAGGGGCATCCACCAGATGCCAGCCAGAGCTTTCCTGTATGAGGTGTCTGTCGACCCCTGCCAGGAGGTGGTTCCCAATCAGAAGGCACAGGCATCAGGGACCCACTTGAGGAGGCAGTCTGTCCCTTTGCAGAGCTCAAGCGCTGTGCTGGGAGATCTGCTGCTCTCTTCAGAGCCAGCAGGCAGGAAAGTTTAAGTCTGCTGAAGCTGTGCCCACAGCCACCCCTTCCCCTAGTTGTTCTGTCCCAGGGAGATGGGAGTTTTATCTATAAGCCCCTGACTTGGGCTGCTGCCTTTCATTCCATTAAAGTGAATACTATGAATATATTGATCTCTATCTTAGAAAACCTTCCAAATCAGAGCAGATGGCCGATTTATCTCTAACAATATTAAACATAATGGTATTTTAGTACTATAAAATTATATAGGCACTTTTTAAGGTTCATTTTTAACAAAGTTGCAAGAATGTTGGGAAGTGTAGCTTCACATTAAAAAACAGCAAAAGAAATAAACCTTTGGGAGGAAATTGTGATTCGGTTCACCACCACTATTATGTCTTTTAAATGAACTGATAAACATATGCTTAAACACATTGCTGTCTACTTTAGTTGTTCTTTCAGACAAATTCACTCTATGAATGTTTTAAAAATCTTAACCAACCACATTAAAAGAACGGCCAGGATTATCTAAGTGGGGAACGTGCTTTTCCATCAGTGTCCTATTCCAGAACTGCATTCCTTTCTGGATGCTCTAGGAGAGAATCTGTTACCTTGCCTTCAGCAGCTGCTAGAAGCCGCTCACAAATCCAGTGGTGACCAGCTGAGTATTCTGCATAACGATCACTCTGACTCTTCTTCTTCCATCACATCTCCTTCTTCAAATCTCCTGCCTACCTCTTTCACTTACAAGCATCCTTGTAATTACATTGAGCCCAGCAGATAATCCAGGATAATCTCCCCATTTCAAGATTTGTCACGTAATCACATCTACACAGTCCCTTTTATTCAGGGAAGAACAGGTTCGGGGAAGGACATGGACATCTTTGCAGGACCATTTTTCTGCCTACCACAATCAGATAAATGCAGTGCTCTTATTTCTTCTCATTTTCTTCTAATCATTAAATTGATGATTCAGAGTTTAATTCTTGAAATACTATTTATTTGGTTTTCAGGACCTTGAGAAAACAATGGTTCTTTTTTTTTTTTTTTTTTTTTCTCTCTCTCTCTCTCTCTTTTCTTTTTTTTAAAACAGAGTCTCCTTGTCTAGGCTGGAGTACAGTGGCACGATCTCGGCTCACTGCAACCTCTGCCTCCCAGGTTCAAGTGATTCTCCTGCTTCAGCCTCCTGAGTAGCTGGGATTACAGGCACCCACCAGCACACCAAGCTAACTTTTGTATTTTTAGTAGAGATAAGGTTTCACCGTGTTAGCCAGGCTGGTGTTGAACACCTGACTTCAAGTGATCTGCCTGCTTCGGCTTCCCAAAATGTTGGGATTACAGTAGGCGTGAGCCACCACGCCTGGCAGAGAAAACAATCTTTCTAATGTCTGCCCCACATTAGTTCTAATTTGTACAATTTCCATTTCCTTAATTTGTATACCATTGTACTATCTGTGGTCCATGTTTGCCTCATTTTTTAAGTACCTCATTAAAAATCACCTCTCAAATTCTGTTAAAGTGAATACTATGAATATATGGATCTGCATATGAAAGAAAATGTTTCCACATCAAAGCAGATGGCCCATTTATCTCTAGCAATATTAAATATAATGATATTTTGTACTGTGAAATTACACCCTTTAAGGTTCTATATACTTTTAACCCCGCACCCCCTTTCCATACCTCTGTCCCAGAACTTCCATTAGGTTCTTACCTTTCTGTGAATCAAATGCAAGCGTGGGCTGGGTGCAGTGGCTCACGCTTGTAATCCCAGCACGTTGGAAGGCTGAGGCAGGTGGATCACTTGAGGTCAGGACTTCGAGACCAGCCTGGACGGCATGGTGAAACCCCGTCTCTACTAAAAATACAAAATTAACCAGGCTTGGTAGCATGTACCTGTAATTCCAGCTACTTGGGAAGCTGAGGCATGAGAATCACTTGAACCCAGGAGACAAAGGTTGCAGTAAGCTGAGATTGTGCCACTGCACTCCAGCCTGGGTGACGGAGTGAGACTCAGTCTCAAAAAAAAAAAAAAAAAAAAAAAAAAAAGCAAGTGTAAACTACAGAAGTGCTAGGAATCCTGGTAAAATACTCCAACCATTTCTTTCTCTCCCAGGCTGCTGGAGAGAATTAGTGGTAGTAGCCACAAGAAATGAAGTTTTATACAGAAATCTCAGACACAGAAAACTCAGACCAATTACAAGAATCCTCCACACAGCCAAGGAGTCTTCTGCACATCCAAAAAATGGCTCTGGTATACATGGGAACCCCAGAATTTGTAGGTTTAGAGGGCCAGCTCCAGTGAATGCAATACAAGTGGAGACAGTGAATTCTGAAATTACACCTGGTTTTCTCTAATGCATCTTCTCCTTTCCTTAGACTCCAAATGCAGCAGTTTTTGCTAAGGATATGTAATCTATAAGGCCAGAGAACAGTTCTGTTCATGATTGTAGATAACTAAATCCAGGTCACCTGCATCACATCAGGTAATTCAGCCTACACAGAAGTTGCCCTGAAAGCAAGAAATTCCTTTTTGCTATTGCTTTCATATATTGTGCCACGATATATTGAAGAACCTAAATGGTGGCAGATTTTGGTTATTTGAGGTTATGTATGATTTTTGGAAGGAGTAAAACATCTCTCAGTGTCATACCCAGTCAATTAGAGATAAAGCTAAGCAAACAGTTTTGGGATAGAAGATACCCACAGCATAAGACAGTATTCATTTTTATCTTTTTTTTTTTTTTTTTTTTGAGACAGAGTCTCACTCTGTCGCCCAGGCTGGAGTGCAGTGGCACGATCTCGGCTCACTGCAAGCTCTGCCTCCCAGGTTCACACCATTCTCCAGCCTCAGTCTCCCGAGTAGCTGGGACTACAGGCACCTGCCACCAGGCCCAGCTAATTTTTTGTATTTTTTAGTAGAGATGGGGTTTCTCCATGTTAGCCAGGATGGTCTTGATCTCCTGACCTCGTGATCCCCCGCCTCGGCCTCCCAAAGTGCTGGGATTACAGGCGTAAGCCACCGCGCCCGGCTATCCTATGGTTTTAAAAGCAGTTACAAAAAGAATTTAAAACACCATTTCAACAATTGTGGTACATTTGGGGGGAAGAAAGGAACAACCCTCCCTGGGCAAGTACTTTTAAGGATAGCTCTCATGTCGCTATGGGGATTTGGTTTTGTTTATTAAAAACCAATATATTAATGTTATTACTGCTCCATCCCACCCATAAATCAAGATAAACATTTTATAGTCTGTGTTTTCAGTCTAAGATAGTTTAAATATGTGGAGTAAAATGTTTTAAATGAACCATTTATTTGATTAAAACATTACTACACGTATCTGCCTATATAGCATTGTCATAAATTGTGCAAAACAGGTATATTCAATACAGCAAGAATTTTGGATAAATGTCATCTCTAGTGCCCAAATTTGCCCAACATTTGGTCAGATAAGTATTTAACTAGATAAATGATTTATTACAACATATTACTAATATTAAATGTACAAGCACAAATAATATTTGTAAAATATGCAATTTTATTCTGAAATAAATAACAAACACAAGATTAAATTTTAACAGTTTGGTCCTCTAATGGCTTACATGGTTCATGCATGATTGCAATTTTAAATGGGTTGGGAATCCCGACAACCTGTAAATTGAAAAATAAATTTGCCCACTGATGGTTAAATTGTAAAATCTCTAAAGACTGAAAAGATTGACTTTTAGACTAGCTACAATTGACTTGAAACTAAGGGAATCTATTACATATCTAAAGAAAGAATGTGCCAATCAAAATGTTTTGGTGGATGAACAGGATGAGGAAACGGGGTTATTCAGCCATTAAAGCACCAAAATCTGAAAAGTAGAAAGACTAACCATGGCACTGCCCAGACAAAGCACTATCTGAGAGAACAGGAACTGCAGCACAGTCTATGGGGCAGGTGTAGCCAACTGCGGTCAGGCCATTTTAGCTCCCTACCATTCAACATTCAACTCACGCAACTAAACTCCTCTTTTCCGATTCTATGAATGAATTCAGTAGAATTCTCATGTCTCTTTTCATACCCTTAAAGATTATAATTACCATTATGGAATTAAAAATCTATATTCTCATATCATACTTTTTGAATTATGTATCCCTGGGAGGTCACACCTAGGATATGAATCTGTTCTCAGTTCACTGACCAAACCATGTTTCTATGACTTAAAGATTAAACTACTACTACCACACTGGAATTACTACCGAGTGGGAGCAGCTCAAAACCAGTGGATCAGGTGAGTTGAAGATTTGAAGGAGAGTGGTTAAAGAAAGAGGAAAATTATGTTTGCTGAATAGAAGGGTAGGAGAAGGTGGAAGGAAAGTTAACAGAGGAGAAAAGGAGAGATTTTATGAGGTCAAAGAACAGGTATTACAGCGGTCACTGAGTAATTCAGAATCTAATTGCTTTCCAACAGTTTGGACCTTACAGAAATATGTGAGAAAATATAGGAACAACCTTTTTGTACAGCCTTCCCTGAGTTCAATTAATTCAGTCAGAATGTAGAGTATTTAGTTAAATACTGAAGTTTGACAAATTAAAGGCCAAGGTGTTTGAATCCTGGAAATACATTTAATGCCCCCCAAAACATCTCTTAATAAAAAGTGAGTAGACAAATTGAATGCCCTTTTCAATCATTTCCTATTAGATTAGTAAATAAGGAATAAGTAATGCCATCACTTGTGAAGGTTATCACCTCCAGTATGATAATTACCGAAATGAAAATCAGAGTAAACATGGAAAGGAAAACAGACCTGGGAAAATATCAAAGTAGAACCTGGTATAGATCCAAGAAATCTTATCACAGATTGGCATGGCAAAAAGTGGTCCTTTAGGAAATTCTGATTTCATTTCACTCTAATCATATGTGATATATCCAAACTGAGGAGACAGTGGGCATAAATATATTGCTAGTATTGGCATCTCAAGCAGAAAGAATGCAAATATCATTTCCAATAATCCAAGCAAGTGTTTAATTATCTTACAAAATGACCAAAAAATGTTTTCGATGAATGTCTTATGATTATATAGCAAAATTCTTCTGGGGACAATTTTTCTTAAAATGTTATAGACACCATGTAACATATTAAATATTTTTCCATGTGCTAAAAAGATGCTAGCAATGAGTAGCTCAGAAACATATATCTTGCCTGTTCCCTAAGTCACTTACCCACCTGCCTAAGTTGACTCTGCAAGTGAGCGTTAATAAAAAAAAGACAGACAAGCGATGGTTGTGATGATGATTCTTGCTTTACCTATTTAAAAGAAAATCTCATTAGCTTGGATTTGCTTCAAGTGTGAAGAAAAATGGAATCAGTCTAAACAAAAAGATTCTGATGATACCACCATTCTAGGTTAAGGCCATCACAACACACACACACACACACACACACACACACACACACACACGCACACAGCTCAAATTTCTAAAGCAAGATGAATGTCTTGCTATACAATGTTTTCTTGCCCTGTGAACCTGACTATTCAATAAAAATCTGGGAATAACTGTAACTATCAATATTTTTATAAATAGAAGAGGCACTTATTTATGCAAAATGATCAAAAAGAATACGATGATCATAGGTACTCTATTTTTTTTGGATTCCATTAACTATTGCCCATTCTTTAAAAGATTCTATTATTTTAGCTTTTAACAGGTTAGATCGCTATAAATCTGTTTATTTTTCTGGAAACCTACATATCTTACTATATTTATTTTAGTTTGTAAATGTCATTATTTGAAATGTTGACATTTTTCTTATACTATTATCTAGTATGTTATAAAAATATTAATAAAAGTTTTCTGGGAATTCAATTGGTCTATCACGTATACCGTATAAACAAAGTACTTTTGTAAGCACTGTGAGGCATACCAAAGAGCTGAAAAATCTATATCCTTTATAACTTACTTTGTGTTTTAAAACAAAGTAATGTATGAGTAAAGAGACAACCAATGTGATAATGCTTCATATTTTATAAAAGAACCTACCGATCATCTAAACATAATAGTCCAATAACCCAAAATGCAAGCCATAAATACTCTTTGACTACACATGAGTTTTCTGCATGTGGCTTCATAGACGCAGTCTGAGTAACAATAACAAGTTTATTCAGATACATAATAAAATGAACTTAATGTAGAATACATATAAGCCAACTTCCCAAAAGAGCAGTAATGCCAAAGAAACCCAGTTTTAATTATAAACATATATTAACAGGTTTCCTAAAGTGGTTTCCACTTTAACTTCTGGAATAGCAAATTTAAAAGATGTAACAATATCTTTTGCTTTATTACACACCTTTGTTATTACTCCAATAAAAGAAAGAACAGTGTGTAAATTCCTGGAATACAACCAAATGAGTCATCTATTCAATTCGCTTTAATTTTCCTTAGTAGGAGAGTCAGGGAACTATTAAACCATGTGAATAAGGCTTACATTTTTAAATTGTATCTTCCTCATTGTCAGTATCTTTCTAAGATCTTCTGAATCAAATAAAATGGCTGATCCATGCTATATTGCATAAATATGAAGTTCTCCTATTAACTAGCATGGACTGATGGTTTACATTCCTAATATGTCCAAATGACTTCAGTATCATTTTTATAATGCAATTACATATTAAAATGCATATTTTCACATTGATAATGCCAACATAAACAAACCTGAGAAGTCCCTGTTAAAGTTGGTATATTCCAATTGCCTGGGCTTATAGTCCAGGCTTTGTGCATAGTAATTGACTGCACAAACAATTCATCCTGGAAGAGTTCTTCATGCCTCTTATTATCCCCAAATCAACTGACATGATTTATAACATATTCTCAATTAAAGTTAAATCAGAAACCTGAAATCTCCAACTCTAGATTGGTTTACTATGCAGCTGTTATCAGTAGTAACATTTTAAATATTTCAAAAAATACTCTTGAATTATGGGAAATACAAAACAAAATAAATAACTTCTTAGAAATAATAAAAAAAAATTAGTTTAAGATGATCTATGTCACTTCCCAAAGAACAGACAGAAATTATTTTAGCAACAATTTTATGATTTTGTTTTTCTGTTTGTAAATTTCACTTCCAAATGCATTTATTTTTTGATAGCAATGAGTATGTAACCTATATTACTAACTGAAGAGGTAATTTAATGTATTTATTCTAATTTATTTAAGTATATACCTTTATAATAAAGTATTAATAACTTTTGTATAAATATATATTTATAATTCCTAGAGGGAAATCTCAATAATGTCATTGCATTTTGGGTTGGAATCTTAGTTAATTCTTGTATTGAAAGGTATAACCAAAAAATTGCTAATTCAGGCTGAGGCAGGTCGATCAGGAGGTCAAGAGATTGAGACCATCATGGCCAACATGGTGAAACCCTGTCTCTACTAAAAATACAAAAATTAGCTGTGGTGTATGCCTGTAGTCCCAACTACTCGGGAGGCTGAGGCAGGAGAATCACTTGAACTCGGGAAGTGGAGGTTGCAGTGAGCCGAGATCGTGCCACTGCACTCTAGCCTGGTGACTGAGCGAGACTCTGTCAAAAAAAAAAAAAAGCTAATTCAAAAATAAGTTATAGTCCATATATGATTTTGAAATTGAGCTTTTTAGAAACAAAATCAAACATGTTTTTTCTAGAAACAATTCCATAATATTGGCTAAAATATTTTAAATAGTGCAACTGATACTGTATTAAAGGAAATTTAAGTTAATCTCATTTTTGTGCACTGGCATTGGAACCAGAAAAAATTGAAATTTTGGGTCACAAAAACATAGCAAGAGATAAGATGCCTTATTCTTTTAGAGGTGACAATTTTTTCATGATGGTGAGTGACTAATTTAACCTCTTAACTGTCTAAATTTGTATGGACAAAAATTAATTTTCTAAGCCAACAACTTCTAGATCTCAACTGGAGGTGAAAAAAATTGGAGAAATCAGGGAAATATGGGGACATCAGATATAAATATACTCATTTTAATATACAGGCACTGTTCATATTTTAATCATCACTTGGGTTCTCACAAATCACTATATATCAGGTTTGTCATCAATTCTTAGTGTGCTTCTGTTCATTTTCAAAATAATTGTCATCAAAAGTTTTCATGACATCTTAATATGTACAGTAAAATATACAAACACAACCAAGGGAAGATTATAGAAAAAGTGAAATTGTCACTACTTCCAATTTTGCCTGATTCTATAAAGGTATAAAAGACAAATTAAGATTTTGAAGCTACAACCAAAACAGACAATGTAAGGCAGTTTTCACGTTCTGAAATCATTTCCTGTATATTGCTTCATTTTTATTTTGATCATTACATATGCCAAAAAGACAAGTAGTGGAGAAGCTACGGTCTCTATTTTTGCCGAATAAGGGAATTGAGGCTTGGAATTCAGAATTTGCCCAGTCGCAAGGCAAGTACTTGTTAGAGCCAGAATTGTCTTTTGATACCTAAACGAATTCATATTGCTTTGGAAATTGTTACACAGATACATGCTACAGATGCAGAGTTATACAATCCTATACCTACATGAGATTGTGTATATAAACAATTGCAGTAGGTAACATTCAGATCTCCATGATCTTCATCCCTTGATGTTATACCCATTAAATATGTCACATTACATGGCAAAAGGGATTTAGCAAATACAGTTAAGACTCCTAATCGGCTGACCTTAAAATGAGAAGATAATCCTAAATCTGCACATTACAATTGTTATTTTATGGAGCCATTTATATAGTACCCCAAATAATGTTTTAAATTATGACTTTATTTAAAAAAATAATATATTATATATACATGATAAATCTCACACTACATAAATTTCATTTGGAATCCTGCAACAGGTTAATTTTAGTTATAAATGTTGTTACTTTGGAAATAGGTATGAATTTCCAAAGTAAATACGTACGAATCTTTAATGTCTATTTTTTAATGCATCTAAACAACTTAATTAATCTCATATATATTTTTGGTCTGTTCTTTGGGAAACCATAGAGAGTTATACCAATCCTTAAAACATGTTTGTATATTTATGTCTTATATTTAACTTGAATATCTTTTCTAATGGAAAGTATTGGGTTTGGGGGGGTTGTTGCTGTTCGCTTGTTTTGAGAGGAGGAGGTAGCAAAAATAAATTATTTAAAATGCAAACAATTATTGTATATTAAAATCCTAAGTGCAATATGCACTTATTTCTTATTCATTTTTGAGGTATATATGATATTTAAATAAATTTGAACTGCTAAAAGATAGGAAGTAGTAAAGAGTTTTCTGAATACTAAGTACTGAACACAGAAACAACCAGTCATGAACTAGTAGATTATAAAAAACTTTCATGCTCATGGCCACCTTCATTTTAAAATCTAGTTCTGCTGCAGAGAAACTTAGCTCTAAAACAAGAACATATTCCAATTATTTTTCATTTTAACACCCTGAGTTCCACCTTTAAAAAATCTTCCTTTTATACCATATTTACAATTAAGACCTCTAAAGCAAAATGTAAAATAAAAACAACCTTAGATATTTTAGTAGTATCTGTTATAAGTTATAAATCAAGACACAACTTATAGTCTATCTTCAGAATGGAAAGTAAGCACATCTAGGTGGAAAGAGTAAAAAGAAAGCAAAGACCACCTAGTGACTTAGGAGACATTAATTAATATTCTATTACAGTCAAGTACTCCCCAAATGCAATAATTTAAAGTCAGAAACATAATAAAAACATATATCATATCAATTCTAGGATTGCTAACCTTTGCCGATCAGTGAATTTTTCAGAACATTCCAGGTTCCTATACCTTGCCTATACCATTCTCTTTTGGATTGTGTCTCAGAATAACTTTCCCCTTTTAACAGCTAGATCACAATTAAGAAAATAATAATACCAGACATTTATTGAGGACCTGTATTGTGCCAGCATTTGTAAGCACATTGCATGGGTTATATCTTTTGATCTCTACAACAGCTCTACTACATTGCTATTAAAAGTGTGGATAAAGATCCACACTCGAGGAATGAGGAAACAGGCTATGTATATAACCTCTAAAAGGTATCAGGGAAAATAAATGTTTCATCCAGGATCCAATTCCTAGTCTATCTGATTAGAAAAATCTTTCTCTTAACCAATACAATACACCAATATGCCAGAAAGTTATAGCTCAAAGACTGAAGTCTTTTTGATAAGTATTTTGCCAAAAAGTAAAAAAAATATATAAAATAAAATAAAGAAAAACAACAGTTTATTAACCAATTATTTTTCTAAAATCAGAATGTGTACCAAGTATTGTGCTACAGCACTGGAGATACTATACTGTCACCACCAGCACCACCACCACCATCACCGTCATCATCATCATCATGATCATCATCATATCCATCATGGGCCACAGATACGGTTCTATGTACTTAACCTCTATTAAACCCTCAAAATAACCTTACAAGTCGGGCCCTATTATTTTCCCCATTTTACACATGAGAAAACCAAAGTTAGTAATCCGCTGAAGCAGAAAATCTGACTCTTGAAACCTAGGAGCTTTACTTTGTCTAATGTTTACTTCTTTACTTCATAGTTACCATCCTCTGTGTAGATTTCTGTGATCTGTTTTGTACATTTTTCTTTCACATTATTCTATAAATACGTAACTCTCTATGAACATTTTAATGTTACATACAATATGTACTAATAAATTAGAAAATATTGTTAAAATGTTCTATTGTATCAGAAATGATAAATTATCAAAAATGGAAAGGGGATAACAAGAAAGTATTCCACTAATTACGAAAGACTCTAGAAATAGTATACACAAAAGTACCCACCAAACAGATCAGACTGCTAGTAGGTGAGTTATTTCAAAACTTAAGGAACAGAAAACTCATGCAGTATTTAAAGTGTTTCAGAGAAGAAAAGCTCCCCAAGTAATTCTATCCATCTGGCATTTTTTCCAATACCAAGCTTAATAAAGTTAGTATAACATGTCATTTATGAAAATATATGCAAATGTCCCAACAAAAATATTAGCAAATTACATTCAGATATATTTTAAATAATTATCCACAATGGCACAAACATATAACAAAATACAATAGTTAAAACCAAGTACTACTGACATACTAATAGAGAAGCAGCTTAATAAATAAGTCCCTGAAAAGATGCAAATTATATCATAGCATTTAGTGTATAATACATGTTTCTTTTTCTAACAGTTGTTTTAAGTCATGTGGGGAAGCACAGATAACAATTTGGTAGGAAAAACAAATAACATTTTTTATACACTTAAATATAATGCCAACAGCAGAAATAATAAAGGGAAACACAAGCATATTTTATAAAATAAATCTGTTTTAAATTTAATGACTTTTTTTTTTTGAGACAGGGTCTTGCTCTGTCACCTCCCAAGCTGGAATGCAGTGGTGTGATCACAGCTCATTGCAGCCAACTTTAACAACTTTTAACAAACATAATAAGGGCAATATAAAGGCAAATAAAATGTGAGAAAACATATTTGCAATACCTCACTTCCTTAATATTTTTGAGCAATGAGACTGAATCTCAGCACTCAATATAAAAAGGGAATCTGAGCTAGGAGTGGTGGCTCATGCCTGTAATCCCAGCACTTTGGGAGGCTGAGGCGGGAGGATCACTTATGGTCAGGAGTACAAGACTAGCCTGGCCAACATGGTGAAACCCTGTTTCTACCAAGAATACAAAAAATTAGTTGGGCATGGTGGCACATGCCTATAATCTCAGCTACTTGGGAGGCTGAGACAGGCGAATTGCTTGAATCCAGGAGGCAAACGTTTCAGTGAGCCGAGATGGCTCCAGTGCACTCCAGCCCTAGATGATGGAGCGAGACTCTGTCTAAAAATTCCTACCCCATCCTTTCAACCAACTAGATTATTTGCCTGTTTATTTTCTGTTTCTCTCCATTACAATATAAGCTGTATGTGAGAAAAGATTTTCAGCTTTTTGATCATTGTAATTTTAGCACTCAAAACACTTCTTACATCTGTCTATCTAAGCTTAATAAAATGTTGTTGAATAAGTACAACTATAAGGTGAAAGGATTCCTGGAAGATTCTGAAGTAGGAAGCACCAAGAATCTGCCTCCCTACCTAGGCAAAAATTGCACTGGCAGAATTTGTCTGATGTAACTATTTTGAAACTCTGGAATCTTTTGAGGGCTGGAAATTTTCAGAGGATGCTTTTTTACAAAAAAATTAAAAAGACCGTCCTAAGACCATATGAAATCTTGAAAAAGAAGAACCAATCTGGAGGACCCACACTTTCTGATTTTAAAACTTACTGCAATGTTACAGTAATCAAAACAGTGTGGTCTGACATGAAGAGAGACATAGAAACAAATGGAATAGAATAAAAAGCTCAGAAATAAAGTTTCACATATATGGTGAGAGGATTTTTGACAAGCGTGCCAAAGCCATTCGATATGGATTGTCAATGGGGAAAGGACAGGTTCTTCAACAAATGTTGCTGGTAGAACTGAATATCCATATATAAAAGAATGAAGTTGAGTGCTTACCTACATCGTATACAAAAATGAACTCAAAATAGATCAAATATAAATCTAAGACCTAAAACTTCAAAACTCTGAGAAGACAAAATAGGGTAAAAATTTCACAACATTAGATTTGGCAATGATTTCTTTGATATGACACGAAGGGCACAGGCAACAAAAGAAAAAATAAGCAAATTGGACTTATAAACATTAAAAAGTTTTGTATATCCAAATACACTACCACAGAATAAAAAGGCAACCCACGGAATGAGAAAATAAATTTGCAAAACATATCTGATAATGAATTAATATCCAGAATATATAGAGAACTTTAAAACTCAACAACAACAAAAACAACTTGATTCAAAAATGGGCAAAGGAATTGAATAGATGTTTTCCCATAGAAGATATACAAACGGCCAATACACACATGAAAAGATGCTCAACATCACTAATAGTTGGGAAAATGCAAGTCAAAACTAAAATGAGATACCATTTTACACTAATTAAGATGACTACTGAAAAAATAAAAACCTAAAAAGCATAAAATAAAAAGTGTTGTAGAGTATGTGCACTCTTGGTGGGGATGTAGAATGCTATAGCTGCTGTGAAAAACAGTATGAAAGTTCCTCCAAAAATTAAAAATAGAATTACCATAGAATCCAGCAATTACATTTCTGGGTATATAACAAAGGAATTGAAAACAGACTCTGAAAGGGATACTTGTGAAGCCATGTTCATAGCAGCATTATTCACAATAGCAAAAACTTAGAACATATATGTATATATAATATATATAAACATATATACACACATACACACATAAATATACACATACATATAAATATACACACACAACATATGCATACATATATACATACTTACCACAAAGGAATAGTATACTATTTTGCCTTAAAATGGAAGGACAACACAACATACACATACATACATATATAAACAAAGGAATTCTATTTTGCCTTAAAAGGGAAGAACATTCTAACATATGCTACAAAACAAATGAACCTTGAAGACATTATGCTAAGTGAAATAAGCCAGTCTCACAAATAAGGTATGATTCCATTTACATGAGGTACTTAGAGACTTAGAGTAGTCAAAATCACAGAAACAGAAAGTAGGATGGTGGTTGTCAGGGGCTGGGAAGAGGGAGAAATGGGGAATTATTGTTTAATGAGTATGGATGGGGTTTCTGCATTACAAGATAAAGAGAATTATGGAGATGGATGGTCATAATGGTTGCACAACATTATAACTGTATTTAATATCACTAAACTGTACACCTAAAAACATGATTGACATAGTAAATTTCATGTTATGTGCATTTTACCATAATAATTAAATTGAAAATTAAACCCCCAAACCCTGTATAATATGATCCATTTTATGGTTAAACATATACTTAAAGATACTTATTTAGCTCAACAAGTCTTAAAGTACAGACACCAATATGTCATCATTATACCTTTTCATCAATGAGTGTATACTTGCTTATGGGTTACAAAATAATTGAAATTTTAAAACAAAGACTAGAAATTAACTACCTTTCTTCAAACCAAACAACGATAATTGCCAAAGGCTTTTTCTTATCACATAAACAGGAGCAAAGTATTAGATTTTACAGTTTTTATTTTATACACCTTTTTCCATTCTATACCTTTTTAGAAAGATATGTCTATTTTAGACTTTTCAGACTAGAAGTGGAAATCACACAATTGCCAGGGTCTCAAACATATAAATTGTTTTAGAACTGTTGAGGCATTTAAGAAAGGTAGAAATACAGTTGCCTAAAGGGGAATAAACAGCAGTTTGCAGTGACATACAGATTGTCATTACACAAACAACTCTAAACAGAGCTGTTTAGAAGGTTCTCAGCTCCTAGGCAGACACAGTTCCCAGGTGTTGTCTCTTCCCTTCTGCCAAGTACTTCTGCTTTGAGCAGGTGTGACTGCATGGTGGGAGGAGGGAAAGAAGTTATGCTTGGAGGAAAGTTATTGCTGGTGGAGCTGATGGGAGTAACTGTCAGGGCACTGGGCAATTAGTAGATCAGAGGGCTACCTGCAGCTCCTCCATATGATAATTAAAAACCACTAAGTACTTTGTTTTTGTTGCACATACTTTTCCTGTCAAACCTGTATAATAAAATAAATAAAATAAAAGTTTACTGTCTAGCTCCCATATAGTATTAAAAATAGTTTATTGTAATTTGGTAACCACAGATAAAACCTGAATCTTCCTTTTAAACTGTTTATAAATTAGACAGCTATGGAAACAGTAGGTCACTTATTTATTCAGCTCTTAGAGTTTGCCACTACTAAAGTATTTATTGCTTTTTAATAATGTATCATTTGTACCATGATTCACAAGTCAATGCATCAGTGCATCAAGTAGACAACAATTTATTAAATAACTTAATGGGTCTATCAAAGGAACACATTTTTAATGATAAAAAGATGTATATACCAGCAGAGTTGTTCTTCATGCATGCATGCATGCATGCATAAAGTCAGAAAAATACATATTAACTGAGTGCTTACTATATGTAAGGTATCACGTTTGGAGCTGGGTATACATTAAGGAACAGAAATATTCTTCCTGCCTTCATCAAGCTTACAGTCTATTGGAAATAAGATAAAAAATAAATGAGCAAATAAATTATTATATAACTATAATTTCTGAAAAGTGTTATATTTAATAATGGTACAGTGATAGAATAATAACAGGGAAATACGATGTGTATGTATGTGTGTGTGTGAGCATGAGTTACTTGGATAAGATGACCAGAGAGAGATACTCCCAGGCTGTGCAGTTTAAGCTGAGGGATGAGTTAGAAACAGAAAATCTGCAACATACAGCAAGAGATACATATAGATAAAAAGTATGTATATATATAATATATGCATATATTATATATATAATATATAATATATTATATATTATATATAATATATAATATATGCATATATTATATATAATATATGCATATATTATATATAATATATAATATATATGTATATATTTTATATATATATATATATAGAGAGAGAGAGAGAGAGAGAAAATAATTTCAAGAAGATCATGAATACTTAAAGACCCCCTACCAATACGAAATAAAAAAGCTAAGGGCAGAAATTTGTGTGTTGCATTATTATTTAGCACATATGTACATGATACAAAATAACAATAAATAACAATAAATAGCATAATAATATTATGTGTAAGAAATGAAGTTAGGTTACTCCATATCTGAGGGGAAAGCATATCTCATATAATAGTAGTAAGAATTATACTAAATAAAGAATGAAAAAAATAAGTAAAATTCCAGTGAAGGCAAATGCAGCATAAAATTATGAAAAATAATATATATTCTACCTACATATCATTTGAAAATGTGTGGCCTGACAGAAAAAATTAACTAGCAAAACAATAAATTAAACAATAAACCATCACTTCCTATCTTCTTATTCATTCCCTTTAGAACCCCAATTCAACCTTTCAGTCCCACCACGATTTATGGATCCCATCACTTTTTGATAGTACTCATTTTATTAGTGCCAGAGATGGGAAAAGAACTTTAGAAACTATCTTAGTTTGAGATTTAATGTTAATTTAAAGATTAAAAATTCAGAATGTAGCTTCAAAAATTAAAAAACACACTACTGTATGTGGCAGTATTTTAGGGAAGCACATCCTTGGAATTCTCTTGAGTTTTTGGCAAGCCTGTTGAATAAATATGTAGGCTACTTGGACGGATTCCAAATGAAACAACTAAAATAATGAAAGGAATGGCTTACAAGGACAGATTAAAGGAAAAAATATGTACGACTTCGGCATGTCAGAAACTAAAAAAGAAACATTATGGTTTACAAATATTTGAAACATGTAAATTTGAGGAAAAACAAGAACTTTGTGTACAAGGTACACAATTACGAGTATACTAAAAGGAGAGATGAAACTATTCTCCCGGTAATAATGTTAATTGTTTTACAGTGAGAACATTTGGACAAATGACCCACGGATGGGCAAGAATTAAAACCGCCAAGCAGACATATTCGACATTCCTAGTAACCTAAACTATGCAGACTTCAAAATACGTAGAGGGCCATCTGAACAACATAAAGTAGGTCAGGGAACAACTGCAGAAATCTTCCTATCTCCCAGCTGTGTTTTAAATTTAGAAGGAATTCTTCCGTGGATTTGGGGCTTTTCTCTGTAAGTGTGCTACAGTGAAAAGATTCCTCGATTTGGATCTATAAGACCTAGTTTTGAGTGCTGATTACTTATTCTATTCTCAGTCCATGTCCTCATCTGTCAACAGGGATAATAAAAACCTCTTAGGTTGTTGTGGGTTTTAAAAGAGCTGTTTCTATGAACACATATTGTATGTACTTAAAAGCACTGCTCTTAGTGAGATACATCAATTATTATTAAGATTGTAATGTGTCAAAAGCTATAGGATGAAGACAGTCGAAGAGAATAATGCCTGAGACTAGGCAATTATATATCTGCATTCTACTTAGAGTAAATCGGCTCTCCTCCAGGACACTGCTTACCTTGCAGCCCTCCTAACTGGATACTGTTTTTCCTCATATAACTTCTGGGTCTGAACATGTGGTACCAGTTCCTTTGCTGCTCCAGGCCACGTCCAGAACATTTTCCCTCCTCTCTCTCTAAAAACGCCCAGTTTTAATTTCATGTCATCTTTGCTCCTCTACCATTCCTTAGTATAAGTACTCCTGATCTCTGAACTACACCCCCTCATTCCTTAAAGATTTCTGTTTTTGGTTTGCTGTCATCCTCCCCAGCATTTCTTGGGGCACAAGATTTTGTGATTTTAATAACCACAAAGATGATTTTTCCAACACCTGGCCATTCGGTGCCAATTTTCTTCCAATCATCATGTCTTCTACCCTCCCTGAAACACAACTTCTATAGCCATACTCTCATGTTTGTAACTACCAAAATTTTAATTACATTGGAATTATTACGATGCCTCCAAAATCTTTTTTCTCCAACCATCACTTCCTGTCTTCTTATTCATTCCCTTTAAAACCCAATTCAACCTTTCAGCCTGACCAGGATCTATAGATGCCATCACTTTTTGATAGTACTCATTTTCTTAGTGCCAGAGATGGAAAAAAAGACTTTAGAAATTATCTTAGTTCGAGATTTCATAAAGCAAAAATGGTGAAATCATTCAGATAAAGCAAAAATGGGTGTAATCAACAGAGAAATTTGTAAGTGGGTAAATACTTCTGGAAATGCATAACCACAGAGACCAGGTTGGGAAAAACACATAAGAAGGATTAGAAATTAGAGTAGTGACCAAGAGTAGGGACAGTAGGAATGAAGGGTGAGGAAAGGTAAAAGCTAGAAAATTCTGGTAAGAGACAGAAACTCGGAGAAATTTAAAATACTGGTAGCTGAGTAATTTCATGTGATGTGAAAATCTAATAAATAGCATTGCCAGTAGGTACTTAAAAATAGAGATGGGAATCATTAATGTTGGGATCTTCCAGGAAGTTTAATATCAGAACGTTAAAAAGGCTACAAGCTCATATGTGAAAGTTTTTAAGGGGATGAATGATGGAGAAGAAACAAGGTTCTGAAGCCACTGAGGAAGTAAAGCATGTTATGAAGGTTAGTAATGGGCTCCAAAGGGGAAAGAAAGTGTTATGTGCTAATGGAAAGAAAGAAAGTGTTAATGTTGAGAAGCAATTTGAAATAGTTTTTGAAAAAGCAAGCAGTATGCCAACCTCTCCTTTTCATCTCTTGAGTCCAAGAACTGGAAAAAAAAAAAAAAAAAAGCACAACTATAATTACCTCAAGTAAAGTAGTACAGGAGAAAGGAGTAAAAAATAAGTTGGAATCAGAACATATAGATTCAAATTGAAACTACTCACTCCTTGAATTCCAGGTCATATGACTTTTTTGAATCTCAAGTCCTTATCTGTTAAATTAGATTAAGAATATGTTCTCTGCTTATGTTCCCTAAAGTAGAAATGTTTCCTAAAGTGGAAAATACTTATGTTTCCTAAAGTGGAAAATACTTATGAAATTTTAACCACTGTTTTATTATTTCGGGGGAATAAATATAATAATGCATGTGGAGGTAAATTTCAACAGTTAAACAATTTACAGATATACCAAGGAAGAAAATGATGAGGATGAGCTCATGTTAGATGGCATATGGTATGGTTTGGCTCTGGGTCCCCACCCAAATATCATCCCAAATTGCAATCCCCATGTGTTGAGGGAGGGACCTGCAATCCCCAAGTGTCCAGGGAGGGAGGTGACTGAATCATGGAGGTGGTTTCCCCCGTGCTGTTCTTGAATAGTGAGTAAGTTCTCAGGAGATTAGATGGTTTTATAAGTGTTTGGAAGTTCCTCCTTCCCTATTCTCTCTCTTGCTGCCATGTGAAGAAGGTCCTTGCTTCCCCTTTGGCTTCCACCATGATTGTAAATTCCTGAGGCCTCTCCAGCCATGTGGAACTGTGAGTCAATCAAATTAAACCTCCATCCTTTATAAATTACCCAGTCTCGGGTATTTCTTTTCTTTTTTTTTTTTTTTTCAGACGGAATCTCTCTCTGTCACCAAGCTGAAGTGCAGTGGCATGATCTCGGCTCACTGCAACTTCTGTCTCCCAGGTTCAAGCAATTCTGCTGCCTCAGCCTCCTGAGTAGCTGGGACTACGGGCGCACACCACCACGCCCAGCTAATTTTTGTATTTTTAGTAGAGAAAGGGTTTCATCACGTTGGCCAGGATGGTCTCGATCTCTTGACCTTGTGATCCGCCCACTTCAGTCTCCCAAAGTGCTGGGATTACAGGCATGCGCCACTGCGCCCAGCCTTCCAGTATTCCTTTATAGCAGTGTGAAAATGGAATAATACAGCATAATTCTCATTGTTTTGTAAAATACTTAAAATTAATCCAGTTTGAGGTTTTTTTTTTTTAAAAAAACCATATTTTGGTTGAATAATTCTTCACATAAACCAGAAAAAAAATATTCTAATTGATGTAATTTGAGATTATTTGGTGCTTCTGTTTGGCTAAAACTTCTTAATGGGGTTATGTGGAAATAAAATTAAATGAGGATGAGATGTAAGGCAAATTAAATATCTTCATTACACTAGGAGAAATAAAAACCTTGTTAACTTCTAAAGTCACTTTGTACTATATGATGTATCTGAAAATTACAGAGAAAGCATGCTTCCACACATCACACTGAATAGCAATGAAACAATGTAGAGGAGCAATGAAATCCTAGAAAATTAAAATAAATCAAAAAATTGTGCTGAAATCAAACTAAATGGCAAGATTTAAAGAAAATGTATTTCAAACCACTTCCCAAGTACTCATCTTCTTACCAATGATGCATTCTAACACATTAACACTTTCTGACCAAATGAATGAGCATACTCCTTTATTTCTGAATGTGAAAAAAGAACTTTACACTTTACCAACCTAAATTTGAAAATTTTAAATTATTGTCCCAAGAGAGTAAGTATAATTTAATCCTTCTAAAATAACTACTAGTTAAATAATGGTTAGACATAATGTGTGTGTTTTACAAATAATAAAATCATTTAACAAAATATTTCCATGATACACAAGATGTGTCACTCACTGAGACAGAGCATCGTCTAATAGTTAAGAGGACAAGCTCTAGATCCTAATTTTAACATGCTACTTAGTAGCTCTATGATCTCTATATCTCCATTTTCTCATTTATATTTCAATAATAATAGCACCTGCCTCAATAGTTTTGAGAATTAAAGATGATAATTAGAACAGTGGAACACATAGTATGCAGTCAATACATGTTAGACTTGAAAGATATTAGAAAGAATGTACCTTGTTAACTTATCTAAGACTCTTAATGCTGACATGATGGTTGTCCCTAAGTAATGAAAAGAAAGCGAAAAAAATAAAAACACAGAATGATGCCTGAAAAATTACTGTTTCTAGGCCAAAATCAAATTTAGTCAGAAATGTCAGAACCTTGCACCTAAAAAAGGGAACACTTAGAAGCAGCTTTTCTTTTAATTGAAGGTTCATAACAAACACAGTTAAGTACTTTATATCCTGCCTGCACTTGAATATTATATTATCAACAATGCTCTTGCAGGAGTGTTGAGAAATATTTTCAAAGTAGGCTCAGTCTACAACACACATTATAAAGAATAGTTATGTAAGAAAGTGAGAAACACAGCTTTTGAAGTTCCTGAAACTACTTTGACCTATTTTTATATATAAGAGACACACTGCTGTTTAAAATGTGCAAGTACTTTTACAGGCAAACTGATGGGAGTGGGTAGCTACATTCAATTCAGTATATATTAAGTGTCTGTTTGGGTCTTCTTGTTTGTTTTGCCTGGTACTATTCTACGCCCTAGCTCAGTAGAAAGCACAAAACATGAAACAAGAACTTGGCATATAAACATTAAAGCACTGTGAATGGTAATTTGGTTTTTGTTTATCTGTAAACAACATTCCAGAAAAGTTAGTGTTTATAATACAGAAGTTAAACTATAGAAAGATAAACAGAAAAAATAGCATAGTTCAAATTAAAGTTCATACAGTATTTGAAAAGAAAATGTGATAAAAAGAGTGCAGCAGAGGCCGGCGCGGTGGCTCACGCCTGTAATCCCAGCACTTTGGGAGGCCGAGGCGGGTGGATCACGAGGTCAGGAGATTGAGACCACCCTGGCTAACACGGTGAAACCCCGTCTCTACTAAAAATACAAAAAATTAGCCAAGCGTGGTGGCGGGCGCCTGTAGTCCCAGCTCCTCGGGAGGCTGAGGCAGAATGGTGTGAACCCGGGAGGCGGAGCTTGCAGTGAGCTGAGATCGCGCCACTGCACTCCAGCCTGGGCAGCTAGACTCCGTCTCAAAAAAAAATAAATAAATAAAAAAAGAGTGCAGCAGAGATGTGAGCACAGACCTAAGGCTCAAGTCTGTAGGTGGAAGACTGCTCTACATTACAGATAGGGATTTGTCTATTTATTTCAAATAAAAAATATTCTCCAATGTTTCCACTCAATTGTTTTGGACTTTCCTGATTGTGTCATGAGCCCATTTCATCCTGGCTGACCTCAAATAATCCCCAGAATCAGTAAAATCGAAATGGTTCCCCTGACCTAAAGTACAAGAGGGGATTTAAAGGATTATTTTGCATTCCAAAATATACCACTTTGTTAAATACCAAGCACAAACCTTAAGGAATGCATGGTGGCCTAAACCCATTTAGAGATTATCATCTTCAAATCAAGCACATATCATCTAACAAGAGATTAAAACCTTGGTCTTCCCATTTATGAAATATTATATCATATTAAATTATTTTAAGAGATCAATCATTTTGATACAAACCTGTTTTAGAAAAGAGAAAAGGCAAAGCTAAGTCAATCTTCTTTCTCCATAGTAACAATCACATTCAAAAGTGCTTTAGTGCTTAAAAAGCCATCACCTAAATTCTTATACTTAAATCCTCCATTCTAAGTCACACACTATAAATCTGAACAATTCCTACACAGTTACTATCACTATAATAATGCATATTTTAAAACAAAATAGCAGCACATTTTCTAAAATATAACCAAATAATTGCAGGACATTTTATCTACATTGTAAGGTGTACTTCGTTTTTACAAAATTCAGTTTTGTGTCTTCTAAAACTTTATTACCTTAGAAGAAAAATAATCTAAAAATACCAACATTTTATTTGACACAATGGGAAAAGAAAAGTCTTAAGTACATTGTTCAGATATCTAGCTATTTCACCATTAAGCAGGTTCTCAAGCTTAAATATTTTTGACCAAACCTTTTTTTAAATAATGTGTACATTTCACTGCATTTGCACCCAAAAAATGTTGAACATCTTGCAATGAGGCTTTCTCTAGGTTGCAAAACCAGCATTAGCACCAGTTATTGCATTCTCTTATATGGTGATACACTTACCACCCGCCACCCCAAACCCTCCCAACTGCATGTTCCCAGTTTTTTGTACTGCAAAGTATCATTGCTTTTACATATACTATTAGAGTCTCCTCTTTGTCTAAAAGTTGGCATGTTTTACTGCTCTGATTAAGCCTGACCTATTACCTCATATGTTTCTCACTTTCTGGATTCAGTTTATAGAGGGCCTAGAAACTTGAAAGACAAGAGAAGTAAGCTTTTCTATGATACATGATCTAAGACCTAACTATGACATCTATTTTTGTGGTCAGAAGTTTCTGATTCTTTCTCCTAGGTTCTCAGCTATGTGATATGTGGATGTAGCTTCAAGGCAAGTGGCTTCTTCACAAGTGAAGTGGATATAAATTACTGTATACTTGATAGCTTTAGGCAGGACAGTGTGATCAAATCAAGATGTAAAATCTTGAGTTGCTCCATGATTTAGATCCCAATTTATTTCCACTTATGTTTTAAACTTCAGGTTTGGTAGGCAGAGGTTTGACATTATCATCTTCCTTTTCTTTCCTCACAAAAAGATGTTACAAGTTTCACAATGTTTCAAAGGTTTGCAATCTTTTAATAATGATGACAAAATATCATTACCAATTTCACAGTAGATGTTGTGTCCTATTTGCCATATACCAAGGAAATGAGGGAGGAGGGGAGAGGAGGAGAAAGAGATGGAATGAAGGAGAGAGAAATTTTTATCTTAGGAGAACTCTGAGACAGAAAGAATGCCACTGGAAACCGACTGTTTGGCACAATGTCAGTGACTGTATAAAAAAGCTCCTTAAAAGGGTGTAATGGTGAATCTGTAACATAGTTTTAAGGGCTACATCAGCAGATGCTGGAACTAAAAGTTATCAGTTAAAGGTCAATTGAAATCAAAATAAAGTAGTTCAAGTCCCTGACAGCAGTTGATGCAGAGGAGTCACATATATAGAAATTAATAACTGGATTAAATGGGGTGTAACAAAGCTTTATTTATCATGACATTTGTCTCTTTTGGCCACATGACTTGTTTTATGTAAACTCTTGCAAGATCTAAAACACATACACTTTACCATAATGACAAAAAGAGTAAATAAAAGCATTCATCTCTTTCCAGTGCAGTAGATGCATAGGAATAAATAGTTGAGTGTGTATGTCTGTGTAAATCAATATAACAGAATTGCTATTTATGAAACTTATAGTTCATATGAAGAATAAGCTTAGAAATCATGGTATAAATTTCATTAATAATTGTTTTACTACAAACACCTCATAGCTCTCTGTGTTTTTCCTTGTAAGGTACTTAGAAGACTCCCTCTAAAGTAATAGTTCAAACTAAGTGTGCACTTGAATGTCTGTGTTTCCAAGTTAAAATCCTATGGTAGAAGGACTCTACCTTACAATGCCCTCTTTTTTCTTCCTCACGGAAGCACTGAAAACTAACTAATAACATTAGTTTCGTAAAGAGGAGAAAGTTACTTTATGTGGATCTGCAGATTCACATTTATGACTTTACTTCTTTTATTTTTCCTTTTATTTTTTTTTCCTTTAAAAGATCTTCGTTGATTATCCTGACATCTGCTGGTGAGGGCACAGTTGATTCTAGTCTACTTTTCCCTTCAACAACTTGCTCAAATCAAAGATTTTTAGGGGTATTTTCAGTGACAAGTGGTAATACATTCAGTTTAAGTATTTATAGTACTTAAATTCTTGCTGTATCACATAGGAAACCATGAGAAACATTTTAATAATTACTTCACACTGGCAGCCATTTGACTCTGTCTATAAATACATGTTTGCTTTGATTAAGCAAACGACATTATAATCATTACATGGACTATGATAAAAATAAAGAAATCATTTTAGAGGTATATTTATATAGTCTATAACTATAGAACATCTAAAGAAGATGCTAAGCGTCTTCCTTAAAACACAGAGAAGAACTGAATAATAGGAATGGCTTAGCTTTGGTTTTCTGCTTTTTAAAATAATAATGTTAATTTTCAACCTACTTAGCAAATAAAAAGTAAATGATTAACTATGATAGAAGCCATAACACTCAACACATATTTGCAAAATTTGCTATTTTTTACTCAGTATCTAAATTTTATGATTTACTTCTGACTTGAACTGAGTTCTGAGGCCTGCACTGTTTCTTTGGCAGAGATACAATGAACCTATTACATCATAATCTTACTCAAAGCTATTGCACCTGCAAGTGTGTGCAGTAAACAACAAATATCAGTTACTTTTTTAGGCTTCAAGAAACTTTCAAAGGAGGCAACTTTTAAAAAATTATACACAAATGACAACATACACAGTTCATCCCATTATGCAAAATCCTTCAAAAATGAGAAGTTTTACCTAATCAAAACTTTATCTTGAAATTAATAAAATAGCTGGTACTACTAATTTAACTCTAAAAACTGTCAAGCTTATATTTTTAATGGTATTGAGTAACCATGCTACTTTATTTTAGTCATGTATATCTTATTCCTTCCCTTTACATTGCTATAATTTTATGAGAAGAAAAAAATCACATGTATTTAGAGAGAAAAGCAAACTTTATTAAATATTTATTTAAAATACCCTAGATTTTGAATACATGATTTATATGAACACTGATGTCAATATATTTGAGAAAATTATAACATAGTTTTAATTTAGAAAAGTGTTCAGAAATACAATACATTTGCCAACTTTTGAAGATTTTTTCAACTTCAAGATCAAAGAAGGAAAAATAGACCATCTCAATTTTTTCCTGATTTTTTAAAATTATTTTAAGTCTTTTCCCAAAACCATATACATTTAAAACAAATACATTTTAATTCTAAGGAAACATTTCAGGAAAAATCAGAAAAACATTTTCAGAACCAGAAGAAAAAATTGTGTGTTGTATCACCACAGTGGCCAAACTATTGCATTATTGTCAAACTTTCACATGATAATACTTTATTTTCACTTAATTCTTATTTTAATTTGATATTTCAGAATTATTTTTGTATGTTTTACCTTGACTCTGAAGTTAGCATTTATTTTTAAGGTATAAAATTTAATGGTCAGGTAAATTCGGCAATGAAGACATCAATGTGTAATAATAATATAATAAGATAAAAGAAACTCCTTATTTCTGTATAAATATAACTATACTAATCATAAAAGATTAGTGTTCTTATCTGGAGTGAGACTGTTCAGGTATTAATTTATTCTCATGTAAAATTAACTAAAAATCGCCATTGATTAAAAAAAGAAAATGCAAATGCCAATGATTCATAGTATTTAGGACATGTCTAGACATTTTTAGACAGTGCCATTTGCTTAAAGACTTCAGGCACAAACTGCAGGCACAGGGACAGATTGCATAAGATATCACGTGCTTGCTGCAACTGTATGCATGTTATTGAATTTTTTAGAGCAACCCATACCATGAATAATTTAATAGTTAATAAAATATTCAATCTGACTGATCCATTGGTTTAATTTTAAAATAAAGACGACTAATAAAAGGAGTTACATATCCTTATCAAATCCCAGGCATTAATGCAAGTAAATTGCACCCCATACGTAGGGAAAGCACCAATTTCTACGAGACATGAGATTAATGATTGGGGGCGGCAAGGAGTGCAAGGAAAATTGTGTTAGCACTGGCTTCAATAAGTTTGCCCGAAGTTTAATTGTTTGGAGCTGTCACGGAAGCTGTACTGTGCCTTCTGCAGAGGTGAGGGAGAAAAAATTAGAGAGGTGCAAGTTTTAACAGAAAGGGCTAATGCAAAATGGTCTATTTCTTTTTCCTAAAGCCTTTCCCCTGTCCTCACAGGCTAGCTGGGGGAAAAAGGGAGAAATCTCCTGAAGAATATGGAGTATCCAGCTTCCCGAGCATTGTCTAAGAGAACCAGGAAGGAGAGTCCAGGCAACATCTCCATGGTTGGCTTGTCTGGCGGAGTAAGCTGTGCCCTCGGCGCGGGTGTCTTCAGGAGACAGAGCTCCTGGCTGCAGCGAGCCGGGACTTGCCGCGCTCCGGGGCTCCCGCAATCAGACCCAGCCAGGCAAGCGCGGCCACATAGGCTAGACGCACTATCTTCTCCTCTACCCCGCGCCGCCCTCCACCTCGGAGCGGGGACGTACGGTGGTGGCGGTGACACAATGCGAGTGAGTGGGTGAGTGTGTTTTCGTGTTTGGGGTGGAAACGTAGGCGGAGAAGAGAAGGAGGAGAGGGGAGTGCCTGCAGTCCTTCCCCCTTCCCTTCCTGCTAAGAGATCAAAGTGCAGAGGAAATCCAGACGGGAAATGAGAGAAAGGAAAAACAGCAGCCGTGGAAGCACTCTCTTTTTTATATCGCTGGAGACTCGGCCGAGCAACTACTGAAACCATTACCATTTCTTAACCTTTAGTGGAGTGGCTGCCTCTACCTATAACTGGAAGGGCACTTTGTAAACGCAGGCGAGGCACACACCTACACACACGCCTACAGGCTAGGGGAAAATAACCACATCCTGGGGGACGGAGAGAGGCCCAGGCAAGGCGCGGCCATGGATCTCTACTGCCAGAGCTGCGAGGGCATCTGGCCAGCAACACCCGGCTTCTTGGGCGAACAGTCGCCCAACAGTCCACAATTTTCCTGCGACTCAAATAGCTGGATAGGTGCATGGATGGATGGTGCAGAATATTCATACTGTGTCTAATCTCAAGTGGATTGGAGTCGACGCATTTTTAAATCCATCTACCTTTTTTAGAGGCACAGCATTTAAAACCCTGTAGTTCACTCAGCTCTCCACTTGAAGCTGTCTGCAGAGGATTCTATTATCCGCGGATCCCTCATAAGGGGCCGCCCGCATCTGTGAGCGCAGGAGTGGCACAGCTCCCCCAGGCACAGCTCCCACTCGCCTCCCCAAACACCCTGCTGCCCTCGCTGCCCTTTTCCGGCGACAACTTCAGCCCCGGCCGGCGGCGAGACCCAGGTCAGCACAAGGGTTTGTATGGACAAGCTGCACCTCGCAGGGGACCTGGAAGTCGCCTAAACTACTCAGCAGGACACTCGTCGAAGTCCTGCGTTTTCTTTTAAATGCTTTTTTCTTTTTAATTTAATTTGATTTTTATTTTTCTGTTTTTATTTTTTCGCGCAATTCACAGAAGGCATCACCCTACAAGCTCTTACAACTTTTCCGCTCCTGGGCGGGGACGCGAGGGGTGGCTTGCCCCGCAGTATTCCCCTTTACCAAGAGTTAACACTGGTACCCGGAGGGGGTGCGCAGCTAAGCTCCAGGCCCCTGGGGTCAGACTAGGAGAGGCGGGTTCCTGGGGTTTGCTGTAATCGATGCTGCGCGTCTGGAATGGGGAGGCAGGAGAAAGCTGAAGTGACCTGTCAGACTCCTCTCCACCTCACCCGCGGCCAAAACGCCCAGCGCCGGGTCTGGGTTTGCGAACGGCTCAGCCCAGGCCCTGCGCCAGAGCACCGCACCCGGGGGCGGACGGCCCTGCAGCTCCCCAGCCTCTTCCCGCATCAACTAGCTGACGCCCGGGCGCACTGGCTTCCCCCGCTCCCGCCCCCACGAAAGCCCTGCCCGGCGTCTGCAGTCAGCATCGCCCGCACTGCCTAGGGAGGGTTTGCGCCGAGACCCAGTGGCCGAGTGAGCCACGGAGTCGCTGGTCCCGGAGGCATTATCTTCTACCGCTCCCCACCGTCCTCCTCTTTCCTGTATCTCATCCCGGTACCCCGCACCCTTCTCCCCGCTGGGCCCCGCGCACTCTGCTCAGACTTTGCAAGCACTTTCTCGGGGCACCCAGGACTCGACGCCTCCTCCGCGCTGCCAGCGGCGCTCGCCACCCTTGGCACGCCCGAGGGACCGCCTCCGGCCCTCTGCGCGGCGTTTCCCAGGGGACTCCCAGCCCATCCCTCACCCAGCGGCCCGGGTCCCGACGCCTCACCTTTGCCGAACTGGGGGACACCGAGGCTGAGCCCGACCAAGAGCCAGACGGCTACCGAGCGCTTCATGATCCCGTCTGCCGGACGTGACCCCGGCTGGTCAGGGGTCGTCGCGGAGGGCAGGGTAGCCGAGGTAGCACCGCAGGGCAGCAGCAGACTCCGCCCCTACTAAAGAATTCAAGAAGACGTTCTCTTTCCGCAGCGCTTTCTTAAACAAATTCTGGGAGAGGGCGAGAGTGGTGACTAAAGAGAGGAACCTTTCCTCCCCTTTTGCCTGCGCTCCGGCGCGCGGAGGTGGGTGAGCTCGGGGGAGCCGCCGGCGGGCTGAGCTCTCCGCTGCGGGTGGGTCCCGGCAGAGGCGCGGCGGGCGGGGCGCGGGCTCCCGCGGCCGACCCGGGTCTCCTTCGCGGGTAGGCAGACCCACCGGCAGACGGACGGACCGGGCGGTCGGCTCTCGCTGTTCTCCGCGCCGCGGCTGCGGGTCTTCTGACTTGGAGAACAATGAAGCGTGAGCTGGAGGGGAGCGAGCGGGCCGCCGGGAGCGCACTGTGTACAAACAGAGGCGGCGTGCGTGTGAGTCTGAGCCTGGCAGGCGCGCTCCCCACTCCCCCGGTGCCCGCCCTCTTATTCACTCCCCGGGTCTCCCCCTCCTCTCTCTCTCTTTTGCTCTCTCTCTCTCTCTTTTGCTCTCTCTCTCTCTCTTTTGCTCTCTCTCTCTTTCCTCCCTCCTCCTCTCCTCTTTCAGCTCCTTCTGCTGTAAGAGAAAAGGGAGACAACTGCAGCCACACCCTAGCACCTAGCACCTGCCACCACCTCTGAAGTTCCGCATTGCTTGTACCTTCTCCGCACATGCTGGAGACTGTGGGGTTAAGAGCTGCACCCTTTCTGCCTGAGAGTCCCTTGGATTCCAGCACTGACTTTATAATTAACCACGTTAAGGATTCCCCTGAACTTCCTTTCTCAGTATAACCAGGAAAAGAAGTTAAGAGATTTTGAAAAGTGACTCTTGGGGCACAAAACTGCATGAGAGACAGAACCCTGCAAAGTGAATTGCCCCGTATTTCTCAGGAACGGCAACGTAGGCAGCAACCAGACCCTAATCAGCTAAGACAGGGCTGCTCTGCTGTTCTGTCTACAATTTAGTTAGCTCCAGGGCTGGGGAGAGAGGGTTGTGGGCTCATCTGTTCACCGGGGCAAAAGGGTGGAAGTGAGTAGGAGACATGCATCTCGTTAAGCAGGACATCTGTTTCAGAGAAGAAGTGGGGCAAGTTTGGGAACGGTGCAAGAACACAAAGGCAAGGACAGACTCTTGAAGCATCACTAAGGTGGATTAAATTTTCTTTCTATCCGCCAAAATAAATGGACTGGGTTTTGCAGTGGAAGTGATTGAACCAAAAATACAGCTCATGGCTTACAATTGTGCTTTCTTCTCTGTTTTTCGGTTAGAATGATTGCTTACTGTACATGGATCCAATTCCAGCAGTTACAGGTACCAAAATGAAACAGGCCTTCTTTTTTCTTTTTTTTTTTTTTTTTTTTTTTTTTGGTCTCCTAGAGAGGGAGGTAGGGAGAAAGACAGAAACACAGAGCTAGAGAAATTGAAAGAGAAACATTCTGGAAGGCAAAGAGTTGAAAGGTGAATCTACTAAGAAAAGAATAACAGAGTGCAATTAGCAATGAAACTGTATCTCCGTCTGCCTCCTTGAGTCCTTTAAACTTAAATTTCTACCTTCCTTTTGAAATTTTAAGTGAAATGAAGAATGCGAGGTGAATGGAACCATAATGCTGAATACTGCTAGGGAGGGTTTAAGGTATTGTATCACTGACAAACAAACAACAACGGAAAAAAGAAAGAAAGAAAGAAAGAAAAAAAAGAACACCTTTCAGAAAGGGTTTGTTCATATCTCACGATCGGTGGGAGGGTTAAAACACATTTTTTAAAAAATCACCTTGCTAAGAGAATAAGAGAGATTCATTTATTTACTATTTATATGCCTAAAGTCACAGATGTTAGAATAAGACAGTATTGTCCAGAGTTGTAGCAAAGATGTTTCAAGCAATCAAATTCTAATTTTCTGGTGCATCATCATTACTTCCTTTTGAAAGTATGTTTTCAGTCACCCTGTGGCATGTTCATCCTAAAATACACTTTAACTTTTGAAATGAGATGTCTAATATTAGTTTTAGGTATTATTTCTAAAGGATAGTACTAAATCCTAAAAATGTAAAGTTGGAAACCAGTCTCCCTGTGATGCGATATTTAAGGGAAAAAAAAGAGTGGGTTAAGAATTTTGTGTAGTTTTGTATTTTATTCCCTGTTTATTTCCACTTTTTTGATAGTACTTGACCTTAATGAGCATATTAAGAAGTTAAATTATTTTTGCCAACAGTGTGTGTTTCTAAACATGTATCTTTCTTTTAATTTAAAGAAGGGTTTTTAAAAACTCTAGTGGGCATAAAAGTACATTACAATGCACATTCTATGCCCAAATACTTGGTGCGGGGATGGTAAATGACATTCTGTATTACCTGATAGACAACTTATGAAAGATGTTGCCAGTTTAATATCTCTGCTTTCTCAAGTCTCATTTCCAATAAAAAATTGATAGTCTTAAATCCATAGCTCCATATTCATAATCATCCCCTCTTTTTTAACCACTTATTGATAATGATCATCTACCAATAAGCCTTTCATTTTGAAGATTCTAGGCACTTTACCTAATTTACCTTGATAGGACTCATTTCACTCTTACTGCACTCACACATAGCCTCTTCAGAAGTGGAATGTAAGATATGTTAGAAGACCGCAGAAATTGAATTATTTAAAATAAAATAAAATTTAAAAAGTAAAAGGATGAAATTCTATTGTGAAGCTTTTACTTCACACGAAGTACTAAGGGACCTTTACTAATCACTGTGATCCAGCCTACAGTTTTATAGCTTCTCCTAATAGGAGCCTACAGTGCCAAAAATGAATCTGCACATCACTCAAAGACAGTGCTTTTCAAGTTATTTTCTGCAGGCCTCTTTTTCCCCAAGATGTTAATAGGTTTCTGGGAGGAAAAAATCCATGGTAAAATAATTTGGGGAGACATTGCATATCAAAGCAGCCTCTTAAGAGATTCATGGTGAATGTTAGTATATTAAATACTTTGAAAGTTCCTGTGGTTAAGAATTTTTTCCAAAAATATTTAATTCAGCATTTTGCAGACTTTCTCTTTTGTACTATGACAAACTTTTTCTTAGAACACCTGTTAGCATACTAAATATTTAGTGCTGCAAAGGAAATAACTTGAAAATGATGCTTTGAAACAAAGCAGAATAAAGTAGCAGCAAAACAAAACAAAACAAAAAGACTGTAAAAAGTTCACTGGGTTTTGCCATGGGCTGAATGTTTCTGCACAACCCCCCTCCCCTGCCCGCAGATTTATTTGTTGCGGCCTAAGAACCTACTGTGATATGTTTTGATGTAGAGTCTTTGGGAGGAATTGGGCCATGAGAAGAGCCTTCATGAATGGGATTAGTTCGCTTATAAGAAGAGACACCAAAGAAGTGATCTTTCTCTGCCTTCTGCTACGTGAGGACAAGGTAAGAAGACAGCTATGAACCAAGAAGCAGGCCCTTACCAGACACCAAATCTGCTGGTTCATTGATCTTGGACTTCTCAGCCCCCAGGACTGTGAGAAATAAATGTTTATTGTTGAAGCCATCCAGTCTACAGTAATTTGTTATAGCAGCTGAAATTGACTAAGACAATTTAAAAAAATTAATCTCATTGACTATCAATTTGGATTCTGGAGCATACCTGGATTCAGGTATACATTGGATTCAGGGCATATCTGAACTGGAATATGATCTCTATCATTCTAACTCCTTTAACTAAGTTAAAGTCTGTTAAGTGCCAAACCTCAGTATTCTCATCTGTAAAATGAAGGTAGTAATAGTATCAAACTCATAGTGGTAGGTTGTGGTGGTGCACAAAAGGGCCTAGTCCGGCACTGGACACACGGTGATGATGATGAAAGATAATGATACTGATAAATGAGAAGACAATACTAATATACATAACTCCAAAAGAATTTTTCTTAATACATGATCCTCTTCACTCCCCGTCTCCCATCCCCATTAAATTACCTAGAATTTTTTAGTCCATCTTTCAGTTTGTCAAGCAACGAATAACACTAAATGTAGTCTTTTTTATTATCATGTAATTATGGAATTTTTTATTATTTTGCATTTTAAAACTTTGTTTTGAATTTCCAAAACTTTTTATTTAATATCTAAAATGTCTTTCTACTAAAATTTTGCTCTCAGCCTCTGAGACTCAAAGCAGAAAACCCAGCCAAGGCCATCTCAAATTCTGACCTACAGAACTGGGAGTTAATAATTGGTGTTGTTTTAAACTGCTGAGTTTGTGGTAGTTTGCTGTGAAGACTAATATAGTTGGTTACTATTGTTATTCTAATTTCAGGGAGAAGGAATAAGTCATGGAGCGGTTAGGTTAATTGCCCATCCTCTCAAGTGAGTAAGTGTTGGAGCCAATAAGTGAATCTAAACAGTGCGAATCTAAAGCCCACTGCATTCTTCTGCCAACAATTATGAAGGGTCGACTGTATGCTAAGCTCTAATGCATTTTTACATATATTGCTTTACTAAATAGGTTACCTCAACAACCTTTATGAGGTAAATATTATTATTATTTTCATTTGACTACTGAGGAAACCAAGAATCAAAACCTTTAAGTACATTGTCCAGGATCAAGGTGGCGGTGAAGAATGGAGCCAAGAGCTAGTATCAGAGCCCTGCTCTGGTTCCAGGAGTGATTTTCACAGCCATTGTGTTAAAATGCCTGTTTAGACAGTGGTCTAACTTACTTTATTTATTGACATTTTCAATTTCAATGGTTATAATTATAATTGTCATTTTTTAGTACAGTTTGCATTTCTCCCTGATCTTCTTGATGCATCATTTTAGAATATACATTGCTTGAAATGTAGAATTTCAAGCACATTTTAAATTCTCTACAATATTTGCATAACTCATAACACTTTTCTTCATTGCTCCCACAAGCACCAAGATAATTCTTTCCTCCAACCCTCTGCTCATGCTGTTATCCCCACCTGAAATGCCCTCTTACAAATCCTACTAGCTGAATTTCTGTTTCCATTTAAGACCTCCCCGAATTATTCTAGCACCAGAGAACCATCATTTCTTAGAATTAACAGTGCTTTTAATTTTTTTTCTAGTTGTTTCACTTGTGTTAATCTTATCTTTCCAAAGAATTATATGGTTCTTACCATTTAGATAACTGCATGGCTTAGACATAGCTGAGTGTTATCTTTTAAATTTCTTCAGTCTTTCCACTATGAACACTAAGGAAAATTAATTTTTAAGACTACAAATTTGATACCAAATCCCTACTTCCTAATATTTCCCTGCCTGATTCCCTAATGGATGCTCTTTCCAGAAAATGTGCAGGGTCATTAAGCAAGAGTGTACCTTTGCTTTCAGAATTTCACCCTGATAGGAGAAATTTCTGGTGCTTCTAATTCTTTCCCTCCAGTTTCCCAGTCAAACTCATTTCAGTGACTTGGTTTTTAGCTTCCTGAAATATGCTTGAATAATTAATATATACACACAATAAAAGTTCAAAGGTACAAAAGAGTGTGCAGGAAAATAAAATTTTTCCTCCTAATGACATTCCCTTCTTACACAAGGTTATTCCCTCAGGGCCTACTGCTGATATCTAGTAGCTATGCTTGTGTATCCTTCTAAAGATACACACACACACACACACACCCCTATATATGTGTGTTTATATGTACTTATACTTGTGCATATATGTATGTATATGTAGTGTGTATATGTGTACACACATACTTTTTACAAAAGTTACTAAATTATACAATCATGGATCTTGCTTCACAAATGTTTTGTGTTTTGAAATTGTATCAAGGACTGCATAGTATCTGTATATGTAAATCCTTTTTGATAGACATTTAAGTTGCTTCCAATCTTTTGCTGTTGCAAGCAATATTACATGAATACACATTTTGCACATGTGTGCAAGATAAACATATTAGAATAGATTTACTGAAGTGGCATTGTTGGTGGGGGGGATGTTCATATAAAATTGTGATAGATATTACCAATTCGCCATTCATAAGGTATCTATGAGTTCACCCTTCCACCTGTACTGTATCAGACAGCTTGTCTCTCTTTAGTGTGGCTGATATGATTCTTAGCAATCTTTGAAAGACAAAAAAATGGTATCTCATGGTTTTGAATACCTATTATTTTTACTGAGTTTGAGCAACTTTTCGCATATTTAAAAATAATTATTTTCTTTATGTGAACTGGCATTTCATGTATTTTGCTTTTATTTCTACTGATCTGCTGACCTTTTCATTGATTGGTTGGAGATCTGTATAAGGAAATTCATCCACTTGGGGTCACATTAATGTCAAAAAATTTATCCAGCTGGTTCTTGTCCTTTAACCTAGTTTACATCTATTTGTTTGATTTTATTGTGCTAAAATTGCTAAAATATTTTATATTTGGGTGATGAAATTTATCCACCTTTACTTTAAGATTTCTAGGTTTTGATATTTGCTAAGATAGGCTTTCAGTATTCTGAATTTATAAACATATCTTACAGTTTCTTATAGTAGTTTTATGAATATGTCATGTGTGTTTTTACAATTCTTACCAAATTAAAATTTGAGAGCTAGTATTTGTTATTATCTTACTTGTTTTCTCAAAAACTACCAGTAATAACAAAACCATATATTGAATAAATCCATATATTTCAAATTAATATGACATGCCAACTCACTCACTTAGTCACTATATATTTGGCACTACTGCTTGCTTTTATAGACTGTTCCATTGGGTTATCTATTCATGTGCCAGTACTACATGCCTAATTGTTGTTTTAATTTTTTTTAATAACTACTAGGGTAAACATCATCTACTTCTTTTTTAAAAAATACTCCCTGACTAATGTACATTTATTTTTTTCCTACATGAATTTTAGAGTGAGCTTGTCTAGTTGAAAAAACATAATAAATATATTTATAGTATTAGTATAACTATGTATATATCCAATTTTCTTTTATGTTTCTCTTGTTAAGTTTCTACTTAGATATTTTATATTTTTGTGTTCCTACCTAAATGCAAATTTCTTCATTATATTTTTTAACTGGCTCTTCTACATTTATAGGAAGGCTATCTTTGTGTGTGTGTGTGTGTATGTGTGTCTATACGTGTACACTAATGTTAAACCCAGTTACTTTATAAATTGTAAATTGTCTTTTATAATTTACATTAGCTTTTTAGTTTATTATTTTGGGTTTTCTAGACATAAAATCATCACATCTGAAAAGAACATTAGTTTTACCTCCTTACCGCCTCTTCGAATTTTCATGCTTATTTTTTCCATCAAATTGTTATAACTGGTATTACGTAATAGATTTTAAATAAATGGACACACTTGGACTATTTTTCATTCTAATGGGACCACTCTAATGACCTCCAAGGCACAGCACAAGGACTCTTGTCTCCCATTTCCAGTGCATGCACTACAGCCATTTTCTCTATACCAGCATTTGCTCAGAAAAAAAAAAAAAAAAAGAGTAAGACATTAACATCAGTGTAGGAAGGAAATAAGTGCCCATGAATGTGCAGGATAGGATAAAGGAGGGAAATTATCTTTTCTCTACAGTAAATAAAAAGAGGCTTATCAAGAATCGGTAGAATTGGGTGTCTTAAGCTTTGAGGTTGCATTGGACAGAAAATTGGAACTCATTGTCTTTTGATTTAAAAGAAAGGGATTATAAAATCTTCCACACCCAGCATAGCAGGATTTATGTGGTTATCTAGGGAAAAATGTATTATAATAGGCCAAAGGACCGTCTTAGACTGTTTCCCCTTTTATCTAGTTTTCATTGCCGTATTCTCTTTTCCTCCATTTATCACATTGCTGAAAATTGAGTCAGAGATTTATTTATTTAAGATATAAAAGATATCTGATACATCAAGCATAGTAATTGGACCAAATATGAAACTAAAGGAAATCTAACGAAATAATGTGTACACTATCTGTAAATAAATGTCAAGGATTATGAACAGAGAAGATCCTCTTGGGTTTTCTTTGTTCCAACATGGGCTACAACTTAAAGAGAAAAATCTGCCAATAAAAAATTATTTGTTTTCACAATCACTGTTTTATTTAAAAAATAAAATGAAAATGGAATATATTTTAATATATGTTATTTTGGGCAACCACAATTTAAAATATAGCTTGTTTCTCAGCCATTAGAGAATATCATTTAATTTTATGTGCTTTATGTTGATACCGATTCTGTTCTTTCTGTCTGTAGATAAAATGGGCCTAGTAGTACATTTTCCCTAAAATATATAGTAATTAATATATTTCATTAAAATAAGATAAAATACCCATGCATGTCTCATAGCACAATTGTAGTTTGTCTTAAATTTATCACTATATTAATATAATATAAAATAATTTATTAGAGATTTTAAATATATACATTTCTTCAAAAACCATAATGTTAATATTAAAATTGGAAAAATTAAGAAAATATCATGATTTCAATAGGAAGCTAAGGTCCCAGAAACATTAAATAAATTAAGAAAGGCATGATGTCATTATGTTTTCAAAACATTGTATAGAAAGAATCACCTGGTTTGAATTCTTATTTTTGTTATGGTCACTCTCAAAAACCTACATTTATGCATGATGATAATATTATTAAAAAAGAAAATTATAACAACTTAATCTTTTGCCTTTGAGATGATTCAAACAAAAGTAAGAATTCAAACCAGCTATAACCTTTTGAAAACACAAGGACATCTTGCCTTTCTTGATTTACTTAATGATCCTGGGACTTTAATTCTAGTAAACTTCTAGTTTCAAAAACAAAATTATACAGCATATGTAAAAGAGACAATGATGCAAAATTGCACAATTGCCTGTCTTAATTTTTAAAATTCAGAGATTTTAGTTTGATTCACATAATCATTTTTTTCTCAAGAACATTTATATGGATGCAACTTGATTTGAAAAGCAATTTGTGACCTGAGATATTTAAAACTGTACATTTTGATGTGACAAGTTGTAAACTGTACAGTAAAAGCCAATTGAATTGAGAGCCTTCACTCAGTCATCAACAAATAAAATTGAAAAAAATTATTTAACTGAATTATCATTTAATCTTTTATTATGAGGCATGCATTCTTGAATGTTTTCCAAAATATAATGAGACATAAAATTGAAAGTACACACTACAAGTCAATTTAAAAGTATGATATTTAATTGATAAATCTGGCCAATCCCTTCAACATTCATAGTGGAGATGAATAAATTAAAAAGGCATCAAAATGGAAGATAGATGACCCTGCTAAAAAAATTTTTAATTGCATTCGTCTACTTTTAAAAATAAATCCTACATTGAATTTAATATATGAACTATTTTCTAGTCCTTTTTTTTTTTTTTTTTTGGTAGAGATGGGGTCTCAAACTTGGCCTCAAGCATTCCTCCTGCCTCAGCCTCCCAAAAGTGCTGGGATTGTAGGCCTGAGCTACCACACCTGGCCTCTAGTCTTTCTATTTAAAAGTAGGAGATATAATAGCATTTAGGGTAAGTGGTGGAAACTTTTGCAGTTTTTCCTGTAACTATCTGACTCAGCATCAGCTGAAAATACCCTTGTATTATTTTAACATTTTCCTTTCCTCAACTAAATAATGTGTCACTCTGGCTATGCCCTGAGCTGGTGACTCAGTTCTGTCTAAGACGCTGCCTAGGGATCTTAAGCAATGATTGAAAATACAGAAAGTTTTCCCCTTAGAAAAGCTCTGGTTGGCTGGGCACGGAGGCTCACACCTGTTATCACAGCACTTTGGGAGGCCGAGGCCGGCAGATCACGAGGTCATGAGATCGACACCATCCTAACACAGTGAAACCCTGTCTCTACTAAAACTACAAAAAATTAGCTGGGCATCATGGCAGGCACCTGTAATCCCAGCTACTCAGGAGGCTGAGGCAGGAGAATTGCTTGAACCTGGAAGGTGGAGGTTGCAGTGAGCCGAGATCGCACCATTGCACTCCAGCCTGGATGACAAAGCGAGTCTCCATCGCGAAATAAAACATAAAAAGAAAAAAGCCATGGTTTTGATAACTAAATGCAGAGACTATTGATCCATAACTTTTGGCCAGTTTACTTTAATTAAAAGGAACTTCTAGGCCTTTTACCTTTTATATTTTTTAGACACAGCAAAATGTTTTATTGTTTTATCTGTTTTACATTCTACTGAACTTACTTTTAATTATTATATTTCTTTTAGCTCTTTAATACTTAATTTCAGTTATTTCAAATGTAGAAGAATACTCTTATGAATTCTCTGAATAACTTGCATTTTTAATAAGGAAGACAGACAGCCCTTTGCTTCTAATTAGTTCTGTAAAATCCTTTTAATGCTTTGAAACAGATATCCTTTTTGGGTCTCAAATGGCACCTTTGTCCTATAACACAGTCTTATGGAGGAAATGGATGGCATAGACCCTAAATCACTGCTCCTGGCAGTCACTGAGACTTTTGGCTAAGGATTTCTTCCCACAGGAGCAATAAGCACCAACTCACAGACAGCTTAGGGTAAAGACTAGAGTATTGTTGCTTTCTAATTTCTAAGCCCATTCAGTTCTTGGTAAATGAGTTCATAAATTTAAGATAATTTTCTGGCAGTGGCCAAGCCTTCCATTTAGCCCATAGCATGGGGTAAAAATAAAATCAGAAGCCATCATAATGCCTTTGTATATATATATTTAAAAATAACCACTCCATAAAATGTTTTATAAGCTACAAATATTCTAATGTAATTTCTATTTTATTTTGAATTTTTAATTATTAGTTATTTTTCTTACATTTTTTCTTTCTCCTAGACATATCAAATTAATTTTCCCTGGCCAAATATTTAATAAATCTACTGACTTAAAATGTCACCTTTTTCAAATATTACTTTCCATACGAACATGATACCTTGCGTATACTGTTCCATTTTCTCTTTTGTGTTTTCTGGTACCAAGGCCTCATAGTTTGACTTTTATGAATTTGTAGTATATATTGTACTTGATAAACTTAGATGCCTTTTTTTTTATTAAAATATATCCCATTGAAACTTGGATTTGCTTCAATTATGTAAGTCAATTTGAAAATAGCTTCTATCTTTATAGAATTATTTTATTTGTTCTTAAATATGTGTCTCTGCCTATTAGCTTCTTGAATGTCCTTTAATGAAATTTTGCAGATGTCTCTTTCTTACTCTGTCTCTCTGTCTCAAATGCTTTTCATTGTGTTTGTTCAAAATATTATGTTTTTTTGTTTCTGTTATGAATTATATCATTTTTTGCCATTATGTTTCTAAGTGATTCTTTGTTGTATTAAAGACTGTGTCACTTGTCTTACTCTGTTTTCTGTTGCTCAGAACAGAATACCTGAAATTTATGAGTAAAAAGAATTTCTTTTTACAGTTATAGAGGCTGAGTACTCCAAAGTTAAGGAGCCATGCATGGTGAGAGCCTTCTTGCTGGTGGGGAATTTCAACAGAGTTCCGAAGCTGCCTGGAGTATCCCATGATGAGGGGGCTGTGTGTTAGCTCAGGTCGCTCTCCCTCTTCTTATAAAGTCACCAGTCCCATTCTCATGATAACCCATTAATCCATGAGTGGATTAATCCATTCATGAGGGCAGAGCCATCAGGACCCAATCACCTCTTAAAGGCTCCACCTTTCAATACTGACACATTGGGGATTCAGTTTCAAAATGAGTTTTGGAGTGAACAAACATTGAAATCATAGCATCACCCCCATTCAAAGTTCTTTAGTTCTACCAAATTTTCTGAGTCCTTGCTTTTTTTTCTTGCAAATAATTATATATGCAAATAATGTGGGCTCCTTAGCTTTTCCCTTATCTATATTTTACTTTGTTTTGTTAGTTGTATAATGTGGCAACTACTTTTACAATTAGTTGCATAATGTTGCAACTAATAAAGTATTTTATTTATAATACTAATAAAGTATACTTTATTAGTTGCACTTCTGAAACAAATCTAAGTAACTCTCAGTGGTGTGGACTTCTGTGGTGGTGTTTCCAGGCTAAAATTCAGAAGTGTGCAAATGTGAGCAACATATGGAAACATATCATGTGCAGGCTTGTGTCTGCCTCCAGCAGGACTCTCCTAAGTACTGAGCTGCAAAGAAATATATACTATATTGTATCTTTTTGTATATGTTTTTAAAAAAGAATACTGAACCATTTAAACAATTTTGTGATTAAAAAGGTCTAACAAAAAGGTTAGTTTCCTGATTGATTTTTGTCTCTTTAAAAATAGGCAAAGTAGAAAAGAAAGGTAGATGGTATAAAATGCAGCAATGTCTTCCCAGGAAAGACAGCGAGAAGTGTTTCTCATTTAGGCTAAGGATATCTAGATGGATAACTGCTAACTGGAGCTCAGAGTACACACTTGGAACGGAAGAGGTTGGAAAGCTGGTAAGAATGGTTGGCATGGTCCTAGAAAAGGCTGGAAGTGGAACACAGCAGCCACCAGGAAGCCAAACACCTGGATAAAGTATTACAAGTAGAGACCTCAGTCTCCCTGGCACTTCTACAACCAGCAGAGAACTTTAAAAAATGGGAAGTTGTCTTTGGGAGGCCAAGGCAGGCAGATCACAAGGTCAGGAGATCGAGACCACCCTGGCTAACATAGTGAAACCCCGTCTCAACTAAAAATACCAAAAATTAGCTGGGCGTGGTGGAGGGTGCCTGTAGTCCCAGCTACTCGGGAGGCTGAAGCAGGAAAATGGTGTGAGCCCGGAAGGTGGAGCTTGCAGTGAGCCAAGATTGCACCATGGCACTCCAGCCTGGGGCACAAACCGAGACTCCATCTCACAAAAAAAAAAAAAAAAAAAGGGATGCTGTGAGGTTGTGAGTATTGTCTGATTTTTACTTGCCTTCTGAAAATGTAAGATTTTATTTATTATTATGTGTTGTTATTATTAAACAACATTCTATGAAATAAATCTCAAGAATTTCTGCAAGCAGGAGTGTTGGCTGTCTAGTACAATTTGTTTTATTGAACTTTATTGTCAATGTGTCAAGTAAAGTTTGCTTCTTTCATTTAAGAAAAGATAGACAAGATGATGAGTAGGGAGCTGTTTTCACTTTGACTTGAGCTACCTCACAATATTAGAATGACGTAAGTGTCTAAATATTATATCCTACTTTTCTACTGGGAACATCACCTGATAATATTTTTATCAATTAAATCTCCTGATCAGTGAGTCTCTTTGGTCAGTTTGACAGTGAATTTTGTCTTACCTGTGAAGTTAAACCCATGATAAGCACCGCCAGCTCCTCTGTCGTCTTATACTGTTTTCCTCTTTGTATATTCGGTTCTATTTAAGTTTTCTCAGGCAGTTTGATCCTTACTCTCAGTTAATCTCCAACTCACTAGTAATAAAACCTTATCATGAGACATTCAGTCGTTCACCTACTCTTTCATGCATTACTAAAATATCCATTTACCATATACTATGTCTCAGGCATTGTACAAAGTTGTTTGTTTTAAGCCACTAAATTCAAGGTCTGCGAAATGCTAAGATAATATTTTTCTTTAGTGGTGTTATTGTGCATGCCAAGCATTTCAGTAATTTCCTAGTCTTCAGTAAATTCACCTGCATACAACCTTATTCTCCATATGTATACCAAAAATCCTGGTCTGCCAGGACTGCACATCCACTTAAACTAAAAAAATTTGGGAATCTATTTAGCTTTACACAACTCGGACAACAGAGTTTCATAAGGAAACCAGACCCCAGATGAATCCTGTTAAGCCTTCTCTGTGAACGTCTGTCTTATCTATTATTTAAAACGAAAATGCTCACTAAATGCCTAATGTGCTCAGGCAAGCCACATACAGCAGAGAAGTGGACCTAGTAGAATATAATAATGGATGGCGGCAAATTGGAAAATGCACGCCCACTCTAAAGGGAACAGCAAGCTACCTGGTTAGGTAGACAAATTGTTGTCTTGTAGGATTATGGAACCAGTGTGGTCAGATTTGTTTTTTGAAACCCAAAATGTAACTTATAATTTCTCAATTTTTAATGTGCAGGTATAATTCAATACATCTACAAATTAAATAAAGTATATATACTTATAGTAATTGTATTTTTTACATAAAAAGAACTTTCATTTCAATAATTGACTAAAATAAATTAAAAATTGATCAACAAGCCTATTATCTTTACTATCAAATGGCACAAAATAGAAAAACATGTCAATATTTTAAGCTAATTTGGATAAGAACATTTTAAAGATGAAAATAATAAGATAAGTTAGTGACTAATTTCTGTGTCTACATAAAATGAACACAAAACTTCTATATGTCAAAAAATCATAAAAGAATTAAAAGGTAAACTTCAAAGCAGAAAGAATATTTACCAGTGATATCTGACTCATACACCACCAGTGAGACTATTGATTGCCTCCACCTTTCTAAGAAACAATTTGACAATATATATCAAGAAGGATAAAAATAATATAAGTTTTGACCTAGTGAACCAATTTCTAAGAATTTATACTAAGGAGACTGCTTGAAATAGTTTCGTGTATGATTAAAATTTTAGTTACGTTGGTGATTATTCTAGAATATTGATCATATCACATAAACTATTTATCATGTTATTTATTACATCAAATATTGGAAATAGGCTAATGTCCAGCATTAAAAAGGATAAATAATCATAACCAATTCAATAGAAATTATTTTATAATCTTCATAACATAATGGTTTTAAATAATTGTTAAGATATTAGGCAAATGCTGATGTTTAACTTAGCTTTTTAAATATCATATAAAATCACCTATAATCTACCACTGGTTTTTAATGACTGCTTGCAGATTAGAATATAACTTTTGGGAATGTTCCTGAATGCCTCCGAGCATAGCACATGAATATGTATATCTTACCACTTTTGTTTTTCCCTCCCTTCCTACCTTCATCCTCTTCTCTCTTTCTCATTATACACTAAGCAATGTATCATAGATATATTCGTGGTTCATTACATTTTTTAGCGTAATTTTAGATGAGCATGCAACATTCCTTCATATAACAACTACAAACATAAGCATCTAATCCCTTATTTATTGCTTTTTAGGTCATCTGCAGTTTTTTGTTGTTGTTGATGATCTTCCTGTCATAGACAATGCTGTAACAAACAAACTAGTAAGTATACCTGTATAAACTCCAGCAATTTTGCAACTTTGCAACTTTCTCTGTAATGTTTCCTAGTTGAGAGGTTACCGGGCAAAAAGCAGACACATATAAAATTCTAATAGATATTCTTAGATTTTCTGTAAAGTTAGTACCAAGTTAAATTTCTATAAGTAGTGTACCACAGTACATGTTTTCCCCAATACTAAATATGAACAAAGTTTTTTGGATTATGCAAACCTGATAGTCAAAAAAACCTCATTATTGTAACTGTGATATCTTGACTGCTAGTGAGGTTACACCTTCTTTCTTTTCCTTTTGCTTTTTGACAATAACTTTCATCTTAAATGAATTTTTTTTTTTTTTTTTTTTTTGAGATAGAGTTTCACTCCTCCCAGGCTGGAGTACAGTGTTGCCATCATGGCTCACTGCAGCCTCAGCCTCCTAGGCTCAAGTGATTTTCCCACCTCAGCTTCCCGAGTAGCTGGGAGTATTGGCATGCACCACCATACCTGGCTAATTTTTGTATTTTTTTTTATAGAGAAGCAGTTTCACCATGTTGCTCAGGCTCATCGTGAACTCCTGGGCTCAAGCTCTCTGCCCACCCTGGCCTCCCAAAGTGCTGGGATTACAGGCATGAGCCATTCTGTCCAACCTGAATTATCTATTTACATTCTATGCCCATTTTTATTGTAATATTTATTTTTTACATAATTTCACAGAAAGTTTTAATCAAAATGTTAGGAAAGATTATTTCTAAGGAATATTACAATGAGTATTTTAAGATTGAATTTTAAATTTTTTTCATTTAAAATTTTATACGTGTATCATTTTTTATGCTATAAAATTATATAACAATTTTACTTAAAAGGCAATAAAGGATATGATGATCAGCATGTAAGTCACAAAACAATAGAAAGGTTTCATATAATAGAAACCCATTTTTATTCTTATAAACCTCCTGTAATTCAAGGCTCGTTTTTATACCAGTTATTTGACTCCAGCATCACTCATACAGCATTTCTGTATGTCTCGATAAGTCCACAGGTTTTCTACTTTTTTGAGCTAAATCGTGATGAAGCAGATGATAATCTGAGGCTTGCCTGCTATATTGTGAAAATCCTTCTGTGCTTGTAATAAAGGCTTCATCTCCACAAGACCTAAAGTATGTGTTGAGTGAATAAATGGAACTCTTTTTTAAATGGAAAATACCATATTACACTAATTATTTGTGTGAATTACTCATTTCCTTATTTTAATGTAAAGTATACATTAAGGCTTCTAGAAAAAGAAATTTGTTTTCAAAGATAAAGAAAAGCAATACACTTTTGAAATTAATAGACAAGAGAAAAAAATAATATATCTCAAATAGAATTGGGCTAGTATAGTGCTGATTATCTCTCTCTGTTGTATGGTTTACATTATGTGTGGTTGTTTAGAAACATCATTTTACTAATCTTTGGGATATTGTATCCAAGGTAGCCTGCAGAGTTTTGCTGTTCAATTTATCTTCTCTTTAATATGGATTTGTGGGCTCTTACAGCCATCAGCTATACTACGAAAAGGTCCTCTTTTGTTGCTCCTTTGTCATTTACTTCTTGTTTCCAATCCATCAGCACATTTTTTATTGAGTTCCTATTTTGTTAAAGGCAAGACTGTAAGGAAAAGGTAAAGAATTATAGGAATTACAACCTGCCCTTTAAAAGCTCATAGTCTGTGTGGGAGTGGAAGGACTATAATATTTAAAGAGAATTAAGATAATTTAATAAGAAGTATTTCAACAATTAACATTGAAGATTTTGTTTTCATTTTGTTACTTGTTTACAGGTTTTTACCTGGAATAAAATATAAATGTTTTAGTGCCCGTAGATAAGAGAGGTGATAGGGCAGTGAATAACATAATATGTGTGTCTATAATATGGTTGTAGGTATAGACTGTATATAGAACAATAAGAAGGAAAAAAACAAATTCTGAAAGACTCAGAAATAAATCTATTACTGAAACTATTTGGTGAAGACTAAGCTATTTAAATGTCAATAATTGATTTAAAATATATTATTTAGCATTGGTCTCTTTAATTGCAGGTAGCCAAAAACTCAATTGGGAAATTGTTGTTTCCAAAAACTAAATGGGAAATTATTGTTTATGTGATTGAACACGGAGATCTTTCATGACTCAGCGATGGCTGGATTCAGAGGACCAAAGATCGGTACAAGCAGTGACTTTTCTCCATCTCTTGGTTCTCTCTGCCCCTGTTTTGGCTCTGGCCAGACAAGCGTGCCCCAATGTGGTGCAAAGAAGGCTATGGAAGTTTCAGCCTCCTGTCATTCTGAGTTTTAGTATATATAGATGATATATTTTTAAAGTCAAATTGAAAAAAAGCCCCAATTCAATGCTTCAAATCGAGGAGCATGACTATCTCTGAGCCAACCTCTGTTGATGGGAAAACAGAATGCACTAAATAGCTAAAGCCTGAGTCAAATATATACCCCTGAAATAGGGGATTTAACCAGCTCCACCAAAACAAGCAAACTGAAAGTGTGGTTTGCCACTCCTGAAAGGAAAATTAAAAAAAACAAAATGGTTTGTAGATGATCTACAAGCAGTAGGCTTGATGTTATGAAGCAACATAAGTATCCGTTAGGGGATTGTGGGGCTTCATCTTTAACACTTATAGTTCACATACTTGTATGTTTTGTATGAACATATGAATAGAATGTTAACAAAGTGGCCAACATATCTAAATGTTGTTTAAAAAAGAGAATTTCAATGTTAGGTGGAGTGTTGGGGAATAAGCACACAGGCAAAGTGTTAAAAGAAATCAGTAGGCAAATTTAACAGTAAATATCAACACTTTTATAACTGCTTCACCATATTACTCACAGTCATATCTTGAAATTCATCATAAGGGAAAAATTGGTCAAGCAAAAATGAATATATATGTTTACTGCATATGCTTAATATCAACATGGGAAAACCACTAAATGATGAATAATGAAGAATTAATTGAATAACCCACATACTGAAATACTTTGTAAGCACTGAATATTATAATTAGTTTTTTCTTTGCTTGTCTGTTTTGAGACAGAGTCTTGCTCTGTCACTTGGGCTCAAGTGCAGCGGCATGCTCTCAGCTCACTGCAATCTCTGCCTCCCAGGTTCAAGCTATTCTCCTGCCTCAGTCTCCAGAGTAGCTGGAATTACAGGCATGCACCACCATGCCTGGGTAATTTTTGTATTTTTTTAGTAGAGATGGGGTTTCACTATGTTGGCCATGCTGGTCTTGAACTCCTGTCCTCAGGAGATCTGACCACCTCGGCCTCCCAAAGTGCTGGGATTACAGGCAAATATTATAATGAGTTTTTTTATAAAATAAACTATTGCACAAAAAAAGTTAAAAAATAGCATATATAATATAATCATATTTATATGTATGAATTCTTAGAGGAAGTTTGGAAGGTTGTTTACTAAGATATTTTAAAATTGATTATGTCTATATTGTGGGGCTAGAGGCAATTTTTGTTTTTGCTTAGTTGCATTTTCTATTTTATGAAATAAAAAATTCTAATTTTAAAATTAATAATAATAGAGGGAAATGAAAATTTCTTGATTTTCCATTTCAAAGTAAAAGACAATTTCAGTGATGTAAAAAATAAATGGGTGTTAGCATAGTTTGAGTAATTTAGGTTTATTTCTTTAAAACATATGCAAAATATGACACATCAGTTAGAAAAAGAAAAAAAAAAGTGACCTGTGTGTGTAGGCTTGTGTATGTATGTCAACACACATATAGTTACATATATGTTGTATGTGTACAACTCTCCCCTCGTTTTTTTTCAGATTTTACATTATAGTTAGTTTTAACTAAATGCCAGCTTTTTTCCCAATTACCAAGCCACTGAATTACATAAAAAGTATAAAATGGAGCATAGCTATTGTGCATCTGGAATATACGTGAGCCAAAGAACCTTGCAGTTCCGAGTAAGAAGAGAATTACAGTGCTAGTCTCAAAAGACCCTTGATCACACATCACTCATTTTGAAATATAGCACTTGAAGAAAGCAAAATAAGACTTTGAAAGGTTTATTGGAAGATATTGCCAATATCTTGTGGAATAAAATCTACCATGTTTCCAAATATTTACAATAACTGACATAAAAAATAGATACAACTATCTAAATCCAAATAACTTTTGATTTAAAAGGAAAATATAACTTAAAGAGGTGCATGAGGGAATCACAGAATGTCAAATCTGGAATGTCCTAAAGATCATCTAGTTTTAATCTTATATTTTATAAATATGACAAGCTGGAAACCACGATGCAAAATGACTCACCTGAAGTCCTGCAGCATCATTGAGGGAAAATTCAAGACCAGATTGCCTGACTCACAGTCTTTGCTTTTGTTGTTAAGCTACACTGCTAAAGCAACCACAAATGAGCTCAGTACTCCTTGGATTTTCCTCCCTGTGGGTCTGGAGAAACAATGATTTGGCTTGTGCTGTCAAATAATAGATATAACCTTTGAGTCAAGTAAACTACTTTTCACACAGTTTATTAACTATGTAACTTTGGACACATTAGTTAAGCTCTCTGAGCCTCACTTTCCTCATGTTTTACATTTTTAAATAATATCTCCATAAAAATATTGTGAAACCTTTGTTTTGGAGATTACACGTATGAAGAGAACCTCGTATATACCAGGTTTTAAGCAGATTGACCAATTTCCAGTCTTACCAGACAATCTTGCACAGGACTAAAACTGATCAACCTGTCAGCTTCTTAAGAATACTAATAAGCTAATTGCCTTCAGCATTCTTTTTTAGATGGCCCTTAAATTTTGTCTAGGATACAAGAAACTGATTCTTAATTCTCCATTTACTGTATTTAGTCGCCTATTTTATTTTATTTAAGAAAATCTGACTTTTTATTACAATGGGAAGGGAGATAACATAGACATTCTTTCAACCATATTTTGTCTAAATTTCCAGAGTGTGCATTTCATCTTTTCACTCTAGAAGATAATGTATGTGGGCATTTCTTTTATTAGGCTTCATAATCTTTTTTCTTTTTTCTTTTTCTTTTTTTTTTTTTTTTTTTTTGAGACAGAATCTCGCTCTGTCACGCAGGCTGGAGTGTGGTGGTGCAATCGTGGCTCACCACAACCTCCGCCTCCCCGATTCAAGTGATTCTGTTGCCTCAGCCTCCCAAGTAGCTGGGACTAAAGGCACTCACCACCATGCCTGCTAATTTTTGCATTTTTGATAGAGATAAGGTTTCACCATGTTGGCCAGTCTGGTCTCAAACTCCTGACCTCAAGTGATCTGCCCACCTCGGCCTTCCAAAGTGCTGGGATTTACAGGTGTGAGCCACCACGCCTGGCCAGGTTTCCTAATCTTTTACATAAGCTTAATTTCTATTTGCTTCAAGATGGTTTATCTACAATGTATGTTTCACTGTCTTTATTTAAAACCACACATAAATTAATAGTAATATTCTATTTATGGAGGCGATTAATCATTATTAATTAATATCTGGGGAGACTTATTTATACTATTTCTTGAGATTAAGCTCTTTTAAGATCTCATTTTGATCAGTAAAAGTTTAGTATCTGAGGTAGTATCTCTCAGGCTCCAACCACCACCTCAGGGATGTATATCCCATCAGAATCAAGGAAATGGAACACAACCTCAGAGAGACCTTAAAAGTACAATGCTGAAAGCAAAAGGCGTTTTCAACAGTCCAAGAAATCATAATGAGGTTCCATCATCAGGGTTTGCAAAACCACTAGAATAACCCCTTAGCACCAAGAGTACCCTTTTGGCATAGAAAAGGAAGTACTTAATGGGATGAAAAAAGCTGTGGGTTCCATTGTGAATAGATCATTCTAGGAAGTGCTTAGATGGGAAATACTGAGTAGAAGTTACCAGGAAACAGATTTCATCCGTAAAATGAAGAACACTTAAATATTCAGAACTTTTTAACGCTGCCAAGGAAATGGTGAATTCTTTGGCACGCAGCTCTTCATGAAAAGATTGGTATATTTAAACCTGCTCCATCATTTCCCTAAAATATGAAAAATTCCCTTATTCAATTTATTTTCAGGAAAAAATGACAAAATATAGTATTAAAAGTGATTCTTAGATTACAAGAACTTTGAAATCCTCTTTACTATGATATTAAAAGTAATTTGCAACGTTAAAATATAATACTGTTTAACATGTATTTTAAAAATCAGCTATTGATTTAGTACTTGAAAATAAATAGCTTTAAGTTTGACTGTGCAATGATCTTTAAAACCATGATTTTCGTAGACATTAACCTGATACTGTGTTAAAATTAAAATAACCATTACATTTTAAAATTAAATCAATTAAAGCAATTATAATATTTTAACTAATTTCTTAGGTTTGTTAATTTCTTAGTTTTAGCTAATTAGATTAGCTTTAACTAATTTCTTAAATTAGTGGCAAGCCCAATAAATCCAATGCAAGTCTTTATGTTTATCTTTCTGTGTTGAGCACATATATTCATGCACGTGTATTTTGCAGTTGGATACTGAATAAATATAAGAAATTCTCCATAGATATGACTGGATTTAGAGAAGGAAAATGTAATAAAACAGAATTGTGATGCATACTTATTTAATTAACTGTATTATTTCCAGAAAAATTCTGTCAATTAAAATAATGGTTTAAAACAGTAAAATAATAAAAACAATAATATATAAATTGATACTTATTTATTAAAATCTTTGCATATATTGCTTATAAAACATATTACTATTACATGAAGAGGAGTGAAGTCAGGAGTGGATTTTGAAAGGAAATTCAGGACACATAACTTCCCTGTAAGATAACATACTGAGAGCTTAGATCAAATTGTTGTAGTGCTTGAAATGTTTAAACCTGGATGATTAATATAAGTTCTCTGGGGTTCAATGTCCTCATTTTTATAACAAGTGTGTTCAACCTTCAAATGAAATTACAAGCTAACAAACAACAAACATAAAAACAAACCAAAGCAAAACAACTGAAAATCTTAAACAAAAAAGTCTATTATATTTATTATACCAAATCAATATATACTATATGTGTCACAACAAAACAACAAAAAAGCTTCCTGTGTTTATTATGTCAATTCAGTTCATCCTATGTGTCTGATGTCTTGGTGCTGAGGATACAGTGATTTTTTTAAAAGATAAGAAAAATGAATGACAACAACAAAACAGCCAGCTTCCTGACCTCATAGAGCTTTCCTTCATTGGGTTCCCTGACTTAATTTTATACTGGCTTTTTCCAAAAGATAAATAACTGGATACCAATGTTTTAACTGATAATGCAACCTCTGGGCTTGAAAACCATTTTAGTTTGGAATGTGTGCATTAAAACAATTGTTTAACTTGACTTAAATATGTATTCAAATAATATGAATTCATGGTCTTTATGCTCACAAAAGATATTTTCACACCTGGTAATATATGGTTATTATATATTGTAGTAGAAAATTTTAATAATGTTCAACAATGAATAAGACCTTCCTGGGTTAATGACTCTGCGATGTGACCTTGCTGATACAGCCATAATGGAGTGAATTCTATTTATTCACCTTCTTGTACCTGGGGTGATCTTGATTTCTTCCTTTAGTGAATAGGATGTGACAGATGTGATGTTGTGTGAGTTCTGGAGTTTAGCACAAGAAGCCTTGGAGCTTCTCCTCTCTACATCTTAGAACCTCGAGGCTACCATGTTGGAATGAAGTTCAATCAAGCCTATGTGAAGTTGACAGGAAAATCAAAATTCCCCAGCTGAGAAGTTGTACTAATTTCTAGGCATATGGGCCATCCAGCCCAGGCCCCCTTCAGCTGAGTGCAGTCCCATGGTGAGCCCAGGCAAAACCAAAAGAGGAGTTACTCGACCAACCCACAGATTTGGTTGAAATAGTAAATTATCATTGATTTAAGGCACCAAAACTTTGAGTGGTTAGTTGTATCGCATTAGATGACAGATTTCCCTTATTTTACTAGATCATTTCCTTATTTTACTTGATCATATAATAGGACACAAGAAGTTGTAGTCATCGAAAATCAATGCAGAATTTACTGATTTTTAGAATGACACCATAAACATGTAACTCTACTGAGATGCACAATAGCAAAAGTGAAAAAGAGGCTATCCATCAGCAAAATGGAATGTGAACAGTTTTATGACTTGTTGAAAGTTTATATTTAGTTGGTATACTTGAATGAATAAAACATATAAAGAAGTATTCCATTATCTTAACACAACTGTGCAGGATGTCTACAAAAAAAGTAAATTTGAAGGGTGAAGGCAATTATGCTTTTAAAACAGATAGTTCAAAACCTCCTTAATTAAGGAAAGAGAAGAGGTGTAGAATGAGTCAAGATTTCAATCACAGCATAATTAATCCCCTAATTCTTTGACAACTGGACTGTAATGACTTAGGTTAAAGCACAGGACTCCATACTAATACAATTTATAACCCCCCTTTTGGAAGATTTTAGGTCCTTAGATGATTGAATACAACAAATGTGGATTCCTACTTATTGTTTTCCATGCATTATAGAAAACTATTAATATTTAATCAGTATTTTACAGGTACATTGACTCCTACAATTTACTTCTTTCTAAAGCAAGTGTTCAAGTGTTCTCTTCTCATGGATATTAACAGAACATGATAGAATGACTTTCACTTTCAATTTTCTAAACATTTTGAAGGCTGCTCTGTGGAAGCATCCATTAGACTGAATATTTCTAAGGTCCAGATGCAATCTCATTTATCACTGTGTTCCTTGGGGCCAACATTTTGCAGTTCTATAGAAGAAGGTAGTTTTTCAATAAATGTTGTCCTGTTGAATGAATGATTATAAGACTGTAGTAAATCCGAATCTTTATAATTCAGATTCTTAGTAGCTATATGATTCTGGACTAATGTGATCTGTCCTCTCCTATGTCTTTTCCATAGCATAACAAGAAAAATGTTGACACCCACAGTTTGCCTAGGCAAAGTTGAATGTATTACATGACTGCCTTTGTATAAAAATCATGGAAGAAAACATTATTTTCAAAGTACGTGTGCTCATTATGTTTATCAAAATTCTGACATACAATTATATTATTAAAGGAGAATCAGTAGAAAAATGGTAGCAAATTGTGTCTAAAGTATAACACTTACATTGCAGTGGAAAAATCTTTGCAAAAAGTCTGGAACGGATTAAAGGGAAGCCAGATATTTTTCCACTACTGTGGCACTTTCCATGGCCATGCTCACTGTCTCAGGATTACTGAGCTGTTATTCCTCCTTTGCATGGTCCATGTACCTAACTCTTTTGTCTTCAGCATGAGAAAACACAGGGGCGTACTGAACAGAGAGAAAGAAGAACTTTACAGAACCCATTATCTTCCACCACTGTTCTTTGACTTTGAAATGATTTCTCCAATGGATAAGTTTTAAAATATTTTTTTCAGAGTGTATTGATTTTCAAAGGTACTTTGTGGTTTCCTTGTAGAAAATGCACTTAGTACTAATAGCATGCTTAAACTTTGCCACTGATGTTACAGAAACAGACCATTTTTTCCAGAAATAAAGACAGAAATATTTTTATTTTAGAATAGGCTCTCTTTTTTTCCCCATGTGTTTATTTTTGGCTAGAGGCCTACCACCTTTTACATTTTATTATTTAAAATAAAGTAGCCTGTAAGATAAAAAACTAAAAATAAATAAACAAAAAGAACAACAGTAGTAAAAATGAAAATTACTAAGTATAATTGATAATTATAACAAAAAATATAAAAATTATCTTCAAATATTTGGACATAGGATAGTTGAAATATGCATTCAAAATGTCTTCAAGTCTGGGCGCGGTGGCTCATGCCTGTAATCCCAGCATTTTGGGAGGCCAAGACAAACAGATCACTGGAGGTCAGGAGTTCGAGATCAGCCTGACCAACATGGTGAAAACCCATCTCTGCTAAAAATACAAAAAAATCAGCCAGGCTTGGTGGCACATGCCTGTAATCCTAGCCACTCTGGAGGCTGAGGCAAGAGAATCGCTTGAACCCGGGAGGTGGAGGTTGCAGTGAGCCGAGATCACGCCATTGCACTCCAGCCTGGGCAACAAAGAGCAAAACTCCATCTCAAAAAGAAAAAAAAAAGTCTTCGATTATTGCGTAGACTTTATCAGTTTATATTATTGCCAAATATCTAAAATATTTATGTTATTAAATATTTTAGTAAAATAAAAATATACAGCAGCCAAATGTGATTGAGTCTGCTGTTATGTGGTTAATTTTGTTTTTTGTTAGATATAGCATTTTTATATAGGAAATCTCAGCATCAGGTATTGAAATATATAAGGCAAAGCAAAGGCATTTTGAATTACCATTTTCTGGATTAATGCTTTCTAAGATTCCTTAGTATCATGCTATACCTGATCACACAGCGTGTACTCCTTAATCAACCTGACTGTGGAAGAAATACAGAAGTATAATTATGGTTGTTCCTTCTACTTCTTTTCCTGGGTAATTCATTCTTACAGTAATTACATGGACTGAGCAAGGTAGGTTTACTTGCGGAGGGAAAGCCTGATAGGGGGAACCAAAGCTCAATCCAGGTAATAAAGCTGTCTGTACTGGGGACAACATGCTTACACTGAAATATTTCAGAAAAAGAAAAAGTTCCTTGTACTGTACTTGCAACTCTTCTATAAGTTTGAGATTGTTTCAAAATGAAGAAATAATATTGCAAAGAAACTTGTGCTTTTTTAATAACAGTAAAATAAAAACCAATCAAATTTTAAAATTTCAAGTTATTACCTAGATTGTAGATTGGATATGCTCAATAAAACTTCTCATCAAAGTGATTTTTTTCAAAGTCTGTTATAAATTCTTGTTTAGATACTATGAAGATGACAGAAATCACTATTGATTGTGGATTTTTCTGTATCCTTGTGCAGTAAGATTGGTAAACAGTTCAAATAAATACTGACCTACTGAACACCATAAACTATTAACTTTCAATATGTAAAACACAACTCAGAAGTCTAGTTAGGGCACAATCTTTTGGGTAAAAATTCTAATGATAACCTTTGGCTTAGAAGTTTATTTCTTTTAGATAGTCTTATTATCTCTAATAGTCACTTTGTGTTTTGTATGCAGAAATAAAACTGTTAGAATGATTAAAAACTTAAGAGATGGCTTAAAGTAGATCATTGTACTATGAAATGATGGTCTTCAGTGAAATTAATTACAAAGAAAGCATTTAGCATGGATAATCTTCTCTTGACTTTGAAGTATTATAGGAACAAAAGCATCATACTTCTATATCAGTATTTATTTGAGAAGATGTTATCCTCACAAGAAAACTCGACTCTATAATCTTTCTAAAAATGAAGCAGTTTCATAGGAGTCTGACCACTTACTTATACTTTTGTTATGAACCTACTTATGGATTTTATATTTTTTCAGAGTTAAAATGGTTTTATGTATATAGTAATTGGTAGGGAGCTTAATAATTTATTTTTCAAGAGTGCTTTTAGCTGTATTACTTGCTCAAAGAAATTAACCTGAGAGTAAAAAGAGATGAATTATAAAATTTGTGCTAAAGCATGTAATCGACACTATGGATTTGAATAGCATTCATATATGTAAGTGAAGTGAATAAGAAGTTTTAAGCTGTTTGTTTCCATTTTCTGTAATTCCTTGCTTGGTAAGGTAAGTTAGTGTTTTGTTTGTTTTAGTAAATATTCAATGCCTGTTCTCCACATTTACATGGGAGAGTATATGTTTCTATCCCAACGATGCTGGGCTTGGCTACACAATTCCTCCCTCCTTCCCTCCCCTGCTCCCCTCCCCTCCTCCCTCCCTCCCTCCCTTCCTTCCTTCCTTCTTTCCTTCCTTCCTTCCTTCCTTCCTTCCTTCCTTCTTTCCTTTCTGTTAGGAAACTGGGATCTTGCCTTATCACCCAGGCCGTAGTGCAGTGGCACCATCACAGCTCACTGCAGCCTAGATCTTCCAGACTCAATTAATCCTCCCTCCTCAGCCTCCCAAGTAGCCACGACTACAGGCATGAACCACCATGCCTGGCTAATTTTTTGTATTTGTAGAAATGAGCTCTCACTATGTTGCCCAGGGGGGCCTAGAACTCCTGGGCTCAAGCAGTCTTCCTGTGTTGGCCTCCTAAAATTTGGGATTACAGGCGTGAGCCACTGTGCCCGTCCACAACTTTCTTTCGTTAGTAGGATGTTAGTGGATGTGATGCAAGTAATGGTGAGAAAAATGTTTGTAAGATTGGGCTTGCTCTCTTGTGCTCCTACCTTCTGCCATAAGAACATGCCTCGGACAGCTTATAGCCCAAGGAAGATGAGAGGCTTGTAAAGCATGTCTCAACCTGACCTGAGGCTTAGACCTAAGATCAACAAACCCAGCCTACATTAGCTGAACCCCAGCCAGTTAGCATATGTGGGAGCTAGAAATAAATGTGTGTTGTTTTAAACCAGTGAGATTTTGCAATTGCTTATGACACAGTGTGGTAGGCAGCATATGGCCCACCAAAGAGGTTCATTTCCAAATCCCTGGAACCTGTGAATGTTACATGACATAGCAAATGGGAATTAAGGCTTGTAGATGGAATTAAGATTACTAATCATTTAACCTTAAAACAGGGAGATTAATCTGGATTTTCCAGCTGGGCCCAATATAATCACAAGGGCACTTAAAGAAAAAAAAAAGATTTGATTATTGAGAACCAGTGAGATGGCAGCTTGAGAAAGAGTCAGCCTGCTGTTGCTGGATTTTAATATGTAGAAAGGCAGTCATTAGCCAAGGAGGGTGGGCAGTCTCTGGGAGAAGGAAACAGATTATCCTCAGGAGCTTCCAGAAGGAATTGAGCCCTAATAACACCTTGATTTTAGCCCAGTGATACTTATTTTAAACTTCTGACCTTTAGAGTTACAAGACAATACATTTGTGTTGTTTTAAGACATTAAGTTAATAGTAATTTGTTATAGCGAAAATATGAAACATTATAAAATGCACAGAAATAGTTAGTACCACAACATTAGCACTGATGTGATACCACAAAAGTATTTGGGGATGTGTGGTCAGTGAGAAAATAGTTACAGGAACCTGGAAAATTTTTGAGGAAACTGTTATAGGTGCTGGAAAGATGGTAAACTGTATGTAATGGTGTACATTCCATCACTTTCGTGATAGAAAGACAGAAAATATACCTAATGAATTTTAGAGCAATATGAAGATATTTCAAGTGAAAATGTTGAAAGCATGAGCTGGTTATTGTTAATTATGGTATTACAAAAAAGAGACAAAATCAGAAAAAGAAAGGTCACTTTGCAAACAGAATTAAGAAGGAATGGCCGGGCGTGGTAGCTCACGCCTGTAATCCCAGCACTTTGGGAGGCCGAGGCAGGTGGATCACTTGAGCCCAGAAGTTTGAGACCAGCCTGGGCAACATGATGAAACCCCATCTCTACAAAAAAAAAAAAAAAATAGAAATATTAGCTGGGTGTGGTGGCATGTGCCGGTAGTCCCAGCTACATAGGAGTCTGAGGTGGGAGGATGGCTTGAGCCTAGGAGGTGGAGGTTACAGTGAACTGAGATCATGCCACTGCACTCCAGCCTGGGTGACAGAGTGGGACTCTGTCTAAAAAATATATATATATTATCTGTAAACAGAAATAGAAATAATTTAACTTCTTCTTTTCCAATTTGGAGGCCCTTTATTTCTTTCTCCTGTATGATTGCTCTAGCTAGAACTTCCAGTAATATGTTGAATAACAGCGATGACCAGTGGGCATCCTTGTTGTGTTCCAGATCTTAGAGAAAAGGCTTTCAGTCTTTTTCCCCATTTAATATACTAGCTGTGAACCTGTAATATATGGCTTTTATTATGTTGAGGTATGTTCCTTCTATACCTAGTTTTCTTAGGTTTTTTTTTTCCATGGGGGGAGGTTGAATCAATTGAAATGATCGTATGATTTTTGTCCTTCGTTCTGTTGATATGATTTATCACATTGACTGATTTGCATATGTTTAACCATTCTTGCATCCCTGAGATAAATCTCACTTCATCATGATGAATCAAACTTTTAATATGTTGTTGAATTTGTTTGCTAGTATTTTGTTGAGAATTTTTGCATCCATATTCGTCAGTGATATTGGCCTGTAGTTTCCCTTTTTTGATATGTTTTTGACTGGTTTTGGTACCAGGGTAATACAGGCCTCATGGAAGAATGAGCTTGAAAGTATGCCATCCTCCTCTATTTTTTGAGATAGTTTGCATAGGATTGGAATTAATTCTTCTTTAAATGTTTGGTAGAACTTAGCAGTGAAGCCATGGAATCACAGCTTTCCTTGACTGGAAGACATTTTATTACAGCTTCAATCTTGTTACTTGTTATTGGTCTGTTCAGGCTTTGGATTTCTTCATGGTTCAATGTTGGTAGGTTGTATGTGTCTAGGAATTTGTTCATTTCTTCTAGATTTTCTAATTATTTGGCCTGTATAATTGCTTATAGTATCCACTAATGATCTTCTGAGTTTCTACAGTATCAGTTGTAAAGACTCCTTTTTCATCTGTGATTTTATTTATTTGCTTCTTCTCTTTTTTGTTAGTTAGGTTTCTCAATTTTGTTTAACTTTTCAAAAAACTAGCTTTTTCTTTTTATTATTATGCTTTAAGTTCTAGGGTACATGTGCACAACATACAGGTTTGTTACATATGTATACATGCAGCTCGTCATTTACATTAGGTATATCTCCTAATGCTATCCCTCTCCCTTACCCCCACCCCATGACAGGCCCCAGTGTGTGATGTTCCCCTTCCTGTGTCCAAGTGTTCTCATTGTTCAATTCCCACCTATGAGTGAGAACATGTGGTGTTTGGTTTTCTGTCCTTGTGGTAGTTTGCTGAGAATGATGATTTCCAGCTTCACCCATGTCCCTACAAAGGACATGAACTCATCCTTTTTGATGGCTGCATAGTATTCCATGACACCATGGAATATGTGCCACATTTTCTTAATCTAGTCTATCATTGATGGACATTTGGGTTGGTTCCAAGTCTTTGCTATTGTGAATAATGCCGCAATAAACATACATGTGCATGTGTCTTTATAGCAGCATGATTTATAGTCCTTTGGGTATATACCCAGTAATGGGATGGCTGGGTCGAATGCAATTTCTAGTTCTAGATCCCTGAGGAATCGCCACACTGACTTCCACAAGGGTTGAACTAGTTTACAGTCCCATCAACAATGTAAAAGTGTTCCTATTTCTCCACATCCTCTCCAGCACCTGTTGTTTCCTGACTTTTTAATGATCGCCATTCTAACTGGTGTGAGATGGCATCTCATCGTGGTCTTGATTTGCATTTCTCTGATGGCCAGTGATGATGAGCATTTTTTCATGTGTCTGTTGGCTTCATAAATGTCTTCTTTTGAGAAGCGTCTGTTCATATCCTTCGCCCACTTCATGATGGGGTTGTTTGTTCAAAAAACCAGCTTTTTGTTTTATTGACCCTGAATAACCAGCAGTGATACTCAGGTAGGTATCACAGGGTTTGGGTGAGACTCTGAAACTTGTTGGCTTCGGGTGAAACTCAGTACATTCCCAGTGGTGGTGGCTATGGAGACAGAATCCTTCTACTTGAGAAAAGCAGAGGGAAAAGAATAGGGGACTTTGTCTTGCACCATAGCTATCAGCTCTGCCACATGGGGATATATTGAGCACCAAGTGCATGCTTTACCCTGCTATGGCTGAGCTGGTATCCAAGATGCAAGACAAAGTCCTCTCCACTCTTCACTCTCCTATCAAGTGGGAAAAAAAAGGTGTCTTCTTTGGAGCTGCAAGATATGCAGCCCGGGATTAATGGAGGGGTGGCACCAGCACTTCCTCAGCCATCCTGGTTGGTGTTTCAGTAGCTTACATGCTTGCCCCTCCCCATCCCCCACACAATCCACTGGCTCTAAGCCCAGTTCAGCCCTAGGAATTGCCTAGGAGATGCAGTCGTTGTGGCCCTAGACTGCCTTTCAGTTTATTCAGCACTTCAGAACACTCCAGCCCAAGGTGGTGAGGCTTGTCAGAACTCAAATTCTGACTGCTGGGATGGATGATTCCCTTCTTGCTAGCGCTGGCTTAAATGCTCTCTCCACGGACAGGCATCAGCTGAGTTTGTTCCAGTTTTGCTTTCTTCTATAACAAGGCAGCACTAAGTACTAAATTCAAGGCACTATGTCACAATTATAGTATTCTCCCTCTCCCAAGTGCACAGATTATCTCTCTGTGCCACATGGCCACTGTTGGAGGATGAAAAAGGGATGGCATTGGCAATTCAAAATTCTTTGTCCTGCTTCTTCAGTGCCTCTTTCAATCATACAAATTTATAACCGAGTACTATGAGTGCTCACCTGATTTTTGGTTCTAGATACCTTTTTCTCTTTGTTTTTTCTTTTTTTCTTTTTTTTTTTTTTTTTTGTAGATAGTTGTTAAATTGGTGTCCTTGTAGAAGGGGCAATTGGTGAAATCTCCTATTCCACCATCTTGCTTTGTTACTCTCTCCATATCTAAATTTTAAAAATTCCAGCAGTTTAAGAGAAGAGAGAGGAGACAAATATTTTAAAATTTTAAGAAAATGTCCAAATCTTCAGGTCAGCAATTTTCAAATTATTAGTGCTCACCAGGGTCTAGGAGAAAGAAAGAAGTGGACTCACCACAACCATCACTGTGGCATTTTTTATTATTGGGAACAATAAGAACATTCTATAAACTAATAAGAAGAAAAGATATCACAGAATTTCATACAAATGAACTGAGAATTAGGAGACTACTAGAGTTCTTAACAGAAATAATTTAAACTTGAAAAGAACAGAAAAATGCCTTCAAAAATCTGAGGAGATATTATTTTCTACTTAGAATTATATGCCCAGCAAAATTATGAATATATGTGAATCTAGAATAAATATAACTTCTGAACATTCTTGGTTTCAAAGATGTATTTCCCATGCATCATTTTAAAGAAAATTATAAGAAAATATACTTCACTAAAATAAGGGAGTAATCTAAGAAAAGGGAGTATTCTGATATTCAAGAAATCATGGCTTTAATCTAAGAGAGGTAATGGGACTCTGCAAAATGATAGTGAAGAAGTAATGTCAAATAATACCTGTGAAATAAACCTACAGATCAATTTATTTAAATTGGGTCAAATAAAAATGGGTAGGAGATATTTCTTTAAAAAGATAAAAAAGAGAATACTTAATCTATAGAAATATTGGATGGAGATTTATACAACTGGGGGAAGGTTGCAGATTGAATTAGTGATTAAAAACAAAGACAAAATGAAGCAATTATTAATCTATAAAAACAAAAATTATGTAGGAAATGATTGTGGATTATTATAGGCTTTGTTATGAAAATAATTTAAATAATATTAATAATATACACACTGAGTATTGGTTTAACCAAATGTTTTATATAACTATATTAGGATGATAGAAAAGTAGAAAGTGTTTATATAAATGCTGTGTGAGAAGAGGCGAGGGTCCTTAAAGAAAGCTAAATTCTTATCTTTTCTGGTGGAAATAGATAACCCCTAAACTGGTAAATGAAGAAAATAATAATATAAGAATATTATTTTCCAGCTGGGCACAGTGGCTTACGCCTGTAATCCCAGCACTTTGGGAGGCCAAGGCGGGCGGATCACAAGGTCAGGAGATCGAGACCATCCTGGCTAACACAGTGAAACCCCGTCTCTACTAAAAATACAAAACAGTAGCCGGGCGTGGTGGTGGGCGCCTGTAGTCCCAGCTACTCGGGAGGCTGAGGCAGGAGAATGGTGTGAACCCGGGAGGCGGAGCTTGCAGTGAGCTGAGATCGCACCACTGCACTCCAGCCTGAGAGACAAAGCGAGACTCCGTCTCAAAAAAAAAAAAAAAAAAAAAAAAAAGAATACTATTTTCCATGGAGAGACGGAATAATACACAAACAGATTGGTAAAACATTTGACTATGCTGGCCAATGGGAAATGTGGGTGAGAAAGAGTGAATGGTAGCATGCATGGGATTCCTGTCTTTCATTATGAATGTGAGGTAAACATTTTATTCCTCATACTGTGTATACAAATAACACTGAAAAAATAAAATCAAGTTATATAAAATAAAATCCTCTCTCTTACACGCTATAAGAGAGTAATATTTGCCTCAAGGCAGATCTAATGAGAAGTTTATTGTGAATTCATCTTTATTTTGTAAATTTTAATTTTGGAATTTATCCTTTCAAGACATATTTGTTGACTGCCTAAAGTTGCAAGGCATGAGACTTCTATTTTCAGACAAATTTATTTCTGTCTTGATTCATATTCACTCTTATTAAAACCAGCAGTGGCCATAAGTTAATTATAAATTGTTGGACTTTCCCCTAAGTATGTTTACAAGCATTGGTTTTAAGTATTATATTCAATAATCTAATACAGCTTAATATTCATAATAAGAAAAATAAATTAATTTTCATTTCTCTTAGGCAATAAACAGTGTTATTCCGAATTTTAAACAAGGTGGGCTGGAGACATAACTAATGATGGTCAAAACACAAGTTTTAATATAAGAAGTCTTTTTTTGGGTAAAGCTACAAGTTAACTATAGTTCTAAATAGTTTTATTTTGTATTTTATGTAAGACCAAGGATAAAGAGGTGGGAATAAGGGTGTTTTTTTCTTTAGAGATAGTGATAAAATTAAAATAGACTGTTTTGTCAAGTATATACAATGGTTTATAATGATCATGGGAAAAAGAAAAAAAAATCCACAATGGCAGAGAGCAAAAGCTTATTTAAGAAGTGAAGGTCATAGATAAATATGAAATTCTCTTTGGGTATATCCACCAATACACAAGGAAAATATTTTTCTAAAGATTGAGTCTTTCTGTGAAATAGTAAGGATTTGATAAAAGCATGATGAAGATAGTCACTGGGTGAACTGAAGCCTTGATGTACCTGGATAGATCCATAAGTGCTGATTAAAAAGTGGGGAATGTGTGGATAATATAATAGTGTTCCTTAATTTAACAGGATGCTGACAATAGACTTTACAACTTTATACATTTTATACATTATAATAAATGTAAAAAATCTTATTTTTATTTTATTTCTGTTTTAAACTTTTACACTACTGTACTTTGTGAAAGTTATGTTTATTTTTAAGAACTCAATAGGCAAAAATCTAGGCTTTAAATTCTCAGATTTGTTGCACTGAAACCCCACTCCTTTCTGTTGCTCGGATGTCACCTATAATACTGATTTATCTCTGAGTATCTCTCACTGAAATGAATATTTTTAATTTTTTCTTAGGGATAACCAACAAATTATCCCAATATTTTCAATTTGCTTACTTTTTCTAGTCCAATGGTTCTCAGACTTGAGAGAGAATTAGAATCACTTGAGAGCTTGTTAAAACAGATATTGCTGCTCTGCAGTCTCAATTTCTCATTCAGTAGATCTGTGTTCAGGCTTGAAAACTTACATTTCTAACGTGTTCTCAGAAGATTCTGATAATGCCAATAGGAGCACCACACATTGAGAACACTACTACTGATTATATATAAAGTTTTGATAATTCAAAAACTTAACCAACCAGAATCTGTTCACTATCATCTCTTAGGCATTATGTTAGGGACAGAGATTATAGTGTTATTCTGAATTCAGTAGGTCTGTGTTAAGGCTTGAAAATTTACATTTCTAAAATGCTCTCAGACGATTTTGATGATGCCAATAGGAGCAACACACATTGAGAATACTGCTATTGACTATATATAATTCGATGTAAGTATGATTGTAAACATACTTCTCCCTAAGGGGAAAGTCCAACAACTTATAATTTGCTTACGGCCACTGCCGGTTTTAACAAAGGTGAATATGAATCAAAAAAGACAAAAATTTGTCTGGAAGTAGAAGTAAAGATATAGCCCTCATGCCTTGCAGCATCAGAGATTACAGGGATAAAAAAGACAAAATCTATGTGCATCAGGACTACCAAATCTAGACAAAGCTTTTAACCTAATTTTCCATCGTGAGGATAAAATCTTTGAGCTTCTAGAGAAGTACTGTCCAAAAGAAATAGGATATGAGCCAAAAATACAATTTTAAATATTCTAGTAGCCATATTAAAAAAGAATAAATAAGTAAAATCAATTGTAATAATATATCTTATTTATCCAAATATAGCTAAAATATCATTTTAACATGTAATCAGTATAAACATTATTAATGAGCTCTTTTACATTCTTTGTTTTCATACTAAGGTATAAATTAGTTTGTAATTTATACCTGCCATCTATCTCAATTTGGACTGGTCATATTTCAAGTGCCCAAAAGCCACACGTGGTTAATGGCTACCATATTGTAGAGCAGATCTATAGAGAAGAAAGAAGCTATCAAGAACCAATCCATGTTGTCCTGGATTTAGTTGTGACTTCTAGGAAGACGAGCTCCACATCCATATTTTCATGACTGACATCTCTCATTAGGGATTCTCTTCTGTATTTCCTGCTGATTATGGCTCTTCTTGGATTTATTTCCATTATCAAATTTGAAACTTCTAAAGTGCTTTTTCCCAAACTAGCTAATTTTTTGACATTCCTTTCAGTGCTTTTTTAGGTTAAAAACTCAATGTCATTTTTGATTCCTTACTTTTCTGATACTTTGTCCTGAGATTCTAAATACTACTCAGATTTTGGATTAGGCCGTTTCAACGAATATTTAGTTTATTCAACTGGCTCCCGTCTCTTTCCTGCACGTCATTCACTATTTCTTAAAACATATTGCATTCTTGGCACTATACTGTGCTATAGAGATAAAAAGATAAGTAAGATGCAGCATCTGCCCTCAAGAAATCTACATTCTCTCTTCCTTCACTAACTCATCTTTTTATGACAGTAAGGCTTTCATCCTGTGCCTTTCCTGCTCAGAATGTCCAGTGTTCAAATATTCCATTGGCTGCAACATACAACTCCAATATGATTCCATTTCCATATATTATCTTTACAGCCCTATATGTAACTGTTCTACAGCACACAACCTCTGCTCAAATTGGTTTCTTCACTGTTCCTGCATTCTAATCTCTATGATTTTGTGCGTGTAGTTTCACATGCCTGATTCTGTGTGTTTTTAACTTAGATTTATTATTTTAACTTTAAAAATCTCTGACATATTTTCTCTTTGGAAAATGACTATTATTTCCAAGATGAAGATTGCTTATATTTGAGTGCATTCAAACTACGAAGATGTTTACTTGAGATATTGACAAAGCTGAAAACATTCAGGCAGATTTCTTATTCAAAAAAGTAAATCAACAATAGCAATTATGACAAAAACAAAACACACTTGGAACAAGTATCCAATCTTTATGAAAATTCTTTACCAAAGAATGCTGTTTAGTTCATGAAAGAAGAAACCACTTGACGGAAAACAAAATACTTATTCCCGAAGTATTGGGGATTGTTAAAACAGTGAACACACAAGGGAATACTCTGCCTCAGCCTCTATTTGCCTTATGGTAGCACATAAATCCTTCCTTCCTAGAGACAGAACTTGCTTATCAGTGCAGAGAAGGCACCAGCCAGCACTGGAGGAAACTGGGAACAGATTTACTATTTTCCTGCCCCTTAAAAGACTGAAACAGCTCTCTCTTTTGTCTTGTCACATAGAATGTATGGCTTTTTGTTAAAACACGATTTAAACAAGGCCCCTAAGCCACTGCCTTGAGAGAGAAATACTTTTGTACTGAGGCCTCTCCCTTGTGATGGGTATAGCACATGTTAATAAACTTCTGCTGTTTTTTCTTTTGTTAATTTGACTTTTGTTTTCAGGAGGGTATCTCAACTTAGAACATAAAAAGAGGGAAAAAAAAAAGAAAAAGGAAAAAGTCTTCTCCCTCCACCACTACTTAATCCTAAATGACTAATTCTGCCTGGAGTTAATTGATGAGACAAAACATAGCAAGAAATTTTCCCACCTAGGTGTTCCCAAATAAAATACTCTTTCAATGAATAACATACATTAAAAGGTACTCCTATTTTGGTACTTAAACTTTAGTTATTTCCTAAAGATGGAATTCTCAGGTCTCCTAATACCTGTTAGCTTTGTAAGGGATAGTATTATTTACTAATTAACACAGAGCCTAATGAGGCATTATAAATGTAGAGAAATGCATGATCTCTTCAAACTAAAGATATATAAAGAGAATCTAATATTTAAAATTCTTGGGCTGAGCACAGTGGCTCACACCTGTAATCCCAGCACTTTGGCAAGCCGAGGTGGGTGGATCACCAGAGTTCAGGTGTTTGAGATCAGGCTGGCCAACAGGATGAAACCCTATGTGTACTAAAAATACAAAAATTAGCTGAGCGTGGTGGCATGTAGCTGTAATCCCAGCTACTCAGGAGTCTGAGGCAGGAGAATCACTTGAATCAGGGAAGCGGAGGTTGCAGTGAGCTGAGATAGTTTCACTGCACTCCAGCCTGGGTGACAGAGACTGTCTCAAATAAATAAATAAATAAATAAATAAATAAATAAATAAATAAAATTCTTTTACATTAGTAATGATCTATATTGGATCCCAGGAAACACAGACTTTTTGCCAAAATATGTACTTTCGAATAAAGTTGACAATGGAAAACAAACACAAGTTATGAATTTTTTTAATTAAAATATAGTAAATTGAAAACAACATACAAGAATGTGGGTTACTTGTGGCTTTCTTGTATAGGCAAATATGTAATTTTCCTACATATTAATTAGAGGACATCCTTTGGTATTGTGTTGAAATAATAAAACCATGATAGCATAATAATATGATACGTAGTGTCATAGTATCTTATACTATGATTCTATTTTTCGGTTCTTTATTGAGATAGTCTCCTGAAAACAAAAAAAGTCAAATAAACAAAATAAAAACAAGCAGAAGTTTATTAACATGTGCTAATATTGTGATACATATTATCATAGTATTATGATACACATGTATATGTGATATACATGACATATAATACTTTGATAAATCAAAATCATTATGGTATAACTGAACTTTGGAATCAATAGAGATCCATTATATATGCATTTCTCACTGAAAAGATGGAAAAAGTAAGAGAAAAAGAAATCAGATCAAGTCCTCAGGATTCTCAGCTGAAATCCTCAGCTTAGGGAACATGCAGGTTTGTTACATGAGTATATTGAATGATGCTGAGGTTTGGGGTATGATTGATCCTGTCACTCAGGTAGTGAGCATAGTACACATATTAATGTTATCAAATAAGCAGTTTTATTCCAAGCAGATACAAAAATATCATTGCCACATAATCAAATATAACAGGATATTATATATTTTAATACATTATAACATCAAACTATAAAAAGTTATGTTAAAATTAATAACCTTCATTTCTTTATCTATCTAAAAGTTCTAGTGTGTATTGACCTTTTAAGACCTATAAAACTATTTTTAGAATTTCTCACAATATTGGTACAGTATTGACAAATTCCCTCAGCAATTACTTATCTGAGAAAGATTCATATCTCCTTCATTTATAAAATTTAGTTTTGCTGAATACAAAATGCTTAGCTGACAGTTATTCAGTTTAAAGAGACTGAAGACAGGACCTCAATCCCTTCTGGCTTGTAGGTTTCTGCTGAGAAGTCTGCTTTTAGTCTCATAGGTTTTCCTTTATATGTTATCTAATGCTTTTGTCTTACTGCTCTTAGAACTTTTTCCATCATGTTGACAATTGCCTGATGACTACATGCCTTGGTCTGTCCTTTTTTTGCAATGGATCTCCCAGGAGTTCTTTTATCTTCTTGCTTTGAATGTCTAAATCTCTAGCAATGCCAACGAAGACTTTGTCAATTATTTCTGAAATAGGTTTTACAAACATTTTGCTTTTTCTTCTCCCTTGGGAACACACATAATTCTTAGGTTTGGCCATTTTACATAATCCCATATTTCTTGGAGACTTTGTTTCTTTTGTTTCTTTATTTTGTCTGATCAGGATAATGTCTTTGACCTCTGAAATTCTTTCTTCTACTTGGTCTAGTCCATTAAAACTTTCCACGAAATTTTATAGTTCCCTAAATGTGTTTTATTGTTTTCAGAAATTCTGATTGGTTTCTCTTTAAAGTATCTATTTCCTTAGAAAATTTTTCATGCATATCCTGAATTGTTTTTTAATGTCTTTGTTGGTTTTCACCTTCCTCTTGTATCTCCTTGAGTAACTTAATAACCAACTCTTTGCATTCTTTATCCGATACTTCAAAGATTTCATCTTGGTTTGGATCCATTGCTAGAGATTTAGTGGGATCTTTGGGAGTGTTATAGAAACTTGTTTTTTCATATTGCAAGTATTATTTTTCTGGTTCCCTCTCATTTGATTAGACTATTCTAATTATTTTTTTTTATTATACTTTGAGTTCTAGGGTACGTGTGCACAACGTGCAGGTTTGTTACATAGGTATACATATTCCATGTTGGTTTGCTGCACCCATAAACTCATCATTTACATTAGGTATTTCTCCTAACGTTATCCCTCTCCCAGTCCCGCACCCCCTGGCAGACCCCAGTGTGTGATGTTTCCCTCCCTATGTCCATGTGTTCTCATTGTTCAACTCCTACTTATGAGTGAGAACATGCAGTGTTTTGTTTTCTGTCCTTGTGATAGTTTGCTGAGAATGATGGTTCCCAGCTTCATCCATGTGCCTGCAAAGGACATGAACTCATCCTTTTTTATGACTGCATAGTATTCCATGGTGTATATGTGCCACATTTTCTTAATCCAGTCTATCATTGATGGACATTTGGGTTGGTTCCAAGTCTTTGCTATTGGTTCCAAGTCTTTGCTATTGTGAATAGTGCCTCAGTAAACATACGTGTGCATGTGTCTTTTTAGTAGCATGATTTATAATCCTTTGGGTATATACCCAGTAATGGAATGGCTGGGTCAAATGGTATTTCTAGTTCTAGATCCTTGAGGAATCACCTTGCTGTCTTCCACAATGGTTGAATTAATTTACACTCCCACTAACAGTGTAAAAGCATTCCTATTTCTCCACATCCTCTCCAGCATCTGCGGTTTCCTGACTTTTTAATGATTACCATTCTAAGTGGCGTGAGATGGTATCTCATTATAGTTTTGATTTGCATTTCTCTGATGACCAGTGATGATGAGCATTTTTTTCATCTGTTGGCTGCATAAAGGTCTTCTTTTGAGAAGTGTCTGTTCATATCCTTTGCCCACTTTTTGATGGGCTTGTTTGTTTTTTTCTTGTAAATTTAAGTTCTTTGTAGATTCTGGATATTAGCCCTTTGTCAGATGGGTAGATTGCAAAAATTTTCTTCCATTCTGTAGGTTGCCTGTTCATTCTGCTGATAGTTTATTTTGCTGTGCAGAAACTCTTTAGTTTAAATAGATCACATTTGTCTATTTTGGCTTTTGTTGCCATTGCTTTTGGTGTTTTAGTCATGAAGTCCTTGCCCGTGCCTATGTCCTGAATGGTTTTGCCTAGGTTTTCTTCCAGGGTTTTTATGGTTTTAGGTCTTACATTTAAGTCTTTAATCCATCTTGAGTTAATTTTTGTATAAGGTATAAGAAAGGGATCCAGTTTCAGCTTTCTACATATGGCTAGCCAGTTTTCCCAGCACTGTTTATTAATTATTTTTAATTTATTTATTTATTTGAGATTTTTTAAAAATGTCTTTCTTTCCCCTTGAGGATGTGACTTTAATGTTTATAGTTTATTGTTACCTAGCTTTGGCTCTGGGTGCTTCCAGTGGTGAAGACTTTGTATAAGTTCTTTGGTTCTAGGGAATCTTTGTGTGATGGCTTTCTCAGATGCTGGGTCACTTTCTCCTGTGGGGCTGGAATGGCAGAGATCTTATGAAGCTTATCTCATTCCCCAGTGGTGTTCACTCTACATTTATTTCCCAGTATTTTATTCACTGGGTTGAGCGGTTCAGACCTCAGGCCTGTAGGAGATACCCATGGGCAAAAACTGGCTGTAGCTAAAGCAGGTGCGTAAATGCAATACCCCAATTGTGGGCAGAGGTCCCAGCCTTGACAGAGGCAGCTGCGGAAGCTGTCAGTGAAATGTGCTGAGGTCTTTTCAGGGGAAAGGGAAGCAATTACCACAGGTCTCCTTTCATGCCAGCAGGAAAGCAATCTGCTTCCTACTCACTCTCCTGACCTTGTGTGCCAGCTATTGAGACCAGACAGGCACCTCTTTTTATCTGCAGGAATGCTAATGTTCCAAGGAGAGAAGGATTTTGACTCTACCTCTCATGCAAGCCTAAACCTGCGGGGCACTCCTCCTATGGGGATGCATTCACCATGAAGTGTTCCAGAGAGGCTGTCTACAGATGTACCCATGTGGAGCACTCATTGGAGAAGCCCTACTTGTGTCTGCAATGGTGGTTGAGAAGGAGAAGTCCCCTTCTCGAAGACCCTTTGTAAGCACTTGGGCTGTCTGACTGTTGGGGTAGAACTGCAGACTTTCCCCATTGAGCCTAGTACTCACGTGTGTCTCTACTGAAAGAAAATTTCTACAAGTGGAAAGTTCAGAAACTCAGGACCTGTAGTCTGTGCTATTTTTGGTTTTATTTTGCTTTTGTCCACGAGGCATTTCCTTTATGTGGTTCACTCCCCTTTTCCCTAAAAGTAGCTATCCCTGAGGGCCAGAATCTTGTAAATACTTCTGCTTATCTGGGTCTAGCCACTAAGTAGGGATGCCATACCCCAGGCTGGTGTTGGGGAATGTCTCTAAGGGATCAAGTTATGTGACCTGTCCTCTAGTCTCCAAGCAGTGGGTACCAGCGCTAGTTCTGGTGGGAGTGGAGGGACAGTAATGTAGAATCTGAGATTTCCTTGGTTATAAACAGCCTTAATGTGTTGGCTTTCTCAAATGCTAGCTGTAGTAGTAATGTACTAGTCACATGGACAAAGTCAAGACCCCATGGATAGCCAGGGTGATGCAGGAAATGGTGATAGGTGAGTTTGTGCAAAAGTTTTCTCCTTCCTGAGCACTGTATTGTTCTACTTGCAGATGTCTTAATGGGTTATGCCAATTGGCCTCCAGCCAGGAGGTGGCTTTTACAAAAGAGCACCAGCTGCAATGGTAGCAATGGTGTTTGTGCTTGCCTTATGTTACCCAAGAGAGGTACTCTAGTGTCTCAGGCAGTGGATGGGGCCATGGACCTTTCAGAAATCCTTGTGCTTTGTGTAATGCTACAAGGGTGGATGGAGGGGCAAAGCCCAGTGAGGTCTGGGTCAGGCAAGTCTGCACTTGGCTCCCCGCAAGCAAGTGCAGGCAGCGGCCCCAATAGGGATCTCAGGGCAGTTCCTGGGCCACTAGAATAATGTTCCAGGAAGGGGCACAGCTGTATCTGCTGCACAAAAGACTCTGCATGGGAAAAGGAGGTAGCAGGTGGCAGTAAACCCCACTCAGTTCCCATATACTTGGCAAGGCCGGTCTTACACCCACAGTGTTCTGCTAGAAGCAGCTAGCTGTGATCTAGGCAGCCTGTGCTCAGATCCAAAACTGCCTGAGGCCATAAGCCTTCCCAACCAAGATACAAACCACAAATTTCAGGCCATGCCCCTCCTGGTCCACCTGCAAAGCATGAGCATCCAGCTTCTGTGCCTGTGGCTATAACGCACCTCCTGCTCACCCCTTGGTTCTGGCCGAGGGGGTTATTCCCACTCAAGATTATATTGCAAATCTCAGGTGCTTCTTTCAACCTGTGACCACTGTCTGAGTTCCCTGGTTGACTTCCACCAGGTTATCTGTGAGGTAGAATCAGGAATGGCATCCCTCCATCCCCACAAAGAACATCCTGATGCTGCTCCTTCTCATATATTCTTCACCACTCACTAAATCAGCCTCAGAGCTAGGTAGGGTTAGGCATTCCCCCGTGGCCTAGATTGCCTGGCTCCCCAGTGGGAGTTTATGTCACAGAAGCAGTCTCTCTTTCTCTCATGCTCTGGAAACTCACAGTTTTCTTCCTGATTCCTGGTATAGACTGTTTCCCACTGCTTTTTTCAAAGAGTCTGTGGTTTCTTTAAGCTTTTCTGTTAAGTTCTTGTGTTGCTTCTTCGTAAAAAAAAAGTTCACAGTGTGAATCTCTACACACCATTTTGTCTTTCCAAGTGGTAGAGGCATGCTAATAATGCCTCTAACCCACCATCTTAGGGAAAAAAAGGGGTCCTATACGTTTTGACAAATTTTATTTTCATCTTAACTTAGTTCAAAGGGCTTAGAGGCTAAAAATATTTATTGTTTTTAGAGACAGGGTCTCACTATGTTGCCCAGGTTGACTCCAACTCCTGGGCTCAAGTGACTTTTCCACCTCAGCCTCTTGAGTAGCAGAAACTACAAGCATGCACCACTGTGCCTGGCCAGATGTAAAATATTAATATTTAAATGTCTGTCTTGCAGATTTTCAACCCAAGATATTTAGGCAAGTAAGGTGGTTCTGATTCCTTGTTAAAAAATCAGACATAAATTATTTTCCTTATCAGATTAGTTCTCTAACATATTTTTCTTTGTGTCAGAATTGCTTGATTCTCCAGATCAGAAATACTTGGGCTACAATAAATCCTCAGTCACCTGCTGTCCCCTACATCAAATGGCACAATGCCTTTGTGGAGACTACCTATATACCAGCTGCTTGCCATGCTGGTAAACTCATTCTGTATGTAACATTTTGGGGCTGCTGTACCCTAAATGACTATCCCTACATAATTCACAGTATTTTCTTTCTGATTGTTGTATCAGGTTGATAATTCAGTTTAATTATTTGAGTTTATCCTCTAGGTTTTCTTTACATGTAGAAAGGTTATCCTTAAATTGACCTCTTAAAGAAGGACTGATCCACTTGATAATCTATAGCATATGAAGGGTTGCCGAGAATATATGAACAATTAATATTTGAAAACTTACTAATGGACTACTAAGAAAAGATATTTTTGACCACTTTTAGTTTTAGATAGTTGGTATTTTTGTTAAAGAAAAAAGCAATTCAAGCTTTCAAAATACTCTTTCAGGAGAAGGATATATTCACTTCTCAAAATAGGAAGCCATTTATCTATTAAAAAGGATGATGTGGGCGTATATTGTATTTTTCTTTCTATTGTTGGCAGATAATGTCAGAGGCTTGATTTATAATGTGTGCTTTAGCAGAATAATTTTTTCTGGTATGTTTTATAAAACCTTACTTCTTTTCACATCACATACATCTTTTTTTTCTTTTGTGTCTACATTTGTGCATCTTTTCTACATCCATTCATTTATGTTCAAATGTCCTATCAATACTTATTTATCAATATAGCAAATATTTTAATGTCTATGAAAATGACACTTATTTTCCTATAACTTAAAAGTTTGAAAGAAAATAGTGAGGTTTTTTTTTTTTTTGGCATTGCTATCTGTTCAAGGTTCAGTGCAGGCAACAAAAGACTCTTAGATATTTAAAACAGAATAGGATCTTTTGAAATGCTGCTGAAATGTAGAATGATTCCCAGAATAATGAAAAGCTGTCCAATCATGAGAACTACTACTTCAGATCCCACCACTAGAGTTACGCTGGAATAAGAATCTACTTTAGTTTTTGCTGTCTCTGCCCCTGACCTCCCTGTAGATTTGAGACAGAAACACCATAATTATGAGTCAGGAATTAGGAAGTCATAGGAGTTACTGCTACTATTGCTGATGCCACAGCTGATCTAGGAAACTGGACAATGGATCCTGGATCTCTATTTCAGGGAGACCTCACATATCTACAACTAGGCTTGCCAACATCACTATTTGTAAGTTATGCAATGACTATAATCCTCCATAAATGAGGTACAACTCTAGTTATAAGTCTAGAAAATATTGTAATTAGTTATGTTTAAGGTCAAATTATGGGTAAATTCTTAAAATTAACTTGGAAATAATTGAATTTTAAGCTACTTAAATGCAAATAAATGATTTTAAAAGTACGAGTTTTAAAAATTACATTACTATGATTTCTCATAAATATCATTTGGATGCAGTAAAATGCTCACTTTAAAGTAGTTTCATTTTTCTTTAACATCAAAAATATACTTACATGGAAATCTTCTATTTTTTGATGCTTGGCATCATCATATATTTCTCGTGCCTTTTCCATGAAGTAAAAAGAAAGTGGTCAGTTTTTACTTTCCAGGTTTCTACTTAACTTTGTCCAATAGTCAATCATCAAATTCGAAGGAATTTCAGAAATGATTATTTTCAAACTCTTTGATTGCACCTAGGATTTCTGCTTCTTCATATGCTTTGGACATGCTTTGTTAGTTGGCATTGAAACTAAAGGTAGGGGGGAAAATGTGTCTCATTTCTTGTCTGCCATAATGTGGGTTGATATTAAAAACCCCTAACTCCCAACACCTGACTTTTAACCTTGGTACCATATGTATTTATTGGATAGAGAAGATGTTTCAAAAGGAAAGGGGAAAAATTCCTAAATTACTCATTTCTCCCTGTACTCGTTCCACTTATCCAAAAATCGTTTTTTGTTGTTAGGTTTCAGTCACTTTTTTATAATGTAAGCTTTATGTAATCAAGAATTTTGTCTGTCTTGGTCTTTTTTGTCTAGCACCAAGAACTAGTACTGAAACTGAATATATTGTACAGAAGAAGGAAGGAGAACATTCTTACAGGACTAATACTCATTAAGTACACAATATTTTCTATAATTTCAAACCAACACAAAGTCAGTGAGTTTTACCTTGTAAAGAAATGTATTAGGGTTCAAAATTATCAGTCAGGATTTATGAAGCATCAGTAATAATTCAACGGTTAGATATAGAAACTGGGTCTACTTTATATTATTGGAGCCAGCTTCTCTTATGAGGCAACATTTATGTGAAGGCCTAAACAATGTAATGGTAACAGGATGCACAAAGAATCAGAAAGAGGGTTTTCCCCATTCTGCTCCTTTTCCACCAGTGCTGTCACATCAGATGCAGTGGCTTCTTTCTCATTGGCTCCTATGGTCAATTCAAAAGAGGAAACATCAATACTATAGCCTGAACTATTTGGAGATATAAAGCCAATAATGTCAATAAGCTATTTACCAAATATTTTAACGGCAATAACTTGATTACTGTTATATTCTGAATGTTTTTGTTCCCCCAAAATTCATATATTGAAATCTAATCATCAATGTGATGGTATTAGGAGATGGGGTTGTTGAGAGGTAGTTAGGCCAAGAAGGCAGACCCCTAATTAATGGAATTATTGGCCTTATAAAAGAAGTCCTAGAGAGCTGCTGTGTGCTTTCTACCATGCGAGCATGCAGTGAGAAGACGGATATTTACAAACCAAGAAGCAGGCCTTCATCAGACACCAAATCTGCTGGCACCTTAATCTTGGACTTCCTAGCCTCCAGAACTGTTGTGGGAAGTCAGGGACCCCGACTGGAGGGAACGGCTGGAGCCGAGGGAGAAGAACATAAATCGTGAAGATTTCATGGACATTTATCAGTTCCCAAAATTAATAATTTCTTTTATAATTTCTTATGCCTGTCTTTACTGCATTCTCTGAACACAAACTGGGAAGATTTCATGGACATTTATCACTTCCCCGATTAACACTCTTATAATTTCTTATGCTTGTCTTTACTTTAATCTCTTAATCCTGTTATCTTCATAAGCTGAGAATGTACATCACCTCAGGATCGCTATTGTACAAGTGGATTGTAAAACATATGTGTTTGAACAACATGAAATCAGTGTACCCTGAAAAAGAACAGAATAACAGTGATTTTTCAGGGAACAAAGGAAGATAACCTTAAGGTCTGACTGCCTGCGGAATCAGGCAGAATAGAGCCATATTTTTCTTCTTGCAGAAAGCCTATAGACGGATGTGCGAGTAGGAGAATTATTGCTGAATTCTTTTCCCAGCAAGGAATAACCCTGGGGAAGGAATGCACTTCTGTGAGTAGGTCTATAGAGGGCTGCTCTGGGAGTGTCTATCTTATGTGGTTGAGATAAGGACTGAAATACACCCTGGTCTTCTGCAGGACCCTCAGGCTTACCAGGATTGGGAAATTCCAGGCTGGTAAATTCTAGTCAGACCGGTTGTCTGCTCTTGAACCCTGTCTCCTGTTAAGATGTTTATCAAGACAATGCGTACACAGCGGGACATAGACCCTCATCAGTAATTCTAATTTTGTCTTCACCTTGTAATCTTTATTGCCCTTTGAAGCATGTGGTCCTTGTGACCTACTCCCTGTTGGTAAACCTTCCCCCCTTTTTAAAATCCATAATAAAAACTTGCTGGTTTTGCGGCTTGGAGTCAGCATCACGGTCCTACCAATATGTGATGTCACCCCCAGAGGCCCAGCTGTAAAATTTCTCTCTTTGTGCTCTTTCTCTTTATTTCTCAGACTGGCCAACACTTAGGGAAAATAGAAAAGAACCTACATTGAAATATTAGGGGCTGGTTCCCTTGATACAGAGCAGTGCCAAATAAATTTCTGTTTATATGCTACTCAGTTTATAGTATTTTGTTACAGAAGCTATAATGGGCTAAGACAGTGGCATATATAAATTTATCTTTAAATTAAATAGCCAAAATAACACTTTCTATACTATTACATCTTCCCAAGAGAGATTAATATAAAACATATTTATTTAAGAAATTACCCATCTGTGAACTGACTCCTGTTATCTCAGATGTTATTCATTGTTGAGAATTTAGAAGTCAAAAAATAATACTTCTTTTTTATTTTCTGAGTCTGGAATCAATTAAGAGAATTACTCAATTCATAAATATGGCAATTAAAGTATAATATATAGAATATGATGGCTTCAGTAGGGAGTGAGTGGAAAGTACACTTATTCTTTCACCATTGTTCTTGCCATTTTGCTTATTTAATATATTTAATCAATTTGATTATGCTCTATTTTAATTTTCTCCGTGGAAAATGAAGAGAAAATTGTTTTTGCATGATCTAAGATTTCAAGATTCTATGTTTATGGCTAAAAGCTTATGCTCGGTGTATGAGTGAGACACTGATGATAAAGTCCTTTTTTCTGTACCTCCAATGGCTTATAAGGCTGCAGATTAGTCAGACATGCAAATAACTGTAATGAAAGGAAAGGAAACCTGTGAGCCAGGACTATTTAAAAAAGATCCTGACAGGGTAAGTGGCATGAAGACAAAAATGAAAATACTTCATTTCAAGGACTTCTTAGTTCTTTTATACAGAAACCAGAAAATTATTTCACTGTAAAATGTCCTTGGCTACTGAAGAGACCACAGACTTTAATATAAAGGTTATTAACTGTTCCAAAAATGAGTAAAAACCTATCTTTTAACAGGCTAAAACTTTTTACAAAAATGTTTAGGTTTCACTGATAAACATTTATAGACCTAAAAAGTGGAAGAAATATACATTTTGAGAAACACTAAAAATTTTTCCAATGTTTTTTAAAACCAAAAATATATATTTTTTTGATTTAAAAGTGAGCATGAGCTAAACAAATTTTTTCTGCATATATTTATAGTTCTTTCTTTAAATACTGGTATGCACATAATTTTTAATACTTTCAAATGTATTTTAAAGACTTCAGATTTTTTGAAACTCTTCAGGTTTCCACAAAGTTTGGAGATTATCATTCCTATCCTCAAAAGAAAAAAAAAAAACAGCTGTACAAACTGAAAACCAACAGTTTTTCTTAGGTTCATTAGAAAATTGAGGTCACGGGGCAAATGGCCATACCAAAATCTGAAGAGAGAGTTAAATACAGAGAGGCACAGCCCAGGTCAACTGATTTGAATCATAAACTGTTAGAGTCAGTAACTAACCACAAGCATGACTCAGAGATATTGTGGGTTTGATTCCAGACCACCCCCGTAAAGTGAATATCATAATAAGGTGACTCATATGAATATTTTGGTTTCCCTACACATATAAAAGTTATGTTCACACTATAATGTAGTCTATTAAGTGTGCAACAGCATTATTGTAAAAAAATGAGCATATCTTAATTTAAAAATACTTTATTGCTTAGAAATGCTTACCATCATTGGAACCCTCAGTGAGCCTTAATCTTTTTGCTGCTGGAGGGTCTTGCTCAATATTGATGGCTGCTGACTGATCAGAGTGGTGTATGGTGAAGATTGGGGTGGTTGTGGTGGTTTTTAAAAATAAGACAACCATGAAATTTGCCGCATTGATTGACTCATGCTTTCATGCATGATTTCTCTGTGGCATGCAATGCTATTTGATAGCATTTTACTCATAGTATAACTTCTTTCAAAATTGGAGTCAGTGCTCTCAAACCCTGCTGCTGCCTTTACCAACTTTCATGTAATATTCTAATGTTATGTAGTATTCTGAGATTATGTAATATTATGTAATCTTCTCTTTGTTGTCATTTCAACAATGCTCACAGCATCTTTACCAGGAGTGGATTCCACATCAAGAAACCACTATCTTTGTTAATCTCCAAGACACAACTCCTCACCCATTCAAGTTTTATAATCAGATTGCAGCAGTTAAGTCACATCAGTAAGCTCCACTTCTAATTCTTTTTCTCTTGCTATTTTCATCACATCTGCAGTTATGTCTTCCACTGAAGGTCTTGAACTCCTCAAAGTTACTCATGAGGGTTGGCATCAGCTTCTTTCAAACTCCTGATAATGTTGATATTTTAACCTCCTACCGTGACTCCAGAATGGTCTTAGTGGTATCTAGAATGGTGAATCCTTTCCTGAAGGTTTTCAATTTCCTTTGCCCAGTTCCATCAGATAAATCACTATCTAAGGCGGCTATAGCCTTACCTAATGTATTTCTTAAATAATAAGGCTCCAGTTTGAAGTGGTTCCTTGATCCATGGGCTACAGAGTGGATGTTGGATGTTGTGTTAGCAGGTATGAAAACATTCATGTCGTTGTACATCTCCTTTGGAGCTCTTGGGTGACCAGTGAAAGCCCTAAATGACATCTTCTTCCAATATAAGGCTGTTTGATCTACACTGAAATATCTGTTGTTTAGTGTAGCCACCCTTATCAATGATCTTAGATCTTCTGTACAACTTCCTACAGCTTATATATTAGCACTTACTGTTTCACTTGCCTTTTTAGTTATGGATATGGCTTCTTTTCTTAAACCTCATGGACCATCCTCTGCTAGCTTCAGACTTTTCTTCTGCGGCTTCCTTACCCCTCTCAGCCTTCATATAATTGAAGAGAGTTAGATCATTGTTCTGAATTAGGCTTTGGTTTAAGGGTATATTGTGACTGGTTTGATCTATCCAGACGTCTAACACTTTCTCCATATCAGTAATAAGGCTGTTTCACTCTTTACCATTCCTTTGTTTACTGAAGTAGCATTTTTAAGTTCCTCCAGGAACTTTTTTATTAGTATTATGTCTGTCATGGTGCTCTGTGATCAATGATCTTTGATGTTATTAATGTAATTTTATTGGGGCACCAAGACTCACACCCACATAAGAAGGCATATGGTAAGTGCTGTGTGTGTTCTGACTTGCTCAACTGAACAGCTATTCACTCATTTCTCTCCTTCTCAGCTCTCCCTATCCCCTGAGACACAACTAAACAGGCATACCTTAGAAATATTGTGAATTTTGTTCCAGATCACCTTAAGAAAACAAATATCATAATAAAGTGATTCACATAAATTTGTTGTTTCCCAGTGCATATAAAAGTTATGTTCAGATTATGTAGTCTAGAGGGAAATAGTCATTTCGAAAATGCTCAGGTGAAAGGTGACTATACTGAAATAAACTTGGATTATTCTCTGTAACAAAGGCCCATCCTTCAAGGGAAACTACTTTACCAGAGCCTTGTGAAATCTGAGGAAGGGACAAGTACCCAACTCCAGTACCCTTTAGCCTTCTTGTCTTTCATAAGGTAAAGAGCAAAAAAGTCTAAGAAGTACTTCTGAAGGTCACAGAAGGGGGATTTTGGCCACTAAAAGAAAGATTTAATCGTAAGTTTATAGAATGCTTCCCCTCCTCAACATCTTACTGGCACATTAATACAGCTCTAGAATAACAACAGTGAATTACAACTGAGAGAACCTGAAGGCAGATTCTATTAAATAAGTCATTCTTAGGAAACCCAAAGATAGGAAGATGGAAAAAACTAAAGTAAACAAAACGAGGAAACTTGAGAAAACTGAAGTCTCTTGGACCTACAACTGCTGCAAACATCTAGAAATCTGTCTCCAGTGAAATTACCCTTCATAAGTGACAGAGAAATAAAGACTTTCTGAGGCAAAGAAAATGAGATAATTTGTCACAAGTAGACATACTTTGCAAAAAATTTTAAAAGAAATTATTTAAAGAGAAGAAAAATAATATGTGTCATAAACTGAGATCTACATTAAGGAAGAGCATCAGAGAAGAAATGTATGAAGATAAAATAAAATAATGTATTTTTATGATTCATAATTAACCAAATAGATAATGTTTGTTCAAAGTAATTATAGTAATAATATATGGAGTGATTACAGTGTGTGGGTGAGTGAAATTAATAAACAGCAAGAAGGAATTGAAAATACTCTGCTATATGGTATCTGCACTACTCTGGAATTGGTATAGTGTTATTTGAAAGTGGATTTAGAATAATTATAAATGTATGTTGTAAACCTTAGGGTCAACACTAAAACAATTTAAAAACGTATGATGGAAATGCTGAGAGGAGATAAGATGGAATCATATAAACTACCCAATTAAAACCAAAGAAGGAAGAAAAAGTAGCTGTAAAAAATTCAAGAAAAATGACAATGAATAAAAAATTGTTGCAAACATGATAAATATTAATTCAACTATGTACACTAGTAATCACTATAAACATAAATGGTCAAAATACACCAATTAAAAAATAAAGGCTGTCAGAGTGAATTAAAAAATAAGATCAAAGAAGAAGTCTCAAGAGAAATTTTAAAATACTGTCAATTAAATAAAAGTTAAAATGCCACTTATCAAAATTTGTAGGACTTACTAAAAGCAGTGCTAAGCAGGAAATTAATAGCATTGAATTCATATATTAGAAATGAAGATCTAAGCCTCATTAACCTAAGCCTCCACCTTAAACCTGTAATAAGAGAAACATAATTCTAAAGGAAGCAGAATAAAAGAAAGAGAAAATAGTGTATAACTTGACATCGAAGACAAAAAAATCCATAAAGAAAATCCATAAAACAAAAAGCTGATTCATTGAAAAAATAAATACAATTGATAAAACTCTTGCCAGGATAACCAAGACAAAATAAAAAGAGAAGATACAATTTACTACTATCAGAAATGAAAGAGGGGTCATCATTATAATCCTTTCAAGGTCCTTGGGGGTTGATGTTATGAAAAACTCTATGTCCATAAATTTGACAACCTAGATGAAATGGGTTAATTCATTGAAAGACATAAACTACCAAAACTCACATAAGAAGACAGAGAATAAGAATAGACCTATATCTAAGAAGAAAATAAAAAATAATTAATAATCTTACAAAAAATCCCAAACCACCAGGCCCACATGGTTCACTGATAAATTCTGTAAACATTTATGGAGAACAGAGAACACCTTCTAAATCATTCAATGAGGCCAGCATTACCTTAATACCAAAATCCAACAAAATATTACAAGAAAGGGAAACTACAGACCAATATTCTCATCAATAGAGTTTTTAAGAACTTTAACCAAATATTTGCAAATCAGGTTCAATAATGTACACAAAGCATTACATACTATGACAAAGTGGTATTTATTCCAGGCATGCAAGGCTGATTCAACATTTTAAAAAATTAAGATATTCCATCACAATAACAAGCTAATGAATAAAAATTATACACTTCAATAGATACATAAAAATATTTGACAAAACCCAACACTCATTTGTGATTAAAAACTCTCAGCCCACTAGGAGTTGAGGGGAATATTTGCAATTTGATGAAGACCATATACAAAAATCTTACAAGTTTACCTCACTAATTGTGAGAAACTAGATGCTTTCCCCTAAAACTGGGAAAAGTAAAGATGTCCTCTTTTCCCATTCTTATTAAATATTGTACTGGAAGTAGAGCTAACTAATTCAATAAGACAAAGAAAGAAAATAAAACTATATAGATTGGAAAGAAAAATAAAACTGTGTATATTCATAGATAACTTGATTGTCTATGTAGAAAACAGCAACCATTCCACAAAAAATATCCTGGAACTAAGAAGTATTTATGGCAAGATTGCAGATACAATGTTAAAACAAAAGTCAGTTGTTTCCTATATGGTAGTAATAAATTAATGAAATTTGAAATTAAAAACACAGTGCCATTTATATTAGCACCAAATAAATGAAATGCTTAGATATAAATCTAATAAAATATGTATAGAATCAATATGAAGAAAACTAAACTCTTATGAAGAAAATCAAAGATGATATAAATAAATGGAAAGATAATTCATGTTCTTTTGTAACAATACTCAATATAATTAAGATGTCAAGCATTCCCATCTTTATCTATAGATTCAACTCAATCCCAATAAATATCAAGGCAAGTTATTTTGTGGATATTGACGAACTGATTCTAAAATTTGTATGAAAATTCTGAAGACCCAGAACAGAGAGCACAATACTGAATAAGAAAAGTTCACGGACTGACACTACAGAACTTAAGATTTCCTATGAAACTACAGTGTCAAGACATTGTAATATTGATGAAAGAAAAGACAAATAGATCAAGGGAACAGAATAGAGAGCCCAGAAATAGATTCAGAAATACAGTGAAGTGAACTTTGATAAAAGAATAAAGGCAGTTCAGTGGAGAAATGATAATCTTTTCAACAAATGTCCCAGAAAATTGGACATCTCTATGCAAAAATATAACTCTAGACACAGACTTTTTGCAAAAATTGAAAGGGGTCATAGATCTAAAGGTAAAATGCAAAGTTGGAAAACTCCTAGGTGCTAACATAAGGAGAAAATGTAGGTAACCATAGGTTAGGCAATGAGTTTTCAGACTGAACACCAAAAGTACGATTCATGAAAGAAAAAAAAATGGTAAGTTTGACTTTAGCAAAATTAAAAAGTTCTGCTCTTTGGAAAACACTGTTAATAAAATAAAAAGGCAAGCCATAGACTAGGAGAAAATGTTTGCCAAACACATTTCTGATAAAGGAGGTGTGTCTAAAAATACAAGGATCCCTTAAAACTCAATAATGAGAAAAAAACAAAAACTGGGCAAAAGATCTGAACAGGCATTTCACCAAAGAAGATATACAAATTGCAAATAAGCCTATGAAAAGGTGCCCAACATTGTATGTCATAAGGTAATTGCATATTAAAACACTATAATATCACACACCTATTAAAATAGCTAAAATCCAAAAAAATACACTGAGTATATCAAATGCTGACTAGGATGTAGAACAACAGAAACTATCATCCGTTGATAAGAAAAATTTAAAAAAATGATATAGCCACTTTGGAAGACAGCTTGGTAATTTCTTACAAAGCTAAACATGGTCTTACCACATGATCCAGCAGTCATATTCCCAAGTATTTATGCAGTTGGGTTGAAACTTATAGCTACATAAAAACCTGCAAACACCTTGATAGCAGATGTATTCATAATTTCACAGAACTGGAAGTAACCAAGATATCCATCAATAAGTGAATGGATAAATTGTGCTATATCCGTAAAATGTAATATTGTTCTGCAGTAAAAAGAAAGGAGCTATCAAGCCAATTAGGTGACAGGAAGGAGCTTTAAATGCATATGGCATTTAAGTGAAAAAAAAAAACAGTTTGAAAATAATACATTCCGTATGATTCCAACTATTTGACAGTCTGGATAAGATAAAGAGTAGAGACAGTAAAAGTCAGTTGTTGCTGGCGATGGTGGTGGTGGTGGGAGAGATAATAGGTGGAGCATAGAGAATTTTTAGGGCAGTAAAACTGTTTTGTGTTAATGGTCTACTAGCAGATATATGACATTATATATTTGTCAAACCCCACAGAACTGTACAAATAGTCTACAAAGAAACAAAGAGTGAATCTCCATTTAAGCCATGGACTTCAGTTAATGACGTGTCAGTATTAGTTCATTAATTGTAACAAATGTACTATACTAAAGCAAGATGTTAAAATAAGGAAAATTGTATGTGTATCAGGGTTAGGTATCTCAGATCTCTGTTCTATCTGCCCAATTTTATGTACATCTAAACTCTTCTAAAGAATAAAGTCAGCCAGGCGTGGTGGCTCACGCTTGTAATCCAAGCACTTTGGGAGGCTGAGGTGGGTGGATCACTTAAGGCCAGGGGTTTGAGGCCAGCCTGGCCAACATAGTGAAACCCCATCTCTACTAAAAATACAAAAAATTAGCTGGGCATGGTGGCGGGTGCCTGTAATCCCAGCTACTTGGGAGGCTGAGGCAGGAAAATCGCTTGAACCCGGAAGGTGGAGGTTGCAGTGAGCCAACATCACGGCATTGCACTCCAGCCTGGGCAACAAGAGCAAAACTCTGTCTCAAGAAAAAAAAACAAAAAAACAAAAAAACAAAAACAAAAAAAAACAAAGAAAGAAAGAAGAAAGAAAAGAATAAAGTCTATTAGTAAAAAATGTATTTATAAAGTTGAACAAAAATGAGTATTTATCTCTGTTATAGACGATAAAAGTTTAATTCTGGCTGAATCTTTTATTTTAAAAGATGAAAACAATGGATACACTGATAATGCACTTTCAAAAGAAATCTAACAAATCTGAGTGTGCAGCCCATCAGAAGCATTAATATATCACTATAAGAAAGGCAGAGCAAAAGCTTTTTCTTTTGTCTTTTGTTAATATCTTAACCTGAAGAGAGTCTCCTTGTAGCCTAGGTTATGTTAGCATAGGGAAACTGAGAAAGAGCAAGGGATCATGAAATCTACTGATACCTGCGATCCAAATTAAGACATTAATTCCAGGTCTGTTTGTGTTAGATCAAATGACACATTAGCATTTATTTAGCATACATTAGAAATTCTATAAAATTCCTTGTTTTATGAATTTATTAACTTGAAGGCAGTCTAAAATAATTTCTCTATTTTATTTCATATTTATACTTACCAAGCTAAGTCAAACTGATTAGTACCTGGATGAGAATTTGGCAGATGCAGTAAATGATGCATATTGCCTTGAATTCTAGGAAATTCCAAGCACATAATTATTATTTGGTTTCTTAATGATCTAATCTCAGAATTCTACCCTCAAAGAGAGAGAGAGAGATGAGGGAGAGAGAAATGAGAGAGAGAGAGAGAGATGAGGGAGAGAGAAATGAGAGAGAGAGAGAGAGATGAGAGAGAGAGAGACAGAGAGAGAGAGAGAGAGAGAGAGAGAAATATGTGTGTATGTGAGGGGCAGTGAGGTGGGGAGGCAACTAAGGATTATGAATAATATGTTGTAATTGTTTTCCTTAAAAATCAGCTTGCATATGACACTTCTCATAAATCTTATGAGCAAGGAACTTACAAATAAAGTTATTCTAAACTTCAGTGTCTGAATTCCAATGACACTCATCTACTTATAGTGCCAGTAAAAGTAGTTCATGAACCCAGGATTTCATAGTGATTCACAAATCTCTTTATCCTTTATTACCACACTTCTACAACTGAGTAGGGTAACCAAGGTATAAGGATACTGTCAATAGTAGCTATTCACGTTTCCACATACCTTCACATCTTGGCAATCTTTTTAGGAATAGTGGCAGTCAATAGCAATCATTGAACATTGATTCTTTGTCCTGATGTTTTCAGCTTACTGCACATTCCACAATGAAATCATTCAGCTATCTTCCTTGATGTAACTTCCTATTTGAAGACATTCTCAGCACTCCCTATTTCTTACCATCTTTACTGAATTTCCAAACATTATTCCAGCCATGCCACTTGTTAAAACAACAAAACAAACCAAACAAAAACTTCCATTTTATCCTTTAAGCAATTGATCTATTTTCTTTTAAAATTTTCCACAAAACTCATTCTGCAAGTTGCCCATTTTGGTTTTTATAGGTTTTTATTTATTTATTTATTTTGATGGAGTCTCGTTCTGTCTTCCAGTCTGGAGTGCAGTGGCGCGATCTCAGCTCCCTGCAACCTCCGCCTCCTGGGTTCAAGTGATTCTCCTGCCTCAGCCACCTGAGTAGCTGAGACTACAGGTGCGTGCCACCATGCCTGGCTAATTTTTGTATTTTTATTAGAGACTGGGTTTCGCCATATTGGAAAGGCTGGTCTTGAACTCCTGACCTCGTGACCCACCCGCCTTGGCCTCCCAAAGTGCTGGGATTATAAAGACTTTTTGTATTCAATTTTTCAAAACATAAATGAAAATTTAAAATAGAAGTTATAGAACTTGGGCTTAAATTATAATAAATGGAAAAGTTGATCAAGTTCATTTTCATAGTCCATCTGCACAATTAGTTCATTAAAAATATATATTGATATCAACTATTTTCTAAGCACTCAAGAGAAAAAAAGATAAATAATAACATTGTTGCTGCCCAAACTTATAATCTAGATGGTATAAACAACTAATACAAAGACATATGAACAGTTGTAAACTATTAAATGTATGAAAGTAAAAGGGATATGATGAAATCAGAAATTTATGGGTCTTGAGAAATTTGATAGTCAAAATTTTTACATCAATTATGCAGAACTGCTGCTAAAATTATTGGTTATTCTATATTAGCCAAATAGATGACTTCAGTTTTCTTTTTGGGCTCTCTTCTCAGGACTACATAGCCATAATCCTTTTTTCAGCTTTCAGGAGGAAATTAACACATCCGTTAAAGTTTTAATCCATGAGCTTGTTTTCCCAATTTCTAAAAATATACAACATTAAGTCCATATTTTTATAGAAATCAGAAATTATCTTTGAGCAGCTGCAATTTTTATTCTGCATCTTTCAAATTTGTTTTAAGGTGCTATAAAATTAACAGATGCTCTTATTTCTCAGCATCCCAGTGAAGGAAAGGAGATTAAGTGGAATTTTTGTAGTAGCCATTTCTCCTGACTGTATCTATTATAAGACCACTCACTTATATTAAAAGAAATATCTAAAATTATCTTGACTTCAGAATTTGTCATATTCTTTGTTCATATATATTGGCTTCTTTTAGTTTTAAAAGGATGAATAAAATCTTTTTTCCATAGAAAATGAAAGAGTTTCAGAAAAGAAAGGTCTGCAGTTGATTTCTTTAAAAGTAGGTGGGACAAAAGTACATGAATTTATATGGGCAGGAGTGGATTGATGGGGAAGTAATAATTCTTAGTTATCTACCATATTCTGGGCATTATTGTAGACATGTCTTTCATTTAATCTACACTGTGATCCTTTTAAACAGTGTTTATAAGTGACTAATTTTTAGATAATACTCCCATCCTGACACAGCAGGTAGCAGCTTATTCATGCAACAACCTGATATAGTTTTATTGCCACACTTTGGGAACTCTTATTTCTCTTTCACTGTAAAGGTCTTCAATTTTAAGTTACTGAAGAGAGATTGTTCTTATATTGTTTCTTAGTAGATCCAGCTCCTGTAGTTGACTAAAGTTTGGTCTAAATATTTCTTTTCCTATTATGCTAATATTTGCCTTCAGACTATACCTTATGGTGATATCAATGTCAACACCAATGCGAGTACAACATCAGTACCAATATGAACACGAACATAACTAATATTGATATACCATTACAAACATGAATAGCAATATTGACATCAGTAACAATACCAATACCAATGATGGCACAAAATACAATTAAAGTATCAATATTTGTATTTCATGTCAAAGACAAAGATAACTCATTTTATCTACATTAAATTATCACAATAAATATATATTGCCATTACTATCGGCATCTATCATAAGATGAAGAAACTGATGCTCAAAGACACCAACTAACTCATTCAATGTCTTACAGTGAAGTGGCAGAATCAGAACTGGTTTTCAAATCTGTCTGATTGTAACAAATAGAATGCACTGCAGTCTTTTTGATACCACTTCCGAATATTTTAAGAACAGTGTAGTCTCTATTTTTTTCCCCATGTAGGCTTTCTTCTTAACATTAAACAGATGTAAGCCTCCTTTCAGCTCCCAGAAAGAGATTAAGATAGTCATTAAATTTAATTTGAATTTTCCACTCAAATTGCAGAAATATTCATTGCTGATTGATTTTTTAACAATATGTGTAATTGCTCATCTAGTACCTCATTAGGCTTTCAGTGGGCCATGGTTCTTCAGCCATGGTTGAAAAATGTATTAAAATATTTTTGAAGCAACACATATTTATATTCTTGGCACTTGAACTTTGGATCATAGGTGCCTTTTTGCTAATCTGGTAACACCTAGCTATTAGCATAAGAACCCTCCCATTAGAGTTATGACCCTAGTCACCACAGTGATTCAAGCATCACACTTTTTCCTTCTAGACAAACTTGTGTTCGCATCATTTAGTATAGTCAAAGGAGTCAGTTTTGTCTCCCAGTTGTCTTATACATTATAGGCTTTCAGTGTTCAAATAACCACTTTGAGAAAAATATTCATGTCCATGTAGTTCCTCTTTACCTTTACCTGAAGCCACCAAACCAGAGTACTGGTGCATAGACCCATTTCTTTCATTTATCTTTTGTAACCTGTTATAGCATAACAAAGGAGGAAAACAACTACAATTTTCAGGCATATGGACAGATGTTGATAAGATCAAATCAAGATGGAGTCCTCAGACTTTGTTTATCTCCAAGGAATCTCAAATAGTCATTTACTCAAATGTGATTAGCTCCCAAGAATAATTTCCTTTCTCTGTTTCCAGTTCCAATTGACAATGGAGCATATAGTCTGTTCTTTCAGTTATTTCACAGCTTGCCAAACAACTACTAGATTTGTTCTGGGCTTGCTTTATTTTTTCCTAACTAGTATCTTATTCTCTCTGCCTTTATAACTCTTCAAGAAAGCTGTTTGTTCTATCTTCAATTTAAAAAAAAAAAACTGTCGTTCATTGCTGTAATTTCTCAAAAAATCACATGCTTTCTCTTTTTGAGAAAGCCATTATTTATATTCTACTTTACTTGTTTTTTCTTTTCCATAGTACTTCTCATTTGGAACCTACTAGACGATACAATCATTTTCATATTTTTTGATTAATATCTGTCTCCTCCCATTAGATGTAAGTTTACACGAGCAAAGATCTTGGTTTCCACATATATTTTAATCCCCAGTCTCTACAATAGTAACTGAATACAAACCGGTACTCAATCAATACTTGATGAGTGAATGGATGGCTCAGTATCTCATCCATTTTCTTTTATTTATGAAAACTTTAAAAATCATGTTTGATGGTATGTAAACAATTTAATCTACTTTTCTCTACTTTCCCAAACGTTTGAATGTATTTAAAGATAAATTTTAAAAATGATACGGTGGTGATTACAAGTAAAATATTGAGTCTAGGATGAAAAGTTTGTGTAGAGTGTGACAGGTTTTTTATTATTATTATTATTATTATACGTTAAGTTTTAGGGTACATGTGCACATTGTGCCGGTTAGTTACATATGTATACATGTGCCATGCTGGTGTGCTGCACCCATTAACTCGTCATTTAGCGTTAGGTATATCTCCTAATGCTATCCCTTCCCCCTCCCTCCACCCCACAACAGTCCCCAGAGTGTGATGTTCCCCTTCCTGTATCCATGTGTTCTCATTGTTCAATTCCCATCTATGAGTGAGAATATGCGGTGTTTGGTTTTTTGTCCTTGCAATAGTTTACTGAGAATGATGATTTCCAATTTCATCCATGTCCCTACAAAGGACATGAACTCATCATTCTTTATGGCTGTATAGTATTTCATGGTGTATATGTGCCACATTTTCTTAATCCAGTCTATCATTGTTGGACATTTGGGTTGGTTCCAAGTCTTTGCTATTGTGAATACTGTAGAGCTGCAATAAACATACGCGTGCATGTGTCTTTATAGCAGCATGATTTATAGTCCTTTGGGTATATACCCAGTAATGGGATTGCTGGGTCAAATGGTATTTCTAGTTCTAGATCCCTGAGGAATCGCCACACTGACTTCCACAATGGTTGAACTAGTTTATAGTCCCACCAACAGTGTAAAAGTGTTCCTATTTCTCCACATCCTCTCAAGGACTTCATGTCTAAAACACCAAAAGCAATGGCAACAAAAGCCAAAATTGACAAATGGGATCTAATTAAACTAAAGAGGTTTTGCACAGCAAAAGAAACTACCATCAGAGTGAACAGGCAACCTACAAAATTGGAGAAAATTTTCGCAACCTACTCATCTGACAAAGGGCTAATATCCAGAATCTACAATGAACTCCAACAAATTTACAAGAAAAAAACAAACAACCCCATCAAAAAGTGGGCAAAGGATATGAACAGACACTTCTCAAAAGAAGACATTTATGCAGCCAAATGACACATGAAAAAATGCTCACCATCACTAGCTATCAGAGAAATGCAAATCAAAACCACAATGAGATACCATCTCACACAAGTTAGAATGGCGATCATTAAAAAGTCAGGAAACAACAGGTGCTGGATTGTGACACTTAATAAAAGCTCTCCCATTGTGATGATAGCTATATTTGGCAAGAGTAAAAGTAAGATTCGATGAACAGGTTCTAGATGGGGAAAATACAAAAGTCAATGTGGAGAATTAGAGACATGTGGAGAAGTAGAAATTAGTATGGCATTCAGGAAGGCTACAAGAAGACAGGATGGAAGGACAGACTAGAGACAATATTAGTTAGCCAAGGAGGAGCCAGAATGAATGGCTGAGGGCTCTGACCAAAACACTTTGATCTAAGAACAGAAAGAAATAAGCAAATAAGCTCTTGATTAGGGAAATAGAATGATAAAGATGTTAAAGAAAGATTAAGGTCTTATCATCGCTTGCTACTTATAATTTGATATATATGGTGTACTAACAGAAAATTGAATTAATAACTTTTAGTAACCACTTCATGCCAGTCTGTGTCCTCCATGCTTTAAATATTTAACTTAACTAAAAAGTAATCATGCAATAGAATGACTTTTTCAGCGCAAAATACATTAGCCTCCCACTCTTACAGGCAAAATTAGAACTCATTTCATAACCTATTACTTTTGTAGATACGGTCTGTTGAGTTCTCCAATATATTTCAATGTTTTATGAAATTGCACCAACTACACTGATAATACTAATTTACACCTGTTTTTTTCTTTAAACCAAGCATATTTCCTACTACACAGTTCCATATTTGAGCATGTTTTGAGGGCATTTAACATGTGTTTTTCCGAGTAAATCATTGGGTTTATGTTACTGCATGTATATATTTATGTGTGTGCATATATGCATATAAACATAATAAAATGATGTATCTATTCTGTATATTACATATTTAAAAGTTGTCAAGAGTATAGACTTACACTGAATTAGTATAGATCTGCCAATTTTCTAAGGTAATAGTCCATATATCCATTTTCGGCAGTTAATAGATGCTTAATTGGATAATGTTATTGTGTTACAATACTTTTTGCATAAGGAGAATTTAATAATGAAAGTCATTGAAGAGAGTAGAATTATACTGTGATCAGTTCATCATTAAGGTGATTGGTTCTTCTCTTCCAATCATTTCCTATGCTCTTTAAGGTATTTGGGGGGAATTCTTAGGCATATCACCTGAATGTCCCACCACAATTTTTGGCTCTTTTTCTAAGAAAGTTAATATAACTTTGGCTTCTGTTTGAATTTTTATTCAGAGACTAGATATATATTTTTCTCTGTGTCTTCTAAGAGCAGTACAATGAATGTGAGTTAGATATAATGAAAATGTTCTTGACAGTGTTAGCTGTTAAACATTGGAATAAGTTATAACAAGGGAAGGTTAGAGGGCTTTAAAAATGAGATGAATCATCATCTTAATAACATAGCATAAAAGCAACATAGGAAATGTCATTCAAGATCAGAACAGTGGTCTATTCAGCTGCCACTTTTTCTGTAACATAAATATCTAGAATGTAGTAGTTTCCTTCCCCAACAGTCACCTTACAATAATGTAACTCAAGTATTCTTAGTTTCACTTTAATATGTTCCTGAGAAGTGAATTTAATCTACCTTAAGCCTGTTCATCTTTTTATACAGTACAAACTCTTTTTGGATATCAGAGAATAATTTTCTTTATGATTTTTATACCTAAGCCATTTAGACTTTTTGGAAAGTCCACCATTAATGAATTAATGTATTCATTCATACACCTGATAAATATCATTTGAAATATCAGAATATACAATATTGAAGAAACTGACTTAGACATTATATGAATGCAACATAAATGATATATTTTAATCTGACCTCTATAGGTATCAGTTAAGAATTACACTCAGAGCAAGCTAGCATAATAGGAGTTGTTAGGCTTCACTCTTCCCCCACAGTGAAAATTAAACTAGCAATTATCCACAGGCAAAAATACTACCATGAATATCCCAGAACCTGGGAATAAGGCTGAGACACCTCTTTGGACCGCATAACTGAAAAAAGCTGTAATTTAATGGTAATAACAGTTCTTTGACCATGCTGCCCCTCCCCAAGCTGGCACAGCACCACACATGGAGAATGCCCCTAGATCTATGATTTCTATTGTGGAAAAAGTGATTTGGAGGTAGACATTCAGCTTCCCTACTATTCTGGGACTCTACAGGAGGCTCACCTCCATCTTGTCCCATGGGAAACACTGGTAGTACTGGCAGGGCTAGATTACCTGAGGTAAGTTAGAAACAAAGAATGAGGCTGGGGCTCACATCAACTAGCATGTGGATCTTGGTAGTTGCTCTGCATTCTGGCCAGTGGAAGTACCACACCGGAGAGACTAACCAACAGTGCCATGCTGCAAGAAACACAGTCCATGGGACTTCCTGATCTGGATCTCTAGCCAGCTTCCTCACACATCCTGGATGCTTTCGTTGGTTTTCTTAGTTAAGAAGCAACTGTGGCCGGGCACGGTGGCTCACACCTGTAATCCCAGCACTTCGGGAGGCTGAGGGGAGCAGATCACGAGGTCAGGAGATCGAGACCATCCTTGCTAATGCAGTGAAGCCCCATCTCTACTAAAAATACCAAAAGAAATTAGACGGGCATGGTGGCGGGCACCTGTAGTCCCAGCTACTCGGGAGGCTGAGGCAGGAGAATGGTGTGAACCCAGGAGGCGGAGCTTGCAGTGAGCCGAGATCGCGCCACTGCACTCCAGCCTGGGTGACAGAGCCAGACTCAAATATTACCTGTGGATAGAGAATCTGCCCCTGACCAGCCACTGCAGGCAAGAAGTGATCTAGCTAAGCCCTGATTTTCTTATTAAATATTCTCCATGCTTAGGAAGATCTACCAAGCAAATGGAAAACAAAAAAAGGCAGGGGTTGCAATCCTAGTCTCTGATAAAACAGACTTTAAACCAACAAAGATCAAAAGAGACAAAGAAGGCCATTACATAATGGTAAAGGGATTAATTCAACAAGAAGAGCTAACTATCCTAAATATATATGCACCCAATACAGGAGCACCCAGATTCATAAAGCAAGTCCTGAGTGACCTACAAAGAGACTTAGACTCCCACACATTAATAATGGGAGACTTTAACACCCCACTGTCAACATTAGACAGATCAACGAGACAGAAAGTCAACAAGGATACCCAGGAATTGAACTCAGCTCTGCACCAAGCGGACCTAATAGACATCTACAGAACTCTCCACCCCAAATCGACAGAATATACATTTTTTTCAGCACCACACCACACCTATTCCAAAATTGACCATATACTTGGAAGTAAAGCTCTCCTCAATAAATGTAAAAGAACAGAAATTGTAACAAACTGTCTCTCAGATCACAGTGCAATCAAGCTAGAACTCAGGATTAAGAATCTCACTCAAAACCGCTCAACTACATGGAAACTGAACAACCTGCTCCTGAATGACTACTGGGTACATAACGAAATGAAGGCAGAAATAAAGATGTTCTTTGAAACCAACGAGAACCAAGACACAACATACCAGAATCTCTGGGATGCATTCAAAGCAGTGTGTAGAGGGAAATTTATAGCACTAAATGCCCACAAGAGAAAGCAGGAAAGATCCAAAATTGACACCCTAACATCACAATTAAAAGAACTAGAAAAGCAAGAGCAAACACATTCAAAAGCTAGCAGAAGGCAAGAAATAACTAAAATCAGAGCAGAACTGAAGGAAATAGAGACACAAAAAACCCTTCAAAAAATAAATGAATCCAGGAGCTGGTTTTTTGAAAGGATCAACAAAATTGATAGACCGCTAGCAAGATTAATAAAGAAAAAAAGAGAGAAGAATCAAATAGATGCAATAAAAAATGATAAAGGGGATATCACCACTGATCCCACAGAAATACAAACTACCATCAGAGAATATTACAAACACCTCTATGCAAATAAACTAGAAAATCTAGAAGAAATGGATAAATTCCTCAACACATACACCCTCCCAAGACTAAACCAAGAAGAAGTTGAATCTCTGAATAGACCAATAACAGGAGCTGAAATTGTGGCAATAAGCAATAGCTTACCAACCAAAAAAAGTCCAGGACCAGATGGGTTCACAGCCGAATTCTACCAGAGGTACAAGGAGGAGCTGGTACCATTCCTTCTGAAACTATTCCAATCAATAGAAAAAGAGGGAATCCTCCCTAACTCATTTTATGATTTAGCCTGGCAGAGACACAACAAAAAAAGAGAATTTTAGACCAATATCCTTGATGAACATTGATGCAAAAATCCTCAATAAAATACTGGCAAACAGAATCCAGCAGCACATCAAAAAGCTTATCCACCATGATCAAGTGGGCTTCATCCCTGGGATGCAAGGCTGGTTCAATATACACAAATCAATAAATGTAATCCAGCATATAAACAGAACCAAAGACAAAAACCACATGATTATCTCAATAGATGCAGAAAAGGCCTTTGACAAAATTCAACAACCCTTCATGCTAAAAACTCTCAATAAATTAGGAATTGATGGGACGTATCTCAAAATAATAAGAGCTATTTATGACAAACCCACAGCCAATATCATACTGAATGGGCAAAAACTGGAAGCATTCCCTTTGAAAACTGGCACAAGACAGGGATGCCCTCTCTCGCCACTTCTATTCAACATAGTGTTGGAAGTTCTGGCCAGGGCAATTAGGCAGGAGAAGGAAATAAAGGGTATTCAATTAGGAAAAGAGGAAGTCAAATTGTCCCTGTTTGCAGATGACATGATAGTATATCTAGAAAACCCCATTGTCTCAGCCCAAAATCTCCTTAAGCTGATAAGCAACTTCAGCAAAGTCTCAGGATACAAAATCAATGTGCAAAAACCACAAGCATTCTTATACATCAATAACAGACAAACAGAGAGCCAAATCATGAGTGAACTCCCATTCACAATTGCTTCAAAGAGAATAAAATACCTAGGAATCCAACTTACAAGGGATGTGAAAGACCTCTTCAAGGAGAACTACAAACCACTGCTCAAGGAAATAAAAGAGGATACAAACAA